>NC_000087.7:84215400-84907067 GCF_000001635.26 Mus musculus | reverse complement strand
CAGTTATATGGGTGTTTGCATGAAGGATGGTACGAAGGATAGATGACCTAAGTTTCAGGCTCTGTTAATGCAGGGCAGAATTAAGTGAAGTATAATTTCCTAGAGACCATCGTTGGAGGGAAATGATCTAAAGCTCATGATTGGAGTGTTATATTTGAGGCTCATATGTATGTAAGGATGCTCTTAGGATACCTGGATTTTGGTACCCTTGGGAAAAATGAAAATTCTGAGATTCCAATAGTAAACTCCAGTCATAATTATAACTGACCTTGGGCAGAAATGGAAGGTTTTGGGTATTGTTGGTAACAGCAGTAGGTCATGAAGGCCACCTATCCCAAGTGAAATTCTGATGACCCTTCATCCAAAGGTGATGGTATGAGATACCTTGAAAACAGGTTGAGTAGCATGTGTTCATACCTACAACTTCTATGACCTTCCGGACCCATTTTGCTTAAAAAGAAAGAACCTGGGGCTGGAGAGATGATTCAGTGGTTAAGAACACTGACGGCTTTCCCAGGTCTCCTGAGTTCACAAACATCTGTAATGGTATCCAGTGCCGTCTTCTAATGTGCAGGCACACATGCATAGAGAACACTGTATATATAATAAATAACTAAATACTTAAAAAAGAAAGGAACAAAGGAATGAAGGAAGGATGGAAGGAAGGAAGGAAAGAAGGAAAGAAGAGAAAGAAATTTAGGAGGGAAGAAAGAAGGAAGGAAGAAAGAAAGAATGAAAGAAAGAAAGAAAGAGAGAAAGAAAGAAAGAAAGAAAGAGAAAGAAAGGAGAGGAAGAGAATGAAGGAGGGAGAGAGAGAGAAAGAGAGAGAGATAGAAAGAAAGAGACAGAAAGCAAGAGAGAGAGAAAAAAAAGAAAGAAAGAAGGAAGGAAAGAGAAATAAATAAATAAATAAATAAAGAAAGAAAGAAAGAAAGAAAGAAAGAAAGAAAGAAAGAAAGAAAGAAAGAAAGAAAGAAAGAAAGGAAGGAAGGAAGGAAGGAAGGAAGGAAGGAAGGAAGGAAGGAAGGAAGGAAGGAAGGAAGGAAAGAGGGAGGGAAGAAAGTAAGAAAGAAAGAAAGTAAGAAAGAGAGAGAGAACGAAAGAAAAAGAAAGGAAGGCAGGAAGGGAGAAAGAGAGAGAGAGAGAGAGAGAGAGAGAGAGAGAGAGAGAGAGAGAGAGAGAGAGAGAGAGAGAGAGAGAGAGAAAGAGAGAGAGAGAAAGTAAGTTAGTTAGTTTCAGGCCATGATTAACCAAGTAGCAGGATCAAGTCACCACATTGTGCAAAAGGGAAAAATCTAGTTTATCTTGGGTAGAGGGAGAACAGAATGGTAGTGCATAGTTTGCTTCCATCTAGTCTCCCCACCTTCCATTATCCATATATTGTATATACTAATGGGAAGAATACAAGGAACAATCAGCACACTCTTCCAACAGGGAGAGTGGCTGTCTGACCTGAGGTTGTATTTGTCTGTACCTATCTATCAGTGAGAGACAGGAACACACCATTTCTGTCACCTAACTCTAGGAAGATCACATGCATATTAGTTTTCTTTCTATGTTCTGCCCTCTGCCCTACACTCAGAAACATGTGAGAGCCCACTGAGAAGTTGCAATTGTGTTTGCCTTGCAATCTTTCTAATAGAGAGTGGCACTGAGGTAATATGAGTTTAAGTCAAGTTTAAGGTGCCCTTGGAAAGAATACTCTTGGGCATCCCAAGAGGCTATATCTGAAACTCCTATGACTACAGGTATAATAAATGAAACCCTCTTGGCCATAGGATCCAAACCTGAGGTCTCTGTCATCATTGCTCCATGACACATACACCCTTGGCAAGCAATTAGATGTCTATGTTCCTTGAGGTTGAAGGAGGTAATTATAGCCCCCTTTGGTACTACAATGAACTGCATGTGAGTGGACATCATTCTACCTTTTTCAGTGGGAATGGCATAAAGCTTACTTAGTCTGGGGCATCTTTTTTAAATTAGATATTTTCTTTAATTACATTTCAAATATTATCTACTTTCCTAGATTGCCTTCTGAAAATCTCCTATGCCTTCTCCCTCCCCCCGCTCCCCAACCTACCTACTCCTGCTTCCTGGCCCTGGCATTTGCCTATAATGGGGAATAGAGCCTTCACAGGACCAAGGCCCTCTCTTCCCATTGATGACCTCCTAGGCCATCCTATGCTACACTTGTGGTTAGAGCCACAAGTTCCACCATGTGTTTTCTTGTGGCATAGTTCCAAGGAGCTCTGGGGGAGGGGTACTAGTTAGTTCATATTGATGTTCTTTCTATGGGGCTTCAGTCCCTTTCATGTCCCTGGGTATTTCTCTGGCTCCTTCATTGAGGACCTTATGCTCTGTCCAATGGATGACTGTGAGCATCCACTTTTGTATTTGGCAGGCAGTGGTTTGGGACATCTTTTGTCACAAGAGATATGACTGAGTCTCACTTTCAACGAAACTGAAAGTTTGAGGGTATTTCTACTAAATGAGTACTTTAGACAATCTTGGGCAAACAGAGAAGGTCTGCAGGAGGCTTAGTCATAGGAGGAATGTCTGACATTCTCTTCAGTGAAAAACAAAACAAAACAAAGAACTGAGGTAACTTGGGAAGAGAGGAAGTACTGGGCACTTAGGAGTAAGAAAAATAATGAGACCTGGTTGGTACAATGGTATGCATTAGAAAAACCTTGGAGAGGGGGTAAGTGCCATGCAACATCCTGTTATGTATGAATGTCCCTTTTAACTTGATTAGTAAAGGAAGTCCCTCCACTGCTCTTCAGCTTCCAAATCTTCCTTAGTTGGTAAAAGTTTCACATCCTGTGTTTAGTCTGAGGGAGTTCAGAGAACATTCCAAGCCTTTTCAAACAGCCTGGATGTCTGTCCCTGGCTAGGTTG
This sequence comes from Mus musculus, assembly GCF_000001635.26. Classification (NCBI taxonomy): domain Eukaryota; kingdom Metazoa; phylum Chordata; class Mammalia; order Rodentia; family Muridae; genus Mus; species Mus musculus. Next base: position 84,904,166 of record NC_000087.7, on the reverse strand, counting down.
CCGCCTTCAGTTTGTCTTAATATGTACATATATAGGCAACAACAATTCAATTGGATTGCAAAGCATAACATAGGATCCATTCAATAATTCTCTCTCTATATATATATGAATGACCTGGGACCACAAACCAGAGAAAAACAATATATTTCCACTGTCATCCTTATAAAAGGGAAAGGCTTGAATCTTACTTAATTAGAGAATATACATTTGATATAGTTCAAAGTCATAAGTGAATGCTTGAGGATACAAGGCATCATGCACTACTATTCAAAAGAGCATATCTAATAGCATTTTAGGAATAAAGAATAGTGGGACCTTCCTTTGGTCAAACACAGTGGTTAATGCCCCCTTCCCTTGCAGAAATGGACAAGATCCAAGGCCATATTTTGGGGGAAGGAAAAGACTGAACCTCACTCAGCCTCACCTAGGTTAGTTCTCTTGGCTACTTCAAAAAACAAGGAGTGTGAGAGGAATCCTGGGAACATAGGAGTTATGAGAACCTCTTCTCAGAATGGTAAGTTCCAAGACCACCTTCAACAGAGAAAAAATCGTGAATGTCTTAGTTCCTAAAGTAGAGGTCCCCAGTCATATTTTGCAGGTCAGAAATATCCAGTTCACCCATGGTCAACAGGGTAAGTTTCTAGGCTTCACTGGGTACTGGAGGAATGTTCAGACTCTGCCTCACTAGCTTCCAAGTATTTCCCCCATATGCATACCCTGTGTAACATCTTTGAGAGTCCAGTCAGTGGTCACAACAATCTCCCAGCATAAGTAGTTATGCAAGCATTGATGTTTCCTCGAGGCTGTGTTCAGCTGCACACATCTGTGAATAAGAGATAGGAATGGTGCATTTTGATGACCATTTTTGAAGCACAGGATACGAGAGCCAATTTCAGATTTCTATTTTCTGTCCTATGATCTAAAAGGATAGAAAATGTGAGGTGTCATTGGTCGTGTATGTATTGTATGGATATGTTTAAAGCAAACTTAGTTAATAGGGGTATTTGCGAGGCACAGCCAGAAGAGAATCTCTGGTGGTTCAATAATTGCACAAATGGACCTGAAGTGTCCTAGTACAGAGAGTAGATGTATGAAACGCCCCTTTGACACAGGAGCTAGTTCTGAGAGACCTTTCAATAGTCTTTGATTTCCCAGGACCCCCTTTGTAGAAACTGAAGTTCTAAAATCCACTTGGTGAATTGAAGTAGACAATAGGCCCAGATTCCTACTGGGAAGACAGGGAATGTTAGATTCTCTTTTATGTAGAATGAGTGGTATAAGTCTCTTATGGTCTGACATCCCTTTAAGGAAAAATGATTCAAAGCTACTTGGTAGGATTAGGAATATTCCTTATAAGGCATAATACATGTTTTAGGCGACATTTGACCAATAGGGTCTAAGGCAATGTTAGCCCTAGGAGAGTTCTGACATTCTATTCAGTGTAGTGAGAAAAAAATGAGTTACCATGGGGAAATGTGGGCCCCATGTAAAAGAGGAAATCTCGAAGGCCCTACTGAAAGAGGAGGGCAGACTCCTCTTGAGGCAGAATGTGAAACTGCCATATACACCTCTGTCAAAAGTAATGGTCTCTGGTACATTATAGAGTGGAGAATGTTTCCAGGCATGATCATAAGTTTCCAATTCTTATTCAGAGTTTGTATTTTCATAGTTTGTGTTCATTCAGAAGAGACATGGCATCAACATATTTTTTTTCTTCCAAAGGCTTTCAATGACTGTTGCTGGCTAGTATACTTCTTCGACTTTGTTCATCTATCCAGGTCTAGGCAGAATTAATGAAGTTATTACATTTCTATTGACTTGCCTAAAGGCAGATGGCACAGGTACTTTGCTCTGATTTGTAACTTGGACTATGGGACCTCAAACCAGACTGGACTAGGGTACATTGTTTACAGAAGGAGTCACTTTTGGAAATATGGCTGACCAGCTAGGTATAAAACTACTTTGAAGTATACATTCACATATATACTTCATATATTTGAATGACATTTTTGAGAAAGAGAACGTGTTGGGTGGATAAGGAAGAGAAGGAAAGTCACAGAATCCCTCAGACAAAAGTTTACCTTGGGAATTGGAAGATGTCAAAAATAACTTATCAAGTGCAAATGTCCTCATAGTCCAGAATACCCATGTGTTCTGAGACTTTGAGTTTTGCTTGCCAACAATCAGAGCAGTTTTCTTTCAAATTGTTTGGTAAACTCTAGCTCTATGTTCTCCATAAGCTGTACAGCAGCATCCCAGGCATAGGCACCAAAATGGAATTGATCCATTTCAAGTGACAGGCTTAAAATTAAAAATTAGATTAGGGTTCATATAATTACTGTCATGTCCCAGGACATCATTTCAGAGTGTTTGGCATCCTTTCTTTTATTTGAGCATGCCTGGCCATCCAGGTCTGAAGGGAAACTTTAGGACCTCCTAGAGGAATAGACCTCATGGTTCTATGGATAAAAGTGGATTTTCTGAGGTAAGCATAGTCAAGAGAAGTTGATTTAAAGTTTCCTTGAGGAAAAAAAATAAAAAAGAACATTGGCTTGAGTTTTTCATGTCAGTGGCTTTTCTGTAGGCTCCATAAGCAGCAGAATTTGTATTAATCCCCGGTCAAATTTAAGGGTGAGTCTATATTTCCCTAATTCAAAGATAAAATCAAAGATTCTTCCTTGACAGAGTATCTATGTCAAAGATTCTTCATTGAAACCTTTTTGAATCTAGAGTTTACCTTGAACTGAAGGAAAAGTCTCAGAAACATTAGGAAAAACATCTAAGGTTCAGTCCATAATATCAGCAAGCTCTGTGGGATTCCTCAACCTAAATGTATGTCCAAGCCTGCTTTGGACAAACTGGTATGATCTGAGGCTCCCTTTGCTTCAGTGGGAATATGTGATGCCTCCTTAAGTAAAGGTAGAAGGAGTGAGTAGCCCTGGGGAGAAAGGAGTTGCTGATATCCTTGTAACAGGAGAGATGATCAGAGTATAAAATTCCCCATAGTATTTTGAGCAAAAATTAAATTGCTTACCTTAGCTCATGAGGTCCTAGCATTGCCACAACTTCTGACAGTTCTTCACAGCCTGGGGTATCCATATCCTTAGCTGAATTAGCAAGGCACCAAATATAGATACCATGATTCATGAAAAGCTTCAGATTGTATCCTCAGCATGATTGCCTCCTAAGAATTATGTTCAACCAACCAGAACTGAGTTATAATGATGATTTCACACAATGTCATGTGACTATACTCAAGAAAGTGGCATAAGGTTCCAGGATTGGCCTCCTCCTCTTGATTTCTGTGAACTTTGAGCAGAGGGAGCAATTCTCCTTGGTCAGAGGTAAAATATCCCATGGGTTCCTGAACGGAAGGGATTTTTATGATTGCCCATTGCATCAAAGGTGTACATTTTATGACCTTGATCATCACAGGAAGGAAAATACTATAGGTTTGGAAAGTAGAAAGTCCCTCAAACCTGTTGGACAGTAGGGGAGTTGCCCTGTTCACCTTCTGTAGAGGAGTTTGTTCCAGGCACTCCAGGCCTCCACATCTTCAGAGAACTCTAAAAAATTCTTATCTCTTAGGACTCCATGAAGATTTGACAGCAATCTGAGGTTTCTTCTGACAAGTTGGCTCAAAGTCCCTGGATTTGTTGTCTATTAAACTTACAACAAAGCACACAGGTGTGGGTGTAGTGTACAGTTACCTTTCTGATGACCAGCTTAAAGAGAGCCTTGAATCCAGGCTGAGGTTTTTATATATTGGCAATGGGACTTGACTCTGGATTTCTGTGAGGTTTGTTTTGTTTGTTTGTTTGTTTGTTTTTGGTGGTCAAAAGTTTATTCCCTAAACAATAAGGTCTGAGGGAGAAGCTCTTAGTTGAGTGGTAGACCTGATTCCACCATGAACAAAGACTGAAACTCTTGTGTATTCTTGGTACCAAGGATTCAGCCTGAAGCACACTAGAGCTGAGCCTGAATATTTGAGATAAACTTCTCACTCACAAGGTCAGTTCTATACCTTGCTTCATCAGAGAGGCATGTCTCAGACCCTTCCAGTGCAGAAGGAGGAAGAATAAAGAGTTTTACTCAAGGTCAGCTGACCCCTTTGGCACACACATAATGTCAGGGGATACTATGATTAGAGGAAGCAAGGTTTAGGTGCTCTTCAAAAGATAAACCAACTGGGTGTCAGCCCCCTTGAAGTTATGGGATACTTTACATCTGAGGGGGCCTGACGTGATGGAGTTGATATTTATGCTGGAGGTATAAATTATCCTGGGTCTAGAAGAGTACATCTGAGTCCCCATTGTAACTTCATCAATGCTATTGCATGCTGATAGTAAAAGAGCCAACTTTGTGGCTTTCTTAAAATGTTGTTGGGGTCTGTTGATAAGTCCTTTGCTTATCATGTCATATGTATCAGGGCATCTTCAGTTATTGAGGACCTATGTGACACCTTTGTTCTGAAGTGGTAATTCTGAGGGAAATTAACGAAATTCTGAGGTTTCTGGTTCTCATATGATAATGCTGCCTTCAATACTGGGGAGTTTCTAACATATTTGATTTCGGGGGTTACATCTGAATCCCCCTTGAGTTATTGGTGTAAGTTGTGAGTCACATAGGTTCTATTTCATGTATGTGGGTATACTGTCATTGTCTTCAGACACACCAAAATGTGGCATCAGGTCCCATGACAGATGGTTGTGGTACAACAAGTGATTGCTGAGAATTGAACTCAGGACCTGTGGAAGAGAAGTCAGTGCTTTTAACTGCTGAGCCATCTCTCCAGCCCCAGCACATTGGTTCTAGACAGGTAAGATGAAGGTCACTTAGGCTATTGGGGATGATCTGAGGATCCCTGGTTCAGAATGGGCATATCAGAAGTTCCCTTGGTCCATACAGTAGTTTAGAAGATCTGTGGTTCTTAAGCTGTAGGTCTGAACCTTACCAGAGAAGAATGCCTGGAGTGTTTTTGAATTCCTAATTTAGACAAAGTGTACCTGATGACTCCTTGAATCACTGAGAGTGATTTAAGCTCCACTTCAAGCATGGGGGGACAGTGTGAGTCTTCTTGGTGCTGAAGGGATAATTCTGAGGTTTGTGTGTCAGAAACAGGACTTGGAGGACCCATTGACAGAGTGATAATGTTGATGTATCCACAAACAATCTATAAAGGATGCCATCCTTTAGAGGCAGAAAGGTTCACACCATTTTGGGGAAAGTAGAAATGCCAAAGACTATTGTATCTGTACAAGATCAAGGGTCGATGTGGAGAGGAGAGAAGGCCTGAATATTTCATGATTGAGACTTCCTGGGAAGCTAGAACACACAAATCATGCAGGCCATGCAACAGCTTAATCAATCTCCAGTGTGCTAGGAGACATTTCCCAGCTAGTTCTCCTGATAAATCTGCTGCCTACTTCTAAAAATGGCAAGGCTTTCTCATTTTTGCTGGTCAGCTTAATGTCTATGTCCTGGGTTCATTAACGTGCTGGCTACTCTTAAGCTCTGAGACTTCAGGAACCCGGGTCCTGATCCTTGGACAGGGGTAATTAGGTCAGAGGATCAGAATAAGAAGCACTTGGTGCACCTTAGATCAAGGGAGTTGATTTTTCATGGACTAGATCAGATCTAGTAGGTAGGTCTAGGTCCTCAATGTTCAGGAGAATCACATAATACTCTCCATGAGGTGAAAATTATATAGCACATTCTTCTGGATACAATTGTGAGCTAATCTTAATCAGAAAGGGGATTCTTGTCCTGCTTTTAGTCACAGGGGCATAGATGAGGCTTCAATGTGCATCTGAGGCAGCTAGGAGTGGAAATTGTAAGTTTGATATACAGTTGATGAAAAGAAAAAGTTCTAAATTCATGTTGTTCATAAGGGGCATAGAAAGGGAAAATATGAGGGCAGCTTCTGTATCAAAAAAGAACTGAAAATGCCAGAGTAAGAGAGAGTAGGGCCCAGGCCACCCTCTTGAAATGGACTGCCTTACAGGTTCCGTTTGGCAGGCTGGGGAGCTCTGGTGTGTCCCTGGGCAGAAGGAGGAAGTCAGAAGCAAGGAGTAAGTCGTAAGCCTCCTAGAGCATTTTCGATATCTCTTTTGTCATAAAAAGCACCGGTGAGGCCCAGTTTCTTAGATGGAGCATTTGAGGGGCCACCTATTTCAGCCTGAAGCATTCTGAGCCTTTCTGAAACAGGGATCACAAAGCCAGTGTCCATTTGGTGAGAACTGGAAAGTCTGAGTCCACATTGGTCTGATTGAGAAGGTCCGACACCTCCTTTAGGGAAGAGGAAAGAACTACAACTCCCCTTTTGCAGTGCGATCCTGTTGAGATTGATTTTCAAATGATGTGTATATTTGTGGCCTCCTAGGTCACAAAGGGGGAACCCAAATTCATATTGTAATGATGGGTCTCTCCAAGAACAGGAGAGAGCAGGTACCACATCCTCTGCTTGAGATATTGTATGTTTGTCATATCTTCGCATAACAGGGAATGTTCCAAAAGGGAATGTGGTACTCCCTTTTGGAGGTTTGAATGCCCATAGGATAGGCACAAAAGCTATGGGCTCCCGTTTGGCAATTCTGGAAGTTTTCTCTCCCTCTTGGACATTAGGAATATGTTTTGAGGCCTCCTTAATAGAAAAAGAAAGGCTGATATCCTCTTGGGGTGATGATGAGTGTTGCACACCTCTATGGGGACTGTCTCCATCTGGAGATGACTCAATGCATTCTTGATCTGTAGGGGAAGTTTGCAGGGCTCCTTGGGTAACAGAGGCTTTCCTCTGTTTTCTCTTGGTAGAAGTAGCGTGTCTGGGAATCTCATGAGGAAGGTGGGATGCCTGAGGCTGTCTTCATGAGAAAGAGTGGTTCACATGCACACTTCTGTAAGGATGGAGGATGGCTTATCAACCTCATGCTCTGAATTGGAAGCTTTGGTGTCCCATTTGTCAGAAGGGGCTTTTTCTGATGGGGTTTCAGTAGACTTAGATGGTCTGTGAATGCCTTGGCTTGGTAGGGGACTTCTGAGGCCCACCTCATGAGATGGTGAGCATCTGCAGGCTCCTTTAGCAGAATCAGAAGTGGTGAAGTTTATGTTAGTCATAGTTTTAAGCTTTACACCTCTTTCTTAAATTTGCAAACTCTTACCCAAATTTTGGAAGAATGGCAGTGTTTCCAGCCCGCATGTTTTGAGCGCACATATTTCAGGCCCTCTTGATCTACAGAGGAAGGGCTTGGTCTTGTTTTCCTCAATTTAGAAGGTGTGGGGCAATCTCCTGGAAGAGGAAAATGACTGAGAACTTTTTTACAAAGAATACTAGATCTGAAACTCAATTGAGATGATTTTAAGGAGGAGATGCTCCTTTGAGGAGTAGAGGTAGGACTGGATTCCTTTTCTGCATACTTGGAAGATGTGAGGCTACTTATGGCAGAAGAGATACATTTTAAGGCAACAAGTTCTGAAAGGCAGTATCTGATATCCCTTTCAGGAATTGGGACATGTTTCAATATCCTTTGGTTAAATTTCAAACGTCTAGGGTTCTTTTTGAGATAAGAGAAATTTCTCCATCCATCTTCACGAGGAGGGGTAGGAATAATGTCCCCTTCTGCACAAAGGGACAGTCCCTGAAACTCTGTTGAAGAGGAAGTATCGACGGTTTCTTGGTGAGATGTCACAGGTTTTAGAGGCCCCTGGGCAGGTTGAGAAAGTTCTAGACTTTCCTGGGGAAATGCTGGTGTTCTCAGGATCCCTTGTTCAGATACTAAAGGGCCCAGAGCACCTTCATTGGGTTTCAAAAGACACAGAGACCCTAACACAGATGCCAAAGCTTCTGGAGTCCCTGGCACAGATTCTGAACTCTTAGAAATGGATTGTGTATATGTCAGAGGTTCTTCTGTCTCTGGACTAAGTGGTGAAGGAGCTGGTAATTTGGGAGAATCTTGTGTGGCTGACAAAGATTCTATGACCTCTTGGGTGACAGATGGTATTTCTGTACTATTTTGCATACATGCCCATATTTCTAGTGTGTCCTGGGAAGAATCAGAAAGTCCAAGATCTTCAGGATTGGATGGTAAATATCCTAAAGCCTCCTTTTCCAACCAGTGTCCTGGAGGCTCTTGAGGTAACAAGGAAGTTTCTGTAAGCCCTTGGGAAGATATTGATGTTTCTAGTACACCTTGGGCAGACATGGAAGGTCTCCAAGACATTAAGACAGAATGTTACTCTTTCAAATCCAATTGGACAGATGGAGAAGGTCCTAGACTCACTATGGTAGATGCTGAAATTTCCAAAGCTCGTGATGAAGCATTGGATATTCCTGGATTGCCATGTGTACAGGTACAAACTTCCAGGTTCCCCTATAAAGACAGCCAAGGGCCTCCAGCTTCTTGAACAGATAACAAATGTCCTGGATTCCCTTGAGCAGATAGGGACAATGTCAAAGGCTCTAGGGCAGATGATATAGATCCTAGTGTTCCTCAATCAGATAAAGAAATTACCATGGGTCCTTTGGAAGAATGCATAGATCCTGAAGGATCTGAAGCAGATGGATCTGTTTGTTGAACCCCTTGTAGAGAATTCAAAGACTCATTTGGTCCCTGGAATGAAGTTAAAGGTCCCTCTGTAGGTTTAGAGAGGTCAAAAGGCTCTTCTGTGGAAAGGGAAGATCCAAAAGGCTTAGGGAAGAAAGTGAGGAACTAAGTTGGGCAGAAATTGCAAGTTCCAGAGGTGAGTCATTGGATATCACATGTCCTGGGGTAGCTGTTGAAAATTTTTGTGCGCCTCATGCAAATGATGAATATCCTAGAGCCCCCTGGGGAGGCAGCAATGTTTCTACAGAGCCTGTGTATTTGCTGAAATCCTCAGAGATCCCTGGTCAGATCTCAAAATCCTTGCTGTATTTTGAGCAGGGTGGTTATATCCCTGACACACTGGTAAAGATGGTGAGTCTGCTACTGTGTAGTGTGTAGATGTGGAGTGAGTTCCTATACCTTGTGTATGTAAAGAAGGACTTGAAAACCTTTTGGAAGATGTAGAATGTTGGGTAGACCTTTGTGGACATGTGGACAGATGTATGGTCCCCTTGTGCAGAGACCGGGACTCACACCTCCTTGAGCAGAATCAGAAGATCCTGGAGTCCTTTGTTCTGAGGATGAAAGACCCAGAGGATTATGAGAACATTCATAGCATTGTGATGTATTCATCATTGCCTGGGCTGAGATAGAAAGTTTTAGAGGCCCCTGGGCAGATTGCAAAGGTGCTAGATACCCTTGACCAAATGGGAAAGTCTTTGCACCTCCTTGGTCAGAACAGGAATGTCTACCAGGTGTTGGCGATGATGGTGGCAATGTTCCTAGATTTGCTGAAGTAGACTGAGAAGATGCTACAGCCTGCCTCACTTGTGAAAAAAGGCCTAAAGCACTGTGTGACTCTTCATATTGTGCAAATATCCCTGTGGCATCTGTTGAATTTTCTCGATTTCTTTGTTTGGGGAAAAATGAACTTTGCATGAGCAAAGTTCCCTCTTGTGCCCTGGAAAATTTCTTGTGTTTTTGAAAAGATGACAAAGCTTCTAGAACCTCTGGAGTAGATACAAGATGTTCCTGAACACCCAGTACTGATGGTGTAGGATAAAAGGTTTCTTGAGATTTCTGGCTAGGTAGGAAAGTTCGAGTGTCCCTTGGGAAACCTGGGGATCTTTGTGCAAAATGATGGGCAGTTGGAGAAAATCCTACTTCTGTCTGACAAGAAGTTGGAGGATGCAAAGTATCTTAAGCAAATGAAACACTTTGTGTATTCCCCTGTTTAAAATTGGGCTTTTAGATACGCTTGGGAAAAACATAAATGTCTGAAAGCCTCTTGGAAAGATGAAGAACCTAGGGTTCCTTGTGAAGATAAACAAATTCCCAGAGACATCTGCTCAGATGACACAGATTCTGGTCGCACCTGAGTATTTTGGGTAGACCCCAGATGTCCTGGAGTGGGAAGCAAAGCTCCCACAGTCTCCTTTGCAGACAGGGACTTTCCTACTGTGGCTTGTGCAGATAAAAAAATCCCCTCAGTGCCCTGAGCAGATGTGGAAGACCCTAGAGTTGTTTCTTTAGATTTAGTCACTTCTAGAGGGCATTCTTCAGTTGAACAAGTTCCTAGAGTTCCTTGCTCAGATCTCAAAGATGATGGTGACAACTGTAGTGATGTAGTAAGATCCAGGGGCAGTTCAGCACATCTGAAAGTGTCTGAAGTCCCTTGGGTAGATGGAGAACATTCATTTGTTTCTGAAACTGTTGGGGAAGGAGTTGAATGCAGTAGAGCCCCTTCAGCATATCCAGAATATGGGTCATTGCCTGGGCTGAGCTTGAAAGTGTCAGAGGCCCCTGGGCTGATTGCAAATGTGCTAGGGTCCCAGGACCAGATGGGAATGTTTCTGCACCTCCTTGAGTAAAAGATGAATGTGTACCAGGTTCTCAAGGTGATGGTAGCAAAGGTCCTAGAGTAGACAAAGCATATGTAGAAGATTCAGAATTCTCCCTCACTAGAGGCAAAGGGCCCGAGGTAGTCTCTGTGTGATTACATTGCCCCAAGCCCAATATTCCTGAGGAATCTGCCGAAGGTTCTAGATTCCTTCGGGTGGATGACAAAGAACTTAGCACAGGCAAAGTCCCCTCTGCAGCTGTGGAAAAGTCCTTACACTTTTGAGAGGTTAGCACATATCCTTGAGAGTCTTTACTAGATAGAGGATGCTCCTGAGAACCTAGTACAGATGATGAATGTGTTACATATGCTGGTGAATATGGAATGGATTTTTGAGATTTCTGGCTAGGTAGTAATGGCCCAAATTCCCTTGAGGAAAGTTGGGATCTTTGTCTAGAAGGTTCAGAAAGGGGAGAAAATCTCATAACTTTCTGGCAATAAGTTGGATGTTGCACAGTCTTTGGAGAAAATGGCACAGTTTTTACACTCCCTTGCTTAGTTGTGGACAGTTTTAGAGACCCTTGGTCAGAAAGGGAATTTCCAGAAGCCTCTATGGAAGATGAAGAGCTTAGAGTTCCTGGTAAAGAGGAAGAAATTCCCAGAGGCTTCTGATCAGATGGAAAAGACTCTGAGACCACCCGAGTGATTTGGGTGGACCCTAAATGTCCTGGAGTGGGAGGCAAAGTTCCCACTGTCTACCTTGCAGACATGGACTTTCCTGTTTTGGCTTGTGCCAATAAGGAATGACCCCTAGTGCCCTGAGCAGATGCATAAAACCCTACAGTTGTTTCCTTAGATTTAGTCCCTTCAGGTATGCAAGGTCCCAGAGATCCTTGCTCAGATCTCAAAGATGATGGTGACACCTGTAATAATGTAGTATGATCCAGGTGCAGTTCAGCACATCTGGAAGTGTCTGAAGTCCCTCAGGTAGAAGGAGAATATTCATTTGTTTCTGAAACTGCTGGGGAATGAGCTGAATGCAGTAGAGCCCCTTCAGCAGATCCAGAGATATGAGTCATTGCCTGGGCTGAGATGGAATGTGTCAGAGGCCCCTGGGATGATTGCAAATGTGCTAGGTTCCCGGGACTAGATGGGAATGTTTCTGCACCTCCTTGAGTAAAAGATGAATGTGTACCAGGTTCTCGAGGTGATGGTGGCAAAGGTCCTAGGGTAGGCAAAGCATTTGTAGAAGATTCAGTATTCTCCCTCACTAGAGGCAAAGGACCCGAGGTAGTCTCTGTGTGTTTACATTGTCCCATGAGCAATATCCCTGTGGAATCTACGGAAGGTTCTAGATTCCTTTGTGTGGATGACAAAGAACTTTGCACAGGCAAAATCCCCTCTGCAGCTGTGGAAAAGTCCTTACACTTTTGAGAGGATAGCACATATCCTTGAGAGTCTTTACTAGATAGAGGATGCTCCTGAGATCCTAGTACAGATGTTGAGTGATTCCCATCTGCTGGTGAATATGAAATGGATTTTTGAGATTTCTGGCTAGGTAGTAACGGCCCAATATCCCTTGAGGAAGCTGGGGATCTTTGTCCAGAAGGTTCAGAAAGGGGAGAAAACCTCATACATTTCTGGCAATAAGTTGGATGTTGCACAGTCTTTGGAGAAGACGGCCCAGTTTGTACACTCCTTTGCATAGTTGTGGACAGATTTAAAGACACTTGGTCAGAAAGGCAATGTCCAGAAGGCTCTATGGAAGAAGAAGAGCCTAGAGTTCCTGGTGAAGAGGAAGAAATTCCCAGAGGCTTCTGATCAGATCCGAGTGATTTGGGTGGACCCCAAAGGTCCTGGAGTGGGAGGCAAAGTTCCCACAGACTTCTTTGCAGACATTGGCTTTCCTACTGTGTCTTGTGCAGATAAGGAATGCCCCCTAGTACCCTGAGCAGATGCAGAAAACCCTACAGTTGTTTCCTTAGATTTAGTTGCTTTAGATGAGAAAGGTCCCACAGTTCCTTGCTCAGATCTCAAAGATGATGGGGACACCTCTAGTGATGTAGTAAGATTCAGGTGCAGTCCAGCATATCTGGGAGTATCTGAAGTCCCTTGGGTAGATGGAGAAAAAAATACAGCAACTCATTCATCATCTTTACTTTGTGCTTGCAGGCTGGTTGCAATTATCTTGTAAGCATTAAAAATCAGTCTAACATACTGCCTATGTTCCATAGGGTTTCATTGATGTGAGGAGATATCATGACTCAGGCAACTCTTATAAGGAAAATTTAAATGAGGTTGTCTTACAGTTTCAGAGGGTCAGTACATTATTATCTTGGTAGGAAGCATGGCAGCACCCCGGTAGAGGAGGTGCTGGGGAAGGAACTAAGTGGTCTATATCTTAGTCTGAAGGCTACCAGAAGGAAGCTTGTGGCCACAGGTAGCAAGGAAGAGGATCGATTTTTGTCTCTGAGCAGAGATTGAGCACTACACAAAAGCAAGCCTACACAATGATACACTTCCTCTAACAAGCCAACACCTTGTAATAATGCCACATACCATGGGCAAAAGATATTCTAATCAACACACTGCGTCATAGGACATAAAGAAAGATACTGCATGATTGCATTCCTCTAGTCACAGGTGCGACATACCTACAAGCTTATATGAACACACACACACACACACACACACACACACACACACACCAATCGGATATGCACGTGCATACATATATATTTGTCTATTTATTTACTTACTTACCTACTTACTTACTTACTTACTTACTTACTTTGTTTTAAATTTGTTGGGTAAGAACTTTCTACATACACATAAATGAGTTTTAGCAAATTCATCCCTATCTTCTCCTCCTTGAATTGTTACCCATTTCTCCTGTATCACTTTTATTCTTAATTACATTTTCATTTTTATATAGACGGCTGTGTAGTGCCATGCCCTGAGAAATCGCGTGCATGCCGCAAGCAATCACTGACAAGAGCCGTGAGTGCCACAAGCAATCTCCATTATAAGATGGTGATGGCCTCCCCTGTGCCTAACTAGTAAACAAGCCTTGTACGCAGGTGCAAGAGTGAACTCACTCCTAGTCACTGTCCATTCTCGGGGCATAATAGTGGGGTGATGGGCAAGCAACGAATCAGGAGCTGTCACGTCACATCAGGTGCTGAAACGTCATGCTGTTGGCTATATAAGCAGCGCCATTTTCCCGGATCATGGTCTTCCTGATAAGTAAGCAATAAATCTTTTGCCACAGAAGATTCCGGTTTGTTACTTCTTTCTTGCCGGTCGAGTGGGATGCAATAAGTGGCACCGAGGAACCCGGGAACTTTATACCATCACACCAGTGCAAGGAAGATCCCTTGTTCGCGGGGCGGAATCAGAACTGCGGGATGAAAGGCTCTGTAAAGTACATACAGTTTTGAAATTTCTCCAGAGTTAGACACCCTTTTGATTGTTTGCACAGCGATTGCACTTTTCCTTTCAGTTTCGTTTTTCTTCCACTGCTTCCACTGCTGACTGGTTCTTAGTCACGGTCAGGCCTGGATAGCGCCTGGACAGCGACCAGTTTCAGTCATGGTCAGGACTGGACAGTGCCTGGACAGCGTCCATTTTCAGTCACAGTCAGGCCTGTACAGCGGCAGTATGAGAATCTCACATTCTATAATAGTGGCCTTACACTCGGTCCTGAAGAAGTGTGGCCTAAAATGTGCCACTAATACCTTAGAGGGATTTGTCAGGGAGATAGACAATGTGGCACCATGGTATGCTTGCTTAGGGTCATTTAGGCCTTTTCATGGGCCTTGATCCCGAGGAAAAGATATAAAAAGAAAAGAATGCCTTGGGAGAGATTAGAAAAGGGATAGAAAGGGAGAGAAGAAGGGAGATCCAGGTGGAGAGGCACATAAGGAAAGGAGCCTCTACCTGCCACTAGATGAGTTTAAGCAGCTAGCTCTTAGTAGCTCAGAATCTGATGAAGGGCTTAGCTCCTCTGAAGAAACGGACTTGGAGGAGGAAGCAGTTCATTATAAGGGAGAAAGGTACCTGCAAGATAAAATGCAAGCTACTCAGTGCAGAAAAAGTCCAACAACGACTGGTGAAAGCCAGCTTGCTGCTCGGCCTCGGGATTGTTGGCTTCAGTGTCCTAGTGAACCTCTGCCTTATGTGCATAGGTAGTTGTCAATTTTTGCCTACACCTCATGTAGGGGTAAACCCTCGAGGCATCAGGCCATTACAAGTCTGGCAAATGGATGGCACTCATATTTCCTCCTTTGGGAGAAATCAGTACTTACATGTTTCCTTTGACACCTGCAATGGTGTAATGTTTGCCACACCTTTAACAGGGGAAAAAACCTCTCATGTTATACAGCACTGCCTAGAAGTGTGGAGTGCTGGGGCAAGGCCACAATTCTTAAAACGGATAATGGGGTAGCATATACTTCTACTAAATTTCAGCAATGTTGTCATCAAATGGATGTCACTCACTTGACTGGCCTTCCTTATAATCCTCAAGGACAAGGCATTGTGGAATGTGCCCACCACACACTCAAGTCTTATCTTATAAAACAAAAAGGGGGAGTTGATGAGACTCTGCCCTCAGTGCCAAGAGTAGCAGTATCTATGTCACTCTTTACACTTAATTTTTTGAATCTTGACGAGCAGGGACGTTTTGCAGCTGAGCGACATAGTTCAGACCCTGATAGACCAAAAGAAATGGTCAAACGGAAGGATGTTTTAACTGGTCTCTGGAAAGGCCCGGATCCTATCTTAATCAGATCCCGGGGAGCTGTTTGTGTTTTTCCACAGAGTGAAGACAACCCATTTTGGCTGCTGGATTGACTCACCCGCAGGATATTCATCAAGGATGGTGCAAAAATGCTGACCTCCTGAGGACTGTTCCTGATCCTGACAATGCTGAACTTGTCTCAGGTTCCTAGTATAATGGGTGAACAGATATGTGCTATTCTCTCGACTTTCCCTAAACCAATGTCAGTTCGCCATGATACTATAGTTTTCCAAATTTTCCAAATTTCCAAAATTCTTTACTAATAATAAAACAGTGGATTTGCCATATTTACCCTATGATCCAACTCGTTATTATCATTAGGAGAAAATCACTCCTTACTAGAACAGGGTTTTTTATGTTTTCAAATTAATGGACAAGGACATTGTATCAACCTCCCAGCCTGAGCTTTAGGGAGGTTTAATGAGCACCAAGGAGGTTGGGTGAGCACAACCCAAGATAATTCTAATGTAGATATAACCTTTACAAATCGGACCTTTTGGCAGCAGGCAATTTGGGTTAATGGTACATTTGTACCACCTAACTTTTCAGACAAAGAATGTCCCCACCAACCAAAAATAGCCCCTCATTGTGTCTTGGAAGATGAAGGTCTGATCCTGCCTTGGTCTGATTGGCGATCCTCCATCACTTGTTGGGCAGATCAGAGTAAAACTTTTTCCTTTTCTTCCAACATGACAGATAACCCAAAGAATGAATTTTTTATGAAAAAGAGATTTTTCATTCAGGACTTTAGAATGCATTCCTTTCACAAGTGGGTGCTTTGGGGAGTCAATGGCAATTGTACAGATTTCAATCCTTTGATTTTTATCCAGGGAGGAGCAGTTGTAAAGGCTTCTTTTACTGGCATCTCAAGATTTGCTCAGCACTGGGGAATACATGATGCCTCCCAGGACTCTTATGGACATACTAATATCAGAGTAGAGATCACTGGGTTCAATAAAACTTTGGTAAACCAGATTATTTATACATCTCCCACAGTCTGTGTTTACCCCCCTTTCTTGTTTATATTCTTTCAAGTGATTCATTTGAAGTCTGTTCCAATGATTCTTGATGGATTTCTCAATGTTGGCATGTAACAATAAACACCCATGCCATGGTGCCACGGATCCCACTTTGGGTCCCTGTTCTGGTGGAAACACCCTCCACCTTGAAAGTAAATGGGAGAAATGCCCTAAAGATACATGAAGTACACACTAGATTAGTTGAAAAGTGGAAAATTAGCTGATAAGAGCAACTGTTGTTTGGGCAGTGGTGCTTTATGCCTTTATTCTCATCACTTGGTTGGCAGAGGCCAAGAATGTCTGAGTCTGAGACCAGCTTGGTATACAGAGTGATTTCCAAGACAGCCAGGTCTACACAGAGAAACCCTCTCTCAAAAAACAAACAAACAAACAAACAAACAAACAAACAAACAAAAAGCACCTGTTCTATGAAGAGGACCGGGCACAATGCACCCACATAGTGGCTTACAATTTATGCACAGCTACAGTTTTAGAGAATCACTGCTCTCTTTTAGCTTCTGTAGGCTATAGAGGCATAAGTGAGAGAGAGGGCATGAGCAGACTAGCACAGAAGTGAGAGAGGGCATAGCACAGAGGTGAGAGATAGTTCCTGAGCACTCTAGCACATAAGGGAGAAAAAGGGGCTGGGCATCCAAGCACATAAGTGAGGGAGAGAGGGCCTGCACATCCTAGCACACTCTTGTAATCAAGCTCAGTACTAGGAAGGTGGAGGTGGGAGTTTACCAGGGATTGTAGTGAATCTGGATGTTCTCTTCTGATCTATTAGGACAGCATGGACTGTTCTGTTGTGGGTATGTACATACAGAAAAAGTACACACATTTTAATTTTTATGCACATAAATAAATAACAAAAAATATTACAGTTGAAATTAGTAGTGCCATTTCCAGTACTTTCATGTTACACATTTGTTCATGTTTTTTCAAGTCTGCAAATGCTTATCAACCTAGAAACTGGAAATCATTTGTCTTAGAGATGGTAGCTCATTTCCACCTCCTGAGACCTCCCTTCTAATAAATGGTGCCTGGTACTCCATGACAGCATACACAGGGTATATTCAGCCAAAGGGTGAAATCCCTGGATGAGACCTGTTTTCTTCATCTGGCATCACAAAGGGTCCTCAGAGTACTACATGTGGGTCTCTCCTGATAACGTTTTATTTATTTGTTTGTTTGTTTGTTTGATTTTGTTTTGTTTTTTATTTTTGTTATTGTTTTGTTTTTTATTTGTTTTATTTTTGTTTTTTTTTTTTTTTGGTTTTTGTTTTTGTTTTGCTTTGTTTTTGTTTTGCTTTTTTTTGTTTTTGTCTTTGTTTTGCTTTGTTTTGTTTGTTTGTTTGTTTGTTTGTTTGTTTTTCCCATTGAGCAGACAAGCAAGGAAAGGTGCGGTTGTGAAGGAGTTCACTTCTGAATGACCTGGAAGAGATAACCAGCTCTGATCAGGGTTATTGGACTGTTAAAGGATGTGTGACTGGAGAGAAATCTCAGTCCCAAGAGGCCACTATTTGAGGAAAAACCTCCCTATCTGCCTTTTCCTACGGCTTCTGAGGGTTAAATGAAGGAGGAAGATCATATTTTTTTTTCTCTTTTTTTCCATTTTTTTTTAACTAAGAAGACATTATAGATTTTAAGAGAAGAATGGCTCTTAAGAAAATGATGGTGATTCCAAAGGAAGATTACTTATTACTTTTGGACTTTGATGATGAAGAAGATGACATAAATATTTCGGAGGAGTCTCTTTCTGAAGGTTACTGCATATTCAGTGTTGGGTATTAATTGTGTGTTGTGCAGTTCACTAGACTTTTACCTAGTCACCTGAAAAGGAAGAAGTCTTTTCTCAGAGATTTTATATAGTTCATTTGAAATTTTACCTATCTATCTATATCTATATATTCTTATACCCGAGTTTTAGCAACACATATAACTACTCTTGACATTGTAGTCACAATATGTTGATAAAAAATAACTTGTTATGATTTTGCCACCGGAAAATACCTGAACATTGTTCCAATAATATGTTTGCAAAACCTGAATTTATTTCAAGAACATTACAAATAATTTATTTCATTCCTTTTTTATTATTTCTTTTCTTTTTTTTCTTTTTTTTTTTTACATTTCAAATGTTATTCCCTTTTCTAATTTCCCCTCCAAAAATCCCAGTCCTCTCCCCTCTATCCCTGCTTTCCAACACACCTACTCCCAATTCCTGGCCCAGGCATTCCCAAAACTTGGTCATGGGAACTTTACAAGAACAAGTGTCTCTCCTCCCATTGATGACATACTAGTCCATCCTCTGCTACATATGCAGCTGTAGGCATAAGTCACAACTTATGTTTACTTTGATTGGAGATTTAATCTCAGGGAACTCTGGGAGTACTTGTTAGTTGTTTTTCCTCATAGAATGTTCCTTGTGTACTTTCTCTAGCTCCATAATTAGGGACCCTGTGCTCAGTCCAATGGATTTCTGTGAGCATCCACTTCTGTATTTGTCAGGAAATGGCAGATCGTGTCAGGAGACAACTATATCAGTCTCCTGTCCCTAAGCTCTTGTTTGGCTCTTCAACAGAACCTGGGTTTGGTGGTTGTTTATGGTATGGATCACAGAATGAAGCAGTGTCTGGATTCCTTCAGTCTTAGTTCCAAACTTTTTCTCTGTAACTCTTTCCATGGATCTTTTGTTACCAATTCTAAGAAAAAACGACATATCCACACTTTGGTCTTCCTTCTTGTTGAGTTTCATGGGTTTTGCAAATTTTACCTTGTTTTTTTCTGAGCTTCAAGGATAACATCCACTTATCAGTGAGTATATATCATGTGCTTTCTTTTGTGATTGAGTTATCTCACTTAGGAACATATCATCCAGATCCATCCATTTGTCTAAGAATTTCATGAATTCATTGATTTTAATAGTAATGTAGTATTTCATTATGTAAATGTACTATATTTTCTGTATTCATTCCTCTGAAGATGGGCATCAGGTTTATTTTCAGCTTCTTACTATTGTAAATAAGGATGCTATGAACATAGTGATGCATGTATCCTTATTACAAGTTGGAATATCTTCTGGATATATGCCAAGGAGGACTATTGCTGGATCTTCAGTAGAACTATTACCACTTTTCTGAACAAACCCCATCTGCTTTCCAGAGTGGTAGTACCAACTTGCAATTCCCCAAGCAATGGAGGAGTGTTCCTACTTCACCACATACCCACCAGCAACTATTGTCATCTGAGTTTTAGATCTTAGCCATTCTGACTCTGTGAGGTGGAATCTTAGGGTTATTTTGACTTTCTGTTCCCTGATGATTAAGGATTTTGAACATTTATGAGGTGCTTCTCAGCCATTCAGTGTTTCTTAATTTGGAATTCTTTGTTTAGAACCATCCCCATTTTTTAAAATAATGTTATCTGATTTTCTGGAATCCAGCTTCTTGAGTTCTTTGTATATATTGAATATTAGTCCCTTATCTGATTTAGCATTGATAAAGACTTTTTCCCCGTTTTGTTCTAATGATAGTGCCCCTTGCCTTACAGAAGTTTTGCAATTTTTGAGGTCCCATTTGTCTATTTTTAATCTTATAATAACAGCCATTGCTGTTTTGTTCAGGAATATTCCCCATTTAACCTTGTCTTCGAGGCTCTTCCTCACTTTCTCCTCTATAAGTTTCAGTGTCTCTGGTTTTATGTGCAGTTCCTTGATCCAATTAGACTTGAGCATTGTACAATGAGATGAGAACAAATCAATTTGCTTTCTTCAATATGCTAACTGCCAGTTGAGCGAGCACCATTTTTTGAAAATGCCATTTTCTTTCCACTGGGTGGTTTTATCTCCTTTGTAAAAGATCAAGTGACCTCATGAGTTTGGGTTCATTTCTCTGTCTTCAGTTCTGTTCCATTTATCTACCTGTCTAACACTATTCCTGTAGCATGAAGTTTTTATCATAATTGTTCTGTAGTACAGCTTGAGGTCAGGCATGGTGATTACAAAAGACATTCTTCTATTGTTGAGTATAGTTTTGGATATAGTAGGTTTTTTTTTTCAAGATCAATTTGCAAATTGCCCTTTCTAACTCAGTGAAGAAATGAGTTGGAGTTTTGATGGTGATTGCAATGCATATCAGATTGCTTTTTGAAAGATAGCCATTTTTACTATATTAATCCTGCCAAATCATTAGCATGGGAGATTTTACCATCTTCAGAGATCTTCTTTGACTTCTTTCTTGAAGAAACTTGAAGTGTTTATCATACATATATTTCACTTTCTCAGAGTCACACCAAGGAATTTTATATTATTTGTGACTACTATGAAGCATGTTTTTCCCTAATTTCTTTCTCATACTATTTGTCTTTTCTGCAGAGAAATTCCACTGTTATGTTCAAATTAATTCTAAATTCAGCTCCTAAGCTGAAAATGTGTATCAGGATTAGCTTTTCTCTGTTGTAATTTTTGGGGTCATAGATACATGCTATCATATCTTCTGGAAATAGAGAAATTTTGACTTCTTCCTTTCCAATTTGTATTCATCTGTTTTCGGTTTTTGGTTTTTTTTTTTTTTTTAATGTGTGTAATTGCTCTGGCTAGTATTTCAAGTACTCTATTGAATAGGTAGGGAGAAAGTGGGCAGCCTTGTCCAGTCCCAGATTTTAGTGGGACTCCTTCTGGTTTCTGACCATTTAGATTAAAGTTAAATCCTGGGCTTTCTTTTCTTTTCTTTTCTTTTCTTTTCTTTTCTTTTCTTTTCTTTTCTTTTCTTCTTCTTCTTCTTCTTTTTTTTTTTAGGTGTATGCCTTGAATTCCTGGTCTTTCCTGGACTTATTATGAATGGGCATTGTATTTATCCAACTATTTGCTATGCATCTAATCGAATAATTATGTGGTTTTTGTAGTTGAGTTTTTTTTTGTTTTTGTTTTTGTTTTCTTTTTTTTTCTATAATGGATTTAATTGATGGTTTTCGATATTAAACTCTCCCTGAATCATAAGAAGGAGGCCAACTAGGTCATGATGGATTATCCTTTTGATGTATTCTCGGACTCGTTTTGAAAGGATTTTATTTAGTATTTTTGCATCGATATTCATAATGGAAATTGGAATAAAGTTTCCTTTCTTCATTAGGTTTTGTATAGTTGTAATCTTGCTTCGTAGAACATATTAAATAGTGTTCCTTCTCTTTTAATTTTGCATAATAGTTTGAGGAGTATTGGTATTAGGTCTCCATGAATATCTGATAGAATTCTGAACTAAACCCATCAGACCCTGGGCTTATTTTTGGTTGGGAGACTATTAACGATTGATTCTAATTCTTTAGGGGTGTTATGACCCACACTACAGTCTTGCCAGAAAGAATTCCCACAGGACACTCGGATCCTTCTGCAGTAAAGCTTTAATGCATCTCGAGAGATAGATGATCAGCTTCAGGACAGGAGACCCAGAGAGCAGAAAACCCCTCCCTTATATAGGCTGTGAAGTACAGTTAGAAGTATGGTTGGAGACGTGCACCACCGGAATTGTCTGCCCACCATCAGCCTGATGACGCCATTGGAGAGACAGGGCTCAGGTAATGGAAAGATACCCCGATGCCTGTGCACACTCACCACGAGCAATAGTGACAATGGTGCTGTGAGCACCATCTTGTAATGGTGGCCGTGAGGACGGCTCCTCACATCTCACCCTTTTCTTTTATGTTAGAAGCAACAGGCCACACAGTATGGAGAGTGGAGATAGAGGTCAAACTCCCACTGTGCAAGCATAGGGGCCTTACACAAAACCTCCTTCCAGGCTCATCACCCAGAGGGGTCTTGGTCAGCTCCCCTGTCGTTTTTCCTGGGGGAAGGACACTAGGACACTCAACATTCTTGAAAGATGACATATCTCCCAGAAAGAAGCTCAAATTACACCACAACGCCATTCCAGTGCAGTGCTTAGCCACAAAACTCACCTGGGTTGTTAAAGCACACCCGCTCCAACCCATGCAGCAAGACTCGCCTCAGGGTTTTGTGGAGCTGGATGTCCAGCTACCTTATTGCTTGAGCATGATCAATATTCATATATCGGGGGAAACACCCTGCTCCAAAGCAACAAGTGCCTGGGTTACTACCATCCTGTCCCTCCTTGTTTGGGATTTAAGTTTGCAGATCATCCATAGTAGGGCAGTACTTTACTGTACACAGCCACTCCAAACAAACCACCCCCACCCATTGCTTGAAGTAGGAGAATGCTGCAGAAATTCAGGTAGAAAATCCTTCCATCAATGACAGGTCAAGACATGTCGAATCAACTTATAAGATGGTGATCCTCAGCTCCCGGAGTGTCTGTTCAATATCTATGGTCCAATTCTGTAACAAATAACAAGACAAAGCCTTTTACAGGTTAGCTGCTCTTGTAAAATTCTGAAATTGTAGTAAGGTGATACAGACGCTAGGCAGCTTATGTTTGCAACCCAGCTGAGGCATTTGCCAAAGAATATACACCTGCTCTTGGACCAGATCGATCCGTTGGTTTACCAACATGAGGCCTCTCTGTATCTGGGAGTTGGCCATTGCCTGGCTGTTCAGGGCCAATGTCACTCTTGCCTAAAGGTCATTTTATAGTTTGCGTTGTCTGAACCGTAGCAGACAAGGCCAGGGCCGAAACAGTGACAGAGGCAGCTACTGCTGCTGTTGCTACCAAGCCAACTATAATAGCAGAGATTCCAAAATCTCTCTTTTCTCTAAATAAGCTTAAATTCTAGAGGCTTCCACAGGAACTGGAACAAATCTAGGCACATGAGTAACCAAAGCAAAGCAATACTTAGTAGCATCCCAACACAGGGTATAGAAACTTTCATTAAGCAAGCAATCTAATTCTAATTGATTATTATTTAAACTTTTATTACTTACAACCCACAGAAAGGGGGTCAAACACAAACCGGGGTGACAGTATAATTCACCCTTTTAAATGATTTATATTTACTATTAGAGGAGGACCAATCGAAAGACCCCAAACCAGCACTCAAAGTGCCCTACCACTCAAAACCCATTTGGACCTTTTCACTATATCCACCTCCAATCGTTGCCATAGGTGAAAGATCGGTACAGCTCTCATTAACCCCACAAAGTAACCATTGATCAAAAGGGTTAGCATCTGCCCGATCAGAATCCATGAAGTTAAAATGATGTCCAGCAAGAATTTCATTAATCTCTACACTTACATGTGGGGAAAAGGAAAAAAAATCCTTCAACCACCCAAAAGGTTTTTCTGGCCTGGCACCCAGTCCAAGGAAGCATGGAGTCCTCCGAGGATCTTCCTTTACAAAAGGGTGCCGTTCTGGGTTGCTGGGGCAGTGCTTTCCTGGATTTATGACTAGGCCTCCAGCCTTGAATTATCAAGGCATTGGCTATTATTTCAGAGTGGGTTCCCCAAGCAGCTGCTTTCAACCAGGCCACTGATTGATTTTATAAGGATATACACTGGTGTTGGTCTTTCAAGTCAGAGATCATTACAAAGCACAGGCTTCCTTTGAGGGAGAAGTTCTGTTTTCCATCAGAACCTGAATTTGTCCATCTAATGGTAAAAAGGCAAGTCCCAGCTCCCTATCAGTAGTAAAGAAATGTGGAAAAACTTGTGCACTGTGCATGACAGGCATGAACAGAATGTTAGACATAATACCCCAACACAATTCCCCCGATATACTAGGAACCATGATCTCCAGTAGAAGGGTCATTATCCATCGTTGTTTCCAGAATTCCCTCTTTTGTCCACATCTTCTGAAGGGGAGATCCTTCAGATGAGGCATTCTGGAACCCAAAGGGGATTGTCTTCTTCCTGTGGAAAGACACAAATAACTCCTTTGGATCTTATTAAAATAGGATGCAGGCCTCTACATTTTCCAGTTAAGACAACTTTCCATTTGATAATTTCTCTAGATCTGTTTGGTTCTGAACAGTGACGATCAGTTGCAGTGTGGCCTTGCTCATCAATATTCAAAAAATTAAGAGTAAAGAGTACCATGGAGATGTCCACTCTCAGTGTTAAGGGTAAGAGCCTCATCGACTCACCCTTTCTTTTTGATAAGGTAAGTTTTAACAGTGTGGTGGGCACGTTCCACAATGCCTTGTCCCTGTATGGCAAACCAGTTAAATAAGTTACATTCCTCTGTAGACAGAATTGTTGAAAATTTTGAGAGGTGTAGGCCAGTCCATTATCGGTTCTAAGAAATTTGGTTTGTCCCCAAGCTTCAAGGCAATGTTGAATTACATGTGTAGCTTTTTCTTAGTAGAGGGATCAGTTTTACTGCCCTCTTTTCTCTCTCCCCTTCCTTCTGAATCCCTGGGAGGGCCCTTTTTCTTAGACATGTCTTTCTTTTTTTCAAGCTCCCATTCTCTCATTCTGTTAGGTTTCTGACATACTGTCCTGAACCTCTTCTAGTATTCCCTGTCCCTCCACATTGGCTGTTTGGCAGGTTTCATCCTCTAGACAGTTTTATATTAGCTTGCAAATGCCTTGGTGCCCAGGCGTAAGTCTCCCTCTTTATGCTTAAGGTCAAGGTCACTTCCTAGCTTACTACATAAGGCTACAGTTAGAGACCCCGAACAAGAATACCAGGGAGAAATGCGATCCACTTCCTTAACAAAGTTCTGCAGCGTACTGGAGGCAACCTGCCTGTAATGCAGTGATCACTGACTTTGAGGAGGCCATGATAGAGTGAGTCCCTGCTCTTGATCTACACCCCATTTATAGTACTCCTTAAGCAAAGCGAAAGTAAACACAGTGCTCTGCTCCCTTATCTACGGAAGGCTTAGAAGATACCTCAGTGTTGCCACTTATCTAAGTCGGACTGACAACACCTCATTTTTCAGCACCAGCCTCGATGGACAGAATAAGAAACAGAATGAGGGCCAGGGCAACCAAGACTAGAGCTTCTACTGCCCCTTCCTAGGGTGCATCTAGATTAAGACTGAAATCAATAGGGATAAGAGGGTCACGATGAGACATACCACTCCAAACTTACCTTTTCCCTGCAGTTCTGAATCCACCCCAGCTCCAGGGGTTCTCCTCAATGCCAGCGATGTTGATCCTGGCTTTATGGCACCGGATGACCTGCGCTACCATCTCGCCAGCAAGAACACATGCAGGACACTCAGATCTTTCTGCAGTAAAGCTTTAATACATCTCCAGAGATAGATGAACAGCTTCAAGACAGGAGACCCAGAGAGCAGAAAACCCCTCCCTTATATAGGTTGCAAAGTATGGTTAGAAATACGGTTGGAGACGTGAATCACCGGAATTGTCTGCCCACCATCAGCCTGATGACGCCATTGGAGAGGCAGGGCTCAGGTAATGGAAAGATACCCTGACGCCTGAGCGTACTCACCATGAGCAATGGTGACAATGGTGTTGTCAGTGCCATCTTGTATTGGTGACCGTGAGGGCGGCTCCTCACAGTGGTAGACGTAATTACAGGGTTTCTCTGATCCTGATTTGAATTTGGTACCTGATATCTGTCTAAATAAGTGTCCATTTTATCCAGATTTTCAAGTTTTGTTGAGTACAGCCTTGAATAGTAGGATCTGATGATATTTAAAATTTACTAAATTTCTGGTGTTATTTCTCCCTTTTCATTTCTGATTTTGCTAAATTGGATACTGTTCTTGTGTTCTGTATTTAGTCTGTCTAATGGTTTATCTATCTTGTTGATTTTCTCAAAGAACAAGCTCCCAGTTTGTTTGATTATTTTTGTATTGTTCCTTTGTTTCCACTTGGATGATTTTAGCACTGAGTTTGATTATTTCCTGACTTCAACTCCTTTTGGGTGAATTTGCTTCCTTTTGTTCTATAGTGTTAAGGTGTGATGTCAACCTACTCCTATATCCTCTCTCCGGTTTTTTTAGAGGCATTCAGAGAAAGCTATGAGTGTCCCTCTTAGGGCTATTTTCATTGTGTTCCATAACTTGCAGTATGTTGTAGCTACATTTTCATTAAACTCTGAAAAGTCTTTAATTTAGTTCTATATTTCTTCCTTGACTGTTTTGTCACTGACTAGATTGTTGTACACATTGCACGTGTATGTGGGTTTTCAATTATTTATATTATTGTTGAAGTTAGTCTGTGGTGATCTGATAGGAAGCAGGAAATTATTTCAATAATTTTATATCTGTTGAGGCATGTGGTGTGACTGAGTGTATGGTCAATTTTGGAGAAGGCATCGTGAAGTCCTGAGAAGAAGGGACATTCGTTTGTTTTAGGATAAAATGTTCTATAGATATCAACTAAACGTATTTGCTTCATAAATTCTACAAGTTTCACCGTGTATCTTTTTAGTTTTAGTTTCCAGGATCTGTCCATTAATGAGGGAGGGGTGTTGAAGTCTTCCAATATTATTGTGTGTGGTACAATGTGAGTTTTGAGCTTTACTAAAGTTTCTTTTATGAATGTGGATGTCATTGCATTTGGAGTATAAATGTTTAGATTTGGGAGTCCATCTTGGTAAATATTAACTTTAATGAATATGACGTTTCCCGCCTTGCCTATTTTAATAACTTTTGGTTGAAAGTCAATTTTATTTGATATTGGAATGGCTGCTCCACCTTATTTCTTCGGATCATTTGCTTGGAAAGTTCTTTTCCAGCCTTTTAGTCTGAGGTAATGTCTGACTTTGTCCTTGGTGTTTGTTTTTGGTATGCTGAATATTGCTTACACATCCATTTTTTTATTCTATGCCTTTTTACTGGTGAACTGAGTCCACTGATATTAAGAGATACTAAGAAAAGTCCTTGTTGCTTCCTGTTATTTTTGTTATTAGAGTTGGAATTTTGTTCATGTAGCTATCTTCTTTTAGGTTTCCTTCAACTTTAATTTCTTCTTTTTTCTTGAGTGTAATTTCCCTCTTTATATTGAAATTGTCCCTTTATTATCATTTGATGTGCTGGATGCATTGGAAGATATTGTGTAAATATTGTTTTGTCACAGAATACCTTGTTTTCCCAAGCTATGTTAAAAGAGTTTTGCTTCATATAGTAGTCTTGGCTGGCATTTCTGCTCTCTTACATTCTGTATGACATCTGCCCTAGATTTTCTCCTTTCATAGTCTCAGGGGAGAAGTTATGTGTAATCCTGATAGATCTTGCTTTATATATTACTTGACCATTTTCCCTTACTGCTTTTAATATTCTTTCTTTGTGTTGTGCATTTGGTGTTTTGACTATTATATGATGGCAGAAATTATTTTTTTTCCGGTCCAAATAATTTGGCGTTCTGTAGTCTCCTTGTTTATTCATGAGCATATCTTTCTTTAAGTTAGGGAATTTTTTTTCTATAATATTGGTAAAAATACTCAATAGCCCTATAATTTGGAAACCTTACTTCTCATCTATACCTATGCCGGATTTCATGTACGTAATTATGTCATTTCTAAAAGCTGTTTCAAAAATTCACCTGGGCAGTATTTCCTGAGAAATTCAAATCATTAATACTTTATCCCCTTTTACTAATATAGCATATTATGTTTCCATTTTTTTTTTGTCTATATAGTACAGAGCCCATCATTTGACAAAGATGAGAATATATCACCTCAGGTAGAAACAGATGAAGATACGGTGTAATATTTTCATTTTTTCCCATTTTGATAGAGTACTTCAACAGTAGTGTTTGTGAAACCTTAACTGGAGAAGTAGATTCAGGAAAAAGAGCAATTCAGGGTCAGATGCTCTTATATGTGTAGTTCAAGACCAGATTGTGGTCCTTTAGACCTTGTGATCACAAAAATATAGCAACTAGTACAATACAACCACCTGCATGAGATGTTCCCAGATATACACACAAAGAAAAGGAGAACCATTATAAAAATAAGAGAAGGACCATTTACGAAGAAGAAGGATCTCAGCAATGGTAGTACAGTTATGAAGAAGTGCTGTGAGGTGTAAATGTATGAATTGTTTAAAATAAATATTACAAGTTTTTTTTGGAATTCTACCATGTATTGTATATGGATATGACATTTGATTCAAACCAAATATTATATATTTATTAAAAATAATTAAAATAATTTTCTGTGTAAAGTTTTGTGTGTGGTAGAAAAAATGTCCTATGGTGAGACTCCAACTTAAAGTGTATCTCGCAGGAAGGTAAATCCCCTAGACGTTCCCCAAGCTTGTTTTCCCTGATCTCTGAAAATACAGCTAGGAAGAAGCTCTTTGTTCTCTATAGCCAGCAAAAAGGCTTTTTGTTTCTATACTTTTCAACCAGAGATGCCTGCCTTCCTGTGCCAAGGACAAGGTGATAAAAATTTAGAAAGGACTCACGCCCCACTCCTGCCTTGTAAATTTCAACAAGAACACCAGGAAGAGAGGAACTCCCCTACAAACATTTCCCAACTCCTCCCAACTCTCCTCCCAACTCCTCCCAATTCCTCAGCTAGCTGTTAAAAGCCCCTTACTGTCACAGCTCGGTGTCAAACTCCCCTGCCCTGCTAGGCAGAGTGACTTTATCTTCAGCCAGCTAATAGTAAAAACTCTTGCAGTTTGGGTCAGTTGTGGTTTTCTCTTGGGTCATTGGGGTGCTGGCCAGCTCATTCCAGGACTTGAGAGGAGGCCCAGCTTCTGAGGTCTTACATTTGGGGGCTTCTCCACCATGATTTGTGGCCTACCCCAATTCTCAGAGACCCTGCTTGGAGGTAGGATTCTATCTTTGTCTGTATCTTTGTCTCTATCTTTTTCTATAACTTTCCTCTATCTTTGTCTCTATCTTTTTGTGCCAGCTCTGTTTGAATTCACTATTCTCCGTTTGCAGTTGTAAATGCTCGTGAGAGCAACGAACTCCCTTTTTCAGATGGAAAAGTGTTACTGACAGACATGTCAGGAGAAACCGGCTGCCACCCTTTGGGACATCCCAGGAGTTCTGAGGGAGTTCCAGGGATACCTGCAGATCTCCTATCAGTGTGCCAAGTGAGAGTGTGCTCACTCGGCTGTCTGTTTCTGTTACTGGGTGCCAAGTGAGTGTGTGATCTCTCGGCCATCTTATTGGGGCCTGGTCTTGGTTATTGTAATCTTTTTTGTGTATATGTTTTTTTTTCCCTGTATGTGACTCTGATGATGGGACCGACTATTAACATGCCCCTTGGACTGACCCTTGATCACTCGACTGAAATTAAGACTAACACACACATTCTCTCTGTGTATGTCTGAAATAGATTTTAGAGAACTTTCTGATCTACAGAATGGCCATCTTTGATGATAGTTG
Organism: Mus musculus; assembly: GCF_000001635.26. Classification (NCBI taxonomy): domain Eukaryota; kingdom Metazoa; phylum Chordata; class Mammalia; order Rodentia; family Muridae; genus Mus; species Mus musculus. Next base: position 84,874,695 of record NC_000087.7, on the reverse strand, counting down.
GCCACTAGAGGGCACTCTTTGTTTGGTTCTGTTTTCAGCTCTTAAAGTTGTTTTACAGAGGGGACCAGGGTCTCAGCCAGATTACGTGCCCTACATTCTCATCTAGAAAAATTTAGCACAGGATCCCCCCTCTCCCATCCTGTTTAAAGCCTTGGGTTAAAAAGAATAATCCAGGCTCCCCAGTCCTGGCCCTCTGCCACCCAGAGGTGAAAAAAAAGTTAAAACTGGCACAGGTTGAACTGCAGCCCTCGGTTTCTCCCAAGATCTATCCAGAGTTAGAAGAACCTCCAAAATGGCATAGCACCCCACCCCCATATTCCCTACTGGTCCCCTCCAAGAACTCTCAACAGGGTGCCACTAGATATTTGGGGAGGGACCAGTTGCTAAAGCCCAAGGCCAGCGAGCTCGAAGCCCAGAGTGACCAGATTCAACCATTGCACTGCCTTTATGTACTTATGACCCTCTTCCAGCAGGCCCCAGACAACTGCTGACCCTTCAGTAATGGCCCTTTTCCTCCTCTGAACTCTATAACTGGAAGGCTAATCACACCTCCCTTCTTTGAAAACCCCTCTAGCCTGCTAATCTAATGGAATCTCTCATATTCTCTCTTCAGCCTACTTGGGATGACTGTCAGCAGCTACAGATTCTTTCACCACAGAGGAGAAGGAGAGGATTCTGAGAGGAAAGAAAGAGCATGCTGGGGGCCAATTGACTACCCATAAAACTTCTGAATGAAATGGATGCAGCCTTCCCTCTGACATGTCCTGACAGGACTGACCATATGGAGCAATTTACAATTTTCTGCTGGGCTCTGATAATAGGACTGAAAGGAGCTGGCAGGTGCCGCACCAATTTGGTCAAGGTAAGAGAGATCCTACAAGAGAAAAAGGAGCCCCCAGCAGTGTTTTTAGAATACCTCTGAAAGGTATAGAGGTGTTACACTACCTTTGACCCTACTTCGGCGTGCCAGCAGGTGACAGGTGTCATGGCTTCCATTGGGCAGTATCCTTCTGACATTAGGAAAGGGTTACAGCGTCTAGAGAGTCCGAAAATATTATCTTTACAACATCTGTTTAAGGAGTCAGAGAAAGTGTACCATAAGAGAGAGAGTGACAAGCCAGCACCAGGGTATATTGTGCTCTGAGTCTGCAGACACGCTTAACGTCCCCAAAAGACCCTCAATAGGATCATAAGACCTCTGGTGAATGGAACACAACCTCTGCTCCAATCCAATCTCACAGGATCTGAGACTGCATTAATTAGGGAAGCAGAAAAACTGGCCTGACAATGGTCACAAGTCCCTCTGGTCTGTGCCAGCACCTGGGCAACTTGTTGGACGGAGTCTGAGGACAGCCCCAAGGTCCTCACAGAAACATCCACGAGATCTTAAGGCCTTTGTGAATGGAAAACCACTTCTGCTCCAATCCTATCATGCAGGACCTGAGACTGCATTTATTAGGGAAGCAGATAAACCGGCCTGACCAGGGTCACAAGTCCCTTCCAATCCATTACAGCACCGGGCACCTTGGGGGCAGAGTCTGTGGACACCCCAAAGGTCCCCACAGGACTCTCCATGGGATCTTAGTACCTCTATGAGTGGATTACAACATCTGCCAGGAGAAAGGTTCGAACACCAGATATCTGGGACCCTTCTCTGCAAGAGGAGATCTTGCCTGCAGAGAGTACTCTGAACACTGAAACTCAGGAGAAAACTAGTCTCCGAGGTCTGCTGATAGAGGCTAACATAATCACCTGACCATTGTTATGGCAACTATTAGAAAACAAAGCATTTAATTGGAGGCTTTGTTACATTTTCAAAAAATTGGTCAATCATCACGTGAGGTACCCCATCACTGGAGCAATAGAGAACTATTGATCTTTAGGCAAAAAGAGAGATTCCGCCATTGTATTGGCTTCTTGAAAACTCAAACTCATCCTTGTTGACACACCTATCCTCCAATGAAGCCACACCTTCTTTTATTCCTTCTAATCTTTAAACTCACTGCCACTTCCTGGTAATGAAATATTCATATATATGTGTCTATAGGGGATTTATTATTCAAACCACCACTTTTCCCATGGCTCGATCAGCTATTTTTTTTAAATATAACCTAAAGGGCTCCCATTTATTAAGGACTACTTATGAGCTTAGCCACAGTGATGGGCCCTCCCACATCAATCATTAGACTAGAAAATAACCCATAGACTTACCTAATGACTAAGTGATTGGAGACAGATGTTCAATTGTTCTCTCTTCTCAGGTAACTGTAGATTGTCAAGATTGGGAAAAAAAATAATGTTCCATCACAGTAATGTTTAACTTACTCCATAACCTACACAAACATTACTCAACACCATCTATTGCATTCTGCCCCTGCATAGACACTTTCCATGTATGGCATAAGTGAAGGGTGACTACCTCCATCAGCAAGGATACTCAATAATATGTGCCATGAACTGAATATTTCCTATAGCCTCACAACCCCCACATTCTACTGTGTGTTACACTTATTGGGGGACTTGCTAATCTGTCCAATATCCTGCCACCAAAGCTATGACAAAAAAAAATCCTCATCAGGAAATCCAATGAATTTTACCTGATTTCTTTCTCCTGAGGCAACTGAGAGTTATCCCTTAATGCTTATATTAGTGTCTGATTCATCTGTAATAAACCCACTACTATTAACAGCTACATCACAGGAGGTATGACAAATACCATCTCCCATGAGTTGGCCAAGCCTTTTCAGCAGCTTTTTTGAAGTATCCTTTCTATCCTAAAAAATCCATTGATTCCTTTATTTTTAAGTGTGTAATTTAATGATTTTAACACATTTTCACCTCCGTTCCATTTTCCCATCATTTTCTGCTACTTCATATGATATTGCAATCTATTAAAATATAGTAGTGAATACAGTGAAAGGATCAGTGTGTGAAGCAGCAAATTTCTTTATTTCTCAGACAACAGATACACTGCCAGAATCTCCCAGGTACAACTGCTTGGTAACTTTGTGTCTAATGTTAGCATGACACTTCCAGAAAAAAGCTTAAAGAATTAAACCATGGTTACTCTGGACCAGACAAGTCAGTATCACTAGTGAAAAACATTCATGTAAATCATTTTCATTACTGTTACAATGTGCCTTAGCAGCAAGGAAAACAGGTCCATGGTCACAAGAGTATGAAAGAGGCATCAAGGAGCACAGTTGTCCAACTTATTAGCAGCCAGTAAGCATCAACACAGGAAGCGACCAAAGACAATAAATACCTTCCAAGACATGTTCCCAATGACCATGTTCCTTTACAAGTGCCTCACCCCTTCCATGCACACCCATCAATCAATTAACTCATTGATTAAAGCCCTCAGGGTCCAATCACTTTTCAGATTGTGTATATTGTTCTACCTTTGAACATTGTACTTCGGAACAAAATCTTCATCAAAGACCCACGACTGACATTGCAAACCCATTTCACCACAGAATTCTTTATGTTACAAAATGTGATGGAATGTATCTGTCTCTTTAAGGGTATCTCTGTCTAGAAGTTACAAAAGCAGAACGTCCAGGCCAACAGAATCATCAACTCCATGAGCTTTTTTTTTTTTTTTTTTTTTTTAATATGAGTTCAAGAAGAAGGAAAATGCAATGCAAGTTAAGGGTCTTGATCCCCTATCCATCCATCTTAAAGCCATAGGGTGGACCCAGAAGTTTAGGTCAAAAGTGTAAATTTCACCTATACTACAAACAACTGTGATGATTTCTAGCCATCTCCAGTTTCAGTGTGGTATTTAGTCCCACCATCTACATCAAGGCATATTGCCTAATGTGAAATAATGCCAGCCGTTTATTGCAAAAACCACTATGTGTTGACTTGGATGTAAAAGGAGACATCTATAATATAGACACACTTGTACACACACACATACTCACAGAAAGAGGCAAGAAGTAGAGGAGCTGAGTCTTAGGATCATGTGAATCATGAAGGATTTGTTTTACATTACCTACAAGAAGGATCCAGCTCTCTATGCTTATCAGCTCCTGGATGACTACAAGGAAGGTAACCTCCACATGATTCCAGACACTCCTCCGGCTGAGGAGAGATCAGGAGATGACAGTGATGTGTTGATAGGTAACTGGATGCAGTACACCAGAAAAGATGGTTCCAAAAAGTTCGGAAAGGTTGTTTACCAATTTCTAGCCAATCCTTCCATGTACTTTATCAAGTTTCATGGTGACATCCATATCTATGTCTATACTATGGTGCCAAAGATTCTTGAAGTTGAAAAATCATAAAGTACAGAAACGTAAACATATAGGACTGGAAGAAAAAAAAAGTTTTTTTTTTTTACTGTGTTAGCTACATAAGGGTCTTTGACAATCCCAGTATCTTTGCCAATAAAATGTGTTTTGTTCTAAAAATGTAAATGTGTGACATGACATGCTGTAAGTGAACAATTTGCTGGAAGAGATGGCCTACAGTGGAAGGAACATCAAATGAAGATGAAAGTTTCATTTCAGGCGGTGAACAGTACATACACCTAAAATCATACATGCTAAAAGGAACAGCTTCTCTGGTCTGCATGCAGAATAAGGAATTGGAGATGGAACTTGGAGGAGCAGGGATGGCAGAAAAAGATGGATGTTTAGGAAGTAGGGGAGAAGGACAGGACATAGTTAGAACCTCTGATGTGAAGACTGAAGGAGAAACAAAAATTTGGGGAAAGTGGGAGATTTAAAAGAAATGTGGCCTTGTTGCACAAGGTGAAACCCAGAAAACTGATTGAAATAGACTCAGAAATCAGAGAAAATCAGGTTTTCTTTAAATAATGACACTTAAAGAAACCTGTCTCACATTTTAAGATTTATTATCTTTACTTATGTGGGTGGGGATATGGCATGTGCTTTTGAGTACAGGTGAACACAGAGACATGCGTTGTCAGGTCCTCTGGAGCTGCCATTAAAGGTGATTATTTGCCATTGGATATGAAATCAAGAAACCAAATCTATTTTTCTTGTGGTGCAAAAGTGCTTGCTACCATTGATTCATCTCTCTAATCCCACAAAGATATCTTTTTTAAGAAATCCAAAATTCACATGCATAAAACAGACCAGATTCAAGATAAGAAAGTTCTAATTGATGGTGACCATTAAAAGTAATAAGGGACACACAAGGAGTAGAGGACACTGAGAGACAAATGAATTCTAAGTTGGAGTTCTCAAAAAGTTAAGCTGGAGACACAGGAAGAAGAGAAATTTTAAGGAAATAGTCAAACTTGGGCCATATCCACATTGGCTTCTTTGTTTTCTTAACAAATAGCCAGCCTGTCATTACAGATGGGTGTGTTTGTGTGTGTGTGTGTGTGTGTGTGTGTGGGTGTGTGTGTTTGTGAGTGTGCGTGTGTGTCCATTTTTACACAGGCAATCTAGACTAGTGAATGTTTATATTTATGAGACTCCCTAAATCATCACAGAAACCTTGATTTTGTGTAATCAGTTCCAAAAGTAAAGTAAAACAGAAAATGAATATGCTGTGAGATAATTTTGGGTTGGAATGGATCCTGAGTTCCTTCCGTGAGCACTCTTTCCCTGTGATGAATCCTGTGATCTTTTGCAGGTCTCCAATGAGATCCTCAGATAACCATAAAAAGCCCCACAGTGGCCTGTTCCACCTAGCTCTCCTCTAAACACATGACCCCCTACATACCTATGTATAACTTCAGCCTGTCTATAGCCTGGAAATTCTAGTCTTTTACTTATATGTGACCTCATTCTCAGAAAACACTGAAGGTGTAACCAATGCATATATGCTGACCTCTTTTCTACGCCAGTTGTCATGGGTTTCAAATGTTATGAGTTTGCCCACTTTGTGGGTCACTTCCTGAGGAGCCCATGTACTTCATGGATGTCTGCCTGGGTTCCATCTATACTCTGAGAGGTTTTTTTTTTTTTTCTTTTTTGAGGCAAGAATGCCATGGACTCAGTCATTACAATTTTCCTCTCTAGAATAAGTTTGTATGCTTCAACATTTGATAATAATCTCTATTGTTGATTAATTTTAATATCTGGGAGAGTTTCTGCAGTAACTGATTCTCTTATGGATTAGTTGCTGTGAAAAGACACCATGTCAAAGGCCACTCATAAGAGACAACATTTCATTAGGGCTTTTCTACGTTTCATTACACGTTCAGAGATTTACTCCACAATCATCAAGGCAGAAAATATGGCTGTGTCTATGCAGACATGGTGGTGGAGAGGAAGTTTAGAATTATGCATCTTCATCCAAATGCTTCCAGGAAAAACTATGTATTCTGTATGCAGGGAGGGTCTCTTCCACACTGGTAGAGCTTTAAAGCCCCAAAATGATATGCTTCCTCCAGCAAGGCCAGACCTATTCCTACAAGGCCACACCTCCTCATAGACATAATACATTTAGAATGCCACACTGGTTTCATAGCAATTGACAAGATCTAGCTTCTTCAAAGAGGAGGAGCCTCAGTTGAGAAGATGCCTCCACAAGATCGAGCTGTTAGGAAATTTCATAATTGGTGGGAGAGCACCCACTCCTTTGTGGGTGTTGACATCCTTGTATTAGTAGTCCTGGGTTCTTTAAGAAAGCAAGCTAAGCAAGACTAGAGGAGCAAGACAATAAGCATCACCACACCATAGCCTCTGAATAAGCTCCTGGCTCCAGGATCCTTTGTTGTTTCAGTTTCTGTCCCAACTTCTTTGATAATTAACAACAATGTGGAAGTATAAGCTGAATAAAACCTTTGCTATGGAATTTGCTCTTTGGACATGGTGGATCCTTACAACAATAAACATAGTAAGACTTTCATCGGAAAAATGTCTAACAGTGCCAATGCCACTTATCTTAAAACCACAAATAATAGTGTGTAGACATTTTATTTTTATTTAAAGGTAAGATATACTTGTGTACCTACCTGAGATGTAAATGTTCTAGTTTGCTTCTTTCTCACTATGTAGAATACTACAATCAAAAATAACTTGGAAATAGAAGGGTTATAGTCTATCACCGAGGAAGAATAAACAGGAAGTTGTATCAGTAACAGCAAAAAACTGCTTATTGGCTTGCCACTGTCTTAGTCACTCTTTTATTGATGTGAAGAGATACCATGGATAAGGCAACTATTAGAAAACAAAACATTTAACTAGAGGCTTGCTTACATATTCAGAAGTTTGGTCATTCACCAAGGGAGGGATCCCATCACTGGAGCAATAGAGAACCTTTGATCCTTAAGCAAAGAGAGAGATTCTGCCATTGCTTTGGCTTCTTGAAAACTCAAACCCATCCTTGTTGACACACCCACATCCTCCAATGAAGCCTCACCTTCTCTTATTCCTTCTAATCTTTAAACTCACTGCCACTTCCCAGTGACTAAGTATTCATATATATGTGTCTATAGAGAACTTTCTTATTCAAACTACCAATTTTCTATGGCTTGATCAGCTTTTATTATTTTAGTACAGTCTAAAAGGCTCCAAATTAAAATGACTACTGTTGAGCTTAGCCACAGTGGTGGGCCCTCCCACATCAATCATTACCCAAGAAAATATCCTATAGACTTACCTAATAACCAAGTGAATAGAGACAGATCTTCAATTGCTCTCTTTTCTCAGGTATCCGTTGATTGTCAAGATTGGGAAAAAATAAAGTCCCATTACAGGAATATTTTACTGACTCCACAACCTACCCAAACATTACTGAACAGCATTCCCTCCTCTCTGCCCCTTCATAGACCCACTTCCATGCATGGCATAAGTGAAGGATAACTTCTTTCATCAGCATGGATACTCAATAATAGGTGAAATGATGTGAATATGTCCTATAGCCACACAACCCCCCACATTCTACTGTGTGTTACACTTACTGGGGTACAACCCAATCTGGCCAATTTCCTGCCAACTCAGCTATGAGAAAAAAAAATCTCCTCATCAATAGATCCAATGAATTTTACCTGATTTCTTTCTCCTGGGGCAACTCAGTGTTATCCCTTCATGCATATATTGGTGTCTTATTCATCTGTGATAAAACCACTACTATTAATAAATACATCACAGGAGATATGACAAATACCAACTCCCATGAGCAGCTGCACAGTTGGCCAAGCCTTTTCAGTGCTTTTTTGAAGTTTCCTTTGTATACTAAAAAGTCAATTGATTTCTTTAAGTGTATAATTTAATGATTCTAACACATTTTCACCTCCATTCCATTTTCCCCTCATTTTCTGCTTCTTCATATGATATTGCAATCTATTAAAATACAGTACTGAAGGCAGAGGGAGGATCAGTGTGGGAAGCTGCAAAGTTCTTTATTTCTAAAACAACAGATACAATGTCTAAATATTCCAGATACAACTTTTTGGTAACTTTGGGTCTACTGTTAGCATGAAATTTCTAGAAAAAAAAACTTAAAGAATTAAGCCATGGTTCCTCTGGACCAGAGAGTTCAGTATCACTAATGAGTCATATTCATGTCAATCATTTTCATCACTGTTACAAGATGCCTAGCAACAAGGAAAACAGGTCCATGGTCACAAGAGTATGAAAGGGGCATGAATGAGCACAATTGTACAACTTATTGGCAGCCAGTAAACATCAACACAGGAAGCGACCAAATACAATAAACACCTTCCAAGACATGTTCCCAATGACCATGTTCCTTTACAAGTTTCTCAACCCTTCCATGCACACCCATCAATCAACGCATAGATTAAAGCCCTCAGTGTCCAATCACTTTTCAGATTGAGTATATTGTTCTACCTATGAACATTGTACTTCGGACCAAAACCTTCATCAAAGACCCAGGACAGACATTTCAAACCCATTTCACCACAGCATTCTTTATGCTACACAAAGTGATAGGATCTATCTGTCTCTTTAAGGGTATCTCTATCAAGCAGTTCCAAAAGGAAAATGTTCAGTTAAACAGCATCAGCACCTCCAGGAGCTTTTATAAATGTGAGTTCAAGAAGAGCGAAATTGCAATGCAATTTAAGGGTCTTTGTCCCCCATCTCTGCATCTTAAAACCATAGGGTGAACACAGAAATGTAGGTCAAAAGTGTAAATTGCACCTATACTACAACTAATTGGGATGATTTCTAGCCATCTCTAGGTTCTGTCTGTTATGGAGTCCACCAAGTCTGCCTCAAGGCATATTGCCTAGTGTGAAATAGTGCCAGCAGTTGATTGCAAACAACACTATGTGTTGACTTACATGTAAAATGAGACATGTATAATATAGACATATTTGTACATACACACATACTCACAGAAAGAGGCAAGCAGTAGAGGAGCTTTGTCTTAGGAACTCTCACGGAAGAGATGGTAGAAATCTTGTAAGGCAGAGAGGTCACTGAGACACTGTATGTCTCTACTGCACAAAATCAGGCCAGTCTGTTTTGCATCCCTAAGTGGTATGGTATCACCATCCATCATCCCCATCTGAGAATATATGGACTATTGATGAAGGATAGAGAATCAGTTTTCATCAAAGGTAAGGCTTTTGTATGTGATAGGTTTGTCATGCTCTACTAGTAGCCCCATGTCCAAGAGTTTATGGGCAACACAATTGATTTGAATTGGGTTGTATCAAAGGGGAGAAAAGTAGACTTGAACTTGGGAGGAGGATTAAGGTGGGAATGGGTCTGGTTTTAGTCTGGGAGGAGTTATCAAGAGAATTGGAAAGTGAATTCCATCAAAAAATTGTATGAAGTTCTCAAGGAATTAATTAATGTAGTTCTTAATATACAATGTCTGTACTGAACATATACAGACCACTTATATTTCAATCTCCTAAATAGCAACTCATTTTATAGCACTTACATTACATTAAGTGCAAAAGTAATCCAGAGATTATTTAAAATAAAGAAGGATCAGGGGATATGGCCCAGAGACAATGCCAGGAGTGTGTTCAAACATTCACCTACAACACCAGTGCTTAAGATTTTGGGAGGGGCAGAGACAGGAAGATGATTGTGGCTTCCTGAAAGCCAGGCTCACTACCAGCTCAGCAAGAAACCCAGTCACAAGGGGATAAGTTATGGAGGAAAAGAGTAGATCACACTATATACTTCCCTAGCCTCTGAACTTACCTGTACAGTTCTCTATGCAGACTCACATAAATATGATTAAAATATGCAAGAGGTTATTTTGCATAGCTTATGTTCAAAAGCAGTGTTGTTTTAGACTAGAAACCTGAGGACTTTATATCATTATAGTTCCTGGAGCAAACTCCCAAGATATAGATGATGGGTATATCTTCTTACTGTGCAAAGGAAAACTCAGTTAAGTGTGTGTGTCAGTGACTCCAAACAGCTTTCCTCCTCTATGTTCCCTTATATAGCATAGAATGATCTGTAAATAATGAAAATATGAAAACAAAGCTTTTTTTGAGATTTTAGGCTTGTGTTAAAATCATATGTATAACATTGTATTAAATGGAAGTGAAATCTTCAGCTCTCAGGAACAATACAGTCAATGCTGTAGGCTTCTGTTTTGTCCCATTGTGAACAAAATTAATTGCACATCAACAGGTCCCACACTTTTAACTAAATCAGGGAGAAGGGCTATGTTTCCGTACAAATAAGTAATGTCAATGTGATTATTCAAGTAGAAATCTGGCAGGGTTAGGATGCGTTTGGCTTATGTGATAGTGATGACTGATTAGTCTCTTGTTATTCAAATAACCCTTACCTCTGAGAAAAGACAAGTAATGATATAAGATATACTACGAAGTGACATGGACACTTACTGGATTTCATTTTCCTTTACATACTTTAGTTGTTTGAAAAATTGTGGCCCACAGAAGCTCAAATATTCAAAGGTGTTAGTTTTCCAGGTGGTGAGATGTTAAGAAAGAATTAGGATTTGTATTTTTATTAAAGGAGATTTGTCACTATTCTTTGAAATATCAAAAATCCATCAGGCTCTCTCTCTCTCATTCTTACTCTCTCCTCATTCTCTCTCTGTCCCTGTCTCTTTGTCTCTGTCTCTGTCTCTATCTCTGTCTCTCTCTCTCTCTCTCTTTCATTCTCTGTCTTTCTCTGTCTATGTTTGTTGTCTGTAGTATTGCTTGTGAGCTCTCAGCTACTGCTCTACATATGTGTGCCTGAGTGTTGCCATGGTGTTTACCATGATGTCCTGGAGTCGCCTTCTGAAACTTTAAGACCACAATTAAATATTTCATCTTATAATTTGGTGTGGTCATGATGTCTCACATCATTAGAACAGTAACCAAGACATCCATATTCCAGTTAATTTTTTCAATCGTTCTGTATTTATTTCATGAAAGTTACCTTTTGTCCATTGAAAAGTTTTAAGAATACTATTAAAGATACTGAACAAATAGTGCCAGTAGGAGTGGCACTGTTAGGAGGTGTGGCCTTGTTGAAGTATGTGTGACCCTGTTGGAGTAGATGTGGCCTTGTTGGAGGAAATCTAATACTGTGCTTTTGGACTTTGAGGTCGGCTATGCTTAAGCTGTCCCCAGTGTGACACACAGTCTCTATCTTCTACCTGTGTATCAAGATGTAAAACTCTCAGCTCCTTCTCTAGCATTGTGTCTGTCTGAATGCTTCCATATTTCCAATCATGATAATAATGGAGTAAACCTCTGAAAACAAGTTACAAAGTGTTCAAGAGTTACTGTGATCCTGTAGACTCTTCATGGCAAAAAAACCCAAACTAACACAAACACAAACATTCAAAAACACATTTGATATTTTGACTACTCTTGGCATAGGGAGTGGCACTACTGGGAGCTAATAACCTTGTTGAAGTAAGTTTGGCCTTGTTGAAAGAAATTTATCTTTGTGAACATGGACTTTAATGCCCTCTGCCTAGCTGCCTGAAAGCTAATCATTTCCTAGCACCCTTCAGATGAAGATGTAGAACTGTCAGCTCCAAATGCACATGCCTGCCAGGATCCTGCCATATTCCTACCTTGATGATAATGGACTGAATTTCTGAACCTGTAAGCCAGGGTAAATTGAAAAGTGTCTCTGCTGATAGTTGGTTGCTATTCCAGAAAGACCAAAAGTTATGACGTACCATCCAGAGTCTGAGAATACATTGGTTTAGCTTCTAGCATTTGACAGAAAACAGGATTAACAAGACAATGAGAATATAAAACTTCCTATTTCATAGAGACACATGGGTTATAGATCTGCGGAACTCAAGGTTTCATGGGTGGTATGGTAGGGTGATTAGTGTCTGTATATGAGTGCAGTGTCTGTTCCCAAGTCTGATGTCACACATACACATATGTTCAGTAATGAGTAGAATATCTTCAACACTTGCTCTCTTAGAGTGAAACCCTCTCACCATTTTGACTAGTTTGACTGGCCAATACACTATTGGGATATCTACCTGTCTCCACCCCACAGTGTTGCAGATATGAATAGACATGCCTGGAATTTTACAGAGGTGCTGAGAATACATGAACTCCACTGAGCCATCTTCCCAGCCCCCAGCAGGGTATTGTTTATTGAAATCAATGATCATATCAGTAGAGAAATGAAAACCAACATGACCCTGATATTTTACCTTACCTCCACCTTACACCAACTAAATGAATTTTAAATATAAATTTAATTTATGTCCAAATGAATCCAGATTACATTCTAATGAAAGATAAATTTGGAGTGTATCCAGATGAAAGCTATGTTAGTATATTTTTGGCCTTTTATATTGAGAATAACCTATATTTTCGGTACACTAGGAGAGCAAATGCATGTAAATGAGTTCAACCAAAGAAAATCTTTGTTCCAGTGAATTTCTTTGTAAAATAAAGTTGAAAATCATGCATTTCAGTTATATATATTTAATTTTTTTGAGTATGTTATTATGGGTTCATGTGAGTTTTCTTGGATTCTGATTGCAGAATTAGAGTATAGGGGACCTGATTATGTGGCACTATTATTTTTTATTAATTAGTTCATTCATTGTCCACCTTCCTACTGTTCCACATCCCATATCTACTGCCCATCCCCTGTCTCCAAGGGAAAGTCCCCATCCTACCGGATCTCTAAACACCTTGATGTCTCTAGTTTGTTGAGAATTTGGTGCATCATTTCTGATTGAATAGAGATCAAGCAGATTTTTTTCTGTGTATGTTTTAGAGACCTTCTGATAGTTCATATATGCTGCCTGTTTGGTTGTCTAGCATTTGGGAGAATTCTAGGTCCATAGCATTTGAGACAACTGGTCCTGTCAGCCTCCTTCAGTCTTTCTCAAATTAAACCAATGGTTCTGCTGATTCTGTCCATTGGTTGTTTGCATATATCTGCATCTGACTGTTTCACCTGCTCATTATTTCTTCATAAGTACAGTCATCCTAGCATTCATATTACAAGTATCTGAATTCAGACACATACAGAGGCTGTGTACTGCAAGCAGGTCTTCTGCAAAAGCAATATATAATATAAGTACTAAAATTGATATCAGTGCTCTACAATATTCTATTCTATGTGATGAAATCTCTCTCTCTCTCTCTCTCTCTCTCTCTCTCTCTCAATATATATATTCCTCTAACACTTAGTATGAATAAAAATTCTCTTATATTCTCTCCTACAAAGGGGATGATATTGGCATGTCATCTGCAACATTCATTCACTTTCCTACACAGTTTGTGCTTTCTCTTAGCAATCAACTAATATCTAAATCACACATGCACTCAGATTACAAAGTAAGGTATCTGAGCTCATACAAACTGTTATTCTGAGTCAGAGTAGGGGGAGGACAATTCCAAACTGTAGTTACGTCCAAGAGCATGGACTTTAACAACTTGTGAATCAGTAGAAGAGACAATGTATAGATGCGTTTGTTTCTTTTGGTTTGGTTTGGTTTAGCTTATTGTGGTTACCCACAATCATTATAAGAAATACAGAGAAACACAAATTAATGCCTGTATCTTGAACTGAATGCAAACAGGGGCCTTAGAACCAACATTATATTTCTGTTACAATATACAATATATATTTTTAGAGATTTTTTTTATTTATTAGCTATTATACCCACTGCAACAAGTTAAGAAATATTCCTAGTGACCCAAATAGCAGCTTTATGATTCAGATGCAGATATTTTCACCCAATCAATGGATTGAAGCATCTGACCCCTGTTATTGAATTAATGAGGTCAAAGATATTAAAGAAGAGGGCATCCCTGTGGTAGGATCCCTGTCTCAATTAAAGTGTTCCCCCAAGATGTCTGAAATTGTGGCCCAACAAAGAGACAGAATGCACCTGCTGATATGAGGCCTCCAACACATATACAGGAGAGGATTGCTGGGAGGAGAACTCTACAATTCCACTCTCCCCACTGCCCCACTGGAGGGCATTTCATCTAATGTTTTTTTTTTTTTTTAATTCCTGAGAGTCTCTCACATCCCAGGTCTCTGGTTTACTCTAGAGCGTTTTCTCATTTCCTCCTTCACAAAGTTGCCTGTTTCCATTCTTTTCGCTGGTCTTCATCAATTCAGTCCTGTTTCCCACAACCACAGTACCTGATAAAATTCCTCTATTCTCCTTCTTGTCCCATTTCCCACCCAGGTCTCTCCCTTCCCCTATCTGTATTGATTTTTTAACCTTCTTATCATTTCTAATTATGTTTATGACTAATAAAATAATTGAAGTTTATTTTTTTGATTCATTATCTTATTAGTTTCCAAAGGGATGATATACAAATACCAAAGGTACATTGGTTTAATTTTATTTCATTTCATTTGATTTTTGAGATAGGCAGTTAGTATGTTTTGTATTCTCCAGGAAGGTCTAGAGTGTTGAGGTTCAGCATTCCATGCTAGTACCATTACAGGTATGTAAAAACTTACCTGGCTTTAATTGCTTATAATAAAATAGTCCCAAAAAAATCTATAAACACTATAAAATAAACACTTTCCAGTCTGAGAGATGAAAATATTTCCTGTTCATTTACAAACCTCATTGATAGAAAGTATATTTGTTTCTTGAAACAAACTAAACTGCTAACTGAGTGCCATGATTAGCCCCCTCTCTGGTTTCCAGGCTCTGCCGCTTCTCTCTGTTCCCATTATTATTGATGCTCTCGAACAGGGGAATGCCAGGCCTACGACAGGAGAGTGAGTGGGTAAAGGGAAGGGTTGGGGGAACATACAGGGGAATTTTGGGATAGCATTTGAAATCTAAATGAAGAAAATATCTAATTGAAAAAACAACTTAAGTGTATTCACATATGTACACAGGGACATGTGGCACATATGTACATAATTTCAATACTCTGTTTTTCATTTATTTTATTATTATTAATATATATGGCAATTCTGAAACTTACTTTGTAGACTAGAATGTCCTCAAACTGAGATTTGCCTACCTCTGCCTTCCAAAAACTGAGATAAAAGGTGTGTGCCACCACCACCTGGCTTCCGAAATATTTTTTACTTAGTGGGAGATGTCCATTATTTTTTTCCTGTTAGGATATATCAAAATCATCAAGATGTCATATTTCCTTAATCAATTTATGAGATTAAATCAATCCCTGTAAAAATATTTCAGGTACTTTTGGAGACAGGTAAGTTTACAAGAAACATCATTTAAAAAATATTTTATTTCTGGAGCCAAAACCTTGAGTAGACCTTGCATGCAAACTCTGTAGCTAGCCTTATAACACCCGGAGGCAACTCCACTGCCAGGCATCTAACATTCATAGGATCCGATGATCAGACAAGAGGAAGACACAACATCTTTCCCCAACACCTTGAGTAGAGGGTAACAGAAAGACACAGGCATGCAGGAACTCCACCAGACCAGTGGTATGGATTGCATCCATTCTGTCTGGGACAGGGCCCTGAGCAGTCCTTGGATGCAAACTCAGCAGCCAGCCCCATAACACCCAGAGGAAGCTCCACTACCTGAAGATCTAACATGGCCAGGGTCAGAGGATCCCAGGAACCTAGGAGCTTAGTCACACCAGGATCTCAAGGTTCCAAGGGCAGCTTGACTCCCAGGATGTCAGACCCACCCAGCATCTCATAATCACAGTATACCGTAATAACAGGATCACAGAGACAGCTAGACTTTGAAGAGTTATGACACAACCAATATCACAGGAAGGACAGTCTGATGTAGCCAGGGCATGTAGCACTTGAGATATCCAGATGGTGAGAGGCAAGGATAAGTTAATAAGCAGGAGAAACCAAAGTTATTTGGAATAATCAGAACCCAACACTTGCACCATATCAAGTGGATAACCCAACACACCCTAAAAGTAAGACATGGATCTAAAGTCACTTCTCATATTGATGATGAAGGACTTTAAGAAGGACATTAGTAACTCTCTTAACAAAATGCAGGAGAACACAGATAAACATGTAGAAGTCCTTAAAGAGGAAACACAAAAATCTGTTAAATAGATTCAGGAAAACACAATCAAACAGGTGAAGGAGCAGAACAAAACCATCCATGATCTAAAAATGGAAATAGAAACAATTGACAATTCTCACTTAGGCCATGAAGCTATGGAACATTCCCATTTACTGAGATCCAGAGGAGTAGCCATTTGGAAGATTGTGTCCCTAAATGTGAAGGTTGTGCTGAAACTCTTATGAAAATTGAGAACAATTTTAAATATGAAAGAAAAAAAACACACAGTAAAAATTCATGTAGGCAAAATTGACAGCCTTATATGTGTCACAAAACACACAAGCAGAGATTACAATTACAATAATTATTTTTATATCAAGGGGTCAAAACTCCTGATACAATCAATGTCCAAGAAGAGATATTTAGAGCACACACTCACCGGGGACAAACTGTCATGACTGGGACAGCATGGCAGGAAACAAAATGTTGATCTGTTTCATTGAGGGCCAGCATGGGGCCTTCTTACACTTTTGTGGAATAAGCAGCCAAGAGTTAGGTCAGAAATAGCCAGCGCCCTCAATTATGCCAAAGTAACCTATTTCTGCTAGGGAACAGTCCCAAATGTTCCACAAACTTGCTAGACTGTTCCACAAGTTTGAGACACCTGAGACTGTGGGAAAATTTCACACCCAATCTTAATGAAACTGAACCAGGCATGTGTAAAATACTTTTTGAAAATAGTTTCATTTCAATTCAGGAAAAAGGACAGAGAGCCCTGCTTTGTAATGGATGGAGTTAGTCTTTAGCTTCCATTGTGCACCCTAAATGAAACATAGTGTAAAAGAAGCAGTTTTCTATGTAGCAAGTAAGGAGTGAAAACAACACACTAATGGAGATAAAATGCAAAGAACCGGGATATATAGTAACAATTCCAATTATAAGTGTGAAAAAACAAATATACATATATGTGAGTTGTGCTTGTTATTTCCCTAATGGTTTGATTGTACAGGATAAAAAACAATAGTCTGTCCCTATTGGCCACAGTTTCATTCATCATTGTGTTAGTGGATCCAATCTAGGAATTAATCATCAGGGTTTGACAGCAAAATCCATCGGCTCAATACACCAGACATTAGCTGGAAAGTGAGGTACAAGTAGGTAATGTCCTTTGGTTTCTTCTCTCTGAGTCTGTTATATGGGCGTCCTGTCATTGTTTGTTATTGTTGTTGGTTGTTGTTTTAAAATTTGAAATATTGAATGCAAAAGCAAGTGGCAGGAGCCCAACAGGTCTTTGCATTCTTACTTTCTCCTTTCCATCACTCTCCAATTCTTCCAATCCCCAGCTTTCATTCAAGAAACAATCATCAGAAACAATTGAAAATAAGACTCCTTCATCATCTTTACTTTGTGCTTGCATGTTGGCTGTAATCATCTTGAAAACATTAAAAATCAGGCTAAGATTCTGCCTATGTTTGATAGGGTTTCATTGCTGTGAAGAGACACCATGACTCAGGCAACTCTTATAAAGGAAAATTTAATAGAGGTTGTCTTACAGTTTTAGAGGGTCAGGTCAGTACATTATTATCATGGTGGGAACCATGGCAACATCCAGGTAGAAGGGGCGTTGTAGAAGGAAAGAAGTTTTCTATATCTTAATCTGAAAGCAAACAGGAGGAAGCTTGTGGCCAAAGCAGCAAGGAAAAGCATCTCTCTTCATCACTGGGCAGAGTTTGAGCACTAGATAAAAGCCAGCCTACACAATGATCAAGGCCACATCTGCTAATAGTGCCACTTCCCATGGGCCAAGGATATTCTAATCATCAAACTGCTACATACCTGCAAACACTCCTGTATGCATGTATGCACACACACACAAAGACACACACACACACACACACACACACACACACACACACACACACACTTTCATGCCTATTGCACGTGAGATTGCATAAAAATATATTTGTCTATTTACACATATATTTATTTTTTACTTACTTGCTTGCTTGCTTATTGCTTACTTATTTACTTATTTACTTACTTACTTAGTTTTAAAGGTTTTGCTGAAGAACTTTGTACATAAACATAATGAGTTTGAGTAAATCCATCACCATCTTCTCCTCCTTGAATTGCTCTCCATTTCTCCTGTATCACTTTTAGCCTTAATTCCATGCACATTTTAATAAAGACCACTGAGTGAATTTAGTGCTGACTACATATGTGGGGTTAGGGAAACACATCCACTGGAACATGGGCAGCCTCTGAGGAGCCAAATCTATGAAGAAAACTGGCCCTCACACCTGCAGCCACTAATTGCCAATTTTTGGGGGTGAAATTTTCTCTGCTCCCCCATCTATTCTTCAAGAACTGTGAGACAGAAAATTTTAAAAAAAGGTGTTGAGATCTGCTTAGAAAGGACTTTAATCTCAGGATATGGGAATCAAAACCAGGTAGAGATGAATTCTCTGCTGATCTGCACAGGAAAGCACAGAAATCTAGGACTATACAGAAATATCCAGTTCCAGAGAAGAAAAACAAAAGAAACAGGGAGGAATTGGGAAGTACAAATAAGAATTTGAATGTACAGATTGTAAATCCTGTCTCTGGGAATAATAATCAAGATACTTTGAAAGGAACAATCAAGCCATGTTTAAAAGACTGGACACACCATTTGGCATATGTTATATAAATCAGTAAAAATAATTAAAAATGTCTCATTAAAATTCACAACAGTCCCCTTAAGTTTTTTCTTCTGGTTTTCTTCTTTAAATATCTTATTGAATCTGAAGTGATGGCTCAGCATTTCTGAACACTGGCAGCTCATGCACAGCATACACTTGGACTTGCCACATTTCCATAGGCTGTTTACAACTTCTTCTATTTTAGTAACCACAGGGAATCCACACTCCCCCTTCCCATGAGACAATGTATCCATACCTATACAGAGAATTCAAAACAAACAAAATCTCTTCAATCTGTCTCACCAATCATACATTAGGTCCAATGCTTGGGTGCTTTCTGTTTCAGGCTCATAATGATCAATGGTATATACTTTCTAGGTTGTATAACTGCACTTCATTTCTCTACCAGGAACCTTTCCTCAGATTCTGTCCTCATCAAGAATCCCATCTAATACCATCAGACACTTCTATGCATCAGAGGGAACAAGGTCTAGCTGTGTGCCTTGCAGGTTGGGTAGAGCACTGTCAATATCCCTTCTCCTCCAGCAAACCCTCTCAAGGCTCACAACGGTTGTCTTCCAGGATAAAATCTGATTGCCTAAGAGAAGGAG
Source organism: Mus musculus (assembly GCF_000001635.26). NCBI lineage: Eukaryota > Metazoa > Chordata > Mammalia > Rodentia > Muridae > Mus > Mus musculus. The sequence goes on along the minus strand of NC_000087.7, from coordinate 84,855,050 downwards.
CAAATCATCTCTGCTTGCTCTAATGTCTAAATGACATTGCAGATTAAGAAAAAACCTAGAGCTTCCCCAAGATTCTCAGTCCGGGAGCATTTGGACAATCCATTACTTTCATAGGGTCCAAAATTGTTTGAATTCTACAGACCAATGAATTGTCCCATTAGAAGCCAACTTTCCAGCAGGTAGCAGCAGCTCCAACTGCTGTCTCCAAAGGCAGTTAAACAAAAGCAACCTGAAGAGGCAGGTGAACTGCTCCTGGTCCCACCAAGGTGACTTTGGTTTCTGGTGGGAGGGGGCAATTACATGCTGTGAGAATTCTGTTCTGTTGATGTGCTCACCCACCAAAACACTCCTCTTGGAAAGACCAGGAATGAGTTCCTCTTCCAAAATCCCTCCTCTTGCATGTGGTGTTCATTCCATGGGTGTGGGGAGTAGGCTCTATTCCTTGGGTACTCTGTTTCTAAATGAGGTGACACACAGTGATCACTCTCTCCTACCTTTCACAGATGATTGAGACTCCTAATCTAGACATTATTTTTTTATTTATTTTTTCAATCTGCGAAGGCAGATATGGTTGTTTGTGAACATTACAGTTTGCATGGACACTTCTTATATGTAATACATCAGAGGACAGAAGAGGATACAGCAGCATATGCTGCTGGAATTACAGGGAGGATGAGAAAGAAAGGGGGGGCAGGGAGTGAGAGGGAAAGAGAGAAACACAGACTGAGACTGAGATACAGAGAGATAGCAATACAGAGAGTGGGGAAGTTAGAAGGAAAGAGAGAGAGGCAGAGAGACAGAGAGACAGAGAGACAGAGAGACAGAGAGACAGATAGAGAGACAGAGAAACAGTCACAATGTAATTGCTGGAAATTGAAGCCACGACCTGTGTGATAGCAGCAAGTCTGTCAACACATATATTGTCTCTTGAGATTTTGGCTCCAATTTTGAATTGGCCAAGAAAGACCTGATGCTATGTATTCTGGAGTTGACCTTCTGTATACCATCGTATTCCTGGAAACAGTTTCACATCTAGGGAACATGACCTTTAATCAGTCTTGATGCATCTCACATATCCTATGTCCAGACACCAAAGGAGACATATGGAAGGTTTCCTGTTGTGGTCTGGTAAAAGGACGCCATTCCTGACAAGAATCTCCAGAAGAATAAAGCCAATACAGTCGAAACAACCTTAGCCCTGGTCAGAGTGAGATACCTGCCTTCTTAAGGCTTGTCAGTACAGCTTTATATAGTGTATTAGCTTACTCTTGGTTAGAATTCACCACAGATCACAAACATCCTATTCAGATTTCTCTCTCTTTATCTATTTTTTTCTTGTTGTAGTGGTGGTGATTTTTTAAGAAAGACTTATAAGAATTAATTTACTCTTAGATGAATTTGGACCTTTTGAGAAAGATTGTGTTCCTACACCATTTTTCGCTCATGAGAAAATGGGGAGGTGGTACATGGCTTAGAGTATAAGATCATTGGCCCCTGTGCACAGGTTACAGGATTCAATTACCAGGGCCCATCTTGTTTGTCACAGCCACAGGTAAGTGCTGTTTCAGGGGATCTGATACTATCTAACTTCTGATCTCTACACGGTCCAGTTTAGTGCACAAGCAGCAGACACACCCCTTCAGGTAAAACATTCATAAAATAGAAATAATGAAAATTCTACAGTTTACCAATTGCCATAAAACTTGATTTCCAAATGATCACACATACTATTAGGAGAGGACCTCAAAATGTGGATGTAGGTCAAAAATTTTGATATATTTGATACTTATTTTTTCATTCTTTTCTGTTTTACACCACCTAGGACCCCACATCCCAATGACCTGGAGGAGAGTAAGCCAGAGTTCTTCCATAGTCTTTGCTTCAGTTCCTGTCTCCACTTACCAGCTCTGATTAAGGTGTTGTCCAGACTTCTATAGATAACACAGTTTAAAACCTGAAAGTTGAAAACAGATAGAATCCATTACATCATTTGGTAGTTTTGGGTCCCAATTTTTATCTCATTGAAATCAAGACAGGACTGTATGCTTGCAATAATGTTATCTGCCTGTGCTTAAACTTCTGACTAAAAAACTCTTTGTTCAAAACAGTGGAGTGACCGATGAGCATCAGACAGTTACATAGCAATTGTTGCCCTATGAATTTGGATACATCTCTGATTATATTGAAGATTGAAAATCAATTAAATGGTTTTAGTAGTAGGTAGACAGGCACCTAGTGTTGATGTAAAACAAATTCCACAGTAGATCAGTTCTAAAACTACATTATTCTGCATGATATCTCAGCACTAATGAATAGGCAGCTGCACAAGCAAAAGAAGAGGAAAAGGAAGAAACACAGGCAGACACAGATGCAGAGGTTGAGAAACAGGCTGAGATAGAGAATGAAGAAGGAGAAAAGGAAGGACAGGCAGAGTCACAGGGACAGTCAAAGGGAGATTCAGAATCAGAGACAGAGTCAGAATGTGTGGTGTGCATGTACCTAGTGTGTGTCTTTCTAATTTTTAGACCTTTTAGGAAGTTACATTAACTCAAGTGTCCTGAGAGATGGAGTGATTGGTTGCAACAAATTTCTCAGATTACAACCAGTATACCAAGACATGGTTTCTGTCTAATTGACCACCCAGACCCAAGGAATACTTATAATAGGAGAGATCCCAGGCTAATGGTTTTCTTTCTTATAATAAGTCTGTCTCTCCCAGTCACAGAATAAAAGGAAATTATGATTCATTGGAAAATAACACATAAATGGCTCCAAAACTCAGCCAAGTCTATTAAGATATATATATATATATATATATATATATATATATATATATATATATATATATATATATATATATATATTTACAATGTATATTATATACAAAGCTCTCACAAAACTTTTTAAAAATCCTAATCCTGTACTGGATTCATCTTCTAAGTATACACTGTATGTTATATATAGTATATCATAAAATACTAAATAGGAATATCTAGCTATGTACACTGAATGTATACTGTGAGGAGCTGCCCTTTCAATCTCCATTACAAGATGGCGCTGACATCCGTTGTTCTAACTGGTAAAGAAATAGTCTGTGTATGTGCTGGGGTATTTTTCCATTCTTTGTGCCCTTCCTGTTCTGTGGCGTCATATGGGCTGATAGTGAGCAGCCCTTAGGGTGAAATATGTCTCTAACACTTCTTGTGGTCTATTTAAGGACCGAGTTTCCTGTGTTCTAAGCCTCCTCGCCCAAAAGCTAATCATCTTTCTCTTGAGATGGATTAAAGCTATGCTGCAGAAGGATCTGAGTGTGTCCTGTGTGTGTGTGTTCTCGCCGGTGAGACTCTTTATCATCACAGACACAGTATACTGCATGCACAGACCATTAGTACTGTAACTCCATGGATAAATCATGTTCATGAAGCAACACTAACAGAGATTTACACACAATATTTGCATTTCATTTGTGTTCCCGAGATGAAAATTATTTTCATCAACACACATGGCACTGCATAGAACAGGTATGACTAATATTAAAATAGTAAACAGCTGACTGCAAGAAGTATAGAAATCAGAGTTAGTAAGTCTTTGGTGGAATACTATATTTACATACTCACAACATCCATTAGTGAAGAACTCCTGCTGCATTAACTTTGCACAAGATTTATTGTCAAAACTTGTACTTTTAGTCTGGTGGTTGGTGGTTGGTTACACAAGTTGGTTGTGGTTTGTTAGTAGCCATAATTAAAGGAGAAGAACAAGGAAAGAAATTAAATTCAGAGATTTTCTAATTCCTCTCTCTAATATACCCTTATTTTTGTCCTATCTAGCGTTAGGGGTTATAAAAACAAGATCCTAGAAAATATCAAACACCAACTATAAAAATGAATCCTTAATTACTGTCCACCAGAAACCACCAATTGTGAAGAAATACACTTTATCTTCTTTATCATAAGTTTTAAAGGACTCTCTTCAATAGCTTCCTGACTGGACTGTTCTTTTTTCTTCTGTGTTCTTTTTCCTTGTGTGTGTGTGTGTGTGTGCATGAGGGTGAGTGTGTGTGACTTCCTTTGCATAATACCTTCCTGTGTTGTTAACCATTCATATTTGCTGTGGATTTACTCACAACAAACAGATAAACTGAATTGTGAGTATCTTCTTTTTTTGGTGTCTGTTTTGTTTTTCTTTTCTGGTGGTGGGTTTAGCATGTATGCAAATCAAACACTACCATCGAGTCACATCTCTAGCTTAGACAGGGATTTGAATTCTTTAACACTAGTTATTTCTCTCCATATTACTGTAACATTATAATGTTTTTATTGTACTCCTGATCTGTTACTGAAATTTTATTTCCATTTATTCCAAATTTATGTAGGTGCTAAGCAACGTCAATCCATTGCTGATATTTTTTGTTAATAAGGCAACTTGATCAATAAATGACTTCTTTTTCTGACTAGTGCCATATTGTGTTTTCTTGAAGACTTGTATCTTAAGCCGGAGCAGAAACTTGTAATGTACACTTGAGGAGGGTTTTTTTTTGGAATTTGGTGGTTATTTCAATGTATTAAATGAATGTCAGGTGCCTGATGTTCTATCAGAGTAATGGTGCTCCTTAAGCTACATGTTCATCTTTATGTTCTCATACACTTTTCAGAACAATATTTTTCAGTACCACAGAGCAAATGTTACAGGTTCTTAGCTTTTAAACTCTCAGTAAACACCAAAGTCTCAATTTTGGACTTCAGTGCAGCCTCTTCTCTAAAAGCTAGTCAGAGGATGCTTAGTCCTGTGAGCCCAATCCTTTCTTTTTATTCCAAGCATGGAGGGAAAATGGCATGCCCTGTAAGGGTTTTGCAATTAGAGATTCTGAAGTCAGCAGATCATACTTGTCACCCTATTGAGTTTGCTCATCTGTAATAGCAAGTGAAAGAGTGGTAATCAGTACCATGATGGCTCAAAAGAAGTCTAGAACACCACTGCATTCTGCCCCCTTGTGGGTGCCATCCCTGTCACAATTTGAAGAAAAACAGTGCTCCTTCCAGGAAGCTGCAGGGAATTGAACTGCACTCCTCTGCATGCTGTCAGACCCAGCCTCTAGGTCTGGACTGACTCTCCTTAAGGATAGTCACTTACCCTCCTGGCCCCAGTCCTTAATTCTCTCTCAGTTCTCCACAAAACAGGGGACTCTCTTTATTTTTTGTGCCAAATGATGTCAGCTTCATTTCAAATATCCTGATAAACTAAACTGGTTGGGTCTTAAAATAATTTCTTTCTCTCAACCACCTATTTACCAGGAAAACTGTCGGTGAGAATGGCTGAGACATCTAGTCTGGGCGAGTTTCCCATGATTAAGGGCAGGGAATATGAAGATAAGGCCAACTTATTAATATACTTCCAAAGTCTAGTTTTAATTGGCATCTCTAATGCTGTGCAGAAGAAATGTGAGATTGTGAGGTGACTTCACAGATTAATATAAGAGGTGAGTCTAGAAAATCAGGGGCTGTCTATTGAGAACAGCACTGGACCATGGCCCTCCTTTGAGGATTTACACTTTAAAGCTGAGATAAACTGTAAAAAAATTATGTCTTTCTGAAGTTTATGCCATGGAACGTCCACATAATATCTTAGTTCATTGGTGTGATGTTTTTATACATGGCTGTAAATGCTTTTATGTTAACCTGTGTGTGCTAGTAAGTGTTTGCCTTCTTGACATGAAGCTAAAGTCACCTGGGAAGAGGGAACCTCAAATTGGATCTGTCTACATTAGATGAGGCTATAGCCATGTTTATTTGTTTTCTTAGAAAATTTTCTTTAAATTTTCCATTTTATGTGACCTGAAAGTATCCATCTCCCTGTTTATCCTCCTACCATCGAACTCAGAGACACAGTGAAATTAACAGAAGTTATGGGCCAAATGAATTTAACAGATACTTATAGAACATCACCCAAAAACAAGAACACACATAATATGCACTCATTCTTAAGTGTATATTAGGCAAAAAAAAAAAAAAAAAACATGGAATACCCATGATACAATTCATTGATACTATCCATTATCTCTACCTATGGTCAGGATTATTTTTCTGACTTTTCTTTGCATAGATTCCTGATTCTTGAAGGAGAGAGCTCGATAAAGGCATCCTCTTTAATCTTTAATTCTCTGAGTCTCTCACTCTCTGTGCATTGTCCAGTTGTGTCTTTCTGTGATTATTACCAGTTTTGTAGGAAACTCACCTCTGATGAAGGCTGAGGCATATATACTAACATATGGGTGGAGCCATTAGGATTCATGAGAAGTCATTTTACTGCTGTGGTTATTTAACAAAATTTATGATGGCAGATTTTCACTTAGTGTTTTATGACCTTTCTAGTCTCAGATGCTTGGCCTGATATTTCCCTCCACATTTAACCCTCCTATTTTAGTGTCTTCTTCATTCCTTTATACCACTATATTCTACTTCCCCTTCCTTGGAAGAACTCCTCCTTCTTTATGGTTCCTTACTAGATAGCTCATCTCTGTTACCCTAAATGAAAAACAAACATATATAAACCTTACAAGCTAACTCCATACATAGGTGAAAACATGCAATTTGTGTCGTTCTGGGTCTGATTTGACTATTGGATATTTCCCCCCCCCCTTTTTTTTTTAGATACTTCAGTCCTTCTTTTTTAAAAAATATTTTTATTACGTCTTTTCCTCAATTACATTTCCAATGCTACACCAAAGGTTCCCCATACCCTCCTCCCCACTTCCCTACCCACCAATTCCCATTTATTTTTTGGCTCTAGCATTGCCCTGTACTGGGGCATATAAAGTTTGGTTGTCCAATGGGCCTCTCTTTCCAGTGATGGCTGACTAGGTCATCTTTTGATACAAATGTAGCTAGAGTCCAGAGCTCCGGGGTACTGATAAGTTAATAATGTGGTTCCATCTGTAGGGTTGCAGATTCCTTTAGCTTCTTGTGTACTTTCTCTATCTCCTCCATTGGGAACCCTGTGATCCATATAATAGCTGACTGTGAGTATCCATGTCTGTGTTTGCTAGGCCCTGGCATAGTCTCACATGAGACAGCTGATTAACAGTTGATGGGAGAGGATCCAGTACTCATTGAGTGGTGCTATCTCTGCAAAGATGGTGATAAAATATATAAGAAAGCAACCTGAGGGTAGTGTTTGAAAAATGGCTCAGTGTTTAAGAGAACTGGCTGCTCTCTTAGAAGGTCAGGATTTGAATCACAGAACTCAGGTGGCAGCTCACAGCCACATTAAGCTCCAATATCAAGGGACCAAGCTCGCTCTTATGGACTCTGTGAACCCTGGACAAAAAAGGCCCACAGACATTCACGCAAACAAAACATTTTTATATATACATATATGTTATTAAAATAAAATTTAAAAGGCATTTTTAAATTTTGTAAGTAGAAAAGCTGAGAAAACTGTGTTGAGAAACAAGCCAATAAGCAACCTTGCTCCATGTACCCTGCCTATAATCCTACATGGGTTCCTGCCCTGATTTCACTGAGTGATGGAGTGTGATGTGGAAGAATAACACAAACTAATCTTTTTCAAAAAAGAAGGGAGGAGAGGGGGATTGGAATGGGGATTTGTTGATGGGAAACTGTGAAGGAATTTATCATTTAAATTGTAAATAGATAACTAAATTAATGATGAAAAAAATAAGTCCTGTCAAGAACTCCAATGTGACAGTGTGAAACTGCTAATCTACAACCTGCTAAACTCACATGTGTGGGGTGTGGGCATGCAAGTGTTCTGTCTGAGCCTACAGGCCACTTAAATCCTCAAAAACCCTGTGGAGTTCAACCCTGACTTCCTGGCACAGATGATCCCCAAAGTGTAGTGGGAAGTGCTTGTGCAGGTAGCAGACACCTCAATCTTGGCCCAGGTACACAAAATAGCCAACTAGCTGCTATGAACAGGACAAGATACTTTTGAGGAAGATGTACCCACGTGTGGCTTGAGATTGATGTACTGGATGGTACTCTGCAATGGTCAGAATCCAGTGTTCTTTTCCCCATCACCCACAGGATCACCAATATGCTGTAGAATGATGAGGAGACAGAGAGGTAACCTTGCTAGCCACCACAATGCGATGTGGGAATGGGTATCCAGATGGAGGAAGACCCTCATTAAAGCAGTGGGGAGGGGATGGGATAGAGGGTTTCTGGAAGGGTGGGAAACTGAAAACGGACATCATTTGAAATGTATATAAAGAAAATATACAATTAAAAAAAGACCAACCAAAGAGCACATAGGGCGGGGCCCATGGCTGCAGCTTCATATGTAGCAGAGAATGGCCTATTTGGACACCAGTGAGAGGTGAAGCTCCTGTTCAGGAGAAGGCTCTATACCCCAGTGTAAGGGAATGTCAGGACTAGGAAGTAGGAGTGGGTATTTTGTTGATTACTGAGAGGAGGGATGGCATAGTGGGTTTTCAGAGGGGAAACCAGGGAAGGGGATAACATTTGAAATGAAAATAAAGAAAATGCCTCATAAAATAAAATAAAATAAAACAAAATAGATTGAAAACAACCACCTAGACACAATAAGTTAATAGCAGAATGATAAATAAAAGAAGACAGTGTAGTGGTGCATACCTTTTATCCCTGCTTTTGGTAGGCAGAGGCAGGGGCAGGCAAATTTATGAGTTCAAGGCCAGCCTGAACTCCAGATTGAATTCCATGACAACCAGGGCTAAACAGAGAATCCCTGCCTCGAAAAAACAAAAAAACAATAAACAAATAAAGAGAAAATGAATGACACACAGGCATACAGAAGAGAACTGGTCCCAAAGACAGCTCTGTCCTAAATATACTAGAGCACATTGCTTCACAAAATGAATTCTGAACATGCTCTCACATAGGGCATTTGAATATACTTTCTAGGTTAACCCCATATGATCACAAGAAACAAAAGGTAACAAGAAGATCAGAGTCAGAAGTATATCTCAGACTCATGTCAAAGACAGTCTGGGAGGCACACCATGCTTCAGTTTTCAAAGTTCCAGAGAGTTTTTCTCCACCTTTTTAATACTGCGGTTCCTTCATATATATACTTCCTTATGCTGTGTGGTGCCCCAACCGTAAAAATATTTTTTGCTGCTTCATAACTGAAATGTCCTACTGATATGAATTATAACATACATTTCTGACATACAGATAGTCTAGGACAACTCCTGTGAAATTTGTCACAAGGACTAGCAACCTACAGGTTGCCAACCACAGTGCCAGCAACTAGGAAAAATAGCCAGCCCCTTGATTTTTACAATGTTGCCTTCCGTAACTGTGGTAGAATAGATGTGCTCTATTTTAGTGGTCTAAGCATGTGAGGATCTTTAACACTACCTGGAAACACCCATACCAAATTGGATGAGGGAGTCTATTTTTTCTGTCCTGGACCTTGCAGGTTTGAGTCAGCTCTAACCAAATAGAAGAGAAAGGATACGGGATGAATTCCTACTCAAAGTCTTTGGAGACAACAGGGATTTTATTGGGTTCTCATGGAGAATGGGAGAGTGTTTGTGCTCCATTAAAAAGGTACTCACATTCACTATTTTGATGCCTTTCTTTCTATTTGAGTGTGCTTTGTACTTTTGTCTGCTATGTGTTGTGTTCTGTGTACTTTGTTACTAACTCTAGGGTTCTTACCATACTTGGAAAATGAAAGTCAGTTTGAAAACCTTTCATATTTGTTCTCTGTATAGAAACTCTCTCTCTCTCTCTCTCTCTCTCTCTCTCTCTCTCTCTCTCTCTCTCTCTCTCTCTCTCTCTCTCTCTCTCTCTCTCTCCCTCCCTCCCTCCCTCCCTCCCTCCCTCCCTCCCTCCCTCCCTCTCTCTCTCTCTCTCTCTCTCTCTCTCTCTCTTTCTCTCTCTCCCTCCCTCCCTCCCTCCCTCCCTCCCTCCCTCTCTCTCTCTCTCTCTCTCTCTCTCTCTTTTGAGTTTTCAAGACAGTGTTTCTCTGTGTAGCCATGGTTGTTCTGGAAATCACCCTGTAGACCAGGTTGGCCTCAAACTTAGAAATTCACCTGTCTCTGCTTTTCGAGTGCTGGGATTAAAGGTGTTTGCCACCACCACTTGGAAATATGATTCTTTTAAAAAATTAGATTATGAGTCATTTGTACCAAAAATAAGATCAAAATTTCAAGGAAGGTACTTTTAATTGAAAATGCATCTTTCTGATAAAAAAAAATGGGGTATTCCATGGAATTACAGAAGGTTGAAAATGACCCAAAAGGTATTGTTCTTCAACTAATTCCTTATCAGCTTGTAATTTTCTGAGGATATTGGCCACTGAGGCTTGAAGTATCAAAAACCCATCAGGCTATCTCTCTCTCATTCTTTCTCTCTCTTTCTCATTCTTTCATCTCATTTTTCTCTCTCCTCATTCTCTCTCTTTCTCTCTCTTTCTCTCTCTTTCTCTCTCTATCACCCTCTCTCTCTCTCACTCTCTCTCTCTCTCTCACCCTCTCTCTCTCTCCCTCTCTGTCTCGCTCTCGTTTTAAGCCATTCATCCAGTGGTTGACATCTAATGTTAATCCATTTCTTGTCTATTTCACACAGTGAGGCAATCAATATTGATGATATGACTGTGAAATGGTCCTTCTTACTTTTTTTTCTTTTTCTTTTTTGAGAGAGTCATGCCATAGACTCATTCATAACAGTTTTTCTCTCTAGAATAAGTTTGCATGCTTTAGCACTTGATAATAATCTCGATTGTTGATTTATTTTAATATCTGTGAGTTTCTGCAGTAACTGATTCTATTAGTTAGAGATTAGTTGCTGTGAAAAGACACCATGACCAAGGCCACTCATAAGAGACTCATTTCATTAGGGCTTTTTTACATTTCATTACACGTTCAGAGGTTCACTCCATGATCATCAAGGCAGAAAATATGGCACTGTCTAGGCAGACATGGTGGTGGAGAGGAAGTTTAGAATTATGCACCTTCATCCAAATGCTTCGAGGAAAAACTATGTATTTTGCATACAGGTAGGGTCTCTTCCACACTGGTAGAGCTTTAAAGCCCCAGAGTGATATGCTTCCTCCAGCAAGGCCAGACCTATTCCTACAAGGACACACCTCCTCATAGGCCAACTATATTTAGAATGCCACACTGGTTTCATAGCAACTTGACAAGATCTAGAGTCTTCAAAGAGAAGGAACCTCAGTTGAGAAGATGCCTCCATAAGATCCAGCTGTTAGGAATTTTCTTAATTGATGGGAGAGCACCCACTCCATTGTGGGTGTTGACATCCTTGTGGTGGTAGTCCTGGGTTCTTTAAGAAAGCAAGCTAAGCAAGATTAGAGGAGCAAGACAATAAGCATCACCACTCCATAGCCTATGAATGAGCCTCTGATTCCAGGATCCTGTGTTGTTTCAGTTTCTGTCCCAACTTCTTTGGTGATAAACAGCAATGTGGAAGTATAAGCTGAATAAAACCTTTGCTATGGGATTTGCTCTTTGATATGGTGAATCCTTACAAGAATAAAAAACAGTAAGGTATTCTTAGAGAAAAAATGTCTAACAGTGCCAATGTCAATGTGTAGACATTTTATTTTTACTTAGAGATAAGCTATACTCATGTACGTACCTGAGATGTAATTGTTCTAGTTTTCTTCTTTCTCACCATGTAGAATACTACAATAAAAAATAACTTGGAAATAAAAAGAATACAGATTGTCACTGAGGAAGACAAAACAGGAAGTTGAGTCAGTAACAGCAAACACTGCTTATTGGCTTGCCACTGTCTTAGCCACTGTTCTATTGCTATGAAGAGACACATATGGTGACGGCAACTATTAGAAAACAAGGCATTCTTTGTGTAGAGAAAGGCCATTGACTTGTTTGAGTTAATTTTATATCCAGCTACTTCACCAAAGCTGTTTATCAGGTTTTGGTGTTCTCTGGAGGAATTTTTAGGGTCACTTATATATACTATCATATCATCTGCAAAAAGTGATATTTTTACTTCCTCTTTTCCAATTTATATCCACTTCATCTCCTTTTGTTGTCGAATTGCTCTGGCTCATTCTTCAAGTACTATGTAATAAACAGGATGAGAAAGAAATTAGGGAAATAACACCCTTCTCAATAGTCACAAATATTAATAAATATCTCGGCGTGACTCTAACTAAAGAAGTGAAAGATCTGTGTGATAAAAACTTCAAGTCACTGTAGAAAGAAATTAAAGAAGATCTCAGAAGATGGAAAGATCTCCCATGCTCATGGATTGGCATGATCAACATTGTAAAAATGGCTATCTTGCCAAAATCAATCTACAGATTCAATGCAATCCCCATCAAAATTCCAACTCAATTCTTCAACGAATTAGAAGGAGCAATTTGGAAATTCATCTGGAATAACAAAAAACGTAGGATAACAAAAACTCTTCTCAAGGATAAAAGAACCTCTGGTGGAATCACCATGCCTGATCTAAAGCTACAGAGCATTTGTGATAAAAACTGCATGATACTGGTATAGAGACAGACAAGTAGACCAAAGGAACAGAATTGAAGACCCAGAAATGAACCCACACACCTATGGTCACTTGATCTTCGACAAGAGAGCTAAAACCATCCAGTGGAAGAAAGACAGCATTTTCAACAATTGGTGCTGGCACAACTGGTTGTTATCATGTAGAAGAATGTGAATCGATCCATACATATCTCCTTGTAGTAAGGTCAAATCTAAGTGGATCAAGGAACTTCACATAAAACCAGAGACACTGAAACTTATAGAGGAGAAAGTGGGGAAAAGCCTTGAAGATATGGGCACAGGGGATAAATTCCTGAACGGAACAGCAATGGCTTGTGCTGTAAGATCAAAAATTGACAAACGGGACCTAGTGAAACTCCAAAGTTTCTGCAAGGCAAAAGGCACCGTCAATAAGACAAAAAGACCACCAACAGATTGGGAAAGGATCTTTACCTATCCTAAATCAGATAGGGGACTAATATCCAACATATATAAAGAACTCAAGAAGGTGGACTTCAGAAAATCAAATAACCCCATTAAAAAATGGGGCTCAGAACTGAACAAAGAATTCTCACCTGAGGAATACCGAATGGCAGAGAAGCACCTGAAAAAATGTTCAACATCCTTAATCATCAGGGAAGTGCAAATCAAAACAACCCTGAGATTCCACCTCACACCAGTCAGAATGGCTAAGATCAAAAATTCAGGTGACAGCAGATGCTGGCATGGATGTGGAGAAAGAGGAACACTCCTCCATTGTTGGTGGGATTGCAGGCTTGTACAACCACTCTGGAAATCAGTCTGGTGGTTCCTCAGAAAATTGGTCATAGTACTACCGGAGGATCCAGGGAGGATCCAGCAATACCTCTCCTGGGCATATATCCAGAAGATGTCCCAACTGCTAAGAAGGACTCATGCTCCACTATGTTCATCGCCGCCTTATTTATAATAGTCAGAAGCTGGAAAGAATTCAGATACCCCTCAACAGAGGAATGGATACAGAAAATGTGGTACATCTACACAATGGAGTATTACTCAGCTATTCAAAAGAACGAATTTATGAAATTCCTAGCCAAAAGGATGGACCTGGAGGGCATCATCCTGAGTGAGGTAACACATTCACAAAGGAACTCACACAATATGTACTCATTGATAAGTGGATATTAGCCCAAAACCTAGGATACCCAAGATATAAGATACAATTTCCTAAACACATGAAACTCAAGAAAAATGAAGACTGAAGTGTGGACACTATGCCTCTCCTTAGAAGTGGGAACAAAACACCCATGGAAGGAGTTGCAGAGACAAAGTTTGGAGCTGAGATGAAAGGATGGACCATGTAGAGACTGCCATATTCAGGGATCCACCCCATAATCAGCATCCAAAAGCTGACACCATTGCATACACTAGCAAGATTTTATCGAAAGGACCCAGATGTAGCTGTCTCTTGTGAGACTATGTGGAGCCTAGCAAACACAGAAGTGGATGCTCACAGTCAGCTAATGGATGGATCACAGAGCTCCCAATGCAGGAGCTAGAAAAAGTACCCAGGGAGCTAAAGGGATCTGAAACCCTATAGGTGAAACAACATTATGAACTAACCAGTACACCAGAGCTCTTGATTCTAGCTGCATATGTATCAAAAGATGGCCTAGTCGGCCATCACTGGAAAGAGAGGCCCATTGGACAAGCAAACTTTATATGCCCCAGTACAGGGGAATGCCAGGGCCAAAAAGGGGGAGTGGGCGGGTAGGGGAGTGGGGGTGGGTGGGTATGGGAGACTTTTGGTATAGCATTGGAAATGTAAATGAGCTAAATACCTAATAAAAAAATGGGAAAATAAAGAAAAAGAAGAAAACAGGGCATTTAACTGGAGGCTTGCTTACATTTTCAGATGATTGGACAATCATCACGAGAGGGACCCCATCACTGGAGCAATAGAGAACTATTGATCCTTAGGCAAAGAGATAGATTCTGCCATTGCATTGGCTTCTTGAAAACTCATACCCATCCTTGTTGATACGCCCACTTTCTCCAATGAAGCCACACCTTCTCTTATTCCTTCTAAATATAAACTCACTGCCACTTTCTGGTGACTAAATATTCATATATATGTGTCTATAGGTGACTTTATTATTCAAACCACCACTTTTCCCATGGCTCGTTCAGCTATTTTTTTAAAATACAGCCTAAAAGTCTCCCATTTATTAAGGACTACTGATGAGCTTAGCCACAGTGATGGGCCCTCCCACATCAATCATTAGCCAAGAGAATATCCCATAGACTTACCTAATGAACAAGTAAGTGAATAGAGACTGATCTTCAATTGTTCTCTCTTCTCAGGTAACTGTGGATTGTCAAAATTGGAAAAAAAATAATATCCCATCACAGTAATGTTTAACTTACACCATAACCTACAAAAACTTTACTCAACAACATCTATTGCATTCTGCCCCTGCATAGACACACTTCCATGTATGGCATAAGTGAAGGGTGACTACCTCCATCAGCAAGGATACTCAATAATAGGTGACATGAGCTGAATATTTCCTATAGCCTCACAACCCCGAAATTCTACTGTGTGTTACACTTACTGGGAGACTTGCCAATCTGTCCAATTTTATGCCACCAAAGCTATGACAAAAAAACTCCTCATAAAGAAATCTAATGAATTTTACTTGATTTCTTTCTCCTGAGGCAACTGAGTATTATCCCTTCATGCTTATATTGGTGTCTGATTCATCTGTAATAAACCCACTACTATTTACAGCTACATCACAGGAGGTATGACAAATACCATCTCCCATGAGTTGGTCAAACCTTTTCAGCAGCTTTTTTTGTAGTATCCTTTCTATAATAAAAAATACATTGATTTCTTTATTTTTAAGTGTGTAATTTAATGATTCTAACACATTTTTATCTCCCTTCCATTTTCCCCTCATTTTCTGCTACTTCATATGATATTGCAATCTATTAAAATACAGTAGTGAATACAGCGGAAAAAACAGTGTGGGAAGAATCAAAGTTCTTTATTACTAAGACAACAGATACACTGGCAGAATCTTCCAGGTACAACTACTTAGTAACTTTCGGTGTAATGTTAGCATGATTCTTCTAGAAAAAAGCTTAAAGAATTAAGGCATGGTTACAATGGACCAGAAAAGTCAGTATCACTAGTGAGACACATTCATGTAAATAATTTTCATCACTGTTCCGATATGCCTAGCAACAAGGAAAACAGGTCCATAGTCACAAGAGTATGAAAGGGGCATGAAGGAGAACAGTTTTCCAACTTATTATTACCCAGTAAGCATCAACACAGGAAGCGACCAAAGACAAAAAAATAACTTCCAAGACATGTCCCAAATGACCAAGTTCCTTTACAAGTTTCTCACCCCTTCAATGCACACCCATCAATCAATTAACTCATTGATTAAACCCCTCAGGGTCCAATCACTTTTCAGATTGTGTATAGTGTTCTATCTTTGAACATTGTACTTGGGGCCAAAACCTTCATCAAAACCCACGATTGACATTGCAAACCCATTTCACCACACAATTCTTTATGTTACAAAAAGTGATAGGATCTATCTGTCTCTTTAAGGATATCTCTGTATAGCAGTTACAAAAGCAAAACGTCCAGGCCAACAGAATCATCACCTCCATGAGGTATTTTAAAATATGAGTTCAAGAAGAAGGAAAATGCAATGCAAGTTAATGTTCTTGATCCCACATCCCTCCATCTAAAAGCCATAGGGTGGACCCAGAAGTTTAGGTCAAAAGTGTAAATTTCACCTATACTACAACCAACTGTGATGATTTCTAGCCATCTCCAGTTTCAGTGTGGTATTTAGTCCCACCATCTGCATCACAGCATATTGCCTAGTGTGAAATAGTGCCAGCAGTTGATTGCAAACCCCACTATGCGTTGACTTGGATGTAAAATGAGACATCTATAATATAGACACACTTGTAACCACACACATACAGAAAGAGGCAAGAAGTAGAGGAGCTGAGTCTTAGGATCCCTCAATGAAGAGATAGTGGAAATCTTGTAAGGCAGAGAGGTCATTGAGAAACTGTATGTCTCTATCTGCACAAAATCAGGCCAGTCTGCCTTCCATCAATGAGTGGTAGGTTCTCACTATCCATCATCCCCATCTGAGAAGGTATGGACAGTTAATGAAAGATGGAGAGTCAGTTTACATCAAAGGTATGCCCTTTGAAGGTTATAGGTTGGCCAGGCACTACTGGTAGCTCCATGTCCAAGAGTTTATGGGCAACACAATTGATTTGAATGGGTTGTATCAAAGGGGAGAAAAGGAGACATGAAGTTGGAAGGAGGATTAAGGTGGGAATGGATCTGGTTTTGGTCCGGGAGGAGTTATTAAGAGAACTGAAAAAATAAATTCCATCAAAATACATTGTATGAATTTCTCAAGGAATTAATGAATGTATTTCTTAATATATAATGTCTGTACTGAACATATACAGACGACTTATATTTCCATTTCCTAAATAACAAACCCTTGTATAGCAGTTTCATTACATTAAGGGCAATAGTAATCCAGAGATTATTTAAAATAAAGAAGGATCAGAGGTGATGGCCCAGGGGCAAATTCATGCCTGTGTTTATTTACTTACAACACCAGTGCTTAGGATTTTGGGAGGGGAAGAGACAGGAAGGTGACTGTGGCTTCCTGAAAGCCAGCCTCAATATTAGCTCAGCAAGAAACCCTGTAGAAAGGGGATAAATTAGGGAGTGAAGGAGCAAATCACACTATACCCTTCGCTACCTTTGAACTTACCTGTACAGATCTGTGTGCAGACACACATGAATATAAATAAAATATACAAGAGCTTATCTTGCATAGCTTATAAGCAGTGTTCTGTTATCTTAGCCTAGAGTCCTGAGGACTTTATATCATTAGAGTTCCTGAAGCAAACTCCCCAGATATAGCGGATGGGTATATCTTGTTACTATGCAAAGAGACCTCAGTTAAGTGTGTGTGTCAGTGATTCCAAAACAGCTTTCCTTCTCTACCTTCCTTTATATGGCACAGAACGACCTGTAAATAATTAAAATATGAAAACAAAGCTTTTTCACGAATTTAGGCTTGTGTTAAAATAATATTTATAACATTTTACTAAATGGAAGGGAAATCTTCAGCTCCCAGGAACAATCCTGTAGGCTTCTGTTTTGTCCCATTATGAACAAAATTAATTGCACATCAACAGTTCCCACGCTTTTAACTAAATCAGGATGAAGGGATATGTTTCCATACAAATAAGTAATGCCAATGTGATTAATCAAGTAGAAATGTGGCAGGGTTAGGATGCCTTTGGCTGATGTGACAATGATGACTGATTAGTCTCTTGTTATGCAAATAACCCTAACCTCTAAGAAAAGAAAAGTAATGATATAAAATATTCCAAGAAGTGGCATGGACAATTATTACTTGATTTCAATTTCTTTTACATACTTTATTAGTTTGAATAATTGTGGCTCACAGAAGATCAAATATTCAAAGGAGTTATTTTTCCAGGTGGTGGGATGTTTAGAAAGAATTAGGATTTGTGTTTTCATTAAAAGTGATTTGGCACTGGGCTTGAAATATCAAACACCCTATGACATATCAAAAACTCTCTCTCATTCTTTCTTTCTTTCTCTCTCTCTCTCTCTCTCTCTCTCTCTCTCTCTCTCTCTCTCTCTCTCTCTCCTCTTTCTCTCTCTCTGTCACTCTCTCTCTCTCTCTCATGTTTTAAGCCATCCATCCAGTGGTTGACATCTAGTATTAATCTATCGCATGTTTATTGCACACAGTAAGGCAATCAACGTTTATGATATGGATGTGAAATGGTCCTTCTTGCATTTTTTTTTGTTAACTCAACCTGGGAATATAGAACCGCAGATAAAGAACTGCCTCCATCACATTGGTCAGTTGCCACACCTGTAAGGAATGTTCTTTTTTGGATGGCTGATGTTGAAGGGTCTAGCCCACTATGGGTAGTGTCAACATCTATGAAAAAAATATACAAAGTGTGATGGTTACCGTGTAAGGGCCTGAAATTAATTTTTCTGGAAGAACTTACGATCTATATGGCATGGAAAATTAAAGTGCCTGATAATTTGTAAGTAAATTCCATACTTACCAGCATTCAATATTTTGTTTACCCATATTTCAAAAGTAAAATTATCAAATCTATTTCACCCTGTTTTACTGCATTTAATCTACTAAATTACTTGTAACCAGAAATACTAATAAATTTTAAAGGCCTTTAAAACATGACTGGTTGATATTGGGTTTAACTTCATCACAACTTTGTAAGCAGGAACAAGAGCTAGATTGCCTTCTCATTTTGCAAAGAATCAATGATTCACGGTTGCAAATAACTTCAATATAAGGTACTTAACCCTGTAAAATTCCTGCTTTGTTTGAATAAAATATTTATTGCTCTAACTTTGGGTTTTCATAAACAGAATTTTGATGTGCTATCCAATGTGCTGCCTCAAAGAGTCTGGCACAATTTCTGACACTAAGAACAGTTTAAAGATAACCAGGGAAAGGTTGGAACAGGGAAAATAACCACCAAGGATGTTGGTGAGTGAGAAACTGAAGGCTTTCACAGGAGGAAAATAAAAACAAAAACAAAACAAACAATCAACAAATGAATAAACAGAAACCCAACCACCAAAATGATAAAAACAATACAGGTGTGAATTACTTGGGCAGAATGTGACTCAAGTCATCAGGACATTTCAGTAGGGATTATATTTTGTATTTCGAGAATGCCATATGAAAACGTAAAGCCTAGATGGTTAATGTCTCTGGTGTAATTAGGGAAGGAACCAGCATGAGTGGGGTTCTATGATGCAAGCTGAACTAGGTGATGTCACAGAGCACTGGCCATAGATTGCACATCTATTCCACTTGGAGGCACTAGAATCCCTAGAAGGTGTGTCCACTATTTTCCCAGTGGTGTATGAAAGGCGGGTCAGCTCCTGAAGCCCAACGTTGTTCCTCAAGTTTTTTTTGCCTGGTCTGTATCAAAAGACAGAATCTTGATGACTAAGACATTTTCTTTGGGTAAGTACATTTATGAAGTGAATGGGACCCTCATAGCTATAGAAAGCTGAAAGTTTTCCCTCCCACACTGAGTAACTGTACATTCTAAATTCTCCCATGTTTGGGGCCAGGGGCATGGTTGATACAGTTTAGTTGATCTCCTGAATTTATTATCCTTGCTAACAATATCTCCTTCACAATTCCATTAAAATGTCAAAGCACTTCTTTGTCCGTATGTATTTTAGAAAATGTTAGTTCTAAATGGCTGATATTGCCTGGATTTGTTGAGGCCAGAGTTGCAGTGGCAAATAATCACCAAATAATCCTGAGGCTGGGTCAGGTGACATATTACAGAAGGCCAGTGGTGTGCTGTGTCCCTGGGATATTTGTGAATATTGCCACCTAATTCAGAGCTTGCAGGTACAAGAGAGGGTAGGTAACAACTCTGGCTCATTTTCTTTATTCTGTTCTCTCCTTGATCATTTTGGGTAAAAGGCATACCAACTTCCACATTGACATAGACATGCAAGGAGATGTTCCTCAGAAGAGGCAAATTAGCTCAGGGCTGAAGACATATTCATCTGAGTATGTTATTCTGAGCTGTGGAGAATTACTTGTTAATTTCCCTTCGATAATTTCCTTGTTTCCCTTATTTATTTGGTTTTTTTTTTGTTGTTGTTGTTGTTTTGTTTGTTCGTTTTTTCTTTGGATGGGTGTTTAATTTTACTTTGAGTGTGTTTCTGTGTAGCGTTGGCTGTTAGGAGAATCACTCTGTAGAATAGACTAGCCTTTATCTCACTAAGGTTTGCCTCCCTCTGCCTCTTGAGTACTAGGATTTAAGACTTGGGTCACTAACACCTCCTATTAACTTCTGATTTGATTGTTTGTTTTGTTTTTTGTTTGTTTTTCATTTTTGTTTTTTTGTTTTGTTTGTTTGTTTGTTTTGTTTTTTTTTTGTTGTTTTTTTTTGTTTTAGTTGTTAATATTGTTGCTGATTTGGAGACATGGTTCCTTTGTCTACCACTGGCTGCCCTGGAACTCACTTTGTAGACCAGGCTGGTCTCTAAGTCAGAAGTCTGCCTTATCCGGCCTTCTGAATGCTGAGTTTAAATGCTTGCGCCACCATAGCTGGATTATGAACTTCTTATTTTGATCAAATTAAGTTTAGAAGCCCAAACATGTTTAGCATAGCCTTCTTGACCTACTCAAAAATTCCATTAGAGAAGAGCATTTCTCCAGCATTCTCTCCCATCCTACACTCATTGCCTTTCAGTAACTCATATATATGACAGTAGCAACAGCATTGTGTCTGGTGTAAACAGGCAATATCTTCAATCCAAGGCAATGGGCAAGTATGATATTTGAACACAGAATGTTACCCACAAGACATCTGCCCAGGGTTGGTGTGGTCTACCACACCAGGGCTACAGCCATGTAGAAGACAATACCTCTGAAGTGTCTTAGCATGACATCCCTCATGAAGAAGAGGAGGAGGATTTCTTCTTCCAACGTCTTGAGGAATATTGTTGGCTGCAGAATTTCTCAAGGATGGAAGGAAGGTAATGAGCCTGTCACTCAATGGAAGACCATAGTGCTAGGTCAACTCCCAACAAACCCTTCTCTTTATTTGGTGAAGTATGATGGAAATGACAGCGTCTATGGACAGGAGCTCTACAATGATGACAGGATTTTAAACCTTAAGGTTTTGCCTCCCAAAGTAAGATTTCCTCAGGTAAGGGATGCCCACCTCGCCAGAGCCCTGGTTGGCAGAGCAGTACAACACAAATTTAAGGGTAAAGATGGCTCTGAGGACAACTGAAGGGGGGTTGTGCTAGCCCAGGTTCCAATCATGAAGGATTTGTTTTACATTACCTACAAGAAGGATCCAGCTCTCTACTTCTATCAGCTCCTGGATGACTACAAGAAAGGGAACCTCCACATCATTCCACACACTCCTCTGGCTGAGGAGAGATCAGGAGATGACAGTGATGTGTTGATAGGTAACTGGGTGCAGTACACCAAAAAAGGTGGTTCCAAATAGTTCAGAAAGGTTGTTTACCAAATTCTAGCCAATCCTTCTGTGTACTTTATCAAGTTTCATGGTGACATCCATATCTATGTCTATACTCTGGTGCCAAAGATTCTTGAAGTTGTAAAATCATAAAGTACAGAAACGTAAACGTATAGGACTGGAAGAAAAAAAAAGTTTTTTGTTTTTTTTTCCTGTGTTGGCTACATAAGGGTCTTTGACAATCCCAGTATCTTTGCCAATAAAATGTGTTTTGCTCTAAAAATTTAAAAGTGTGACATGATATTCTGTGAGTTAACAATTTGCTGGAAGAGATGGCCTACAGTGGAAGGAATATCAAATGAAGATGAAAGTTTCATTTCAGGTGGTGAACAGTACATACACCTAAAATCATACATGCTAAAAGGAACAGCTTCTCTGGTCTGCATGTAGAATAAGGAATTGGAGATGGAACTTGGAGGAGCAGAGATAGCAGCAAAAGATGGGTGTTTAGGAAGTAGGGGAGAAGGACAGAGCATAGGTAGAAACTCTGATGTGAACACTGAAGGAGAAACAAAAAGTTGGGGAAAGAGGGACATTTAAAAGAAATGTGGCCTTGTTACACAAGGTGAAACGCAGAAAACTGATTGAAATAGACTCAGAAATCAGAGAAAATCAGGTTTCATTTGAATAATGAAACTTAGTGAAATCTGTCTCACATTTTAAGATTTATTATCTTTACTTATGTGGGTGGGGATATTGCATGTCCTTTTGAGTACAGGTGAGCACAGAGACATGAGTTGTCAGGTCCCCTGGAGCTGCCATTAAAGGTGATTACTGGCCAGTGGATATAAAATCAAGAAACCAGATCTATTCTTGTGGTGCAAAAGTGCTTGTTACCATTGATTCATCTCTCTAATCCCATATAGATATCTTTTTAAAGAAATCCAAAATTCACATGCAGAAAACAGGCCAGGATGAAGATAAGAAAGTTCTAATTGATGGTGACCATTAAAAGCAATAAGGAACACAAAGAGTAGAGTGCACTGAGAGACAAATGAATTCTAAGTTGGAGTTCTCGAAAAGTTAGGCAGGAGTCACAGGAAGAAGAAAAAGTTTCTGGGAATATTCAAACTTGGGCCCTATCCACATTGGCCTCTTTGTTTTCTTAACAAATATCCAGTCAATCATTACAGATTCGTGTGTTTGTGTTTGTCTCTCTCTCTCTCTCTCTGTGTGTGTGTGTGTGTGTGTGTGTGTGTGTGTGTGTGTGTGTGTGTGTGTGTTTGTATGTGTGTGTGTGGTACTTAGAGTCCATTTTTATCCAGACAATCCAGAAGTGAATGTTTAAATATATGAGACTCCCTAAATCATCACAGAAACCTTGATTTTGTGTAATCAGTTTCAAAAGTAAAGTAAAAGAGAAAATGAATATGCTGTGAGATAATGTCGGGTTGGAATGGATCCTGAGTTCCTTCTGTGAGCACTCTTTGCTTCTGATGAATCCTGCGATCTTTTGGAGGTCTCTAATGAGAGGCCCAGATGACCATAAAAAGCTCCCACACTGGCCTGTTCCACCTAACTCTCCTCTAAACATATGACTCCCTACATACCTTCAGCCTGTCTATAGCCTGGATATTCTAATCTTTTCCTTATGTGTGACCTCATTCTTAGAAAACACTGAAGGTGTAACCAATGCATATATGCTGACCTTTTTTCTATGCCAGTTGTCATGGGTTTGAAATGTTATGAGGTTGCCCACAGTGTTGGTCACTTCCTGAGGAGCCCGTGTACTTCATGGAGGTCTGCCTGGGTTCCATCTATACGCAGAGACTTTTTTTTTTTTGAGGCTGAAATGCCATGGATTCATTCATTACAATTTTTCTCTCTAGAATAAGTTTGTATGCTGCAGCACTTGAAAATACTTTCTAATGTTGATTAATTTTAATATCTGGGAGAGTTTCTGCAGTAACTGATTCTCTTAGTTAGGCATTTGTTTCTGTGAAAAGACACCATGACCAAGGCCACTCATAAGAGACAACATTTCATTAGGGCTTTTCTACATTTAATTACACGTTCAGAGGTTCACTTCACGATCATCAAGGCAGAAAATATGGCAGAGTCTAGGCAGACATAATGGTGGAGAGGAAGTTTAGAATTATGCAACTCCATCCAAATGCTTCCAAGAAAAAATATGTATTTTGCATGCAGGTATGGTCTGATTCACACTGGGCAGAGCTTTAAAGACCCAGAGTGATATGTTTCCTCCAGCAAGGCCAGACCTATTCCTACAAGGACACACCTCCTCATAGGCCAACTATATTTAGAATGCCACACTGGTTTAATAGCAACTCAACAAGATCTAGAGTCTTCAAAGAGGAGGAGCTTCAGTTGAGAAGATGCCTCCATAAGATCCAGCTGTTCAGAATTTTTTTAATTGGTGAGAGAGCACCAACTCCATTGTGGGTGTTGAAATTCTTGTGGTGGTACTCTTGGGTTTTTTTAGAATGCAAGCTAAGCAAGACTAGAGGAGCAAGACAATAAGCATCACTACAACATAGCCTATGAATGAGCCTCTAATTCCAAGATCCTGTGTTGTTTCAGTTTCTGTCCCAACTTTTTTGATGATTAACAACAATGTGGAAGTATAAGCTGAAAAAAACCTTTGCTATGGAATTTGCTCTTTGGACATGGTGGAACCTTTCAACAATAAAAATAGTAAGACATTCTTAAGGAAAAATGTCTAATAATACCAATGTCACTTATCTTAAAACCACAAATAATAATGTGCAGACATTTTATTTTTATTTAAACATAAGATATACTCATGTACCTACCTGAGATGTAATTTTTCTAGTTTGCTTCTTTCTCACAATGTAGAATATTACAATCAAAAATAACTTGGAAATAGAAGGGTTACAGACTATCACCAAGGAAGACAAAACAGGAAGTTGAATCAGAAACAGCAAACACTGCTTATTGGCTTGCCACTGACTTAGTCACTGTTCTATTGCTGTGAAGAGACACCATGGTTAAGGCTACTATTAGAAAACAAAGCATTTAACTGGAGGCTTGCTTACATTTTTAGAAGTTTGGACAATCATCAAGTGAGGGACCCCATCATTGGAGCAATAGAGAACTATTGATCCTTAGGCAAAGAGAGAGATTCTGCCATTGCAATGCCTTCTTTAAAACTCAAACCCATCCTTTTTGACACACCCACTTCCTCCAATGAAGCCACACCTTATCTTATTCCATCTAATCTTTAAACTCACTGTCACTTCCCAGTGACTAAATATTCATATATATGAGTCAATAGAGAACGTTCTTATTCTACCACCAATTTTCTATGGCTTGATCAGCCATTTTTTTTAAATACAATCTAGAATGCTCCCATCTATAAATGACTATTGATGAGCTTAGCCACAGGGATGGGCCCTCCCACATCACTCATTAGCCAAGAAAATATACTATAGACTTACCAAATAACCAAGTGAATAGAGACAGATCTTCAATTGTTCTCTCTTCTTAGGTAACTGTAGATTGTCAAGATTGAGAAAAAATAAAGTCCCATCACAGGAATGTTTCACAGACTCAACAACCTACCCAAACATTACTCAACAGCATTTCCTCCCCTTTGCCCCTGCATAGACCCAATTCCATGCATTGCATAAGTGAAGGATAACTACGTTTATCAGCAATGATACTCAATAAGAGGTGACATGAACAAATATTTCCTATAGCCACACAACCCCCACATTCTAATATGTGTTA
Organism: Mus musculus; assembly: GCF_000001635.26. Lineage (NCBI taxonomy): Eukaryota > Metazoa > Chordata > Mammalia > Rodentia > Muridae > Mus > Mus musculus. The sequence goes on along the minus strand of NC_000087.7, from coordinate 84,829,708 downwards.
CACTTACTGTCAGACTTGCCAATCTATCCAATTTCCTGCCAACTCATTTAGACAAAAAAAAGAAAAAGAAATTCCTCATAACGAAATCCAATGAATTTTACCTGATTTGTTTCTCCTGAGGCAACTCGGTGTTATCTCTTCATGCTCATATTCGTGTCTGATTCATCTGTAATAAACCCACTACTATTATCAGCTACATCACATGAGGTATGATGAATACCAACTCCCATGAACAGCATCACAGTAGGCTAATCCTTTTCTGCAATTTTGAAGTTTCCTTTGTATACAAAAAATCAATTGATTTCATTAAATGTGTAATTTAATGATTATAACACATTTTCACCTAACTTCCATTTTTCCCTCATTTTCTGATACTTCATATGATATTGCAATCTATTAAAATACAGTAGTGAATGCAGAGGAAGGACCAGTGTGGGAAGCAGCAAAGTTCTTTATTTCTAAGACAACAGATACACTGCCAGAATCTTCCAGGTACAACTGCTTGGTAACTTTGGGTTTAATGTTAGCATGAAATTTCTAGAAAAACGCTTAAAGAATTAAACCATGGTTAACCTGGACCAGACAAGTCAGTATCTCTAGTGAGAAACATTCATGTAAATCATTTTCATCACTGTTACAAGATGCCTAGCAACAAGGAAAACAGGTCCATGGTCACAAGAATATGAAAGGGGCATGAAGGAACACAGTTGTCCAACTTATTAGCAGCCAGTAAGCATCAACAGAGGAAGCGACCAAAGATAATAAATAACTTCCAAGACATGTCCCAAATGACCAAGTTCCTTTACAAGTTTCTCACCCCTTCCATGCACACCCATCAATCAATTAACTCATAGATTAAAGCCCTCAGGGTCCAATCACATTTCAGATTGTGTATATTGTTCTACCTTTGAGCATTGTACTTCAGACCAAAACCTTCATCAAAGTCCCAGGACAGACATTTCAAACCCATTTCACCACAGCATTCTTTGTGTTACACAAAGTGATAGGAACTATCTGTCTCTTTAATGGTATCTCTGTCTAGCAGTTCCAAAAGGAAAATGTCCAGGTTAACAGCATCAGCACCTCCAGGAGCTTTTATAAATGTGAGTTCAAGAAGAAGGAAATTGCAATGCAAGTTAAGGGTCTTGATCCCCCATCCCTGCATCTTAAAACCATAGGGTGGACCCAGAAGTTTAGGTCAAAAGTGTAAATTTCACCTATACTACAACCAAATGTGATGATTTCTAGCTATCCCCAGTTTCTGTCTGTTACGTAGTCCCAACAAGTCTGCATCAAAAAATATTGCCTAGTGTGAAATAGTGCCAGCAGTTGATTGCAAACCCCACTATGTGTTGACTTGGATGTAAAATGAAACATCTATAATATAGACACACTTGTACATATACGCATACTAACAGAAAGAGGCAAGCAGTAGAGGTGCTTTGTCTTAGGAACCCTCAAGGAAGAGAAAGTGTAAATCTCATAAGGCAGAGAGGTCATTGAGACACTGTATGTCTCTACTGCATAAAATCAGACCAGTCTGCCTTCCATCCCTGAGTGGTACGGTATCACTATCCATCATCCCCATCTAAAAATGTATGGACTGTTGATGAAGGATGGAGAGACAGTATTCATCAAAGGTAAGGCCTTTGAAGGTGATATAGGTTTGCCATGCTCTACTGGTAGCCCCTTGTCCAAGAGTTTATGGGCAACACAATTGATTTGAATGGGTTGTATCAAAGGGGAGAAAAGGAGACTTGTACTTGGGAGGAGGATTAAGGTGGGAATGGGTCTGGTTTTGGTCTGGAGGTATCAAGAGAATTAGAAAGTGAATTCCATCAAAATATATTGCATGAAGTTCTCAAGGAATTAATTAATGTAGTTCTTAATACTGTACTGAACATATACAGACCACTTATATTTCAATTTCCTAAATAACATCTCCTTTTATAGCACTTACATTACATTAAGGGCAAAAGTAATCCAGAGATTATTTAAAATAAAGAAGGATCAGGGGATATGGCCCAGAGGCAATGCCATGTGTGTTTTCAAACATTCACCTACAACAGCAATGCTTAGGATTTTGGGAGGGGCAGAGACAGGAAGATATCTGTGGCTTCCTGAAAGCCAGCCTCACTACCAGCTCAGCAACAAACCCTGTCATAAGGGGATACATTAGGGAGTAAAGTAGCAGAACACACTACACCCTTCCCTACCCTCTGAACTTACCTGTACAATTCTCTATGCAGACACACATAAATATGATTAGAATATACAAGAGGTTACTTTGCATAGCTTATATGCAAATGCAATGTTGTTTTAGGCTATAGACCTGAGACTTTATATCATTAGGGTTCCAGAAGCAAACACCCCAAATATAGAGAATAGATAAATCTTCTTACTCTGCAAAGGAGACCTCAGTTAAGTGTGTGTGTCAGTGACACCAAAAGGTTTCCTCCTCTATGTTCATTTATATAGCATAGAATGATCTGTAAATAATGAAAATATGAAAACAAAGCTTTTTCACAATTTTAGGCTTGTGTTAAAATCATATTTATAACATTTTATTAAATGGAAGTGAAATCTTCAGCTCTCAGGAACAATACAGTCAATCCTATAGGCTTCTGTTTTGTCCCATTGTGAACAAAATTAATTGCACATCAACTGGTCCCACACTTTTAACTAAGTCAGGGAGAAGGGCTATGTTTCCGTACAAATAAATAATGCCAATGTGATTATTCAAGCAGAAATCTGGCAAGGTTAGGATGCCTTTGGGTTATGTGATAGTGATGACTGATTAGTCTCTTTTTGTGCAAATAACCCTAACCTCTGAGAAAAGAAAAGTAATGATATAAAATATACTACAAAGTGACATGGACACTTATTACTAGATTTCATTTTCTTTTACATGCTTTCGTTGTTTGAAAAATTGTGGCCCACTGAAGCTCAAACATTCAAAGGTGTTAGTTTTCCAGGTGGTGAGATGTTAAGAAAGATTTAGGATTTGTATTTTTATAAAAGGATATTTGTCACTATTTTTTGAACTATCAAAAAAAAAAAAAACAAAAAACAAACAAACAAAAAAAACAACAGGCTCTCTCTCTCTCAATCTTTCTCTCTCCTCATTCTCTCTCTCTCTCTGTCTCTGCCTCTGTCTGTCTCTGTCACTCTGTCTCTGTCTCTGTCTCTGTCTCTGTCTCTGTCTCTGTCTCTCTCTCTCTCTCTCTCTCTCTCTCATTCTCTGTCTCTCTCTATTTGTGTTTGTTGTCTGGAGTATTGTTTGTGAGCTCTCAGCTACTGCTCTATACATGTGTGCATGCCTGTCACCATGGTGTTTACCATGATGTCCTGGAGTCGCCCTCTGAAACTGTAAGACCACAATTAAATATTTCATCTTATAATTTGGTGTGGTCATGATGTCTCACATCAATAGAACAGTAATCAAGACATCCATATTCCAGTTTATTTTTTCAATCGTTCTGTACTTATTTCATTAAAGTTACCTTTTGTCCATTGAAAAGTTTTAAGAATACTTTTAAAGGTCCTGAACAAATAGTGCCAGTAGGAGTGGCACTGTTAGGAGGTGTGGTCTTGTTGAAGTATGTGTGACCCTGTTGGAGTAGATGTGGCCTTGTTGGAGGAAATGTAATACTGTGCTTGTGGACTTTGAGATCGGCTATGCTTAAGCTGTCCCCAGTGTGACACACAGTCTCCATCATCTACCTGTGTATCAAGATGTAAAACTCTCAGCTCCTTCTCTAGCATTCTGTCTGTCTGAATGCTTCCATATTTCCAGTCATGATAATAATGGATTAAACCTCTGAAAATAAGTTACAAAGTGTTCAAGAGTTACTGTGATCCTGGAGACTCTTCACTCTGTCTCTGTCTCTGTCTCTGTCTCTGTCTCTGTCTCTGTTTCTGTCTCTGTCACTGTCTCTGTCTGTCTCTGTTTATGTCTCTGTCTCTGTATCTCTCTCTCTCTCTCACTTATTCTCTGTCTCTCTTTGTTTGTGTTTGTTGTCTGGTGTGGTCATGATGGCAATAAAACCCAAAGTAACACAAACACAAACATTCAAAAACACATTTGATATTTTGACTATTCTTGGCCCAGGGAGTGGCACTACTTGGAGCTAATAACCTTGTTGCAGTAAGTTTGGCCTTGTTGAAAGAAATTTATCATTGTGAACATGGACTTTAATGCCCTCTGCCCAGCTGCCTGAAAGCTACACATTTCCTAGCACCCTTCAGATGAAGATGTAGAACTCTCAGCTGCAAATGCACATGCCTACCAGGATCCTGCCATATTCCCACCTTGATGAAAATGGACTGAATTTCTGAACCTGTACGCCAGGGTAAATTGAAAAGTGTCTCTGCTGATAGTTGGTTGCTATTCCAGAAAGTCCAAAAGTTATGACGTATCATCCTGAGTCTGAGAATACACTGGTTTAGCTTCTAGCATTTGACAGAAAACAGGATTATCAAGACAATGAGAGTATAAATCTTCCTATTTCATAGAGACACATAGGTTATAGATCTGTGGAACTCAAGGTTTCATGGGTGGTATGGTAGGGTGATTAGTGTCTGTATATGAGTGCAGTTTCTGTTCCCAAGTCTGATGTCACACATACACATATGTTAAGTAATGTGTAGAATGTCTTCAACACTTGCTCTCTTAGAGTGAAACCCTCTCACCATTTTGACTAGTTTGACTGGCCAATACACTATTGGGATATCTACCTGTCTCCACCCCACAATGTTGCAGATATGAATAGACATGCCTGGAATTTTACGGAGTTGCCGAGAATACATGAACTCCACTGAGCCATCTTTCTAGCCCCCAGCAGGGTATTGTTTATTGAAATCAATGATCATATCAGTAGAGAAATGAAAACCAACATGACCCTGATATTCTACCTTACCTCCACCTAACACCAATAAGTGAATGTTAAATATAAATTTAATTCGTGTCCAAATAAATCCAGATTACAATCTAATGAATGATAAAATTGGAGTGGATCCAGATGAAAGCTACGTTAGTAGATTTTTGGCCTTTTATATGAAGAATAACCAATATTTTGGGTACACTAGGAGAGCAAATGTGTGTAAATGATTCGAATGAAAGAAAATCTGTGTTCCAGTGAATTTTATTTTAAAATAAATTTCAAAATCATGAAATTTCAAATATATATATATATATAATATAAATAATATATTATTAAATATATATATAATAATAAATAAATATATATATATATATATATATATATTTGTGTATGTTATTATGGGTTCATGTGAGTTTTCTTGGATTCCGATTGCAGAATTAGAGTATAGGGGATCTGGTTACGTGGCACTATTATTTTTTATTAATTAATTAATTCATTGTCCACCTTCCTACTGTTCCACATCCCATATCTACTGCCCATTCCCTGTCTCCAAGGGCAAGTCTCCACCCTACCGGATCTCTAAACACCTTGGTGTCTCTAGTTTGTTGAGAATTTGGTGCATCATTTCTGATTGAATAGAGATCAAGCAGATTTTTTTCTGTGTATGTTTTAGAGACCTTCTGATAGTTCGCATATGCTGCCTGTTTGGTTGTCTAGCATTTGGGAGAACTCTGGGTCCATAGTAGTTGAGACAGCTGGTCCTCCTCAGCCTCCTTCAGTCTTTCTCAAATTAAACCAATGGTTCAGCAGATTCTGTCCATTTTTTGTTTCCATACATTTGCATCTGATTGTTTCACCTGCTCATTATTTCTTCATAAGTACAGTCATCCTAGCATTCATACTACAAGTATCTGAATTCATAAACCTACAGAGGCTATTTATTGCAAGCAGGTCTTCTGCAAAAGCAATATACAATATAAGTACTAAAATTTCTATCAGTGCTCAACAATATTCTATTCTTTGTGATGAAATCCCTCTCTCTCTCTCTCTCTCTCTCTCTCAATATATATATACTTCTCTAACACTTAGTATGAATAAAGATTCTCTTAAATTCTCTCCTACAAAGGGGATGATATTGGAATGTCATCTGCAACATTCATTCACTTTCCTACACAGTTTGTGCTTTTTCTTAGCAATCAACTAATATCTAAATCACACATGCACTCAGATTACAAAATAAGGTATCTGAGCTAATGCAATCTGTTATTATGAGTCAGAGTAGGGGCAGGACAATTCCAAACTGTAGTTACATCCAAGAGCATGGACTTTAACAAATTGTGAATCAGTAGAAGACAAGACAATGTATAGACACGGTTGTTTCTTTTGGTTTGGTTTGGTTTAGCTTTGCTTATTTCAGTTACCCACAATCATTATAAGAAACACAGAGAAACACTGATTAATGCCTGTATCTTGAACTGAATGCAAATCGGGGCCCTAGAACCAACATTATATTTCTGTTACAATATACAGTATATATTTTTAGAGATTTTCTTTTCATTAGCTATCATACACACACACATACAACAAGTTTAAGAAATGTTCCTAAATAAATGACCCAAATAGCAGCTTAATGATTCAGATGCAGATATTTTCACCCAATCAATAGACTGAAGCATCTGACCCCTGTTGTTGAATTAATGAGGTTGAAAGATATTAAAGAAAAAGGAATTCCTGTAGTAGGATCCCTGTCTCAATTAAACTGTTCCCCCAAGATGTCTGAAACTCTGGCCCAACAAAGAGACAGAATGCACCTGCTGATATGAGGCCTCCAACACACATACCCATCCTTATAAAAGGTGAAAAGCTTGAATCTTTCTTATTTAGAGATTATACATTTGATATACTTCAAAGTCATAAGAGAATGCTTGAGGATTCAACAGAGCATATCTAATTTCACTTTTAGTATAAAGAAAATTGTCACCTTCCTTTGGTCAAATACAGTAGTTAATGTTCTCCCTTGTAGATATCACCAAGATCTAAGGCCATATTTGGGGAAAGGAAAAGACTGAAGCTCACTGAGCCTACACAGGATAATTTTCTTGGCCACTTCAAAAAGCAAGGAGTGCGAGAGGCATCTTGGGAATAGAAGACTTCTGAGAACCTCTTCTCAGAATGAGACATTCTAAGACCACAGTCAACAGAGGGGAAATCGTGAAAATCTTGGATCCTAAAGTAGAGGTCCCAAGTCTTATTTTCCAGGTTAGAAATGTCCAGTTCAGCTATGGTCATCATGGGAATTTACAAGGCTCCACTGAGAACTGTAAGACGATTCAGACTCTTCCTCACTAGCTTCCAAGAATTTTCCCCATATACATACCCTGTGTAACAACTTTGAGTGTCCAGGCAATGGTCACAACAATCTCCCAACATGATAAATAGTTATGCATGAATTGATGTTTCCGCAAGGCTGTTTTCAGCTGCACACATCTGTGAATAAAAGATACGAATGGGGCATTTTGATGACCAATTTTGAGGCACAGGATATGGGAGACAATTTCAGTTTTCTATTTTCTGCCCTATCATCTAAAAGGGGAGAAATGTGAGGTGACATTGTTCACATATGTGTTGTGTGGATATCTTGGACAAATGGGATATGTTTAAAGAAAACTTAGTTGATCGGGGTATTTGTGAGGCAAATCCAGTAGAGAATCTATGCTGGTTCTTTAATTGCAGAGGTGGATCTGAAGTGTCCTAGTACAGAGGGTGGAGGTCTGAAACTCCCCTTCTACACAGAAGCTACTTCTGAGAGTCCTTTCAATAGATTTTGATTTCCAAAGGCCCCTTTTGCTGAAACTGAATGTTTAAAATCCACTTGGTAAATGGAAGTAGACAATAGACCCATAATCCTACTGGGAAGACAGGGATTGTTAGATGCCCTTTTATGTAGAATAAGTGGTATAAGTCTCCTATGGTCTAAAATCCTTTTAAGGAAATAAAGGCTCAAAACTACATGGTTGGAATAGGAATATTCAATGTAAGGTATAATAATACATGTTTTGGGCCACACTTTGCTAATAGGTTCTAGGGCCTTGTTAGTCCTAGGAGAGTTGTGACATTATATTCAGTTTAGTGAGAAAAAGTAAGTTAACATTGGAAAATATGAGCCCCATGTAGGAAAGGAAATCTCTGAATCCCTACTGCAAGAGGAGGACAGAAACTTCTTGAGGCAGACTGTGACGTTGCCATATAAACTTCTGTCCAAGGTAAAGGTCTCTGGTACCTTATACAGTGGAGTATGTTTCCAGCAATGATTATCAATTTTCAATTCTTATTCAGAGTTTTTTTATTCTTTTTTATTTTCATAGTTTGTGTTCATTGAGGAGATACACGGAAGCAACATATTCCTTCTTCCAAAGGCTTTTGAGGACTGTTGCTGGCTAGGATACTTCTTTGACTTTATTCATTATCCAGGTCTAAGCAGAATTAATGAAGTTATTTCATTTCTATTGACTTGTGTGGAAACAGATGGCACAGGTACTTTGATCCAGTTTGAAATATCACTATGGGACTTCACACCAGAGTGAACTAGGGTACCTGTTTACAGAAGGAGTCACTTTTGGAAATTTTCCTGATAAGTTAGGGATAAAACTACTTTGACCATATATAGGAATATCATTTTTGAGAAAGAGAATATGTTGGGAGGATAAATAAGATAAGAAAGATCACAGAATCCCTCAGGCAAATGTTTATCTTTGGAATTTGAAGAAGATGTTGAAAACAGCTTATCAAGTGCAAATGAACTCACAATTCAGAATACACATGTGTTCTGAGAAATTAAGGTGTGTTTGCCAACAATCAGAGCATTTTTCTTACGAATTGTTTGGTAACCTCTTGCTCTATGTTCTCTGTAAAGCAGCATGCCAGGCATAGCCAACAAAGAGGGCACTGCTCTATTTCAAGTGACAGGCTTAAAAATAGAAGTTAGGTTAGGGCTTATATATTTACTGTCATGTCTCAGGACATCATTTCAGAGTTGCTTGACATCCCTTCTTTATTTGAGCATGCCTGGCCACCCAGGAAACATTGGAAATTTTAGGAACTCCTAGACTAATAGTCCTGAGGATTCTATTAAGACAAGTAAATTTTCTGAGATATGCATGGTCAAGAGATGTTGATTTAAATTTTCCACAAGCGAAAATAAACATCAACTTTAGTTTTCATGTTAGTGGCTTTTCAGTAGGCTCCCTAAGCAACAAAATTTGTATTAAGACCTTTTCAAACTGAAGGGTGTGTCTATATTTCCCCAATTCAAAGATAAAATGTAAATTTGTTCCTTGTCAGAGTATTTACGTCAAAGATTCTTCATTGAAAAGTTTTTGAACCTAGAGTTTACCTTGAACTGAAGGGAAAATCTGGGAAACATTAGTATATATATTTAAGGTTCAGTTCATAATATCAGTAAGTTGTGTGGGATTCCTCGACCTAAAAGTATGTCCAAAACTCCTTTGGACAAACTGGTATAATCAGAGACTCGCTTTGCTTCAGGGTAAGATCTGATGACTCCTTAATCTAAGACAGATGGAGTAAGTATTACTTGGGGAGAAAGGAGGTGGTGTTGTCCTTGTAACAAGAGAGATGATCAGAGTATGAAAATCTCCATAATAGTTTGTACAAAAAATTGCTTACCTTAACTCATAAGGTCCTCCTTTGCCACACCTAATGGTTCTTCACATTCTGGAGTATCCATATCTTTAGCAGAATTAGCAAGACACCAAATATTGATACCATGATTCATGAAAAGCTTGAGCTACTGTCTTCAGCATGATTGCCTCCTAAGAATTATGTTCAACCACCAGAACTGTGTTAGAATGATGATTTCACACCATGTCATGTGACTGAAGTCAAGGAAGTGGCATAAGGTCCCAGGATTGGCCTCCTCAACTTGATTTATCTGAAATGTGACCAGAGGGAGAAAAATGCTCCTTGTCAGAGGTAAAATATCCCATGGGTTCCCGAACAGAAATTATTTTTTATGAGAGCCCATTGACTCAAAGGGGTGATTTTTAAGACCTCAATCATCACAGGAAGGGAAACACCATAACTGTGGAATCAAGTAAGTCCCTTGATCCTGTTGGACAGTAGGGGAGTATAACTGTTTACCTTCTGTAGAGGAGGTTGGACCAGGCACTCCTTAAATCCACATTTTCAGAGAACTCTAGAAAATTCTTATCCCTGAGGACTCTACTGCACAGTTGACAGCACTCTGAGGTTTGTTCTGACAAGACTGCTCAAAGTTCCTGGATCTGTTCCCTATTTATACTTACAATAGGCCACAGAAGTATGGGTGTTGAAGACAATTACCTTTATGATGAGCAACTTAAAGAGAGATGACCTTGGATCTAGGCTGAAGTTTTTATTCATTGGCCATGGGACTTGAAACCAGACTTCTCTGAGTTTATTGGTATTGAAAGGTGTATCCCCTAAACAATAATTTCTGAGAGAGAATCTCTGGTCTATATTAGTTGAATGGTAGACCTGAGTAAGCCATGAACAAAGAGTGAAACTCCTGTGAATTCTTGGTACCAACGGTTTAGTTTTAAGCACACCAGATCTGTACTTGAATGTATGAGACACACTCCTTACTCTCAAATGTCAGTTCTATACTTTCTTCATCAGAGGGACATGCCTCAGACCCCTCCAGTGCAGACAGAGAAAGAACAAAGTGTTTTTATTCAAGGTCAGCAGACCCCTTTGTCATATCCTTAATGTCAGGGACTACTATGTTTAGAGGAAGTAAGGCTAAGGCCTTCTTCAAAGATAATCCAACTGGGGGTCAGCCCCCTTGAAATCATGGGATACTTTACTTCTAAGGTTGTGTGACTTGACGGAGTTGCTATTTATGCTTGAAATATAAATTATCCCGGTTCTGGTGGGGGTACATCTGAAGCCCCATTGTGAATTCATCAATGCTATTGCATGGTGATATTAAAGAGCCATATTTGTGGCCAAATTAAGATGTTGTTGAAGTCTGAAGTCTTGCTTCTCATGTCATATGTCTCCGGATATCTTCATTCATTGAGGACTTATATGACACCTTTGTTCTGAAGTGATAATTCTGAGGGCAATTAAAGAATGTCTGAAAATTTTGGTTCTCATGAGTCAATGCAGCCTTCAACACTGGTGAGTTTCTAACATATTTGATGTAGAATGGGTATGTCTGAACCACTGTTAGGTTATTGAAGGAAGTTGTGAGGCACATATATTCAATTTCATGTATATGTTTGTACTGTCACTGCCTTCAAACACACCATAAGGTGGCATCAGGTCCCATTTTAGATTGTTGTGAGCCACCATGTGTTTTCTGGGTTTTCAACTCAGGACCTATGGAAAAGCATTCTGTGCTCTTAACTGCTGAGCCATTTTTGCAGCTCCAGCACATTGGTTCTAGACAGCTTAGTTTAAGGTCACTTAGGGAACTGGGTAAAATCTGAGAATACCTATTTCAGCATGGGCAGATCAGAAGACCCTTTGGTATACAGTATTTTGGATGATCTGTGGTTCTTAAGCTGTAAGTCTAAAAATTAATAGAGAAAAATATCTGTATTTGGATTACTGGTTTAGAGCAATTGCACCTCACATATCCTGGAGTCATGGAGAGTGCATTACACCCCACTTCAAGCATAGGGGAATACATCTTAGGGTTCTCTCAAAGAAACACAATTTGGAGGACCCTTTGAAAGGAGGAAAATGTTGATTTATCCACAAATAACCTATTAAAAATAGCATCCATTAGAGGTAGAAAGTCTCATACCACATTTGGGAAAGCAGAAATATCAAACACTCTTGTATCTTTTCAAGATAAAAGGTCAATTTTGGGAGGAATATTTGGAATATTTCATTATCGAGGCTTCCTGGGAACCCAGAATATGAATATCATGCAGGCCATGCAACAGCATAATCAATCGTCAGTATGCTAGGAGGAACTTCCCAGCTATTTCTCCTGGTAAATCAGCTGCCTACTTCTGAACATGGCAAGGCTTACTTGTTTCTACTGGACAACATATAAGTATATGTCCTGGGTTTATGAAATTGCTGGCTACTCTTAGACTCCAGCCATTGAAGCAAATGGGTCCAGATCCTTGGACTGAGGTAATGAGGTCAGAGGATCAGAAAAAGGAGCACTCAATTCACCGTATATCAAGGAAATCGATTTGTCATGGATTACATCAGATCTAGTTAGTCTAGGTCCTCAATGATCAGAAGAAGCACATACTATTCTACATACTATTCTACATGAGCTGGAAATTATATAGCTTATGGCTACAAATTGTTAGATACTCTTAATCAGAAGGGAGGTTTGTTTGTACTTTTAGTCCAAGGGACATATGTGATGTTTCAATGTGCATCTGAAGCAGCTAGGAGTAGAAATTGTAAGATGTAGAGATGGTTGATGAGAAGTAAAAGTTCTAAACTCATGTTGCTCATAAGGGGCAAAGAAAGGGAAAAACAGGTCAAAAAAAGAACTGAAAATGCCAGGGTAAAAGAGAGAAGGGCACTGGCCACCCTCTTGAGAAGGACTGCCTTACAGGATCCATTTGGCAAGCTGTAAAGTTCTGGTGTGTCCTTGGGTCAAAGGAGTAATTCGGGAGTGAGGATTAAGTCATAAGCTTCCTAGAGCATTTATGATATCTCTTTTTTCATAGAAAGCATCTGTGAAGCACATTTTTTTTAGATTGGGCATTTGAGAGCCTGCCTCTTTCAGGCTAAAGCATTCTGAGCCTTACTGAAAGAGGACACATAGCCAATGTCCCTTTGGTGAGAACTGAAAAGTCTGAGTTCACAATGCTCAGACTGATATGGTCTGACTTTCCCTTTTAGGGGAGAAGAAAGAACTACAGCTCCCCTTTTGCTCCGTGATCCTTTTGAAATTGATTTTGATATGATGTATATATTTGTGGCCTCCTATGACAGAAGGGTCACAAAGGGACACCCAAATTCACATTGTAATGATTGTTTTCTCCCTGGGCAAGAGAGAGCAAGTATCATGTCCTGTGTTTGAGATATTACGTGTAATTACTTTGCATAACAGGGAATGAAGTGGCACCTCCATTTGGAATTCATGGATGTATGAATCCCACTAGGAAAATAGCCAATGCTGTGGGCTCCCATTTTTGTATTAATGGAAGTTATGTGTTTCTCTCTCTTTGGCAGTAGAAACATGTTTTGAGCACTACTTAGTAAAAACAGGGTGGTTGATATCCTCTTGAGGTGATGACAAGAATTTGACACCTCTATGGGGACTTTCTCCATCTGGAGATAACTCAATGCCTTCTTGTTCTGCAGGAGAAGTTTACAGGGCTATTTGGGTATTAGAGGCACTACTCTCTCTCCTCCTATTAAAAATAGCATTTCAGAGAATCTCATGAGGAGACATGAAATGTCTGAGGCTCTCTTCATGAGGAATAGAGTGGTTTATGTGCACTTTTCTCTAGGCATGGATCATGGTTTGCCACTCTCATGTTCTGAATGGGAAGCTTGACTGTCCCATTGTTCAGAACGGTCCTTTTCTGATAAGATAAAATAGATTTGGATGGTCTGTATTCACCTTGGTATGGTGGAGGACTTCTGAGGCCCTCCTCATGAGATGGTGAGCATCCAAAGGCTCCTTTAGCAGTATCAGAAGTAGTGAGGGTTATGGTAGTCACAGTTTTAAGATTTGCAACTTTTTTTCTTAGAAGTGCAAGATCTTACCAGCATTTTGGAATAGTGGTAGTGTTTCCACCTAGCATCTTTTTAGAGGACAGGTTTCAGGCCTGCTTGATCTACAGAGGAAAACATTAGTCTTATTTTTTGCAGTATAGAATTTTTGGGACAACCCCTTGGATGAGGAGAATAACTGAGATCTTTCTTATAAGGAATGCTAGATGTGAAACTCAATTGTGAAGATTAAAAGGGGGAGATGCTTCTTGGAGGAGTAGAGGTAGGACTGGATTCCTTTCAGCATACTTGGAAGATGTGAGGCTACCTTTGGCAGAAGAGATGCATTTTAAAACATCAAGTTCTGAGAGGCAGTATCTGATATCTCCTTCTGAAAATGAGACATGTTTCAATGTCCTTTGGTTAGAATTGGAAGTACTCGGGCTCTTCCTCTGATAAGAGTAACTATCTGGCCATCTTCATGAGAAGGGGTTGGAATTAAGTCCCTGTCTGTACAAAGTGACAGTCTGGGAAATTCTGTTGAAAAGGAAGTACCCACAGTGTCTTTTCTAGATGGCATAGGTTCTAGAATCCCCTTAGCTAGTTGAGAAAGTTCTAGATATTCCTGGGCTAATGTTGGTGTTCCAAGGATCACTTGATCAGATACTAAAGGGCTCAGCCCATCTACATTGTGTTTCATAAGACACAGAGACCCTGGAACAGATAGCAAAGATTCTAGAGACCCTGCCACAGATTCTGAACTCTTAGAAACAGATTGGTTACATGGCAGAGATTCTTCCAACTCTGGACTAAGTGTTGAAGAAACTGGTAATCTGGGAGAATTTTATGTGGCTGACAAAGATTCTATGATCTCTTGGGTGACAGATGGTATTTCCTCACGGTTTTGCATACTTGGCATTGTTTCTAGTTTTTCCTTCGCAGAATTAGAAAGCCCAAGATCTTAGGATCAGATGGTGAATATCCTAAAGCCGCATTTTTCTAACAAGGTCCTGGAGACTCTTGGGATAACAAGGAAGTTTCTGAAGGCCGTTGGGCAGATGTTGATGTTCCTATTACACCATGACAAGACAGGGAAGGTCTCTGACTCAATAAGAAAGGTTGTGACACTCTCAAATATAATTGGACAGATAAAGGTGATCCTAGATGCACTATGGTAGATGCTGAAAATTCCAAAGCTCCTGGTGTAATATTTGCTATTCCTGGCTTGTGTTTTGTACAGGTGCAACCTTTCATATTCTCCTCTAAAGGACAGGCAAGGGCCTCCAGCTTTTTGAACAGATAACAAAGGTCCTGGATTCACGTGAACAGATAGGGACATTGTCAAAAGCTCTAGGGTAGATCATAGAGATCCTAGGGTTCCCTGTCCAGATAAAGAAATTGCCATGGATCCTTTGGAAGAACCTGACATATCTGAAGCAGTTGGATCTGTTTTTTGTACCGTTTGTGGAGTATTCAAATACTCATTTGGTCCCTGGTATGAAGTCAAAGGCCCCTCTGTAGGTTTAGAGAGATCTAAAGGTTCTTCTGTGTAAGGAAAGGAATCAAAAGGATTAGGGAAGAAAGTAATGAAATAAGTTGGGCAAAAATTGCAAGTGCCAGAAGTGAGTTATTGTATATCACATATCCTGAGATAGCTGTTGAATTTTTTTTGTGCACCTGATGCAAATGAGGAATATTCTAGAGTCCCCTAGGAAGATGGCCAAGGTTCTACAGAGCCTTGTGCAGTTGCCAAAATACTCAGAGATTCTTGGTCAGATCTCAAAATCCTTGCAATATTTTGAGTAGGGTGGGTATATCACTGACACACTGAGGAATATGGTGAGTCTGCTACTGTGTAGTGTGTAGATGTGGACTGAGTTCCTATACATTGTTTATGTAAAGAAGGATTTGAGAGCTTTTGGGAAGTTGTAGATTGTTGTATATACCTTTGTGGACATGTGGACAGATATAAGGTCCTCTTTGCAGAGAGAAAGGGACTCAAACTTTCATGAGAATAATCAGAAGATGCTGGAGTCACTTGTTAAGTGGAAAAAAGACCCAGAGGATTATGAGAACATTCAGAACATTGTGATGTATTCATCATTGCCTATGCTGAGATAGAAAGTTTCAGAGGTCCCTGGGCAGATTACAAAGGTACTGGATTCCCTTGGCCAAATGGGAAGGTCTCTGCATCTCCTTGGTACAATGTTATTGTCTACCAAGTTTTGGAGGTCATGGTGGCAAAGTTCCTAGAGCTGATGAAGTAGTCTGAGAAGATGTTACATCTTCTCTCACTCTTTGAAAATGTCCTAAAATACTCTGTGATTCTTTATATTGTGACAATATCCCTGTGAAACCTGTTGAATTTTCTAGATTTCTTTGGTTAAAGAAAAAATAACTTTATATGCATAAAGTTCCCTCTTTTGCCCTGGAAATTTTTGGGGGCTTTTGAAAAGATGGAAAAGCTTCTAGAACCACTGTAGGAGGTACAAGATGCTCCTGAGAACCCAGTAGAGGTGGGCAATGTCCTACATCTGATGGTTAAGGACAAAAGTATTCTTGAGATTTCTGGAAAGGTAGGAAATGTCCAGTTTCCCTTGGGAAAGCTGGGGACTTTTGTGCAAAATTTTGGACAGTTGGCGAAAATTCATAACTGTCTGCAAAGAAGTTGGAGCATTCAAACTATCTTGAGCTTATGAAACATTTTGTGCAGTCCACTGTTTAGATGTGGGCAGTTTAGGAGACCCTTAGGCAGAACAGAAATGTCCAAAAACCTCTTGGGAAGATGAAGAACCTACAGTTCCTTGTGAAGATGAAGAAATTTCCAGAGGCCTTTGATCAATTGACATAGATTCTGGTAGCACTTGAGTATTTTGCATAGACCCCAATCGTCTTGGGGTGGGAGGCAAAGTTCCCACAGTCTGCTTTACAGATATGTACTTTCCTACTGTGGCTTGTGCAGATAAACAATGCCTCCTCAGTGCCCTGAGAATACAAGGAAGACCCTAGAATCATGTCTTTAGTTTTAGTCACTTTCAGACTTCTTTCTTGCGATAGACAAGAATCCCACAGTTCCTTGCTCAGATCTCAAAGATGATGGTGGCACATGTAGTGATATAGTAAGATTCAGATGCAGTCCAGCACATCTGGAGCTGTCTGAAGTCCCTCAGAAAGATGGAGAATATTCATTTGCTTCTGATTCTGCTGGAGAAAAAGCTGAATGCAGTAGAGCCCCTTCAGCAGGTCCTGAGTGATGTGTCATTGCCTGGGCTAAGATGGAATGTGTGAGGCCCCCTGGATTGATTGCGAATATACTTGATTCCCTGGAACAGATGCGAATATTTCTACACCTCCTTGAGTAAAAAAATGAATGTCTGCCAGGTTCTTGAGGTGATGATGGCAAACTTCCTAGAGTAAGCAAAACAGATTTAGAAGATCTGACATCCTCTTTCACTCTAGGCAAAGGGCCCATGGTAGTCTCTTTGTGTTTACATTGTCCCAATCCCAATATACCTGTTGAATCAGTCGAAGGTTCTGGATACCTTTGGATGGATGACACAGAACTTTGCACATGCAAATTTCCAATTGCAACTGTGCAATTTTTCTTTTACCCTTAAGAAGTTAGCAAATGTTCTACATTTACAGTGATAGATAGTGGATATCCCTGACCACCTGGTGCAGATAGGTAGTGTTCTGGATAACTTGGGAAATACAAATCTTCTCCTGATTTTCCTGGCTAGAGAGAACATATTCATTAGTCTGTGGCTAACATGATGAGCATTGTAAGTTGAGCAGATGGAGATAATGTGAGAGCCCTCTAGTAATTAGATGGATGTTTGAACGAATTTGGTAGAGAAGACAGAGTACCTAAAGGTTCTTGTTTGGGTGTGTACAGAGACCCTTAGGCAGATAGAGAAGTTCCCAGAACCCTTTGTGCAGATGAAAAAGATCCTAACCTTCCTTCTGCAGGTCAAAAATTCCCAGAAGTACTTGAACAGACTGGAAATGTCCTTGTTCCTGCTTATCACTTTCTTTGTAACCTAGAGTCTCCGGGCTACATGGGAAAATTTCTTCAACTCCCTGGGCAGCTATGGGATGTCCCTACATGGATTCTGAATTCAGGTAAGATTGTCCAGACACCTGAGTAGATGATGAGTGTAATGAAGAAATTTGTGCAGATACATTCAGCTCAAGAGTTGCTTATGGATATAGGGAAGTTGTGACAAGTGTCCGCAAAGATATGGAGGGGCTCGACTAGCTTGTGTTGGTGAGAAATGGCCATGGGGCTTTGGGACATGTTGCAATGTTTCTGTTGCCCTTAGCATACATGAAGACATTCCCCAAGAACCTGAGAATGAAGACAAATGTTTATGAGTACACTAGGCAGAATCTGATATTCCCAGAATCTCTTGGGACGATGATGACTGATCAAAAGACTGTTGAGTATATGGTGAAAGGCCTATAGAAGCCTCAACATATATGCTAAGTTTGGTAGATAGCAAATGTGCTAGATCCTTGGGACTACAAAATAAGACTCCTGAGATCATTGGTCATATTGTGAATGTCCTGTATGACTTGAAGGATGTGGCAAAAGGCCTGTAGTCCCTTGAACAGATGGTGAGTTTTCCTGAGATTTTACCATGTGTGTTGAGTTCCCTAACTTCTTTTGGAAAGATGCCGAATGTTCTAAAAAACCCTGGGAAAGATGGCAAAGCACCCATAGTTTCTTGGACAGGTATCAAGTGTTCTAGAGTTGTTTTCTTACATCTCACAGTTATTGAATTGCCTGATATAGTTTGCTAGTTTGTGGAAGTTTCTGAGAACATCATAGAGAAGTTGAGGATTTCACTTTCACTTGGGAATATGACAATGTTGTTGAGATTTTTTGGTTTTTGGGGTTTGTGTGTGTGTGTGTGTGTGTGTGTGTGTGTGTGTGTGTGTGTGTGTGTGTGTGTGTGTGTGTGTGTGTGTGTGTTTGTTTGTTTGTTTTTATGTCCTGGTGGATGAAGAAGATCTTTTTTCAGATGGAAATTTTTCTGACTTCCTATTTTCAAATTTGGGAGTTAGCATAACCCCTGTAGGAGGCAAAGGATCTGTAGTTCCTTGGAAACATGGCAAGGTATACAGATATTCTACTATGTATGATGAGTGCCCTAGCTTCTTCTGGAAAGATGCTGAACGCTCTAATTTCCCTGTGGTATAACTAAAAAACCCTAAGTCCCCTGGACAGTACAGATTGTTCTAGAGGTCTTTGTTTACAACTGACAATTGTTAGATTTCCTGTTGTAGTGTGAGGAGATGATGGTGGTGCAGATGATGAAGGTTTCACATTCCCTTTGGAAGATAACAATGTTTCCTTAGTTCCCTGGGTAGAGGGAGAAGATATCATAGCCTCTGTTTCAGATGGTGGATGTCATCGGGTATCTTGCATAGATAGAGAAAATGTATAAGCCTTCTGAAAAGAACTGAAATTTTTCACAGGTCCTGGTTCAGATGGTGAAATTTTAGAGTCCTAGTTTCAGATTTGGGTAGTCCCATAGTCCTTCTAAGAGATAAAGAATGTTTCTCAGCCCC
Organism: Mus musculus; assembly: GCF_000001635.26. Taxonomy (NCBI): domain Eukaryota; kingdom Metazoa; phylum Chordata; class Mammalia; order Rodentia; family Muridae; genus Mus; species Mus musculus. The sequence continues at coordinate 84,810,554 of NC_000087.7, read as the reverse complement.
TTTATTAGATGGAAATATTTGAGCCATCCTATGAGCACCTTGAGTAGATCCTAAAGGCCCTGTTTTACGTCTTGATGGTTCTACAGTCCCCTGTGGTATATAGACTGTCTCAGAATGTCTTTTTCTTATTTGTATTTTGTCCCTTCCTTTTGGGATGATATAAAAGACTCTAGGGTCCCTTGTGCCAGTGATGACATTTGAAGAGTTCTTTGCAAATGGAAATACCTAGTGTAGATGGTGAAGAATGCAGAGTCTGTTTAGAAGGTGTGTAAGTGGGCAGTGGTCCTTGGATATTTACCAAAGTTTCTAAGGCCTGGGAAGAAAATGAGTAAATTTTCTGAGCATTTGGTGCAGTAAGTGAGTCTTTTCCACCATCCTAGGTAGATAGCAAAGAACCTTGATGCCCCTGGCATGATGATGATGATGATGATGATGATGATGATACCAAAGCCTCAGTAGCAATAGCAGGTAAGGAAATTGCTACAGGATCCTAGCCAGAGAGCATGTTTTTTGGAAAAACAGAGACATTTTTCAAATGTCCTGGAGATTTCTGAGGATATAAATATGTCCACATATCCACATCCACAGATGGCAAATGTTCTTTATAAACCTTAGAAGATGAGGAAGTTGCCATATCACCTGGTCAAGAAAGAGAATGAGAGTTCCCTGTTTAGATGTGGTGAGTTCTGGAGTCTGTTGTGCAGTTAAGGATATTCCCACACTCCCTTGAACAGAAGACAAAAGTGCTACACTTCATTCTGAGGATGAGGGTGTTCCCTGTTGCCATTGGGTGAGTGACATTACATTTAGGGGAGAATCTGAGTCATACTGAGATAAATCTAGAACTCCATGAATGTGGGGAAAATTTGATGGCATATCATGATATAATGGTGAAAGGCTCACAGGCTCTGAAGCCACCTGTTTGGGTCCAGGAACTACAATTGCTGAAGGGGAAATTGGCAGGGATCCTGGTCTAAGTGGCAAAGTTCCTACCATCTCTTGGGCAGGTTGGCAGGTTCTGAGTTTACTTTGGAGAGATAACAATGGTAATAAATTCTCTTGAGTACTTGGTGAAGTAGCAGCTGTACTCTGGGTAGTTGTGGAACAATCCACAAGCCTTTGCAAGGACATCAAAATTCCTGAAAACTCATGAGTTGAGATTCCATGTCCTGAAACTCATTGTGCTGATGAGGAAAGATCCAGATCTCCTGGAAGGTGGAGTGAATGTCCTGAATAACTTTTTGAAGATGGAATATTTTTCTAAACACCTTGGCCAGATGACAAAGTTCTGTAGTTCCATGGGCACCCAGATATACTGGGGAAAATCCTGAAAAACCAAAACACCTTTGCATAGGTGACAAATTTTCTAGATGCCCATGGTTAAATAATGATGGTCTCACATATCCTAGAGCAGATGGTAAATATCCTACAACAATAATGTTTTAGTCAGAAGCGTTTTTAGATACTTTAGAAGATATGAAAATTTTCTGGTGTGTTTGGGCTAAAGACAAGTTCTAGATGATTTTTTTAGATGTGGACTTTCCCTCAGGCCCTTGATTTCACAAAGGAGATTGTGTAGTCCTGAAGTCTGATTTGCAAAAGGACAAATTACCTTAAGCATGGTCAAAATGTTCTGCATCATTTGAGAAAGATGAAGAAATTTCCTGGGCCAGATAGTAAACACATAAGAGCCTTTTGGTTAGATAATCTTGAGCCTTTTGGGGGAAATATGGATTGTCCAACATGCCCTTTGGTAGACTGAAGATGTGAGACTCACCTGAGGAGAAATTGTAGCTTTTGATGTTTCTTTGGCATCAGGGGATGTTTCAAGTCTCCCCCCCCTTTTTTTTTTTTTTTTTAGAAAATGTTCTGTAGTCTCCTTTGTTAGAAAGATCAAATCTTAACCTGTTTTTTTTTCTTCTTCTATAAACTGGATGACTGTATTATTTTGGTAGAGGGAAAATGTCTACTACTTCCTACCAGAGAAGGCATGGAAAAGAAACACTCTTGGGTAGATGGAGATAATTGTAAAGCACCTTGTTCAAATATCACAAATCCTATGACCTTCTGCACAGATGGGGAAGGTCTTAATATGTCTTTTGTAAGTGTGCAAGTCTTAACCTTGGCTTTAAAATGAGGGGAAGGCCCTAGAGATACCTGTGTAGATATGGTTTCTTCTAGAGCATCATGGACAAGTGTAAAAGATCTAAGAGCCTCATAGGCAGGTAGTGAAATTTCACTACCTCCCTGTCTACTAATGAAAGTGGCATCTCCTTAGAGCATCATGGATAGGTGTATAAGGTATAAAATCCCCATGGGCAGGTAGTCGAATTTCTTGACCTCCTTGTGTACTAGTGGAAGTTCCAAGAAACTTTTCTTCAGATGGAAAAGTGGATAACAACTTCTGTATAGAATTTTCAGGTGTCATAGACAGCTTGATGGGGAAAACAGCTTCCATGGGGCCTTTTGAATATGACTTAGAACCCAGAGGATTTTTGGCATTTGAAAATTTCTAGAGACTTATACTGGCATGAAGAAGGACCAACAGGCTTTTGTGTAGGGGGGTAAGAATCTATAGTATCTTGTTTAGTTGGGGAAGAAGGCAGATCCTCCTGAGGTGATAGGGAAGATCTAATAGTCTCCTATAAAGTTTGGGGCAGCTCAAATTTTCTGAATTTGGAGGGATGCTGAGGACCCTCTTCTTTAGAGTTCAGAGTGTTAACTGGTATGGTGTCCACTCTAAGTCGCCCTTTGAAAGACTGAGAAGGTCTCAGACTGCCTGTGGAAGATGCTGATGGTTCTAGTTCACTTCCTGTATGTGCAGAAGCGAAAGGCCTTTTGGAAGACTCAGGAATTTCTACCACGTCTTGAGTATATATGGAACTCACAAGATCCTATTCTTGGAATGGCAAATATCCTTGAGCTCCTGGTGTAGGTGTGGACATTTTTCTCTTTCCTTGAGCATTTATTAGAGGTGTGAGGCTCACTTGGGACATTGTGATTGCATGTATTTCCCTTTGGACTGAAATAGATGATGTGAGCACATTTCTTATTGGTAGAGGACTTTGAAAGGCCTCTTGGTTTCATGGAGAATGACTGAAATTCCCTTGGTCAGGAGGGTCAGGTCTCAAAATAACTCTAGTAGGAACAGATTGCATAGGACACTTTGGGGGGAAAGAGAAACATCTTTGGATGTCTTTCTGAGAAGACTTTGCTCTCTGCCCTGTTTTGGCAGCTGGCAAACATTTTCAACTCTGCTAGGGAAAGGATGTGGGACATGATACTTTTGGGACAAATCACTGACATTACCCTTGGGGGAAAAGGTTTAGAGCCCCCTTTATGTGACTTACACTCCTGTTGTAGGTCCTCTTGACCAGAGCGTTCTTCTCCAAAATGCTTTGGAAGAAAATTGGAAAGAAGAGAGTCATGTAGTGTAATGGATAACCTTTTGGAAAGCCTTCTGGAAGAGCAGGCATTATGATTTTACTGTCAGCACAAGTGAGTAGTCTTTGAGATGCCTGTGCAGATGTTCAATGTCCCATAGAGTATTGGAAAAATTTGGATAGTTCCATTACCTCTTGGCTGGATAAGGAAAGACCCTGAGCATTTTGGGGAGAATTAGGAGATCCCAGATATCCTTGGCTAGATCGGGAAGGGTGTAAGGAACCTTGAATGTTTGGAGAAATTTCCTGTCCATGTTGGCCAGCAGAAGAGTAGGCAGAAGATGCCCCAGGCACTGTGTGATTTTCTTTGAACTTTTTAATGGCATCTCCAGTACCGTGTTTGGAAGATATTACAGGCATTCAGGCATCCAACTGGTGAAAATCCATAGGTTCTTCACCCAGTGAACATAGGCTGGCTTCTTTTCACCTGTCTATGCATGGGCACAGCAGATGAGGCCACTCATTTTCTAGTGGAAGGCTGTAAAACAGATTGTCTGGTATCCCTGGTTAGAGGATTACTCGTGAACTCAGGAAACCTCAGAGGAAGTGTAACTGTCCATTTTATGTTCTCTTTTAGATCCTTCAGAGGGTCCAGGGTCCTGTTATTGGATGAATGCTTTATAAGAGCTTTGGGTTTCTGTAATTTTTCAGTAACATGAGATCAGGTTTTTTTTTTTTTTTTGAATCTCTCGTCTTCATAGGGTTTTGGGCACCTGAACTTGTGCCGATTCTGTATATGGAGCCCTGGAGTCACAAAATCCCTCGAGTCTCTGCTGGCCAACTGCTTCCCCTGTTAGTTTAAGGTGTAAAATCCAGTTGGGGGACAGTGAAGGGAGTCCAAGGCTATGGAGGCTGTGAAATCAGTTGCGGTAGGGTATCACTATTCTTTGGACTACACTTAAGGGTGTTCCAGGCACTGGAGGATGTGAAACCTGTGGTATGTGGTCATAGTGTCAAGTCTGGGCTGAGGCTCACTGCTATTTCTCCACATGTCTTGCTATTTGATCATTAAGGAAATTGTTCAAGAAACATTAAATAGATGACTGCCCCTTAAAGGGACAGTGAATGTACTTGGCAAAAGTGACTTGTAACAAGAAACGCTTATGCAGCATCCCTCCTGAGAATTGTGGACATATAAGAAGGCACATCACAAAGAATATAAGTTACAGTGGCCTCAGAAATCAAGTAAAGTTTGAGAAAGGCTGTCCTCAAGCCTTCTCAGGCCATTCCCGAGCCTAGATGATTGCTGTTCTCTTGCCTGCACAGGCCAATCTGGAGCGTGCAGTTTGGCTGTCCTCCTGTTTGCACTGGCCAGTCCTGAGCTACCTCATATTAGCAGGGCAATCATCCAAAATTTCTGAATGAGGAGGGACCCAGAGGACCCTCATCTTTAGGGTTCAGAGTGCTACCTGGTTTGGTGCCCACTCTAAGGGTTCATGACAAGGAATTGTTGAAGGCAAAGGATGGTTGGAAATTAAGGACATGGTGTTCTTAGGAGACTATGCTCTGAAGTCCATCTTAATCCAGGATAGATCCCTCTAACCTAAGGTCATCAGTGAGTGTTGCAGTGATGTTTGTTTCTGTCTCATAACTGAATGGGAAAGGCTTATCCATACCCTTGCTCCTCACAGGCTATGGGGCTAAACAAACACTGGCATATTTGCTAGGGAAAGAACAGGTGTTAATATTTGAATAGAACATAGAATGCATGGAATAGATATCACAGATATTATTTCGAATTTTAAATCTACCTCTCCTAGATAAATCTGTGATAACTGGATGCTGAAAGACATCTCTAAATTACTAAATAATACTTACTGCAATATCATTATTGTGCAATTAATATGCTATTGTTCAGAGAATAAGGGCAGAACTTTAGTAATCTCTTTATAGTACAAATGAAAGTTTTATTTCAAATACTTATATCTGTGTTTGACTAGATTCAGAACACAGACAAAGTTGGAATCCTGAAAATAGCACTTGTGGCCTTAAACAATTGCTTTGTCTGTCACAGTTAGTGAGTTAGGTTCCTATTACTTTTTCATATTTGGATTGCTTGTTGAAGGTCATATAATTCTCCTGAAGGACAACAGGCAAATGGCTCACATCAGTGGCAACACATGGACCATTCAGTTTGAGTCCAATGATGCAGCCGGTATATAGTTGCACAGAATGATTTATTAAACCCTTAGTTAAACTGATTCTTTGAGAGGTCATGTTTTATAGAAATTGATACACTAAGAAAGTGTAAAATTGAGGCTATAAGTGAAGATCCTTCTTTACTGACACAGAAACTTTGTTTGCCTGTTGCATACCTTGCCAGTTTTCTAAGAGCAGTTTTTGATCTTGCTGGATGAAAGGTGTTTATTTGGCTCCTCTCTTTGATTTTTCTGAAGGATTTCGGTTTCCCTTTGGCTACACAGCAATAAAGTCTTGCATCATTCAGAAACACAGGGGCACTTTCTAATATCTAATTATTTCCTTGTGTCATTGCCTCAATGCTATGCCATAAGTTCTTTCTTCTTGGAATTCCTGAATGCTTTAGCACCCCTTTTCTTTGTTTAACTCTAATTTATCTCAGTAGTTTATATTTAAAAGCCATTTACTGTCAGAATATCCACTCATTTCCTACAATAGGGGGTAACTTGTATTCTGGATAATTCTGTATTCACTGTGCTTTTCTGAATTTCCAGTTGGTCTTTTTACATCTTTGAAAACATTAAATTTAAGTACCAGAATAATCCTGCTAGGCATGAAGAACTTGCTGCATGGTAAAATGGGTAGGAAATTATAAGTATCAATTCAGATTATATATACCTTTTGAGAATTAGCTTCACATTTCTAATGTCCGAACAAAATAGCTTTCTTAATTTAAGTTACAGTTGCTATGTTTCACTCAGATAATCTATAAAGGCAAAATGAGTAGTGGTTTATAAATGAAGAAATGTCTGCATTAAGCATGATAATATTGAAAAGAAATTACAATTTTTCACTTTGAAATTAAATCTCTGAAGATGATAACTTAACTTGTGTTTGGAAAAGATTTCTGTGAATTTTTAAAAATATCATTATTAATATCAGCAGTATAAAGTTGTTCAAACAAAATGACTTTTATTCATTGTAAATTTAATAACGAAAATAACTGAATAGTAGGTTTGTAGCATTTGACACAGTAATTAATATTCTTTAATAAAGCTTTTAAATTCTGTTCATTTTCTTTGTCAGAGTACAAAGCAATAAGATTCCTTAGAGCATTTTCACAAATATGCTTTTATTGGTTTAACTTATTGCAATGTGTAATAGAAAAATCCACTGTTGTCTTGGTGATTTCCAAATTTATTCTGTCTGTCTCTGTCTCCATCTCTGTCCAAGTCTCCATGTCCCTCTCTCTCTCTCTCTCTCTCTCTCTCTCTCTCTCTCTCTCTCTCTCTCTCTCTCTCTCTCTCTCCCTCTATGTGTGTATGTGTGTGTGTGAGTGTTTGTGTGTGTGTAGAATGGCTGAGACAGAATGGGGGTGGATCTCAATGGCATGTATGTATAATGTTTTTTCATGTATGAAGCTGTACATATATATCATATGTACACACACACAAACACACACACATATATATATGTGTATATGTATGTGTGTATATGTGTATAATGTATATATATGTATATGTATTGATGTATATGTGTATGTATATACATATACACAAACACATACACATACACATACACATAAACACACACACACACACACACACACACACACACACACATATATATATATATATATATATACATATATATATATGTGTGTATATATATATGTAGTAAAAGGAAAAGTAGCTTGCCACAGACAAACCTCACTTAGGTCCTCGATCCATTGGCATAACTTGGGTTCTGGGTACCGGTAGGCAAGGATTAGCCAAGAAGAGGGGCTGAGAAACTGACACGACCAAACAGAGGGTTGATCTGAATGTAATTTGTCTCAAAGCGAGCACTAGTCTTATAAGTGACTTTTACACAAAATAGAGGAATGCCTACAAAGGACTGGGAGGGACCAATTGGGATAGAATTCAATGTTAACAACTGTGATTACAAGCAGCCCCCCTCCAAGGTTTGCTTAATCTTAGAAGCAATAGGCAAGAGTCTCATGCCCTTACAATGGTTCCTCTTCTAGTCTATCATATAGTACCCCTCCACCCTAGGCCATTGTAAATTCCTGTGCATGGTTGAAACTCAACTATCTATAGTTCTAAGTATCTATTCTGCTTGATCCTTATAACATAACATTCCTTATTTCGAGATAATGGTAAATTCTTGCATATGGTAGTTTGTCCTGAGATTTCTAACTCTATGTAGCAGTTAGTAATGCCTGATTTCTTTCACTGTCTCTCTTACAATACTAGAGGTTAATCTGAATGTACCCAAATAGGCAGCATCCTTACTGAATTCAAAGACCATGGTTTGCTCAAGGACTGCCTAGGAGAGGAATTTATATGTGTGGAATCTAACTTAGCAATATGTCAAAACCAATCCTTAGAGGCACTTACAATAAATCAATATTAAGAGAAAGCACACAGATCCATTTACCGACTAAAGCAAGGGCACTGGAGCATTCATTATACATGTTGCCATGAATACAGGAGACTAAATTTCCATGAATTTTTCGCCTCAGGACCATGTCTAGGCTTTTTGGCCTGTCAGGTGGGTCACTACTCGTGTGTTTGTAGCAGTTGCTGAAATCAAGGCATGGAGGAAAATGGATGGAAGGAGAGTGTTTTGTTAGGTGAGTTAACATAGATTTGGAATGAGGGTATTAACATAGGTTTGCTCTCATACGGGTTTGAGATCATTTTTATATATTTTCATGCATGTGTGTGGTTGAGTGATATTATTATCTAGGAGAAAGATAGAAAACAATGTAGAATACATATCATAAAAAATATAAAATGGTGTATAGCAATTGCTGTATTATTGCCGTGATAAACCATTATTACCAAGACAACTAGTAGAAGGAAAGCTTTTTTTGTCTTATCATTCCAGAGAGATAAGATTTCGTCATGATGCCACAACTCAGCCCTGAGGCAGAGCTGGGGCTCCAGAACTCCTCCCACATACAAAGATACCTTGACTACCAGATCTGTCATAGCCAAGCTCACAGATGAGATACCCCTTGCAGCAATACCTGGACTACCTGGGAACTCCAGGGTCCCTGTGCAGGCAAATCCTATTTGCCTTGCCCTGCTACAGACACATCTTCTTTTTGGCCCACTTCTTGGCCTGTGCCAGAGCCACTATTCCAGATCCCATCCCACAACCCTAGACAGCCTGATTCCTGGTAGCTGAATCCCAACCAGTACACAAGCTCATACAAGGAACAGGATCCAGTCAGAAACAATAAGCCAAGTTAAAATCTGAGATAAACAGATATCAAGAGGCAAGTGAAAAATTGGAAAAGACCCAAAAAAACACTGAAAGCTTTAAAAAATCAACAAAACCCTAAAAAAAGAAAACTATATACATTTAAATTCTAAAACTAAGAACATAAAACACTAACAAAATATCCCAAAATTAAAAAAAAAAGACAAACAAACACATTTCTAGAACTCTAAAAAGAGCCCCCCCCAAAAAAAACTAAAACCTTTAACAAACCCATAAGCCAAAAAGAAACAAACAACAGCAACAAAACAAAACAGATAGAAGGTTTAAAAAAAATCCTAAAATTCTTTAAAAGCCCTAAAAAATCCTAATAACCCAAAATACCTTAAAATCCATATGAATTCAAGAAACATCCAACCCCCCAAAAAATAAACCCCAAAAAACCCTAAAACCCCCCAAAATCCAAAATTATTTTAAAAATCATAAAAAACTAAAACCCTACATAAAGTCCCTAAGTCATTCAATCCCCCCTAAAATTGTAAAAACTCTAAAATACTTATAACACCATAAAGATACCTAAAACCTTAAAAATAGGAAACCCTCAAAAACCTTAGCATCTTTAAACAAACCCTAAAAAAGCCCTAAAAAGCTTTCTAAAATAACCTAAAGTGCTTTATATTTAGTATATTTTATCTATCTACCTATCTACCTCTCTACTTCTCAGCCTATCTTATCTATCTCATCTATCTCTTCTATCTCATCTATCTATCCATCTATCTATCTATCTATCTATCTATCTATCTATCTATCTATCATCTATCCATCCATCCATCCATCCATCCACCCATCCATCCATCTATCCATCCATCCATCCATCCATCCACCCATTTATCTGAGAGTATCTTGCATGGATGACAAAGATGCTATGATCTCTTTGGTGACAGGTGTTATATCTGAATGGTTTTGCATACATGGCCATGTTTATAATTTGTCCTCGGCAAAAAGTCCAAGATCTTTAGGATCAGATGGTGAATAACCTAAAGCCTCTTTTTCCAAACAGGGTTTTTGGGTCTCTTGTGATAAAAAGGAAGTGTCTGAAGGTCATTGTGCAGGTGTTGATAGTCCTACTATACCATGGGCATACAGAGAAAGTCTCTGAGGAAAAAAATCCAGGTTGTATCACTCAAATCCAATTGGACAGATAAAGGAAACCCTAGACTCACTATGGTAGATAGTGAAATTTCCAAAGCTCCTGGTGAAACATTCGCTATTCCTGGCTTGCTTTTTGTACATGACAAGCTTCCAGATTTTCCTGTAGAAGACAGGCATGGGCCTACAACTTCTAGAATAGATAAAGAAGGTTCTGATTCACTTGAGCAGATGAGGGCATTGTCAAAGATTCTAGGGCAGATGATACAGGTCATAGTGTTCCCTGTCCAGATAAAGAAATTACCATGACTCCTTTGGAAAAATGAGTAGATCCTGAAGCATCTGAAGCATATGGATCTGTTTGTTGGACCATTTGTGGAGTAATCAAATAATAATTTGGTCTGTAGCATGAAGTTTAAGACCCCTCTGTAGGTTTAGAGTGATTATGTGTAAATGAATGGATTCAAAATGCTTAAGGAAAAAAGTGAGGAACTAAGATGGACAGAAATTGCAAGTTACACTGGTGAGTCACTGCATATCACATGTCCTGGGGTAGCTGTTGAAAATGATTGTCCACCTGATGCAAATGATGAATATCCTAGAGTCCCCTGGGGAGATGGCAAAGGTTCTATAGAGCCTTATGCAGTTCCTGAAATACTCAGAGGTCCTTGGATAGATCTAAAAGTCCTTGCTTTATTTGGAGCAGGGTCAGTATATCCCTGACACAGCTGGGAAGTTGGTGAGTCTTCTACTGTATAGTATGTAGATGTGGACTGAGTTCCTATACCTTGTTTATGTAAAGAAGGATTTAAAAGCCTTTGGAACATGTAGAATCTTGGGTAGACCTTTGTGGACATGTGGAGAGACATAAGGTCTCCTGTGCAGAGAGGCAGGGACTCACACCTCCAAGAGGAGAATCTGAAGATGCTGGAGTCCCTTGTTCTGAGGAGGAAAGACCTAGAGAATTAGAAGAACATTCATATCATTGGTATGTATTCATCACTGCCTATGATGAGATAGAAAGTTTCAGAGGTCCCTGGGTAAATTTCAGAGGTGCTAGATACCCTTAGCCAAATGGGAAAGTCTCTGCACATCCTTGGGTAGAATATGAATGTCTAAAAGTTTTTGGAGGTGATGGTGGCAAAGTTCATAGAGTCACTGAAGTTGAATGAGAAGGTTCTATATCCTCTATCACTCCAGGCAAATGCCCTAAACTACTCTGTGAGTCTTTTTTTTTGTGTGTGTGTGTGTGTGTCAATATCCATGTGAAACCTGTTGAATTTTCCAGATTTATATGGTTGAAGAAAAAATAACTTTGTATGTGCAAAGTTCCCTCTTCTGTCCTGAAAATTTTCTTGGGCTTTTGAAAAGATGGAAAAGCTTCTAAAACCACATAGGTACAATATGCTCCTGAACACCTAGTAGAGGTGTGAAATGTCCTCCATATGATGGTGAAGGACAAATGGATACTTGACATTTCTGACTAGGTAGGGAAATTCCAGTGTTTTTTGGGAAAGCTGGGAATCTTTATGCAAAATGTTAGTAAGTTGGAAAAAAATCCCATATCTGTTTGCAAAGAAGTTGGAGCATTCAAACTATTTTGAGCAGATAAAACATTTTGTGCAGTCCCTTGTTTAGATGTGGACAGTTTTAGAGACATTTGGGTAGAACAGAAATGTCCAAAGGCCTCTTGGGAAGATGAAGAACTTAGAGTTCCCTGTGAAGCTAAAGAAACTCACAGAGGCCTCTGATCAGATGACACAGATTCTGGTAGCACCTGAGTATATTTGGTAGACCCCAAAGGTCCTGGAGTGGGAGGCAAAGTTCTCACAGTCTGCACAGTGTGCCCAGACAAAGAACTTTGCACAGGCAAATTTCCAATTGCAACTGTTCAGATATGTACTTCCCTACTATGGCTTGTGCAGATAAAGTATGCCCCTCTGTGGCCTGAGCAGATGTGGAATACCCTATAGTACTTTCTTTAGATTTAGTCACTTTCAGACACCTTTCTTCTGATAGACAAGAATCCCACAGTTCCTTACTCAGGTCTCAAAGATGATGGTGTCATCTGTAGCTATGTAGTAAGATTCAGATGCAGTCCAGCACATCTGTAAGTGTCTGAAGTCTCTCGGAAAGATGGAGCATATTCATTTGTTTCTGATATAGCTGGGCAAGGAGCTGAATGCAGTAGAGCCCTGTCAGTAGGCCTTGAGTGATGTGTCATTGCCTGGGCTGAGATGGAAAGTGCCAGAGGCCCCAGGGCTGATTGCAAATGTCCTAGAATTTCTGGACCAGATGGAAATATTTCTGCACCACCTTTAGGAAAAGATGAATGTCTACCAGGTTCTTGAGGTGATGGTGGCAAAGTTCATAGAATTGGCAAAGCATATGGAGAAGTTTCTATATCCTTCATTACTTGAGGCAATGGGCCCACAGTAGTCTCTGTGTCTTTACATTGTCCCATTCCCAATATCCTTGTGGATTCTGCCAAAGGTTCTACATACCTTTGGATGGATGACAAAGAAATTTGCATAGTCAAAGTTCTCTTTGCAGCTGTGGGACATTCCTTAGACTTTAGAGAGGTCAGAAAATATCCTTGAAACTCTGGACTAGAAAGAGGGTGATCCTGAGTACCTAGTACAGATGATGAGTATGTTACATCTCGTGATGAATGATGAAATGGATTTTTGAGATTTCTGGCGAGGTAGGAACAGACCAATGAACCTTGAAAAAGCTGGGGATTTTTGTCCAAAATGTTAGAAAGAGGAGAAAATCTCATAGCTTCCTGGCAATATGTTGGATGATGCACAGTCTTTGGAGAAGATGTCACAGTTTCTACAGACCCTAATTTTGATGTGGACTGTTTTAGAGACCCTTGCTCAGAAAGGAATATTCCAAAAGCCTCTATGGAAGACGAAGAGCCTAGAGTTCCCGTTGAAGTTAAATAAATTCCCAGAGGCCTCTGATCAGATGACAATGACTCTGAGACTACAAGAGTCACTTGTGTAGACCCCAAAGGTCCTGTAGTGGTAGCCAAAGTTTCCAAGTCTGCCTTGCAGACATGGACTTTCATACTGTGGCTTGTGCAGATAAAGAATGCCCCATAGTATCCTGAGCATAAGCATACAACCCTATAGATGTTTCTTTAAATTTAGTCCCTTGTTCAGATAAGCAAGTTTCCACAATTCCTTGTTCAAATCTTGAAGATGATTGTGTTACCGGTAGTGATGTAGTAAGATCCAGATGCAATCCAGATCTTTTGGAACTTTCTGAAGTCCCTTGGGTAAATGGAGAATATTCATTTCTTTCTGAAACTGCTGGGGAAGAAGCTGAATGCAGTACAACCCCATTGGCAGATCCTGAGTTATGTGTCATTGTCTGGGCTGAGATATAAAGTGTCAAAGGCCCCTGGATTGATTGCAAAGGTACTAGATTCCCTAGACCAGTTGAGAGCATTTTTATACCTCCTTTAGGAAAAGATGAATGTCTCACAGGTTCTTGAGGTGATGGTGACTAATTTCCTACAGTAGGGAAAGCAGATTTAGAAGATCTGGCATCCTTCTTCACTTGAGGCAAAGGGTCCAAAAAAGTCTCTGTGTGTTTACATTGTCTTAATTCCAATATACCTATGGAATCTGACAAAGGTAATGGATTCCTTTGAATAGATGACAAAGAACTTTGAAGATGCAAAGTTTCCATTGCAATTGTTAAGTTTTTCTTGTGCCCTTGAGAAGTAAGCAAAAGTATTACAGCTACTCGAGTAGGTATTATATGCCCCTGACCATCTGGTGCAGATAGGTAGTGTTCTGGATAACCTGGCAAATATAAAAATTTCTTCTGATTTTTCTGGCTAGAAAGGAGAGGTTCATTAGTGTGGGGAACATGATGAACATTGTATGTTGAGCACAAGGAAAAAATTTGAGAGCCCTCTAGTGTGTAGATTGATATTTGAAAGACTTTGTTAGAGATGCAGAGTACCTACAGGTTCTTGTTTGGGTGTGAACAGAGACTCTTGGACAGATAGGGAAGTTCCCAGAACCCTTTGTACAGATGGTCATGATCCTACCATTCCCTCTGCAGGTAAGGAAATTCCCAGAAGTACTTGGTAAGATGGAAAAATTCCTATTTCCTGCTTGTCACTTTCTTTATAACCTGGGCTGGACAACAAAAGTTGTTGAACTCCCTGGGCAGCTATGGGCTGTCCCAAAGTAGATTCTTGATTGAGGTAAGCTTGTCCATTCACCTGAGTAGATGGTGAGAACAATGGAGAGATTTATGCTACAAGAGTTGCTTGTGAATACAAGTTGTCACAGTTTCTTTTCATAGATGGTGGAGGGGATTGACATGCTTGTATTGGTGAGGAATGTCCAATAGGCTTTGGGACTTGTAGCAATGTTCCTGTCATCCATAGGACACATGAATACATTCCCAAAGAACCTGAGACGAAAGAAAAATGTTAATGAATACACTTGGCACACTCTGATGTTCCCAGAATCTTTTGGGAAGATGATGACTGCTGGATAGACTGTTGAGCATATAGTGAAAGGCCTAGACATGCCTCAACAGATATGAAAATTTGGTAGACTTCAAAGGTGCTAGATCCCTTGGGACTTCTAAAGAATTCTCCTGAGATCATTGGTCAGGTTGTGAATATCCTGTATGACTTGAGGGATGTGGCAAAGGGACTGTAGTACTTTGGAATATTGGTGAGGTATCCTGAGATTCTACCATGTTGACTAGTTCCCTCGCTTCTGTTGGAAAGATGCTGAATGTTCTAGAAACCCCGGGAATCGTCAGCAAAAAATCCAAAGTTTCCTGGACAGGTATAGAATATTCTGGAACTGCTTGTTTACATCTCACAGTTGTTGGAGTACCTGATGTAATTAGTGGAAATTTCTGAGCACATGGTACAGAAGACAAAGGTTTCACAGTCACTTGGGAAGATAACAATGTTTTTTTTTTGTTGTTGTTTGTTTGTTTTGTTTTGTTTTTGTTTTTTGTTTGTTTGTTTTTCTTTCTTTCTTTCTTTTTTTTTTTTTTTTTTTTAGTTTTCCTGATGGATGAAGAATTTTTTTCAGATGGAGATGTTTCTGACTTCCTAGGTTCAGATTTGGGAGGTCACATAACCTCTGTAGAAGGCAGAGGATTTGTAGTCCCATGGAAAGATGGCAAGGTATCTAGAGATTCTACCATGTGTGACAAGTACCATAGCTTCTTTTGGAAAGGTGCTGAATGCTCTTAGAATTCCTGAGATAGAAGTAAAAATCCCTCCTTCACCTGGACAGGAACAGAATCTTCTAGAGGCCCTTGGTTACATCTGACATTTGTTAAAGTTCCCGTCATTGTGCATGGAGGTTTCTGAGCATGTGTTGCAGTTGATGAAGGTTTCACATTCCCTTTGGAAGATAACAATGTTTTCTTAGTCCCCTGGTTAGATGGAGAAGATGTAAGAACCTCTGTATCAAATGGTAGATGTCACAGGGTATCTTACAAAAATAGAGAACGTGTAGAAGACTTCCCAAAAAAAAAAAAAAAAAAAAAAAACTGAAAATTTTCTCAGGTCCTGGTTCAGATGGTGAATTTTTTAGGGCCTAGTTTCAGATTTGGGTAGTCCCATAGCCCCTCTAAGAGACAAAGAATGTTTCTCAGTTCCTTGAGTAGATGGAAATATTTGAGCCTTCCCATGAGCATGTTGAGTAGATCCTAAAGCCCTTGTATTACTTTGTGATGGTTCTACAGTCCCCCGTGGTGATATAGACTGTCACAGAATGTCTTATTCTGATTTGTATTTTGTACCTTTCCTTGTGGGATGATATAAAGACTCTAGTGTTCCTTGTGCCAGTGATGACATTTCAACATTTCTTTGCAAATGGAAATACCCTAGTGTAGATATTGAAGAATGCAGAGTCTGTTTATAAGGTATGTAAGTGGGCAACATGCTCTTGGGTAGACAAGAAAGTTTCCACAGTCCCTTGGTCATTTGTTGAACATTTCAAGGTATTTTGGATAGAGATGTTGTGGGACTCACCTGAGGAATAGTTGTAGCTTTTGATGTTTTTTTTTTTTTTGTTTTTTTTTCAGCAGGACATGATGCAAGTATTACCTTTTAACAGAATTTCTGAAGTGTCCTATTTCAGAAGGATCAACAATTAACCTGGTTTTTTTGTTTGTTTGTTTGTTTTTTTTTTGTTTTTGTTTTTTTGTTTTTTGTTTTTTTTTAATTCCTAGAAACTGGATGCCTGTGGATCACTTTGGTAGAGGGCAAATGTCTACTGCTTTCAACCAGACAAGACAAGGAAAATAAACACTCTAGGGAAGATGGAAATAATTGTAAAGCACCCTGTTCAGATATTATAGACATATGACCTTTTGCACAGATGGTGAAGGTCTAAATTTCCTTGTGTATATGTACAAGTCTTGACAATAGCTTCAGAATTAGGAGAAGGCCCTAGAGATACCTGCGTAGATGTGGCCTCTCTTAGAGCTTCATGGACATGTGTAAAAGGTCTAAGAGCCTCATGGGCATTTAGTGAAATTTTTAGACCTCCTTGTGTAACAGTGGAAGTTCCAAGAAAATTTTCTTCAGCTAGAGAATTGGATAACAACTTCTGTGTAGATATTTCAGGGTGTCATAGACTACTTGATGGGCAAACAGGTTCCAAGGGCCCTTTGGAAGATGAAGTAAAATCCAGAGCTTTTTCAGGCATTTGGAATATATTATGGAGACTTATGCAGGCATGGAGAAGGACCAACAGCCCTTGTGCAGGTGGATAAGAATGTGTATTTGGAGAAGAGGGCTGATCCTCTTGAGAGATAGAGAAGTTCTCATAGTCTCCTGTGAAGTTTGGGGAGATCATATGAATTCTTGTGCACAGGTAGAATACATGGAATTCCCTTCTTTGGCTGTACAGGATGCTACAGACTCTTGTGCGTGCAAATCACATCCTATAGCACCATGTTCACATAGGATTGGATCCAGACCCTTCTTTACAGATGGAATCTGTCCTAGAACATCTTTTGAAGATGTATCATATCCATGAGCCATTTCTAAAGATGGGACTGTGGCTAGAACTCTCTTCTGTAGATTTATCCTGTCCTACAGTCCCTTTATGTGATAGAGTAGTATGCAGAGACTCCTGTACAGGTTTTGGAAATCCTAGAAACTTGGACATATATGAGGAATTCTTCACAGCCTCTAGTGTCCCCAGTGGCAGCTGAGAGGGTGATATCCTCTTAGTTGTGTATTCTACGACAAATATTGAAATTGTTTAGCTCACTGGAAGAGTTTTGGAATAATCTCTCAGGTGTTTGGGGCCTGCTGACAAATCAAGAGGGCTCTTTTGGCTGATAAGAGATATCTGAATAATTCTTGATCAGATCAGGACTTTCTGAAGACCCATTGTTTGGACAGAGCATCTTTCAGTCTTCTACTAGAATGACAATGTTTGTGTCACATTTCATAGCAGGAGAATGATATAATCTTCCTTTCTGTGGTAGAGAAAACTTAAGAACTGTCTTTGAATCTGTTCCATAGAGGGGGATAATCTTCTTGGCCCCCTGACAGAATGAGAATTTATCATAACCCCTGGGGAAGTTGCCTATGGTTCTAGTTCACTTTGTGCAGAAGTAAAGTAGAGTCCCTTTGGAGGACTTAAGTGATTCTACCACATCTTGAGTATGTGTGGAACACTCAAGTGCAATTCCATGAATGGCAAAGTACTTGAGCTCCTTGTGGAATTTTTTTCTCTCTGCTTGGGCAGGTATGAGCTGTGTGAGGCTCACTTAGGAAGTTGTGCATTTAATTCCCTTTTACTGTAAGAGATGACATGAGCCCATTTTATAATGATAAATGACTTTGAAATCCCTCTTGGTTTAATGGGGAAGTTTTGAAACCCCCTTGTTCAGCAGGGTCCGCTCTCAAACTCATTTTACTAAAAGCAGATTGCATATGGCACTTTGGGGGAGAAAGGGAACATCTTTGGCTGTCATTTTGAGAGGACTTAGCTCTCTGCCCCGCCTTGGCATCTGTCAAACATGTTGAATTCTCCTGGGAAGAGGAGGTGGGACTTGATGCATTAGGGACTAATAAGACATCACTGACATTACCGTTAGGCGAAGAAGGTTTGGAGCCCTCTTTGTCTGATGGGGCCTGTTGCTTGACAAGAGAGTTCTTCTCCAAAATGCTTTGGAGGAGAATTGGAAAGAATACAGTTATGTAGGGTAGGGAACAAACTTTTGAACTCCTTCTGGAAGAGGAGGCATTTATGAATTTCTTTTAAGCACACGTGGGAAGTCTATGGGATGCCTGGGCAGATGTGCAATGTCCCATAGAGTCTTGGAAACTTTGCGTTAGTTCTCAAAACTTTTTGGTGCATAAGGACCTGCCCTGAGAATTTGAAGATCCCAGATCTCCTTGGTTAGATTGGGAAGGGTGTAGGGAACCTTGAATGTGTGGGGAAATTACCTGTCCATGTTGTCCAGCAGACAATGGCCCAGGCACTGTGTTATCTTCTTTGAATTTGTGACTGGTATCTCCAGCCCTGTGTTTGGAAGATGCTGCAGGCACTCTGGCACCCGACTGGTCAAAATCCCTAGGTTCTTCAAACCCAGTGGACATAGGCTGGCTTCTTTTCACCTATCTATGCATGGACACAGCAGATGAGGCCACTCATTTTCTGGTGGAAGGTGGTAAAACAGATTGTCTGGTACCCTGCTCAGTGGGTTACTCATGAACTCAGGAAACATCAGAGAAAGTGTAACTGATCATTTTTTTTTGTTCTCTTTTAGCTCCTTCAGAGGGCCCAGGGTCGTGTAAATGGCTAAACGCTTTATAAGAGCTTTGGGTTTCTGTAGCTCGTCTGCAACATGAGCATCAGATTTTTTTGAATGTGTGGTCTTCATAGGGCTTTAGGCACCTGAACTTGTGCCGTTTCTGTATAAGGAGCCCTGGAGGCACAAAGTCCTTCGGGTCTCTGCTGGTCAAATGCTTCCCCTGTTGGCTTAAGGTGTTAAATACAGCTGGGGGTCAGTGAAGTGGGCCCCAGGCTATTCCCCGATTGGGGTAGGGTATCACCTTTCTTTGGGCGACACTGAAGGCAGTACCAGGCTCTAGAAGCAGGGAAACCTGTGGTCTGTGGTCATAGGGTCAAGTCTGTGCTGAGGCTCGCTGCCATCTCTCCACATGTCTTGCCATTTAATCATTAAGAAAATTGTTCAAGAAACATGAAATGGGCGACTGACCCTTAAAGGGGCAAGGAATGGACTTGCCAATGGTGACTTGCAGAAAGAAACAATGAAGCAGCATCCTTTAAGAGTGATGCTCTCTCCTGAAAATTTTGGACATATCGTAAGGCAAATCGCACAGAATATAAGTAACAGTGGCCTCAGGAATCAAGCAAATTTTGAGAACGGCTGTCCTCATGCCTTCTCGGGCCTGTCCCGAGCCTAGATAATGGCTACCCTCTTGCCTGCACAGGCCAATCTGGAACCTGTAGATTGGTTGTCCTTGTTCTTGCACTGGCCAATCCTAGGCTGCCTCACTTTGCAGTTCTGCTTCAGGTAGCACGGCAATCGTCCAAAGTTTCTGAATGAGGAAGGACCCCGAGGACTCTCTTCTTTAGGGTTCAGAGTGCTACCTGGTCTGGTGCCCACTCTAAGGGGTCATGACAAGGAATTGTTGAAGTCAGAGCATGATATGAAATAATGGACATGTTCTTAGGAGGCTGTGATCTCAAGTCCATTTTAAACCAGGATAGATCCCTATAACCTGTGGTAGTCAGTGAGATTTTCAGTGACGTCAGTTTCCATCTCATAAATGAATGGGTAAGTTTTATCCATAGAATTCCTCCTCAGAGGCTATGGGGATAGACAAACACTGGCATACTTGCTAGGGAAAGAACTGGTGATAGTATTTGAATAGAGCAAAGAATGCATGGAATTGATATCACAGATATTATTCTGTATTTTAAAAACGAACTCTCCTAGATAAATTTGTGACAACTGTGAGTCTAACTGGATGCTGAAAGACATCTCTGAATGACTAATACTTACTGAAATATTACTGTGCAATTAACATGTTATTGTTCAGAGAATAAGGGCAAAACAGTAATCTATTTATAGTACAGATGCAAGTTTTATTTCCAATATTTTAACTGTTTTTGACTAGATTCAGAACACAGACAAAGTTGGACTCCTGAATGTAGCACTAGTGGCCTTAAAGAATTGTTTTGTCTGTCACAGTTAGCAAGTTGGGTTCTTATTCATTTTCATATTTGGATTGCTTGTTGAAGGTCATATAAATCTCCTGAAGCACAACAGGATAATGGCTCACATCAGTGGCAACACATGGAAAATTCAGTTTATGTCCAATGATGCAGCTGGAATATAGTTGCACAGGATTGTTTATTAAACACTTAGTCAAGCTGATTCTTTGAAAGGTCATGTTTTATAGAAATTGGTACACTGAGAAAGTGTAAAATTGAGGCTATAAGTGAAGATCCTACTTTACTGACACAGAAACTTGTTTTGCCTGTTTTGTACACTTTGCCAGTTTTCTAAGAGCAGTTTTTGATCTTGCTGGATGAAAGGTGTTTATTTGGCTCCTCTCTTTGATTTTTGTGAAGGATTTCTGTTTCCCTTTGGCTATGCAGCAATAAAGGCTTGCATCATTCAGAAACTCAGGGACACTTTCTATCAACCAGTTATTTCCTTGTGCCATTGCCTCAGTGCTATGCCATAAGTTCTTTCTTCTTGGAATTCTTGAATGCTTTACCACCCCCTCTCTTTTTTTTTTAACTCCAACTTATCTCAGGAGTTTATATTTAAAAGCTATTTGCTGTCAGAATATCCACTCTTCTCCTACAATCTGGGGTAACCTGTATTCCTGGCTAATTCTGTATTAACTATTCTTATCTGAATTTCTAGTTGGTCTTTTGCTATCTCTGAAAACATTGAATTTAAGTAACAGAACAATCCTGCTAGGCATGAAGAACTTGCTGCATGGTAAAATGGGTAGGAAATTATATGTATCGATTCAGATAATATACACCTTTTGAGAATTAGCTGTGCAATCTTAATGTCAGAACAAAATAGCTTTCTGGATTTAAGTTACTGTTACTATGTTTCTTTCAGATAATCTATAAAGGCAAAATGAGTAGTGGTTTATAAATGGAGAAATGCTTGATTTAAGCATGGTGATATTGAAAAGAAAGTTCAATTTTTCACTTTGAAATTAAATCTATGAAGGTGATTACTTGACTTATGTTTTGAAAAGTTTTCTCTGAATTTTTCTAAATATTGGATATGTTTTTAAACATATCATTATTAATAACAGCATTATAATGTTGTTCAAATAAAATGACTTTTATTCATTGTAAATGTAATAATGAAAATAACTGAATAGGTTTGTAGCATTTAACACAGTAATTAATATTCTTTAATAAAGCTTTTAAAATCTATTCCTTTTCTTAAGTTTATTCTCTTACATGAACAAACAACTGAATGACCAGGAAAGACATAAGACCAAGTCTTTTTGTAAACTAAATTAATATCTTTTGACATTTGGCATGTTAAAAGCTTGACACTGGAAGTCAGTCAAACAAAATGTTGGTTTGGATATTTAATAGGGCCTTGGTGTACTTTCTTTTTCATGACTGGAGCTGTATTGATGACACCATTGTGCTTTTATGCTATTTCTCCTAGCAGAGTTTTGTGGGAACAGTAAGACACTCTTGTTTGTCCTGTCTTAATGTTTTCTTACAATTTATCTTCTTATGACTCCTCCTCATCCCTTCTCTCTTTCTCTCAGTCTCTGTCTTTCTGTTTTTCTGTGTCTCTGTCTATCTTTCTCTGTCTCTCTGTCTCTGTCTCTGTCTCTGTCTCTCTCTCTCTCTCTTTCTCTCTCTCTCTCTCTCTGTGTGTGTGTGTGTGTGTGTGTGTGTGTGAGTGTTTGTGTGTGTGTAGAGTGGATGAGGGAGAATGGAGGTGGATCTTAATGGCATGTATATATAATGTTTTTTCATGTATGAAGCTGTACATATATGTAAGTGTATATGTTCATGTGTGTGCATGTGCATGTACAGACCACATGTTAAAGCTGTGTAATTTGATGACTTTCACTCTGTTTACTGAGCAGGGTTTGGGTTGTCTAGCAAGGCAGCTTGACCCAGGATTTCCAGTCTTCCTCTGCTCAGAGTATAGGTGAGCAGACACACTCACTCACCACTGGGTACTGGGTTATCTGAACTCTTTTCCTCACATTTGTGTGGCAAGCACAATATCCCCTTAACTATTTCCCAGCTCCTATTATTTTTAAAAAAATGTTATTAGGAATTGGCTTTTACTTCCTTTATTTCTTTTTCAGCAAGTTCATTGATGGCATATATAAATATGTTGATTTTTTAATGTGACTTTGTATCACTCCAATTTGCTGAAACTGTTTGTATATAAGTTTTCTGTTGAAACTATTAAGGACAGGATTGCATTTTCTACAAATGGGGATCAATTGACTACTTCCTCTCCCATATGTATCCATGGTGGTATGTAAACATGGGCAGCACTGTGTAAATTAGTACACTGGTTTTCAAAACTAGACTTATGAGATAGTCTAGCTGTCACACACCAAGACAAATACTTAAAGATCCCACGTCCTACATCTGATATATGTTCAATGCATGTTTATTGCAATATTCACAATAGCTAGG
Source organism: Mus musculus (assembly GCF_000001635.26). Classification (NCBI taxonomy): domain Eukaryota; kingdom Metazoa; phylum Chordata; class Mammalia; order Rodentia; family Muridae; genus Mus; species Mus musculus. Next base: position 84,787,894 of record NC_000087.7, on the reverse strand, counting down.
AAATGGAACCGTTTCTTTTCCATTATGAACTTAATAGATGAAATGTGGTATATAGGGCCGGTGAGATGGCTCAGTGGTTGAGCGCTCTGACTGCTTTTCTGAAGGTCCAGATTTCAAATCCCAGTAACTACTAGGTGGCTCACAACCATCCATAATGAGATCTAATGCCTTCTCCTGGGGTACCTGAATAGAGCTGGAGTGTATATATATATATATATATATATATATATATATATATATATATATATATGATATAATTTTAGTCAACTGAAAGGTAGCTTGCCACAGACAAACCTCACTTGGGTCCTTGCTCCATGGGCATATCTTGGATTCTGAGTAAAGGTGGGCAAGGATTTAACAAGAAGAGAGGCTGAGAAACAGACAAGACACAAAGGAGTGTGGATCTGAATGTAATTTGTCTCAAAGGGAGCAATAGTCTTATAAGTGACTTTTACACAAAATAGAGGAATGCCTACAAAGGACTGGCAGGGACCAATTGGGATAAAATTCAATGTTAAAAACTGGGATCAAAAGTAGCCTTCCCTAAGGTTTGCTTAATCTTAGAAGTCATAGGCAATGGTTTTGTGGCCTTGCAATAGTTCCTCTTCTAGTCTATCATATAATACCTCGGGCCCCTAGGTCATTGCAAATTCCTGTGTATGTTTGAAGCTCAAATATCTATAGTTCTAATTATCTATTCTGGTTTCTTCTTATAACACAACCTTTCTTATTCCTAGATAATAGTAAATTCTTGCATATGGTAGTAGTTTGCCCTGAGAATTCTAACTCTGTGGAACAGATAGTAATGCCTGATTTCTTTCATTATCTCTCTTACAGTACTAGAGGTAAATCTGAATGTCACTGAATAGGCAGCATCCTTGGTGAATTCAAAGACCATAGTTTGCTCAAAGAATGCCTAGGACAGGAATTCCTAGGTGAGGTATCTAACTTAGCAATATGTCAAAATCAATCCTTAGAGGCACTTACAAAAAAGCAATATTAAGGGAAAGCACACAGATCCATTTACCGACTAAAGCAAGGACATTGGAACATTCATTATACAGGTTACCATGAATACAGGAGACTAAGTTTCCGTGAAGTTTTCGCCTCGGGACCATGTCTAGGCTTTTCGGCCTGTCAGGTGGGTCACTACTGGTGTGTTTGTAGCAGTAGCTGAAATCAAGGCATTTGGAGGAAAATGGATGGAAGGAGAGTGTTTTGTTAGGTGAGTTAACACAGATTTGGAATAAGGTAATTAACATAGTTTTGCTCTCATACGGGTTTGAGGCCATTTTTATATAATTTCGTGCATGTGTGAGGTTGAGTGATAGTATTCTCTTGCAGAAAGATAGAAAACCTAACATATTACTTATCATAATGAACATAAAGGGGAGTTAGCAATTGCTGTATTATTGCTGTGATCAACCACTATTACCAAGGCAACTAGTAGAAGGAAAGCTTTTTTTGTCTTATCATTCCAGAGGGATAAGACTTTATCATGATGCCACAACTCTTCCCTGCAGCAGAGCTGGTGCTCCAGAACTCCTCCCACATACAGAGATATCTTGACTACTAGGAGGTCTGTCATAGCCAAGCTCACAGATGAGATACCGCTTGCCACAATACTGTGCCTACCTGGGACCTCAAGGGGCCCAGTGAAAGCAAACCATATCTGTCTTGCCCTGGTAGAGATACATTTTCCTTCTGGCCGAAAACTCGGCCTGGGCCAGAGCCACTGCTCCAGATCCAGTCCCACAACCATCGACAACTTTGATTCCCGGAAGCTCCACCACAACCAGTTCACAATCAGCTCATTGGAGGAACAGGATCCAGTCAGAAACAATAAGGCCAGTAAAAATCTGAGATAAACAAATGGTGAGAGGCAAATATAAAAATTGCAAAAGACCCAAAAAACACTGAAAGTTTAAAAAAATCAAGAAAACCAAAAAAAGAAAATAAATAAATAAATAAATATATATATATATATATATATATGTATATGTATATGTATATGTATATGTATATGTATATGTATATGTATATGTATATGTATATGTATATGTATATGTATATGTATATGTATATGTATATGTATATGTATATGTATATGTATATGTATATGTATATGTACATGTATATATATATATATGACCCTAAAGCCCTAACAAAATATACCAAATTTCTAAAAAATAAAATAAAATAAACAATGACAAACAAACAAACAAAACAAAAGCCTTAAAAAAATAGAAATTAAAAAAAATCCTAAAATCCTTTAAAAGCCCTAAAAGACCCTAATACCCTAAAATACTTTAAAATTCAAAAGAAATCAAGAAACATCCATCCCTCTCCAAATATAGACCTCAAGAAAACCCTAAAATCCCAAAAAATCCAGAAATATTTTTAAATCATAAAAAACTAAAACCCTACATAAAATCCCTGTCATTCAAGCCCCCCATCCTAAAAACTCTAAAATACTTAAAACTCCCTAAAAGACTCCTAAAATCTTAAAAAAGAAAACCCTAAAACACTTTAGAATCTTTAACCAAACACTAAAAGAGACCTAAAAAGCTTTTAAAATAACCTAAAATACTTTATATTTATCTATCTACCTATCTACCTTTCTACCTATCATCTACCTACCTACCTACCTAACTACCTACCTACCTACCTATCTTATCTATGTATCTTATCTTTTCTATCTATATCTATCTATCTATCTATCTATCTATCTATCTATCTATCTATCTATCTATCTATCTATCTATCTATCTATCTATCTATCTACCTATCTACCTACCTACCTATCTATCTATCTATATACTTTTTACGGTTTTTCAAGACAGTGTTTCTCTGTGTAATTCTGCCTGTCCTGAAAATCACTTTTTAGACAAGGCTGGCCTTGAAATCAGAAATCTGCCTGCCTCTGCCTGCCATATGCTGGGATTAAAGCCATTGGACATCACAGAAAGGAGACCCGAAAATACTTAAACAAACAAACAAAACAAAAAATAAAACAAAAATACAAAACAAAACAAAACAAACAAACAAACAAAAAAACAGGAACTCTAAAAAGACCATTAAAAATTCTAAAAACACTTTAAAAATGCCCTAAAATTCCCCAAAATCTCAAGAACCCTAAAAAGACCTTAAAAATTGTAAAAGCAAAAAAAAAAAACAAAAAAAAACAAAAAACAAAACAGAAGAACAAAAGAAACAACAACAACAACAACAACAACAACAACAACATGTCTTTTAAAAGTTGCCTGAAACACTGAGGAAACCCTAAAATTATTTTTTATATGAAAGAACCTTAAAAAAAATCTTAAAAGACATAATTAAAACTTTACAAACCCTAAAGAAAAATCTAAAATTCTAAAGAGAACTCAAGAAGTCTTACTAAAAAAACAAATGAAACAAAGAAACAAAATATAAAACAAACTAATGAAAAAAAAAACCTAAAACTCTAAAATAACCTTAAAAAAAATAGAACCCCAAAAAAGACACTAAAAACCGCAATGCCCAAAAACCCTGTGTACTGTGGCATGAGAATAGGCACACACGAATATATTAAATGAACAAATGAATTTGAATAAATAAATACAAATATTTTGACTTTAGGCCATGTTTCTGCTATAAGCATTAAAGTTGGCAAAATCAGAGCTGGCAAGAAGGCTCAGCAAGTCAAATTTCTTTTTTTGCTCCCTGGCATCTGGATTTCAAGGACTGAATCCATATAGGAGAAAGGGAGAATTTCACTGAGTTATTCTTATACACAATAAACAAGCAAAAATAATCAATCTGTAATAATTAAGGCCAAATGTTGGCTATTGCATTAACTGTGGTGGAATTAGAACTGGTTATGCTATAAATGTTGCTGAATTCCAAATTGGTTGATGAATGAGTTTTACTGGGATTCCTTACAGGAATAAGTGTGAGGGGTTACTTACAGGAGCAGAAATGACTCAGGGACAGCTGCACCACCAAACCCACCCCACTATGGTCCACAAAAACGGGAACCTGGAGAATAGAGCAGACAGCTCAACAGGTTGGAGAGAATCCTTTCAATGTAGCTCAGTGGATCTAAACCTCTTCCAGGCAAGGTAGCTCCAGCTCCCTCTTGTTTCTGCTTCTTTCAGACAACTAGTCTCAACTTCACCAAGACTCTGTAAGACCCCCAAAGCTGGGCCTCCACTCAAGTCCCAGGATGAGCTGCCCAGCACCCCAAAGACTCAAGAGAAAACCACACCTAATGCAAACTGCAAGAGGTTTTATTATCAGGTAGCTGAGGAGGAACTCCTTCTGCCATGCAGGGCAGGGGAGTTTGACCCTGAGCAGTAACATTACAGGACTTTAACAGCTAGCTGAGGAATTGGAAGAAGTTGGAAGGAGAGTTGGCTATAGGTGGGGGTATAGTGGGGGAGTAGTCTGCACCTCCTCTCTATATCCATATCTTTGTAGGTCTTCCTACAATTATCGCATCTCTGGCTGTAAGGCACAGAAACAAAAAGCCTTTTGCTGGCAATAGAATACAAAGAGCTTCTTTCTGATATTTATTTAGAGATCAAGGGAAAAAAAAAGGTTGGGAAATGTCCAGGGGCTCTTCCTTCCAGGGATAAATGCTATAAGACAGGGTCTCACATACCCTACTCCTTCTAGTAAATAGTTCTAATATTAGAACTAGGAAAATTAAACCTCTGGCCCAGCTGTCAAATAAAGCCAACATGAGGTCACATCTTCAGAATTTGTTACATTGAGAGCCCCAGAAGCGCTTTAATGAGACTAAAGAGTTTCTCACCAGAGGTGGGATGGAAGGAGGAGGTTCAGTTCCTGAGCCAAGGCCAGTTAGTGCAAGCAGGGCTGGGTCAGTGGGCCTTGGTGGGGCCAATAGGAGGAGCCAGACACAGGCTGGAGGAGCAGCAGCAGAGCTTGTCACAAGCACCAGTTAGGGTCCTTTTCGTCTGGGTTTATGGTTGTTAGAAAGGTGGTGTCAGGCCAGGATAGGATGCTCTATTTGAAATTGATGTGGTCCCATTGTGGTTCCTGGTACCTATGTATTGTTTGTTTGTTTGTGTGTGTGTGTGTGTCTGTGTGTGTGTCTGTGTGTCTGTGTGTCTTTGTTTGATTTTTTTTCAGCAATTCCCAGGAATCATTTTTGATCAGTTATAGGGCCTTCAAGTGAGCTGGCAGGGGTTGGGAAAAAGGAACACCAGGTCAAACATTCTCCCTGCTTCATTAGGTCTCCCATGGAGGAGTTCAAAGGGTGTAAGTATAAATTTCCCTGGGAACAAGGCGAAGGTTAGGAGTGTTGTCCAATCTTTTCTGCTGGTCTCTAAAGCCAATCTAGTTAAGGTTTACTTTAATGTTCTCTTTATCTGCTCTACCTGTCCTGAAATCTGGGGTCTATAAGCAATTGTCTTATCTGAGCAACGAAGGAGGGGATGTTGTCTGATGAAATTACCTTAGGGATGTCAAATATTGGGAAAATTTCCTCTAATATCTTCTTTACCATGACATTGGTGGTCTCCTTCTTAGTGTGGAAGGCTTCCATTCACCCTGAAAAAGTGTCTAAAAAAACTAATAATTATTTATTACTGTACTTGGCTGGATTAACGTCAGTAAAATTTATTGCCCAGTATGCCCCTAGCGGGTCACCTCTTAGCTGCTTTCCCGGGGCGAAGCCTGAATTTTAACTGTTAGCAACAGAGTATTCCCGGAAGACTGACAAGGGAATAAAACACCCAGTTCTAAGAGCCTTTTGAGGTGAGGTCTGATGCCCTTGAAGGCCTCTTTGTTCATGGGGTATTATCATACCCCAATAGGAGTCGCACCAGCTTTGAGCATCACAACGATGGGGGCACCCTTTTTGTCATTTTTATACCTGCAGTCTCTGGCCAGGCTTGAGGATATCTCTCTAACCAGTTCCCTTCTAGAACTTTTCTCTAACAGGTTTGAGGCTCACTTTATCTATATTAGTTTTCTGATTTTCAAGCTAAAATTATAGAGATGGTGGAATCCAAGAGACTGAAGTTCCTTCTGAAAAGAAACTTATGTGGGCTTTTATTTTGATAGTAAGTCTCTCCCCAACAATGGGGTGGAGCATTCAGGAATGATGAGAAAGTAATGAGTTACTTGGCTTCTTCTTAAATCAACTTTATTATCAGTGGTCCAAGAGTATGGATTCTGACAAGTAGCCATTATTACTACAGTTTTCTTGTTCTTCAATTTCCCCAGTGGCTCTTTCAGGACTAAAAATTCTGCTCTGGTATCAACAAGGAAATATGTTGTGGTCGCCTCCACAGTTAGGATTACCCTAGGCTCGGGGAGGGGGGCCTGAGGCCCATCTGCCCTAGGCATTGTCATCTGGGTTAAGGACCTTGGGAGGACTGATATCTATTTTTTTGGGGGGGGGGCAGTCTTTTGCCCAGTGTCCATTTTTTTTATTGGTCCTTATCTAGAGGTGGTTGCGAAGGTCCTCTGGAGTTTTGACATCTTCTTGGTGCTGTGTTACCCAGGTACACTGTCTGCCTACATCCTCCCCCCTTTCTATAATATTCCTTATCACCTGGAATTATGTCTAAAACCCTAGTTAAATTTCTTACAGCCTTCTATCTCGTATAATTTATCTTTTTTCAGACTCTCTCTTTACTCTTTCTCTTTTTTCTTCTCCAGTCTCTCTCTTATAGTACACTTTCTCTGTCTCCTTAACCAGATCTTTCAAAGATAATATTTGCAGACTCTATAGACACTGTAACCTTTTAATGTCAGAAGCAGACTGGCCAATGAAAGCCATGGCCATCGCTGCCTGCTGGCCCTCTGATGTAGGGTCAAAGTGAGTGTAAGGCCTGTATGGTTCTAAGAGGTGCTCAAAAAAAACACTGCTGGGTGCTACTTTTCCTCTTGTAGGATCCCTCTTACCTTGGCCAAATTAGTGGGGCACCTGCCAGCTCCTTTCAGCCCTGTTATTAGAGCCCAGAGGAAAACTGTCAACTGCCCCCTACTGTGAGGACTTTCAGGGTTCCAGTCAGGACTTGTCAGAGGCAAGCCTGCATCTATTTCATTCAGAAGATGTGACAGCCATTCATTGACCCCTAGCATGTTCTTTCTGGCCTCCAGCAGTATCTTTTTTTTCTCCTCTGTGGTGAAAAGAATGCTCAAATTCTGTTGACAGTTATCCCTAGTGGGCTGATGAGAGAACATGAGAGATTACATTAGATGAGTATGGCTAGAGGGATTTCCAGAAAAGGGGGCATGATATGCCTTCAAATTATAGGATCAGTAGAGGAAAATGGCCAGTACTAAAGGGACTGCAGTTGTCTGGGTTCTGATGGAGGAGGGCCGTAAGTATATAAAGGCAGCACTGTGCAGTCTGTTTCCTCTAGGTTCCGAGCTCAACAGCCTCAGGTTCCAGCTGCTGGTCCCACCCCCAAATCTCCAGTGGCACCTCAGACATGTTGAGAGGTCTGGGAGGGGACGAGTTGGGGATATGGTGGTAGGGTGTTATGCCATTGTGGAGGTTCTTCTAACTCTGGATATATCTTTGTGGGAGCCAGGGTTGCAGTTCAGACTCCACTATTTTTATCTCAGTTTTTTTTTTTCTCTGAGTGGCAGAGAGTTAGGTCTCAGGAGTCTGGCTTTTTCCACTGAACTCAAGGTTTCAACAAGGATGGGGGGGATCCTTGGCTAAATTTTTTTAGATGAGATTCTATGGCACTTGATTTGGTTGAGACCCTGGTCCCCTCTGCCTAAACAACATTTTTAAGGGCAGAAATCACAATCAAATCAAGAGTGTCCTCTGGTGTTAAACCAACACCAAAAGCGTGCCATTCCCTAGAGCAGAAAGTTCTTCAAAATCTCTTTCTGACATCTACAGACGGGTTGTGAATCCTAGTCTTAATTTCAGTCCAAATCACAAGACTCATACGAGGGGAGTGCTAAGAGTCTGTCTCATTGTCAGAGTCACATTCAGGGAGACAAACAAGATATACACACAATAATTTACGATAACTGCAACCAGTACTCAATCAGACAGCCGAGTAAGCACACTCTTAACTTTGCACCCAGTAACAGAAACAGATGACTGAGTGAGCACACTCTCACTTGGCACCCAGTAACAGAAATGGATTGCTGAGTGAGCACCTTTCAATTGGCACACAGTAACAGAAACAGATGGTTGAGTGAGCACCACTCAATTAGCACCTAGTAACAGAAACAGACGGGTGAGTGAGCACAGTCTCAATTGGCTCCCCGATGGGAAATACCCAGGCATCCCTGGAGCTCCCTCAGACCTTCTGGGATGTCTCCCAGGTTGGCAGGCAGTTACTCCTGACACGTCTGTCAGTAACACTCCCCTCCATCCCAGACAGGGAATTTGTTGCTCTCATGTGCACAGGCTACTGTAAACTAAGAATACAAAATTCAAAAAAAGCCTGCAGACAAAGACATAGACAAAGACATAGACAAAGGCAGGATCTTACCTCTCAGCGGGGATTTCTGAGAACTGGGGTAGGCCACAAATCTCAGCAAATGAGCACCCACATGTAAGACCACCAAAAGCTGGGCCTCCACTCAAGTCCTAGGATGAGCTGGCCAGCACCCCAAAGACTCAAGAGAAAACCCCCCTGATGCCAAATTCAAGAGTTTTTACTAAATCTAGCTGAGGACAAACTCCTTCTGCCTTGCAGGGCAGGGGAGTTTGACCCTGAGCAGTAAGAACAGGGGGTTTTAACAGCTAGATGAAGAATTGGGAGGAGTTGGGAGGAGAGTTCAGAGGAGATGGGGAGAGTTGGGAGGAGTTGGGAGTAAACTTGGCTATGGGTGGGGAGTAGTCTGCATATCCTCTCTATCTCCATATTCCTATAGGTCTTCCTACAATTATCACATCTCTGGCTGTAAGGCACAGAAACAAAAAGGCTTTTTGCTGGCTATAGAGAACAAAGAGCTTCTTTCTGAATGTATTTTAGAGATTAGGGAAAACAAGGTTGGGGATTGTCCAGGGTTTTACCTTCCAGGGAGAAATGCTCTAAGCCTTGGCCTCATATTTCTATTTTGTACCTCATCTTTCTGCATATGAGAGGGACTCTCAGCTTTTATTCCTTTCTCTGGCAGGGAGAAGCCTACTGACTTTTGTCAGTTTGAGGGACTCCTTGAAGCTCTTTGAAGGTGTTTGCCTTCCTGCTTAAAGAGCTTCCTGGATTTCTTTTGAGTTGTTTATGTCTCTGCTTAAGGAGCTTCCTGTAGGGTGGAAGGTTTCAATCCTCTGAGGATACTATTATACAAATGTATATTTAGGGCTTTTGGAGTTATAGTAGTAATAAATTCAATGTTTCTTGTATTGTACAGTTAATAATTTTATGTCACAAAATAATATTATACTAATAATTATTTAAACTGTGTCTTATACTGCTAATATGGTTTCACATATACATGGGAGTTTGGTAGCCTCAGGACTCTGTCCAGGTAGCTGGATCATGTTAATGAATTTTACACTCAGATTGCCATTCATTTTATTTTTAGTTGCCAATTTCAAGGGCACACCATTTACTTTGCGACTACCAGTACTTTAGATTTTTTTTTTTTTTATTTTCATGACAGGGTTTCTGTGTATACCCCCAGCTGTCCTGAAACACACTTTGAACAGCAGCCTGGCCTCGAACTCAAAAATCTGCCTGCCTCTGCCTCCAAAGTGCTGGGATTAAAGTCGAGTGCCACCACCACCTGGCTAGTACTTTAGATTTCTAAATGGTCCCCTCTGGTAAGTTGGAACAGGAAGAAAATTGTACAGCTAGTCCCCAAAACACACAATCCTGATTAGGTGAGAAAAAGTATAATCGAGGCTGTGTACCCAACATATCCAGTATAGCCCACAAAGGGCATGGTACCTGATACCTGCATTGACATTTTTTTTCGGTCCTGTCAGAGATTAGAGAAACTAGACAAGGAATAGATGTTTTGTTCAAAGTGGTTTGGGAATCCACACCATTGAATTTCCCAAGTGACTGCATTAAAGAATGTTTGGCCCAGGCATGTGGGGATTCCAGCTGAAGTTTAAATCACCCTTCCATTAGGTAGGTCAGTTTTCCCCAACAACTTAAGTATTAGTTCAATTTTGGTTTTGGTTTTGTCCAGGATCTCATTATGTAGGTCAGAGTAATCTGGAACACACTGTGTAAACCAGGCTAGCCTCAAAATCACAGAGGATTCTGACTCTGGAGTGCTTAGGTTTAAACACATGTGCTATTACCACTCCTAGTCCCAATAATTGAAGTTTTAGTGAGTCAAGATTTGTAGCAGGACCGGGGAACCTTGTCTCATACAAAGGATTACAGGAATCCAGTTCTTTTTTTTTTTTTTTTATCTATCCAGGCCATAGTTCTTCCATGTTAGTTTTTTCACATGCATGGACAAAATACACCCTTAGCTACTGGACTCTAGTGTCTACCAGGATGCCGCACATGCACACTGTAGTGAAGTCTGCTTGGCAGTCCAAGAGCCCTGGAAGCACTCATGAGTCAAAGAGTTTCAAAATGAACTCAACTCCTGGAGCTTTGGCATTCTCATAACCCACATATTCATACCCTATCCCCTTGTTAGTCTGGTGTACAGATCCATGTGCTCTCTTTTAGTAATATCTTATTATAAGTGCCTTTTAAGATTGATTTCTGACATAGCTAAGCCTTTGCCAGTGTTCCAATGTCCTAGAAAGTCCTTGAGCTGACCATGGGTTTGGAATTCAATGTTGCCTATTCAGTGACATTCAGAATTGCCTTTGGTATTACACTATCACTTAGAATAAAAGCCAAATCACTCCCACATACAGGAATTTACAATGGTTTAGGCAGTAGATCTGGCTGTGGTTTTAGGGTAATGAGATGGTTAGCTAGAGCCAAACTCCCTAATTAGAAATATGACTTGGGTGTGAAAGCCATTGCCCTAGGAGTGTAAGACCTCACACCTGGCTTCTAAGACTTTAGGTGACCTTAGATAGGGCTGACTTTGTCTCAGTTGTTTTATTGACCAGTTCCTGCCTGTCTTTGTGTTTACATTCCTCTGTTTTGTGTAAGAGCCATTAAGCACCCAGTAACCTCATTTGTACTTTGCCAATGTGTCACCTAACTTCCCTATTTTCTTGTGTATAAAAAGTTTGATGCTCAATTTGACAAATGACATTCAGATAGTACACAATCTCACGTGTTCATCTTTCTGTCATTCGCAGACTCTTTGCCCATCTCGGACTAGTGACTCTTTCCATGCAGAAAGAGGGACCCAGAGGGTCTGTGGCAACAGGACCAAAAACAGATTTCTTGCTATGGGAGCAATGAGAAATGGGCTAATTTTTATTTCCTCATGAAAAGAATGGAAGATCTGGATGTCACTTAATGCATGATAGAAACTCTCTTGATATTTAACACAGACCCTGTGATCGTGCCCTTTCCAATCTGCCAGCCAGTATTCTGTCAGGGGTTTCTTAAGTTAGTGATATTGAAATTAGAATGTTTCCAGGTCCCTAGTTGACAGTCTGATGCAGAAGGCTCCTTTTGAAGGAGCACCATTTTTGCACTTGTAGTGCCAGGTTGTTCATAAGATGTGCTTCCAGTAGGAAATGTAAAAATGGGCTTTAGGGGTACATCTGGCCAGAGTTGAAGGATGTTCACATATATAGTTATCATTTAGCCTGTATGCCCACTCTGAGTGCTACCACTGACTCAATGAAGTTGATCAGCCATAATCTAGGTTTGCAGAGACATATAAAATTATTGACACTGGTTGTCCTAGGTTAGAGAATAGTAACTTTTGGATCATTTGTCCCTGTCCTAAGGGATGGCTCTGGTCGTCTTGTCATTCCACTGTTGGGGAAAACTGCATATCAAAAAATAATGTCTCCCATGTTGGTAGATGGAGTATGTGATTTTTTTTATACTTGAAAAGTGGATGTGACAAATGAAGCTGGGTCCAAGTAAATCCTTATCCCAAATGAGTCAGACAAATACAGTAGATAACAGAATTAGCAGGCTGGGCCCACAAAGCAGGGGAAGATCAGTCCAAGCAAGTAGTTAAAAAAAAATCTGTTCATGCTGTAGGCAGCCAGCACCTAAAAGATGGTGCTGGTCTCCGGTACACCATCGCAGTAAACAACACCACTGAGCAGGTGCTAGACCAAATCTGGCACCAAGCCCTCCTGAGTGGGTGCATGCAAATTAACATGTCTGCAGACTGACCAACCCTAGCAGGACGCATAGCCCTCCCCAGTGCTGGGGTGTATTTAAGCAGTCCTCCCTGGGTTCCTGTGGTTCCTGTAGCATTGAGGCATTCCTGCTCTTAAGCTTTTGAAAAGAATTCAACTGTGTTAAATTCTCTTTACCAGGAAGAGGTAGGCGAAACATCACCCCAGCAATTGTGTTCCTCTTTTCTTGCCTTTGGGAGGGCCTCAGCAAACCTAGCCCTTTCTGAGCTTCCTAAAACTTGGAAGTTTTATTTGCTTCTGAGTTGTAGGATCCTCCATCCTCCTTATAGGAAAAAATGTATGAGAATTTTGCTTCCTATAAAAACCCAGCAATGTTATATGTGTAGTTTTTTTTATTTTGTTTTGTTTTAATCTCATGTCTGTCCCCAGCTGCAGATAGTTTTTGTTTGAAATTCTAGTGATTCTTGAGAGTGAATAAAAGAAAGAGCTCCTGAGAGGACCTAGGGCAGATGCTGCTCCTGCTGCACCTGCTTTTGTTATCACAGGATTAAATGAGCAATGCTCTTGTCAATGGAGCAAGTTTGTGGATTTATTTGTGTCAAAGGGCACTGATGGACATACATTGTTGCAAGGAGAAAAACAAGTGCATAATTTAGCATTCTTAGTGATTAGGTAAGGTTAGGTTATCTGAATTTATCTGAAGGCCAAGCCAAATGAAATGTTGTTTTGATTCCTTTTTGGGAATACAAAAATCCATGTCTCAAACTAATATTTATAGATTTTGTCAGTTGCTTTTAATGTGTTAGTGTTATGAAATATTACATGGCAAGGGAATACATTTGCTGGACCCATGCATGTTGTGACCTTCAGAAATTACACCACGGAAAAGACCTGGTATAAAGGGAATGATTGGGAGAGGGTAGAGGAGTGAGGAAATGGGGGAGGTATAGAGGCATAGAGGCAGAAACAAAACCATTAGGTCAGAAAAATGTGGGGCAAAGAAAAGATAGAGGGCTAGCTGAAAACAAAGAGAGAGACAGAGCTATAGAAACAAGAACAATGGGAACAGAGAGGTTGGGCCTAGAACAGAGAGAGGGGGCTAATCAGTCCTTTTATCCTGCCTTGAAGTTAGCAGTTTAGTTTCTTTCAAGAAAGAAATATACTTTCTATGAATTTTGTAAGTTAACAGGAAATATTTTCATCTCTGAGAGCAATGTTAATTTTAAAGTGTTTATAGGAAATTTTTGTGGGACTACTTTCTTAAGAACAATATAAGCCAGGTATGTTGTCACATACCTGTAATAATACCTACATGGAATGCTGAGATCACCTGGAACCTAAACATTCTAGAACTTCTTGGACAATACACAACATACTATGTGCCTATTTCAAAAATGAAATGAAGTGAAATAAAATCAACCCAATGTACCTTCTTTATTTGTATCTCTTACCGTTGGAAACTAATAAGATAATGAATCAAAAAATAAATAAATTTCAATTATCTGTATGAATGAAAACAATTTTAAATGTTAAGAAGGTTAAAAAAATCACTACAGTGATGGGGAGGAAAGAGCCTGGGTGGGAAATGGGACAAGAAGGTGAACATGATCAGGTATTGTGTGTGTGGGGAACATAACTGAAGTGCTGAGGAAAAGCAAAAAGAATGGAAACAGGCAACTTTTTGAGGTAGGAGGTGAGAAAACCCTCGGTTATATCAGAGACCTGGGAGGTGAGAGACCCTAAGGACTCAAAGGGAGGGACCTTAGAAGAAATGCCCTACAGTGGGGAGAGGGAACTTGTAGAGTCCTCCTCCAGTGGAGGGACAGGACATCAAGTGGAAAGATTGAGTTACCATCCCACAGTAAAAAGCTCTAACTCAGAATTGTTCCTGTCTGAAAGAACTGCAAGGAAAAAACATGGAGAAAAGCCTAAAGAAAAGGAGATCCAGTGACAAGACCAAATTGTGATAAAGCTCAAGGAGAGGCATCAAGGCCTGACACTATTACTGATGCTATTCTGTGCTCACAAAAAATGGGCTTATCATGACTGCTCTCTGAAAGACCAAACCAGCAGGTGAAAGAGTCAGATGCTCAAATTTATATGCAACAAATAGACAGAAGCTGGGAACCCCTGTGGATGAATTGGGGAAAAGCTGGAAGAAGCTGAGGAAGAGGTCTACCCGGTAGGAGGACCAACAATCTCAAATAACCTGGACCTCCCAGGATGTCTCAGACACTGAGCCAGCAACCAGGCTTCATACACCAGATGATATAAAGCCACCAACACATATACAGAAAAGGACTGCCAGGTCTGGACTCAGTCAGATGAGGTCCATCTAATCCTCAAGGGATTCAGGCCCCAGGGAGCAGGGAGGTCTGGTGGAGAGGGGACAGGATGGTGGGGACATACTCTTGGAGATGGGGATTGTGGGCTTGGGGCCCTGGGAGCATGGGGGCATATAGGCAGGAGATATGGGGTGTGGAACAGTAAGAGGGGGAACTAGGAGAAGAATAAAATCTCGACTTTAAAAAAAGTATAAGAATAAATTTTAAATAATTCAACTATATTAGTGTGTGGAATTTCAATCCACGGGACTATATACCATTCACATATTCATTTAGATTTCCTTTGGAAGTTAATATAAAGATGCACTTACACTTAAACAAGAAAATGATTAAAGATATTTAAAAATAAAGAAGTTCTATTTTAACTCTAAAGGTATAACTGCTAGTTAACTTTGTAATCACATCACTGGGATTAACTTCCTTCTCAGAATCATCAGAATAACAAGGATTAAAGAAACTTTAAAACTCTGTTTCATAGGAAACAAAAAAGTTAGAGATTTTTTTTATTTGTTTTATATATATACCAGCAAGTGAAAATTTTTCATGCTTCATTTTTCTGAAGATGGGAAAGTAGAAGGGTACTTCAGATTATTCTCCATGATGGCTCTTTCAAACATAGACATTTTTTTTCTCAGTTCACCATCTACACCAAAAAGCATATCTTAGTTCTTGGTCCCCAAGTTCATCAAAACCTAAAACAGAAAAGTACCTCTTATTAAATAAATTCCCAAGGATACAAATATGAAAGATTCTGTGCAGATGATGTATAGGGTAAAGGTTAAGGTCAGGATTAGGATTAGGGTTAGTGTTAGGGTTATGTTTAATAAAGCAGGATAATTATAGTGTTATTAAAGTATGAGGTACATCTGAGGTCAAATTCCCATTTTATCATTTTATATCTTTAATAATTCATACAAAGCCATTAGGATTTTATGGATAATAGCAGTCATTTCAGTAAGAAATAATTCAAAATAATAAGTAGTTAAAACTTTATGATTATTAAAACATATTTAGATTCCTAAGGTCATTTTATGGACCATGTGCAACATACCTCCATGGACTTCTCATGCATTTCTTTAACTGCTTCCAGGGTCTGGTTCTGACTACATTTGGACAGTTTCAATGCTTGTTGTTCTTTTTGACAACTATTCTACAAATGTAAAAGGAAAACATTAGTATAACAATTCTGTTTATTTTTGTTGTTACTGCCATGCAACATGCATGGTAGTCTAACAATAAAACACTAAATGTATATCTAATACTAAAACATTTATGTGAGCAAAAATAATTCTATATGAAAGTTAAAAGGAATAGTTTTCCAACTGATTTAAAATTTTAACAACTATTTTGACTAAATATATATATATATTTACAATAATATGAAATAACATTATGCTACCAATTGTGGGGTAGGAATTTTTTTTAATGTGAAAGAGTTTTTCATAATGCACAGACTGGCCTTAGCCTCCCAAGTTCTTATGTTTATAGGCATGCACCATGTATACATGAACTCGGTAAAATCCTAGTCTTGGAAGCTTAGATTGGTTTTCTCTAGATTCCAATCTCAAGCAACATATAGAAGTAGTAACATAAAGTTCTCATTGTATTCTTTAGGGTTGCGCACAACCATGATAATTTGCATTTAAAAAAAATTAAGACAAGCCCTTTACACCTTTTCACCTTGGGCTACTACAATCCTGTTTTGCCCTTTATTCACTGTGATCAATTTTTTACCTCACATTTGCACTCAAATCATCATAATTAAGTAAAATTACCTCTAATTTGCAATGCTTATCTTTAAAAAAAGTGCACCTGCATACATTTGGAGACAAAGGGTTAATACTGGGTGTCATCTTTGATTTCACAGTACTGTTTCAGAGACAGAATCTCACTAAACCTAGAGCTCATCATTTATGCTACACCTGGTGGCTACAAAGATCTGGAGATCTTCTTTTCTCTGAACTAAATCTGAGATTGGTTGTTTTAAAATGCTCACAACCACACCAACTTTTTTTTGTTGTTGTGGTGTTGGTTTGTTTTTAGTGTTGCTAGTTTGTTGTTGTTTATTTTGTTGTTGTTGGTGGTGGTGTGGGCATTCATCCCAATGCAGGGAATATAAGCTGGGGTCTCCATGCCTACACGGGAGAAAGATTACCAATTAAACCATCTTCCAGCCCTGTAAATCAATCTTATTGGGCCCACATGCAGCATATGACACATTTAGGGATCTTTTCTTCTTTAAAACTTTCCTTCACTCATGGTAGTTTTCTTTCTACCAGTGGTTCTCTTCCTTTACTGGCTCCCTCTCACCAGCTGCCATATGCAGAATTACAAATTTTGAAGTACCCTGCTGTTCTGTCTTTAGACTCCTTATTTACAGGGATGATCACTTTCCCTTGAAATGTCATCCAGAGTCCAATGTTTAAAAACTGTCTTCAATTGGAGTATTTATTATTTATCTTTAGTTCCTATCTCTTTCCAGAACTGACTCATAATGGCAGGTTCCTCAATGCCTTCTGAGGCAAGAATGAATTTGCTGTTCCTTTCAAATTGAATACTTTCCAAACTATTAACCAGTAAATAAAATAAAATAGTTAATATGATTATCGTTGTCTCAGAACTTACTTGGAAACCAGGTGATGACTCTACAGGTAGAGTAATGGAGACGTGATCTAAAATTGTTTGCTGATATTCTTCCACAGGAAAATTCTTCCAGGGCTGTTGAGATTGTTTGTTTCCATCCTCTGTTGTTACTAAATCTTTACTAAATTTAGGACTGTAAGAACTGATTTACCAAATTGAGTTGGTTTTTTAATATAAACAACAGAGTCCAGGTGAAACCAATAAATAAGCTTTCTCTCTTCTTTGAACTCTGATATATTGTGTTTTTTTTTGTTTTTTTTTGTTTTTTGTTTTTTGTTTTTTTTTTTTTAGTCACTGGTAATCATCTCTTGATCTTTCTGCAAATGTCTGCCTCTTGAAAATTTATGATCTGGTATACCATAAAATGCCTAGTCGTTTTCATTGATATAGTATGCAATCAATAGTTTATATCTCAGTAAGACTAGAACAGAAGCAAGGATAGATAGATAATGGAACTTAATTTAGTTTCATATGCTCAACTCAAGGCTAGTTGTTCCATTCCTACTTAGTAATACTAGGTTAAATATTAAGTTTTTTTTATGGTACCAACCACTGATTTTTCTTTTTCTTCATTGAATTTCTGTACATCCATATCAGACTTCTGAAATGTAGTTATATACTGCTCACAAAATTTGTTGTTGATGTTCTTCCTGTAAAGCACAGTAACAAAAGCAGGCACATTTCATACCAATATGAAAATGAACACTCAGAACAAATTCAATTGAACATTTCATACTATAAAAAGAAAAATAGCAGTATAAAATATCTAATGGGAAATCATTATAGATTTTTCCGCTAACATATTATCAGAGAGGTTTTCATTTACGTTTTAGCTTTTCAAAATTAAAGAAATATAAACACACACAACACACACGTAACACACACACACACACACACACACACACACACACACATATATATATATATATATATATACATGTACAAAATTTAATTATATTTCAATGTGGTTTTTTTTTCATTATTTTCTACCAAATATAAGTTCTAATTTATTTTTCATACATTGCCTTAGTAAAGACAGTGCAAAACATGTCAACTAAAATATACAAATTGTCTGCATATGTAATTGTAGTTGTTCCTTTTGAATATTGTTAAACATAATAATCCATAAATTACATTCCTAAGACTATGTGCAAGACTTCTGTATTTCCACAATGAATGTAAATTAAAATTTAAATCTCATTAACATTGACTTAAAGCAGAAAATAAAATTTTCATAGATTTCTATGAATTAGATTTAGTTTGCTTGAAGGCATGATGTTATAGGGTTAACTGTTTAGACAAAATCAAAGCCACACATTTTTACTAAAGAATCAGACATGATATAATTTTTTTAAACTTCAGCCACATATAATTTTTAAAATGATACACATTTGACCCTACAAATATAACAACTCTACCTCTCTCGTTCGTTCGTTTTGCAAAATCTTTCTAATTTCTGGTTGCTGCCTTTGAAAGATTCTTTGACATAAGTTTCCATCCATTTTCTCTTTATGTGAAGCGTCTTATAAATGTCATCTATATTAAAAATAAAGAGTCATTTTGAAGAAAAATTAGATGATTCCATGTATTCAAGTAAAAATAGATATAGATAAATTTCATTCAATAATGCTATGGAAACTTAAAATTAAATGATAGATATCACAAACATGCTTCATACTTTAGAATACTTAGGGTTTGGTATGTTCAGATGAAGGATGTTCAACCTGTAAAGTCTACAGAAATGTTCCACAACATAGAAAAAAACAGTCCATGTATTTTGGATAAGAAATATCTAATCTTATCTGAATTTTAATTTCTGTAAGGAAAATAATTTTGAGCTTCAAGAACAGTTTTCAAAAGAACAAATGCACAAAACAAAGGATCAAAAGTATACTTAATTCTTCATAAGGAAACACTTTTAATAAAGGCTAATTCTTTTCCAAATCTAAAAAAGATGATGCAACTGAAAGAACAAACTTGACTGTGGAACTGTTAGACCCATTGTTTAAAATATTCAATTAAAATAAGAGGGCAACCGGTCATATTAGTTCCCATGTTAATCCTAGTATTCTGGAGGAAAAGGCAGAGAGATATTTGTGTGTTCCAGGTTAACCTGGTCAACATACTGAGTTCCAGGACAGACAGAGCTACAAATGAGACCCTGTCAGAATCAAACCTGCGTTTGATTCCTAGCACCTACATAATGTGCACAAATATCTCCAACTCCAGTTCCAGGGGATGTGATGCCCTGTTCTAAATTCTGCATGCACCAGGTACATATGTATATGACTCACAGACATACTTATAGGCAAAATACCTATATAAATAAAAATAGATAAAAATGTTAAAATCTATGTTTAAAACAATGATCTCCAAGTTTTTTTTAATCAAAATAAAATTATTTCTAAAGTGAATTGGTAATTATATTTCAGAACATATCCTTTAAAAAAACACTTGAAGAAAATTATGGTAGGAACTTTTGATCAGTAACTGCTGCAGTTCATGAAAATTGTAATGCTTCAGAAAATGTTTAGTACCTTTCTAGCATGCACAGTTAGCTTTCAGTAACTAGGATGAAGCTATATTTCGGTGTACATGTTTAATATTCTCACCATCCATAGTACTAGACAAAATCAGATTATTAAATGATTATTCTGCCTCCTCTAAATAGAGCAAATCCTTCAGTTGAAAAAAAATAATTTGGTAAAATGGGTAACTTGAAAGAAGCAAAATATTATTTTTTAAAAATATAATATTGTTTCATGGGGGTAGAGATATGGCTCAGCAGTTAAGAGTACTTCCTGTTCTTTGCAAAGGACATAGGTTTGGTGTCTAGCACTCATATGGTGGCTCACAACTATCTGACTCCAGTTCCAGGTATCTGAAATAATCAACTGATATCTGAACAACAGGTACACATGTGGTGCACATATATAACTGTAAGCAAAACACTAATACACATAAATAAGTCCAAAAATAGGTATTAGGAGCATTGTTTAGTAAGCCATGTAAAGATGTTTTTTTTGTGTGTATGATCCTAGTATTGGAAGCTTAAGCAGGAGATTTCCAGTGTAAAGACTGCATAGGTTAAATAGGAAAATGCAGGCCAGCCTGAACTACATAATGACACCATATCTCAAAGACAAGTTACTGTCTTCTGAGAAAGCTCACTTAGCATTCAGTTACATATAATTTAAAACAGATACTTTAGAATCTGAGTATCATTCTCTCATTGTTTAGTAAGTTGTCTTCCACTTACAGTTACATAATTCATTTCATAAAAAGAAAAAAAAAAAAACAATGAAGGGATTGGAGAGATGATTCAGCAGTTAAGAGCACTGGTTCCCTTCCAGCTTTCTGAGATTGGAGTACCAAAACCCACAAGGTGGCTCACTACCTATAACTTCAGTTTCAGGGGATTCAAGGCCTTCATCTGGCTTCCTCAGGTACAAGACACACTAGTTGTGCACATACACACGTGAAAGAAAAAAAAAAAACAATAACCATAACATAAAATTTAAAAATAAGTTATAAGGGTTACATTAAAGAATTCAGTTTTGCACTGTGCCATATAAAGAAGGAAGCACAGAAGACTCCTAGAAAAGAAACTGACAATATAAAATTAGCACTGGATCAATGAAAATATGTTTCATGTACAGAATTTTGTATACATATCACTTAGCTATGAGTACATGGAACTGTGAAATTGTTTACATCTATTTTTTTTTTCCTTTTAAAATTCCTTCAAAGCTGTTACAAAAAAGCCTCAGTAGTCAAGAGGGCCTACTGTGAAAAGAGGAGGTTCACAAAGTACTTTTTTTTGTTTTTTAAGGTAAGTAATGTTACTTCATGCTTATCAAAGGATAATTCATCAAAGATGAACTCACAATTCTGAATATCTATGCTCCAAATACAAGGGCAACCAAATTCATAAAGAAATTTTACTAGAACTCAAAGTACATATTGTACCCCATATAATAATAGTGAGAAACTTCAACACCCCACTCTGAGCAACGCAGAGGTCCTGGAAAAAAGAAATGAAAAAGAGACACTGTGAAACTAATGAGAATTTATGAAACAATCGGATTCATCAGATACATATATATGTATCTGTCACACACACACAGACACACACATCCAAACATGCACACATATATTGAAGCAAATTCACACACAGTTCTCACTAGATGAAGAAAAATTATTTGAAAAAAATTCAACAAACCTTCATGATAATAGTCTTGGATAGATTAAGAATTTTAAGCACATACCTAAATATAGAAGCAAACCAGAAGCCAACATCAAATTAAATGGAAAGAAACTTGATGCAATCCCACTAAAATAAGACAAGACAGGACTAGACAAGGCTTCTTACTCTTTCCCTACCAATTCACTATAGTACTACAAGTTCTAGACAGAGCAACTAGAAAACAAAAATTGGTCAAAGGAATAAAAATTGGAAAGGAATAAATCAAAATATCACTATTAGCAGATAATAAAATAGTATACTTAAGTGACCACAAAAATTCCATCAGAGAACCCATAAACCTGAAAAACAACTTCAGCAAAGTGGCTAGATATACAATTAACTCAAACAAAACAGTACCTTTCTTCTACTCAAAAGATAAACAGGATGAAAGGCAATTATGGAAACAACACCTTTCAAAAGTCACAAATTATAGTTCCTTGATGTGACTCAAACCAAGCAGGTGAAAGATTTCTATGACAAGAACTTCAAGTCTCTGAAGAAAGAAACTGAAAAATCTCAGAAGATGGAAAGGTCTCCCATGGTCATAGATTAAGTTAGTAAAAATGGCTGTCTTCCCAAAAGCAATCTACAGATTCCATGCACTCTCCATCAAAATTTAAACTCAATTCTTCGTAGAGACAGAAAGAGCAATATGCAAAACCATTCGGAATATCAAAACTCCAGAATATCCCAAAACTATTCTCAACAATAAAAGAACTTCAGGGGGAATCATCCCTGACCTTAAGCTGTATTATGCAGAAATAGTGATAAAAAATGTATGGTAATGGTACAGAGACAATGCCTTCATGAAATGGAGAGATCTAAAATATATCATCCTGTGTGATCTCAAAGGAAAAAAAAAACATGGTATGCACTCACTGATAAGTGGATATTATCCTAAAAGCTCAGAATACCCAAAATGTAATTCACAGACCACATGAAGCTGAAGAAGAAGGAAGACAAAAGTGTAGGTGTTTCAGTCCTTCTTAGAATGGGGAACATAATATTCCTGATAGGAAATGTGGAGATCAGGGCAGAGACTTAAGGAATGACCATCCAGATTCTGTCCAACCTTTGGATCCATCCCATATACAGAAACCAGACACAGTCACTATTGTGGATACCAACAAGTGCTTGCTGATAGGAGCATAATATGACTGCCTCCTGAGAGGCTCTGCCAGGGCTTGGCAAGAACAGAGGCTGATGCTCACAGCCAACAATCAGACTGATCATGGGGTCCCCAGGGGAGCAGTTAGAGGAAGAACTGAAGGAGCTGAAGGGGTTTGCAACCTTACAGGAAGAACAACAATATGAACCGAGAAGACAGACCAGAGCACTCAGGGACTAAGCCACCAAACAAAGAGGGGCACCCATGACTCTAGCGGCATATAGAGCAGAGGATGGTATTGTCAGACATCAGTGGGAGGAGAGGTCCTTGGTCCTGTGAAAGCTCCATGCCCCAGTGTAGGCAAATGCCAGGGTAGGGAGGTGGAGTATGTGGGTGAGGGAACAGGCTCATAGAAACAAAGCAAGTGTCAAATGGAATAGGGATTTCCTGGGATTAAACCAGGAAATGGCTGATATTTGAAATGTAAATAAATACACACACACTCACACACACACTCACACACACACACACACACACACACACACACACACAGATGGCTTTAACTGTGTCTTCAGGTGGGTTTACATCTAATCACAGGATGATCTAAATTTTTCCCATTCCTGCTAGTTTTTTGATAAATTAGAGTAAATGTGTCTGCATCTCAATCTCCAAATAAAATCATAGTTGCTCTTATCACAACCAAGCTCCTCAACCTTTTTCATCACAATACAAATCTAAGACAAATCTTAAATATAAAATTCTTCCTGGCTGGACAAATATTTTACTGCTACAGCAAGAAGCTCTGGTTTCAATCTTCAGGAATGAAAAATAAAAACCCCCAAAATTTAGATATAAAAAATAAAGAAGGCATGATTCCTCGGGCCCCATTACATTTCTGAGGCTGAGGACTTCAGGTACAAGGCCAGTCCAGGCTGCAATTGAGGTTTCAGACAATCCTGAGATATAGAGCTAGAGGTTACTTTCCTAAACCAAAACAACAAATAAATAAAGACAGCCTGGTCTGAATTATGTCTGAATTCCCAGCACTTCTGAGGCTGAGAGAAGCCTCTAGTATTTGAGGCAGTTTGGAACCTATATATAGAAATTTCGGCAATGTGGCATTTTCACAACACGTTAAAATGTAGACTGGTCTTCAGTTTCTTTTTAATAAATTCCTGGTGGGAAGCAGTTGCACAGAAGAGGGTTTTGTCTGTTTCATCCACTAAGTGAAGTCCAGTTTACTCACACCTCACATCCCCAGTCCCCAAGAATACTTTCAGGGTCTCCATTTCCTTGGCCTTCCTGATTTCTGCTAGGAGCTAGTCTGTTCAAACTCTTGCAGTTACAGTGAAGTTCTCAGTTTTTCTCAGCAGAGGCCTAAGTGGGAAAGGTCGATTGTGAACCTGGAAGTAGCAACTTCCTGAGTCCAGTGAGGGTCACCTAATCTCATTACTCCTGAAGAAACACCTCCAAAACTCCACCTTCATCCCCACCCAGACCCCTAGCTGAACCAGGATTAACCAACAGACAATTGACTACCTCCACTGAGACTTCATCCTACCATGATTCCTCAAGAATTTTGCTTCCTCAAGAACTCTTTGTAGCCACCATACTGGGTAACAGGGTTTGAACAGCAGGAAAATAATCTCAGCCAAGCCCATTGCTGATTGGCTGTGTTTGCACATGAGTACTAAGGGTAAGAGAGGCTCTTTCAGTCATCTGTGATTAAAGCTTCAAAAAGCGGGTAGTATTTTAACTTCCACTACTACCCAGAGGCTTTCCATTTTCTAAGTTTGCAATACTAACTTGAAAGTTAAAATAAAATGAACTCCAAAGACGACTCTCCTACTTTGTTTCAGATGAAGGGACTGTTCTGTGTAACTCTAAATTGTTTTTTTTTTGTTTGTTTGTTTGTTTTGTTTTTTTGTTTCTTTTTTTTTGTTTTTTTTTTTAAACTAAAGTGTTTTTGCATGTTTGTATTTATATAACATGTATGACTAGTTCCCCTAGAAACTAGAATAGGATGCCAAAATCCCTGGATCTAGAATTAAAAATGATTTTGAGAATTATGTGGGTTCTAGGAACTAAACCTTGGTTCTGTACAAAAGCAACAAGTGTTCTTAATTTCTAAGCCATCTTTCCATTCCTATCCTGTGTGTGTTTTAAGGTGTGCTGGACCATTTCTCACGATAGATGTTTAATTTTACTATATAATGGAGAGTATAAAAAATGACTTTGTTAATGTTGTCTATTTCCAGAAACAGAAAAACAAACAAACAAACAAACAAAACAGCAACAAAAAAACCATAATTTTAATGGATTGTGTAAATCATAAATAGTTTCAGGATAAAAATGGAGTGTATACATTTCAGTATATGGGTGCATAAGGAGGCC
Organism: Mus musculus; assembly: GCF_000001635.26. Classification (NCBI taxonomy): domain Eukaryota; kingdom Metazoa; phylum Chordata; class Mammalia; order Rodentia; family Muridae; genus Mus; species Mus musculus. The sequence goes on along the minus strand of NC_000087.7, from coordinate 84,762,977 downwards.
AGATATAGACATCTGTTTTATTCTCAATTATATTCCAAATTTCTTTTTCATTTTCAGTTTTTTTTTTCAAGTCAGGGTTTATCTGTATAGCTCTGGTTAACCAGGAACTCACCCTGTATACCAGGGTGGCATCAAAATCAAAAATCTCCCTGCCTCTGCCTCCCAACGTCTGGGATTAAGGCATGTGCCACCACTGACTGACCCAACTTAAAACTTGAGATAGGTTCTCTCTGAATATGCAGCTAACCAATGCCACTACCTCGGCTAGCCAGCAAGCTGTCTCCACCTACTCAGCACTGGTTGGCAGCCTGCATTTTAGAAGTGGATTCTAGGCCCCCACTTTTATTTTCAAGAAAAACATTTTACTAAAACAGCCATCTCTCTAGCCACTCTTCAAGGTTTGTTCTGTTGCTATAGACACTGCAATTTTTTGTTTGTTTGTTTTTTGTTTGTTGGGTTTCTTTTTCTATTTCTCTAATCATGCCTAAGTTTAGGCTCCTAAAATGCTTAGTGGTGGTTTTGCTTGTTTCCTTACAACAGCAAATTGGTTTTCTTGCTCACTTTACAATTTGCAGCTAATTTGGCACACTGGACGAACTGACATTTCATTTACTAGTCTTATTGCTGTGTTTTGTTTCTTTGGTGCTTTTTTTTTTTTTTTTTTTTTTTTTAATTTGCTGGGTTTGTTTTTTTTTGCTGGTTTTTTGTTTTTGTTTTTGTTTTCACCACTGAAGATGAAATTTATAACTTTTAATGGTGCTTTACCACTGAGCTACATCTTTAGTTAATCTTTAGTTTTGAATGTTGGATGAGAAGTTATCTGTGTGTATTTTTTAAAGAAAACTATAATTTCTGTGAAGCCTACAATTATCCCCCTATGCTATAGGTTCTATAGAGATCTGTTTCCCTCGTTTGGCCTCTTCAAGAAACAGGGAAATATTTCTAAAACACATACCTCCAGATTTATCCAACATACTGCCTACTTCATGTCTGTGAAGACAGAACAATAAAAAATTAAAGCAAGAAATATAGTAGACTGGTAGGCCATTTTTTTTACCACACACAAATCTTTACACAGAACCTTCTTTAATTTTTTATAATAAATATATAATGTTTGGTTTGGAACAAATGTCATATGCATGTAAAATATATGGTGGACTACCAACTTGAACTTGGATTATTTACTTTTAACAATTCATACGTTTACACCCCACAAGGAGTTTACTCATAACTCTCCCACAATTGCCAAGACCCTTTTTTCCCCCAGATAGTCCCCTACTTATTTTTATGATGTTTCTCCTTTTCTTTGAGTGTGTCAAAGATCACATGCAGGTGGTCCTATTGTATGAGTTCCTATGTGTTTGTGATCACAAAGTCTAAAGGATCCCAAGCTGGGCTTGAACTTAACATATATCAGCATCTGACATTGAAATGCTGATCTTCCTGAATCTAGTTTTCCAGTGAAGGTAACACAAACACTACTTTTGAAGTACTCTATTGAACTGGCAAAAAAAAAAAAAAAAAAAAAAAGAAAGAAAAAAAAGAGAAAAAAAGAAAAAGAATTGAAAATATTACCCCATGTCTTCATCTCCTTTTACTTGAGGCGATATATTTTCATCTTTACCAATTGCTGGATTATTTACTGTATTGACAATAGAAAATGTAAACATTTGAAAGTATGCAATATTAGTAATAGTTAATAAAGTACTATCAATTTGAATTTCTTTGGAAAAACTGCCCATTTTGAGTTTTTGAAACAGATTTTAAAAATTAAGTAAAATTAAGTACATCCAGGAAATCTAGGACACAAGGAGAAGAAAAAACATAAGGATAACAGGTATAGATGAGAAGTAAGATTTCCAAATTATAGGGCCAGTGAATATCTTCAACAAAACTATAAAAGAAACCTTTCCTAACCTAATGAAAGAGATGTCCATGAACATACAAGAAGCATGCAGAACTCCAAATAGTTTGGACCAGAAAAACAACAACAAAAACAAAAATCCCTGCCATCATATATTAATCAAAGCACCAAATGAACAAAACAAAGAAAGAATATTAAAAGCAGTAAGGTAAAATGGTCAAGTAACATATACAGGAATTCCTATCAGAATTACACCTAACTTCTCCCCAGAGACTATGAAAGCCATAAGATCCACGGTAGATATCATACAGACACTAAGAGAGCAGAAATAAGAGACAAAGCTATAATATGCAGTAAAACTATTTTACCATAGATTGAGAAAACAAGGTATTCCGTGAAAAAACAATATTTACACAATATCTTTGAACAAACCAAACCCTTCAAGGTTTAATAAAGGGAAAACTCCAATATAAGGAGGGAAATCACATGCTAGCAAAAGCAAGATATTAATCTTGAAGTAAACCTAAAAGAAGATAGCTACATGAACAAAATTCCAACAAAAATAACAGGAAGAAACAAAGACTTTGTCTTAGTATCTCTTAATATCAACATATTCTATTCACCAATTAGAAAGAAATAGACAAACAGACTGGATGTGTAAGCAAGACCCAGCATACCAGAAACAAACCTCAGGGACAAAGACAGACATTTCCTCACAGTAAAAGGCTGGAAAACAATTTTCTAAGCAAATGTTCCAAAGAAACAAATTTGGAGTAGCCATTCTAATATCAAATAAATTTGACTTTCAACCCAATGTTATCAAAAAAGACAAGGAGTGACACTTCATATTCATCAAAGTTAAAATTTACCAAGATGAATTTTCAATTCTAAACATTTATAGTCCAAATGCAATGGCATCCATATTCATATAAGAAACTTTAGTACAGCTCAAAATGCACATTGCACCACACACAATAATAGCAGAAGACTTCAACAACCCTCCTCATCAATGGAAAGATCCTGGAAAGAAAAATTAAAAAAGACACAGTTAAACTAACAGAAGTTATGAAACAAATACATTAGTTGATATCTATAGAACATTTTATTCTAGAACAAAAATTGTCCATTCTGCTCAGCACCTCATGACGCCTTCTCCAAAATTAACAATATAATCAGTCACAAAACATGCCTCAACAGATATAAAAATATCCAAATAATCTCATACATCCTATCTAATCACCAAGGACTAAGGCTGATCTGAAATAATAATATAAATAATTGAAAACCCATGTACACGTAGAAGGTGAACAAAAATCCAGTCAGTGATAAATCAGGTAGGGAAGAAATAAAAAAAAAAAAATAAATGTAAGACTTTTTAGAGTTTAAAAAAAATGAAGTTACTACATACCGAAAGTTGTGGAACACAACTAAAGCAGTGTTAAAGGGAATCTCATAGCTCTGAATGCCTCTAAATAGAAACTGGAGAGAAGATACAGTAGTAGGTTGACAGCACACCTAAAACCCCTTGAATAACAGGAAGGAAATTCACCCAAGAGGAGTTGAAGGCAGGAACTAATCACACTCAGGGCTGAAATCAAACAAGTGGAAACAAAGGAACTATAACATAAAATCAAACAAACTAGGAGCTGGACCTTTGAGAAAGTCAACAAGATAGATAAAACATAAGCCAGACTAATTACAGGGCACAGGGAAAATATCAACATTAACAAAACCAGTAATGAAAAGGGAGACATAACAACAGATACTTAGTAAATCCAAAAAAATCATCAGATCCTACTATATAAGCCTGTAACTTAGCAAAAGTGGAAAATCTGGATGAATTGGACAATTATCTAGACAGATGTCAGGTACTAAATTTCAATCAGGTTGAGATAAACCCTGTAAACTCTCCCATAATCCCCAAAGAAATAGAAGCAGTCATTAAGAGCTACCCCCTCAAAAAAAAAAAAAAAAAAAGCCCCGTATCTGATGGGTTTAGTACAGATTTCTATCAGGCTTTCAATGAAACACCAATACCAACAATCTTCAATCTATTATGCAAAAACAAAAGAAAATGAACACTACTTAATTTGTTCTATGAAGCCACATTTACTCTTATACCCAAACCATACAAAAACCCAATGAAGACAGGATACTTCAGACCAATTTAACTTATAAATATTGATGCAAAAATACTCAATAACATCCTGTTAAACACAATCCAAGAACACATCAAAATGATCATCCTTCATGATCAAGCGGCTTCATCCCAGGGATACAGGAATGGTTCAATATATGGGAATCCATCAATGTAATCCAATATGTAAAGAATCTCAAGGAAAAAAAACACAGTATTATCTCATTAGACGCTGAGGAATCATTTAAAAAAAATCAACACACCTTCATGATGAAGTCTTGGATAGATTCAGAAAGCAAGGCCCATAACTAAACATAGTAGCAAACCAGGATCCAACATCAAAATAAATGGAGAGAAACTCGATGCAATCCCACTAATATATGACAAGGCTTCCCACTCTCTCCCTACCTATTCACTATAGTACTAGAAGTTCTAGCCAGATTAAATAGACAACAAAAAGAGGTCAAAAAGTTAAAAATTGGAAAAGAACAAATGAAAATATCACTATTAATAGGTAATAAGATAGTATATTTAGTGACCCCAAAAAAATCCTCTAAAGAACCCTTAAGCCTGAGAAACAACTTTAGCAAAGTGATTGGATATACAATTAACTCAAATAGATCAGTAGCCTTCCTCTACTCAAAGGATAAACAGGCTGAAAAGGAAGTTATGGAAGCAACACTCTTCACAATAGTCTCATATTTTAATACCTTGGTGTGACACGAAAAAAGCAAGTCAAAGTTCTGTAGGACAAGAACTTCATGTCTCTGAAGATAGAATTGAAATTCTCAGAAGATGGAAAGATCTCCCATGGCCATAGATTGGTGTCCCAAATAATTTAGTAAAAATGTCTATCTTGCCATAAGTAAGCTCTGATTCCATGCCCTCTCCATCAATATTCAAACTTAATTCTTTATAAAGATAGAAAGAGCAATATGCAAAATCATTTGGAATAACGAAAATCCAGGATATTGTAAAACTATTCACAACAATAAAAGAACTTCAGGGGGAATCATCCCTGACCTCAAGCTGTATTATAGAGAAATAGTGATAAAAATGTATAGTGACCATAAAGAAAAAATGACTTCAGGAAGTTCACACGAAAACGGATATGTCTAAAGTATATCATCCTGTATGAGGTAACACAATCCCAAAGGAAAAAATATGGTATGCACTCACTGATAAGTGGATATTATCCTAAAAGTTCAGAATACCCAAAATGTAATTCACAGACCACATAAACCTTAAGAAGGAAGAAAAAAGTGTGCATGTTTCCGTCCTTCTCAGAATGGGGAACAAAATACTACTGGGAGGAAATATGGAGACAAAGTGCAGGGCAGAGACTGAAGGAACGACCATTCAGAATCTGCCCCACCTGTGGATCCATCCCGTATATAAACACCAGACCCTGTCACTATTGTGGATACCAACAAATGATTGCTGAAAGGAGCCTAATAAGGCTGTGTCCTTAGGGGCTCTGCCAGAGGTTGGCAAAAACAGAGGCTCATGCTCACAGCCAACAATCAGACTGATTATGGGGTTCACAGTGGAGGAGTTAGAGGAAGGACTGAAGGAGCTGAAGGGGTTTGTAATCTTACAGGAAGAACAATAATATGAACCAAGCAGACCGCCCCCCTCCCCCCAGAGCACTCAGGGACGAAGCCAGCAAACAAAGAGGGGGACCATGGCTCCAGCTAAATACATAGCAGAGGATGTCCTTGTCAAACATCAGTGAGAGGAGAGGTCCTTGATCATGTGAAGTTTGGTGTCCCAGTGTAGGCAAATACCAGAGCAGGGACATGGGTGTTGGTGGGTGGGAAAACATGCTCATAGAAGCAGAGGGAGGGTGGAATGGTAAAGGGAATTTCTGGGGTGAAACCAGGAAATGACTAATATTTGAAATGTAAATAAACACACACACACACACACACACACACACACACACCTAATATGATGGCTTTAACTGTGACTTCAAGTGGGTTTATATGCAATCACAGGATGATCTAAATTTTGGTCCCATTGTTGCTAGGGTTTTGATAAATTAGAGTAAATGTGTTTGCATCTCAATCTCCAAATGAAATCATGGTTGCTTTTATCATAACCAAGCTCCTCAATTTTTTTCATCATAATACAAATCTAAAGCAGATCTAAAATATAAAGTTTTTCTGGCTGGACAAATATTTTACTGCTACAGCAAGAAGCTCTGGTTTCAATCTTCAACAAGGAAAAAAGGAATAAAAAACAAACAAACAAACAAACAAACAAACAAACAAAAATTTAAATATAAAAAATAAAGAACACATATTTCCTCAGGCCCAGGTACATTTGTAAGGCTGGGGACTTCAGTTTCAAGGCCAGTCAAAGCTGCAGGTGAGATTTCAGACAATCCTGAGATATAGAGTTAGAGCTTACTGTCCTAAACCAAAACAACAAATAAATAACAACAACCTGGCCTGAATTATGTCTGAAGTCCCAGCACTTCTGAGGCTGAGAGGAGCCTCTGTATTTTGAGGCAATTGGAGCCTATACATAGAAATTTCGGGAATCTGCCATTTTAACAACAGGTAGAGGTAAATGAAGACTGGTTTTCAGTTCGTTTTTAATGAATTCCTGGCAGGCAGCAGCAGCTAAAAGAAGGTTTTAGTCTGTTGGCTCCACTAACTGACTTCCAATTTACTCACTCCTCACCTCCCCAAGCCCCAAGAAGACTTCCAGGGTCTCCAATTCCCTGGCCTTCCTACTTTCTGTTAGAAGATAATTCTGTTCAAACCCCTGCCCTTAGCGAAGTTCTCTGTTTTTCTCAGCAGAGAACTAAGTGGGAAAAGTTGATTGTGAGCCTGGAAGCAGTACCTTCCTGAGTCCAGTGAGGGTCACCTCCTCTCCTTACTCCTAAAGTAACACCTCCACCCCTCCACCTTCTTCCCCACACAGGCCCCCAGCTCAAACAGTATTAATCATCTTTCAACAGACAATTGACTACCTCTACTGAGACTTCTCCCTACCATGCTTCCTCAAGAACCTTGCTTCCACAAGAACTCGGCTTGATGACTACCACAAAGCATACTGGGTAACAGGGTTTGGATAGCGGGAAAACAATCTCAGCCAAGGCCCTTGCTGATTGGCAGTGTTTGCACATGTGTACTAAGGGTGAGAAAGGCTCAATCAGTCGTCTGTCATTGAAGAGCAAAAAGGAGGTAGTATTTTAGCTGCCACTACTACCCAGAGGCTTTCCATTTTCCAAGTTTACAATACTAACTTGAAAGCTAAAATAAAACGGACCCCAAACAAGACTCTCCTACTTTGTTTCAGATGAAGGTGCTGTTGTTTGTAATTTTCAATTGTTTTATTTATTTAAGTAATTTGTTTTTGCATGTTTGTGTTTATAAACATGCATGTGTGGTGCACATAGAAACTAGAAGAGAATTCCAAAACCCATGGATATAGAATTAAAAATGGTTTTGAGCCATTGTGTGGGTCCTAGGAACTAAAACTTGGTTCTGTCCAAGAACAACAAGTGCTCTTAATTTCTAAGCCATCTTTCCATCCCTGTCCTTTGTGTCTTTTAAGGTGTGCTGATCATTTTTCTTGAAAGATGTTTATTTGTACTATACAGTGGAGATTACAAAATTATAACACTTTTTTAATATTGACAATTTGCTCATAGAGAAAAAACAAAAAGACAAAAACCATCATTTTAATGGATTGTGTAAATCAGATAAAGAGTATTGTAAAAAACTGATGCATATACATTCCAGTATAAGTATGCATAAGAGGGCGACAAATAGACATTTGCTGCATTCTCAATCACATTCCAACTTCCTTTTTTTTTTTTTTTCAAGGCAGGGTTGTAGTCCTGGACCTCACCCTGGTTACCAACTGCTGGGATTATGGCATGAACCACCTCTGACTGCCCAAATTTAAAACATGAGACAGGTTCTCTCTGAATCTGCAGCTCACCAATGCCACTAGCCTGGCTAGCCAGCAAGCTGTCTCCAACTACTTTTCACTGGGTTGCAGCCTGCATTTTTAAAGCCGATTTAAGACCCCCTCCTTAATTTATATACTTTCAAATAAAGCACATTACCAAAACAGCCATCTCTCTAGCCCCTCTGAGAGGTTTGTTCTCTTGTGGTAGCCACTGTATATTTTTTTTTTATTCTCTAATCATGCCTAAGTTTAGGCTCCTAAAATGCTTATTGCTGGTTTTGCTTGTTTCCTTACAAGAGCAAACTGGGTTTCTTGCTCATTTTACAATTTGCAGTTAATTTGGCAAACTGGACAACCTAACATTTCATTTGCAAGACTTATAACTGTGTTTTGCTTGTTTGGTAGGATTTTTGTTAATTTGGTGCATTTGTTGGTTTGTTTGGGGTTTTTATTGTTATTGTTTTGTTTTGTTTCTTTGTTTGTTTTTGTTTGTTTATTTTTGCCACTGAAGATGAAACTCATCACTTTTAAATGGTGATTTACCACTGAGCTACATCTTCAGCTACTCTTGCATTCTGAATGTTTGCTGAGAAGTTATCTCATATGTGTTTTAAAGGAAACTACAATTACTGTGAACCCAAAATTATCCCCTTTTGCTATACAGTCTAGAAATCTGATGCCCTCTTCTGACCTCTTTAAAAAACAGGTAATACCTCCAAAAACACATACCTTCAGATTTATCCAACATACTGTCTACTTCATCTCTGTGAAGAAAGGAAAATAAAAAAAATTAATGCAAGAAATATAGTGGACTGGTAGGCATTTTTCTTACCCACACAAAACTTTAAAAAGAACTTTCTTTTAATTATTTATAATAAATATATAATGTTTGGTTAAGAACAAATGTCATATATATATATATATATATATATATATACATATGTATATGTATGTGTATATATATATATGTATGTATGTATGTATACATATATATATATATATATGTATATATATATATATGTATGTATGTATGTATGTATATATTACATGGTGGAGTATCAAAGTGATCTTGTATCCTTTACTTTTACCAATTCATACATTTACACCCACAGTAGTTTATTCATTACTCTCCCACTCTTGCTGAGACCCTTCTTCTTGCCAGATGGTCCCCCTCTTATTTTCATGATTTTTCTCCTTTTCTTTGTGTGTATATCTTGGAAGATCTCAGGCAGGTGGTCATATTATACTAGTTGCTATGTGTTTGTAATCACAAGGTCTGAAGGACCTCAAGCTGGGCTTGAACTCAACATATAGCAGTGTCTGATTTGTATTGCTATCTTCCTGAATCTACTTCTCCAGTGAAGGTAATACAAACACTACTTATGAAGTAATCTATTGAGCTGGCAAAAAATATTGAAAATGTTACCCCATATCTTCATCTGCTTCTGCTTGAGGCGATATATTCTCATTTTTATCAAATGCTGGGCTCTTTACTGTATTAACAATAGAAAACAGAAACATTTGAAAGGATTCTATATAAGTAATAGTTAATAAAGTACTATCGATTTGAATTTATCTGGAAAAACTCTCCATGTAAATTTTTGGAAGAGATTTTAGAAAGGAAATATTTACACCGAGAAAATCCAGGACACAAGGAGATGACAAAACTTAAGGATAATAGGTATCAATGACAAGTAAGTTTTTCAAATTTAGGGACAGTGAATATATTCAACAAAATTATAGAAGAAAACTTCCCTAACCTAAAGAAAGAGTTGCCTATGAATATACAAGTAGCCTACAAAACTCCAAATAGTTTGGACCACAAGAGAAATTTCTTCCATCATATAGAAATCAAAACTCCAAATGCATAATAAAAAAAAAAGAAAAGAAAAAGAAGAATATTAAAAGCACTAAGGGAAAATGGTCAAGTGACTTATAAAGGAAATCCTATCAAAACTATACCTAACTTATCCCCAGAGATTATGAAAGCCATAATATCCAGGGCAGATGTCATACAGACCCTAAGGGAAAAGAAATGCCAGACAAGGCTACTAGACGCATCAAAAAATTTTACAATAGATTGAGAAAACAAGGTATTCTGTGAAAAAAAAAAACGATATCTACACAATATGCTCGAACAAATCCAGCCCATCAAGTGGGTAATAATGGGAAAACTCCAATATAAGGAGGGAAATTACACTCTAGAAAAACCAAGAAATTGATCTTGAAGCAAACCTAAAAGAAGAAAGCTACATGAATCACATTCCAACTCTAACAACAAAAATAACAGGAAGCAACAACTACTTTTCCTTAATATCTCATAATATCAGCGGACACAATTCACCAATAAAAAGACATAGAATAACAGACAGGATGTGTAAGCAAGACCAAGCATACTAGAAACAAATCTCAGGGACAAATACAGATATTACCTTAGAGTAAAAGGCTGGAAAACAATTATCCAAGGAAATGTTACAAAGAAACAAGTTGGAGTAGCCATTCTAATATCAAATAAATTCGACTTTCAACCCAAAGTTATCAAAAAAAAAAAAAAAGAGGAGGGACACTTCATATTCATCAATGTTAAAATTTGCCAAAATGAATTCCCAATTCTGAACATTTATACGCCAAATGCAATGTCATCCACACTCATAAAAGAAACTTTAGTAAAGCTCAAAAACACACATGAATAGAGCATTAAAAGAAACCTTGACTAAATTGGTTTTAGAGACCTGCAGAAAAGATTATGCAGCTCTTTTTCCCTTCATCTTGTTCTGAGTATGGAACACCACAGGGAAATTTAAACTTACACCATTCGAACTCCTCAACTGGCCCCCCCCTTTAACAGAAGCAGGTGGAATGTTTGACCCTCATGTTTCTTTTTCAGAACTCCCACTAGCTCACTTGAAGGACCTACAACTGGTCAGAAAACATGCCTTGGAAATGTTGAAACACAATAAAAAACTTAAACAAAAACAAAAAAACAAAAAACATACGAACCAGAAACCATCTTGGTGCCACATAAATTTCAAACAGGATTACCTGTCCTGGTCTGGTGCCACCATTCTGGCAAACTTGAACTCAGATCAAAAGGACTTTCCCTGATGATTCTCACAAGCCCTGCTGCCACACCTCCAGCATGTGCCCAGTTCTGGCATCCAGCCTGCCATGGCCCACTGGCCTGGCACTGCTCACACACAGTGGGCACTGCACAGGAACCTCCCTCCCTCCCTCCTCCCAATTGCAAGAGGCTCTTTTGTCTCATTCAATGGGCTTCTGAGGTTCTCAATCTTACATATCCTAAAGCTGTGACCTCATGTTGGCTTTGTTTGGCAGCTTGGCCAGAGGTTTAATTTTCTAACTTATAAGATCAGAACTATGTACTAGAAGGAGTGGGAAATGTGAGACGACAACTTAGAGCGTTTCTCCCTGGAAGGTAAAGCACCTGGACATTCTCCAAGATTGTTTTCCCTGATTTATAAAAATACAGCCAGAAAGAGACTCTATGTTCTCTACAGCCACCAAAATCCTTTTGGTTTCTGAGCCTTACAGCTAGAGATTCAAAATTGGAGTTTTGACAAGGACATCTGGGCAGAGAAGAACACTCCTCCCATCTCTTCCCAACTCCTCCAAACTCTCCTCCCAACTCATCCCAATTCCTCAGCTAGCTAATAAAAACCTTCTTCTGTCACATCTCAGAGTCATACGCCCCTGCCCTGCACAGTGGAAGGAGTTTGTCCTTAGCTAGCTGATAATAAAACCTCTTGCAGTTTGCATCAGGTGTCGATTTCTCTCAAGTCATTGGGGTGCTGGCCAGCTCATCCCGGGACTTTACTGGACTTGAGAGGAGGTCCATCTTCGGGGTCTTACACATGGAGACCTAATACCAAAACTCTTCAAACTAATATGCAAAATCAAAAGAGAAGGAACACTATTGAATTTGTTCTATGAAGCCAGATTACAATTATATTCAAACCATACAAAAACCCAATGAAGAAAGGAAACTTCAGACCATTTTCCCTTATGAATTTCGAAGCAAAAATACTCAATAAAATCACTGCAAACCAAATAAAAGAATACATCAAAACGATCATCCATCATGGTCAAGTAGACTTCATCCCTGTAATGCAGGGATGGTTTAATATATGGAAATTTGTCAACTTAATCCACTATAGAAACAAACTCAAAGACGAAAACAACATGATCACCTCATTAGATGCTGAGAAAGCATTTGACAAAACACAACACCCATTCATAATAAAAGTCCAGGAAAGGTCAGGAATTCAAGGCCCATATCTAAACATAAAAAAAAAATACAATAGACAGCAAACGAGTAGGAAACATTAAACTAAATGAAACAATCTCATTAAAATCAGGGACTAGACAAGGCTGCCCACTTTCTTCATACCTATTGAATATAGTAGTTGAAGTCCTAACCAGAGCAATTAGACAACAAAAGGAAAACAAATGAATACAAATTGGAAAGGAAGAAGTCAAAATATCACTATTTCCAGAATATATGATAGCATGTATCAGTGACCCAAAAATGCACCAGAGAAATCGTAACCATATATATGACTTCAGTGCAGTAGGTGAATATAAAATTAACTCAAACATATCAGTGGCCTTTCTCTACTCAAAGGAAAAAGAGGATGAGAAAGAAATTTGGGAAAACTCACCCTTCACAATACTCACAAATAATATAAAATAGCTTGGTGTGACTCTAACTTAGAAAGTGAAAGATATATATGATAAAAACTTCATGTCTCTGAAGAAAGAAATGAAACAAGATCTCAGAACATGGAAAGAACTCCCATGCTCATGGATTGGAAGGATTAATATAGTAAAAATGGCTGTTCTGCCAAAAGTAGTTTATAGATTCAATATAATCCCCATCAAAATTCCAACTCAATTCTTTACTGAGTTAGAAAGGGCAATTTACAAATTCTTCTGGAATTTGAAAAAAACAAACAAGCAACAACAACAACAACAACAAAAAACCAACAACAACATCAACAACAAAAAACAAAAACCTGGTATAGGAAAAACTATTCCCAACAATAAAAGAACCTCTTGTGGAATCACCATGCCTGACCTCAAAGTGCACTACAAAGCAATTGTGATAAACACTACATGGTACAGGTATAGTGGTAGACAGGTAGATAAATGAAATAGAACTGAAGTCAGAGAAATAAACCTTTAGTCACTTGATCTTTGACAAAGGAGCTAAAACCATCTAGTGGAAAGGAGACAGCATTTTCAACAAATGGTGTTAGTTCAATTGGCAGTTAGCATGTAGGAGAATGTAAATTGATCTATTCTCATCCCCTGTGCAATGCTCAAGTCTAAGTCGATCAAGGGACTGCACATAAAACCAGAGACACTGAAACTTATAGAGGAGAAAGTGGGGAATAGCCTGGAATACATGGGCAAAGGGGGGATATTCTTGAAAAAAAAAATACTACCAATGTCTTGTGCTATAAGATTAAAAATGGACAAATGGGACCTCATAAAACTGATAAGGTTATACCCAGAAGTTCAAACTTGTAATAAGGAAACATGCTTCACTTTGTCCATAGCAGCCTTTTGTATAATAACAAGAAGCTGAAATGAACCCAGATGACTCTCTTTAGAGGAATGTATATAGAAAATATGGCACATTTACTTAATGAATTACTACACAGCTATTAAAAACAATGAATTCATGAAATTTTTATACAAATGGATGGATCTGGATGATATCTTCCTAAGAGAGTTAACCCAATCACAAAAAACACACATGATATTCACACATTGATGAGTGGATATTATCCCTGAAGCTCAGAATAACCAAGGTAAAATGTGCAAAACCCATGAAACTGAAGAAGGAAGACCAAAGTGTGGATATGCCGTTCCTTCTTAGAATGGGGAACCAAATAATCATGGAGGGAGTTACAGAGACAAAGATTGGAGCTGAGAATAAAAGAATACAGAGACTGCCTCACTTGGGGATCCATCCCATATACAACCACCAAATCTACTGAAGATGCCAACAAGGGATTGGGTGCAGGAGAATGATATAGTTGTCTCCTGAGAGGATCTGCTAATGCCTGACAAATAAAAAAGTGGATGTTCACAGACATCCTTTGGACTTAGCACAGGGTCCCCAATTATGGAGCTGGAGAAAATACCTAAGGAGCTTAAGGAGTTTGCAGGCCCCTAGAAGAAAAAACAACATGAACTAACAAGTTCCCCACAATTCCATGGGATTAAACCACCAATCAATGAAAACAAATAATGGGATATATGATTCCAGCTTCTTATGTAGCAGAGGATGGACTAGTCAGGCATCAATGGGAGGAGAGACACTTGTTCCTGTAAAGATCCTATGCCCCAGTATGGGGGAATACCTGGGTTAGGAATTGGTAGATGATGTGTTGGGGAGATGGGGGAGAGGGGAGAGGACAGGAGATTTTTTGGAGTGGAAACTAGAAACGGGGATAATATTTGAAATGTAAATAAGGAAAAGTTATAATAGAAAAAGAAAGGAAATAATTTATTTGCAAGTTTTATGAAATAAATTCATGTTTGGCAAACATATTATACGAACAATGTTCATGTCTTTTCTTGAGGTGAAATCAAGAAAGTTCTTCTCTCTCAACATATGCTGATATAGTTCCAAGAGTAGGTTTATGTGCTGCAAAACCTTGTATATAGGAATAGAGAGATATAGGTAAAATTAGAAATGAAGTATATGTAAACTCTTAACAAAGACTTCTTCCATTTCAGGTGACTAGGTAAAGTCTAATGAACTGCAGGACACAATTAATACTGGAAATGCGATACCTTCTGAAAGAGCCTCCTCTGAAACTTTTATGTCATCGTCCTCATCATCAAAGTCCAAAAGTAATAAGTAACCTTCCTTTGGTATCACCTTCAATTTCTTAAGAGCCATTCTTCTCATAAGAACTCAGTAGTCTTCTTAGTTTAAAAAAAAACAATAAAAATAAAAAGGAAAAAAAAAAGAACTTAGTTACCTGATTAAAAATTATCATTTAAATAATTAAAAATAACAAAAAATCAAATAATTATTTTAGCTCAATGAAAGATCATTTCTTTTTTTACTTAACATGTATATTTTTAATCAATTGCCTTTATCAGAGAGTTCTGTGTACATATTCAATATGGTGATGCATATATATATACACTTACCCGTACCATTTCCTCCGTGTATCCCATTTATCATGTCCCTCTCCCTCACAACTTGTTTTAAAAACTTCTTTAACTCACTTCTTTAAAAACCTCCTTTAGAACCTAAATTATTAGTCTGCCATTTCTCAGTTTAAAAAGAGACAAAAACTGGCCAACCTTCAACATATGAGTCCTCCCCTCCTCCCAAAAAACGATGAGCAACATCCTTTAACCTTTGAGGTATCTGAATTTTGGTCCTATCTCCCACAGAATATTTTTAAACAAAACATCAGCAATTCTGTTTACCAGTTTATCTCAGTCTAACGTAAACTCACAGTTCTATCCAGAAAGATAAAGAACATGGTAACTGTATATTCATATCAAAAAGATCCACCACTAAGTCTACAAAAAAACATGAACTACCACCACCACCCACACAGAAAGACCTTATATTGGAGAAATTAGGGATTTGGGGAAGCCGAGGATTTCAAACATCTGAAGATTGTAAGTTCAAGGCCAGGCCAAGCCGGGCCAGCTGAAACTACAAAGATAGATCCCATCCTACAGAAACTAAACTGAGAGAAAAAGCTGAACTTGGTGGTGCAAGTCTTTAATCCCAATACATGGGAGACTGAGACAGAAAGATCTGTGGTCAGAATCCATCCCCAATGACTTATGAATCTCTTACAATTATCTCCTCTTCTTCTTTTCATTCATCTTCCTATGCCATTCTACTGTCTGCAATGTTCATACAGTCTATACCAAAGGAACACACCATAGAGAAGACAATGAGGAGGGAGGAATCCTCAGTGTGTTTCTAAGGGATCCTGAATATCACACAGGACAATCGCCAAGGCATCTCACCAATGGCTCCCTGTTCCCTGACCCACAGTCCTGCAGCTGGTTCTCTGATCCTATCCCCAGGCCCCAAGCTTTTCTCTTCCAAGGGTTCCCAATTCTCTATGGCCCTGACCTGTTCGATCCTCTTCCATGAATATGGTCCTCCACCTTCCATTCACCCTCAGATTCCACAGAAAATGGCGATCAGGAGGCTTTTCCTCACATAGTGGCCTCCTGGGCCTGAGATTCCCCACCCTGTCACACCTCGATTAACTGTCCAACAACCCTGATCAGGGCAGACTATCACTTACAGCTCATCTAAGAGGAGAACACCTTCCAAACCGCACCCTTCTGTGCTTAGCTCCTCAATGGCAAAAAAAAAAAAAAAAAAAAAAAAAAAAAAAAAAACCGTTGTCAGGGGCCACACCCAGACAGAAGCCTCAGAGGATCCTTTGTGATGCCAGCTGGAGCAAATAGGTCTCACCAAAGGACTGTGCTGATTGGCTGAATACACCCTGCGCATGCGTTCACGGAATACCAAGTACTTTGAAGGGAGATTTTAGAAGGTGGGAGTAATCTACTGGCTTTAAGACAAATGATTTCCAGTTTGTTGGTTGACAAGTGCTTACAAACTTGAAAATCCAGAACAAATATGTAACATATGAAATACAGCAAATGGCTCTACTTAATTTCAGCTGTAGAGGCTCTTGTAAGCATTTTTGGTTTTTTATTTATTTATGTGCATAAACATTTAATAATGTGGACTTCTGCATGTACACACGCACACCAGAAGAGTCTATGCTGCCCTAAGAGTTCAGAAGGGAACATGCAGATTTCCTACAACCCCTGGTACTCTCCTTTCTCTACTTTCCTAGTCCTCAGCTTGATAGAAGAGTGTGCTAGGCAGTGCAGGCCCTCTCTCTCTCACTTATGTGCTTGGCCACTCAGGCCCACTCTCTCACTTAGGAGTTAGGCTGGGCAGGTCCTCTCTCTCTCTCTCTCTCTCTCTCTCTCTCTCTCTCTCTCTCTCTCTCTCTCTCTCTCTCTCTCTCTCTCTCTCTTAGGTGCTAGGCTTCACATGTCCTCTCTCTCTCTTATGTGCTAGACTGCCCAGGGCCCTTCTCTCTCTTATGTGCTAGGCTACCCAGGACCTCCCTCTCACTTAGATGTTAGTCCTTGCAGGCCCTCTTTTTCACTTATGTGCTAGGCTGGGCAGGGCCTCTCTCTCACTTATATGCTGGGCTGCCCAGGTCCCCTCTCTCACTTATGTGCTAGGCTGAGCAGCCCCTCTCTCTCACTTATGCCTCTGTTGCCTACAGACGCTGCAAGAGAGCACTGTTTCTCTGAAACTGTGATTGTGCATATGTTATGAGCCACAATGTGGGTGCTTTGTGCCTGGTCCTCTGCATAGAATAGGTGCTTTTATTATTATTATTATTATTATTATTATTATTATTATTATTATTATTATTATTATTATTATTATTAAATTTCAAGACAGGGTTTTTCAGTGTAGCACTGTCTGTCCAGGAACTTACACCAGGCTGATTTTCAACTCAAAAATCCTTGTCCTCTGCCTCCCAAGTGCTGTGATTGAAGGCATGAACCACCACTGCCTAACCAAAAGTTGCCCTTAACAGCTAGTTTTTCCATTTTTTCAACTAGTCTAGTGTGTATTTCATGTACCCAAGAGCACTCCGCCCATTAACTTGCAGTGTTTTCCTACTTGTGCATTAGATTTCCAAGGCTGGTTTGGTGGAAAGAAATGAAAGGAAGTAGTTAGACACTATAATAATAATAATAATAATAATAATAATAATAATAATAATAATAATAATAATAATAGAAACATTTTAATGTGTTTAAGTCTATCATTTTTAAAATGTATGAGTCCTCTTTTTATGGGTTCACCTTCATGAAAGAAGGGGTCATCAGATCACTTTATATATGGTAGTAAGCCACCATGTTGTTGCTGGGAATTGAACTCAGGAACTGTAAAATAATAGCCGGTTCTCATAACTGCTGAGCAATCCCACCAGTTCTAGAAATATATTTTGATTTAATTTTTATTGCATTATGATAAGAAAATATACATAATTTCAATTTATCTGAATTTGTTAACATCTAAAAACATATTTTGAGTAAACAGACTTACATCACATTCTTCTTTTTATTTTGTACCCCAACTCCTCCAGCTGATGCCCACTCAAAACCTATCAACCTTCCATTTTTTATCATGTTCCTTAAAATTTATAAAATATTGTAACAATAAAAATGAATATTAAAAATGTTGTTTGATAGAAACAACAATCAATTTATATATTTGTCTGCAGCAATACTGAAAATTCTTTTTTCTCATAAATTTTAAATAACTGCAAATATATTAACTGTATGATATATTAAAATAATATATCACTATTAGTTTTTTTGGTGAACATAAATAGTCTTTTGGTTTGTTTGTTGTTTGTTTGTTTGTTTGTTTGTTGTGTTTTTAGGAGATCTTAAAATTCTTGACTTACAGATTATGCTAACAGGACCCTGAAGTTGTCTTGTGTGAGGATAGTCCAGTGACTGGCAAATACAGAAGTGGATGCTCACAATCATCTATTGGATGGAACACAGGACTCCCAATGGAGGAGCTAGAGAAAGTACCCAAGGAACTGAGATGGTTTGAAACCCTAAATAAGAACAACAATATTAACTAACCAGTACCTCCAGAGCTCATGTCTCTAGTTGAATGTGTAGCAGGAGATGGCCTGGTAGGCCATCTGTGGGGAGAGAGGCCTATGGTTTTGTGAAGGTTATATGCCTCAGCTCAGGGTACTGCTAGGGAATGTAGGTGGGAGTAGGTATGTTGGGGATCAAGGAGAGGTAAGGGGGGAGGCGGGAGGGGACTTTTGGAATGTAAACGAAGAAAGTATATAATAATTGTAAAATTAAAAAAAAAATCTTGGCTTACTGTGATACAAAAAAAAAAAGAAAAGAAAAAAAGAAGAACAATTTATGGACACTGGATTTCATTGTAATAAGGCTGTACTTGAATGTCCCTCACATCACCAAAGTATTTTACCTCCATAGTACTAAGGGTAGAGTTGATATATCTGCTGTGGCAAGGAATGAACTGTAGGCATGATTTTTGGATACTAATTTCCTGCTATGTTCAAAGCTATTTGATTTGAGTGATTGTTGTCATTCTCAAGCCACATGTAACAGGGTACATTCACTTATGGAATGGGTGTTTATTAAGATGGTCTATCCATGAAGTCATTGATCAACTGTTTCAATGAAGAATTTTTCTGCTTGGAGAGTGTCACAGAAGTTAGTTGATGATAGAATTCAGTTTTATTGGATGTGATGTTTTTTCAAAAGCATTCACCTTAGAATAATAGTAACTTATAAAGTCCTCTTCAGAATTTATACAATAATAATAAATATCAAGCAAAGCCTTTAGTCTCACTCTTTGCTGTTCTCTTATAAGCCACCTCCCAAATTAATTGTCTACATTTATTTTGGTTTATAAAGAGTTTTGAAAAATTTAAGCTGTTCTGAAAACCATAGTATAGTGTAAAAATATCAAATAAACAATCCTACTAATACAGAGGCTGAGATAGGGGAACCATGTTTTCAAGACCATTATGTGGCACACAGCAATACAGTGTTATGTATAAACAAGAAGAAAGACTATATGGATTATACAATATTGGACTTATTAATCCTATTTACCAAAATAGGAACAACATAATGAAAAACGGACAATTTCTAATTCCTCATATTTTTGAATTTCATTCAATTAGGTTATGATGGTAATATTAATTTTCATATTAATAGATATTAAGGTAAAGTGATTGTTACTTTCTATTAGTTTTATTCTTAGAGGTGGAAGCATGTTTTTGTGGATTTGTTGTAAGATTACTTTCTTGTTTCTTCTATGGTGTAGTTTCACTCCTTGTGTTGTTGTATTCCACCTATTATTCTTTGTAGGGCTGGATTTAAGGAAAGATTATGTGTAAAATTGGCTTTGTCGTTTTATATATTGTTTTCTCCGTCTATGGTGATTGAGAGTTTTGTTAGGTATAGGAGCCTAGGCTGGCATTCATGTTCTCTAGAGGTGGAATAGATGCTGGGATTAATATCTTTTTTATGAAAATACATCCATGAGTTGAGAGAGGAGGACTTCCACTGGCCTTTGTACCCTAGTGCCATGTTCTAGGTGCTGCTAGTGAATGGGGAAATAAGTGACACCCCAGTGACAACAGAAACCACCTCTTTCAGAATCCAACCTAAGAATGTCAGGCAGAGTTTATTTTGGCTGACTCATGGTAAACAGATCTTATATAGAGAGGGTGGGACTCATGTATCACTTCAGAAAATGCTTTTAAGTTTAGTCTTATATATTTTACAGAGAAGGAAAAGAGAGAAATAACTTCATGAAGGATAACACCCAAGAAAGCAAATGATCAAGGCAGCTTTATAGCAACACACAAATCTGCCCAACAGTAGTGTTTACTAGTGGTTTGTTGGTGTTAAAAAGCCATGGAGGCTACTGGACCATAGAGGGGCTGGAGAAAGTCAGATTGCTTTTTTTTATTGTTTTATTTTATTTTAACATTTCCCTTTTGAATTCAGGCAGTCTCATTTTAGATTTTTCCTGCTGCTAAGACCACTAGTGTTCTGTGGTACATTCAACCTTACTGATCTCCAGGCGACTAGACTTGTCAGGATCAGAGTGGAAACTGGATATTTTACAACCAATTATCTGGTCCACTTGCCTACCTCTGGTTATCCCAGTTTCTCCACCTAAATTCGTTACTGATAATTTCCTCAGTATGCAGCCTGCCATGATTCACAGACAGGTACAACAACTGCTTCTGACTCAGTATTAAATTCAAGTCCTTTCTCTTCTTCAGGAATGTTAATATTTGACGATATACAAATTTATTTATCTGAGGTAGAATGGGCTATGCTAACCCATGGAAGAAGACACTCTACAGTGTTGTAATGCTGGCCATCTACAAGCTAACCACCTGACTAGTTTAACTGGTTAACTATAACTCCTTTCCTTTGTGTATACATTGTGTAACCTGGACTGTAACAGTGAAAAATATACTCTGGGAGATATTGCCTTTTGGATTATAATTGATTTAGATTGCTTCTTCACTGTTGAATCAGGAACTGCTACAGAAAAATAAAATATTTTCTATGTTATTTTTTGTTTTGGGGTTGTTTGTTTTCTTTGTTTTTTTAACATACAATTTCTCTGCATAACCCTGGCTGTCCTCAAGATCAATCTGTACAGCAGGTTTACCACAAACTCACCTGCCATTGTGTCCCAAGTTCTGGGTTTAAAACACACACCACCACCATCCAGCTCAGCGTGAAAGTTCTTAATTTTAGTGAGGATCAATTATTTCTCTTAGAATGAATATTTCTTCCATGAAATCTAGCACTCTTAACTCTCTTAATCATACATATACTCCAATTTTCCTAAATTTTTTTTGTTCTTACCTGCCCTTGTGAATTATTTTACATACAGTATGAAGTTGAGATTGAGTGTGAGGCTGACTCTTTTACCTATTATGTGTCACTGCTCTCGGGTGAAACAAAACATACAGCACAAATTATATATATGCATAATTTTATAAAACTATGGTGTATATATTATATATAATTTATTTTATATGTAATATATTTTATCATTTATAATATTTTGTTATATAATATACTGTAAATGTAGTTTAAATATACTTTAAAGTGAATTACAGGGTGTGATCCAACAATAGCTGTCTACCAACTGATATTCTAAGAACCTCATAGTTATTCAGTCAATGAGGTGGATTGTCTCAGGTAGTCTCCAGTGTATTATGGAATACTGAAAATGGCCTGTATTGACAGTGAAGAAATGGGCTTCCCAATGAGGGCAAACAGGCAAAGAAAACAAACTTTCTTCTTCCATGTCTTTCATATAGGTTGCAGAACATTTATATAAGTGTGTGCCAGGTTTAAAGTGACTTTTCCCACTTGAAAGATTCAGATTCAAAATGGATCTTGCCATCTCAAATTACTAAGAAAAAAATCCATTAATGTCCTGCCCAGTCATTTGGATTTTAGTTAATTTTTGATGCAGTAAAGTTCAAACCCAAGAACACTCATCACATTGTCCAATTTGCTCCCCATCATTTATTGACATTTATAGCCTTCCTTCATTGAATTGCTTGTGTGTTTTGTTAAAAGTTACTTGGCAATTTGTATACATATGTCCAGACTGAGCTGATTGACTTTTTGTTGTTATTATTTAACTCTTAAACAATTATAGATAAGCCCTCATATCTATTATACAATATTTTTCTATTTTATTCATTCTTGTTATTCTTTGCATTGTGAAGAAAGAGATGGCTCAATTCTTAAACAGTACATGTTAAACTTCCCGTTCTGTTTATAGCACCAAATATAGTTTAACAAAAAAACTGTCTAATGTCAGGCAGTGTGGGAACAGGTCTTCAATCCCAGCATTTGGGGGGTGGGGGCATAGGCAGGCGAATTTCTGAGTTTGAGGCCACCTTGGTCTACAGAGTGAGTTTTTGGAAAGCCAGGGGTAAACAAACAAACTTTGTCTAGAAAACAAAACAAAACAAAACAAAACAAAAGAACAAAAAAAAAACAAGAATAAAAACCTACTTGTGTCTCTAAGTCTTCTGGTCTCTTTGGATTCTGAATACATATCACACACACACACACACACTCACATGCACCCTCACACACAGAAAAACACCGTTCAGATTTTAAAATACATTATCTGACTCACTAAGAAATAAAACTACATCTGTGTTCCTGTTGCCAGAAAACCTTTAATCATAATACAAATTTAGTTGAACATGAATGATTTTATACAGGAGAGAATCCTGTTTAACTGTATTGAATGTGGGAGACCATTCCTTCAAAAATGTCACCTCATTAAGCACCAGCTGACCCACATTGCTGACCATCCCTATACATGTAACCTGTGTGAGAAAATGTTTAACAGATGATCAAGGCTTCTCAGACACCAGAATGTACTTAGTCAGAAAACTCAGACAGAATGGCCAAGCTAAGGAAAATTAGCATATTGCAGGGACAGAATGTAAAGAAGGTTTAAAATCTAGAAAATTTGGGAGAGTTATGTTTCATATCATAAAAAATGATACAATAGAATTCTACGTTGTTTCCCACTGTCTTTCATTATCTGTGTTATCCACACATTTTTTTTGTATTAGTAATAAAAGAAATGAGTATTTGTTTGACATTTGTATCCATACCTATGTTTTTGTTAGACATCTGTGTCCATAGCAATGTTTTCTTAGACACTATCCTCTGGTTTCAGGTACCATGGACTATGATTTAATTCTTCACTTTTCTCAGAAGAGATGTAAAATGCTATTATGGCCCTTGAAGTCAGAAAGAATTAATATTCATGGCATAGTTTCAGTGGCTATAATGTTGACCGTCATAGAATACCAAAACAAAGATTCAGGTAAATTTATGAACAAGATGATAAGACTGTGTCTTCCTTCAGTGTAAGCATGGTAGTTGTCACCTCAGTTTCTCCCTTGACATTGTCTATTTTCAAGGAAGCTTGGGGAACACAAGAAGACCTGAAAGCCAGCACAAACCTAAGAAAGTTGTAAGCATTTGAAGTCCACTTACAGATCTCACTGTCCATACTAGTTATCCATCTCTGTGGAAGTAAAAGAGAGCAGTAAAGTGACTTTGATTATTTTGGCTTTTATTACACACACTGGAATTTTTAAATGATTGCATACCACTCCTGTGCCTAAAGGGATGTACAATTTGTGATTTCTTAATTTTAAATGAGTATAGCAGTTTTCTCTATAGAAAAGTTTGAGCATTAATTTATTGATAAGGTCAGTGCATGGGAGCTTCTGTACCCTTTCCAACATGGTATGCATCTGATACTCGAGGGTCTCATCCACTAGTAGTCTGGCAGAGAAACACATGTGGCTTATACATTTGGTCCCAATTAGAAGCAGGGTAGATTGAATCCCAGGTTTATGTTGAAATAACAACTGCTTGGTCAGGAGGATACTTCTTAAGATGGCCGTGTAGTCAGAGAAGTGAATCCTGGCTTGTGAGTTCATGAAAGACAAATTATATTTTGCTAGCTACTTTAAGCAACATAGTAAGTTCACACACCAAGACACACAGACACAGACACAAACACCAATACGAATTCACTGTAGGATCTCAGATAATAAAATTCTCCTTAATAATAATTGTTGAGATGAGTTTTCTCTAACACCAGAAAATAATCTGTCCTGGAGCTGATTTTTTAAATTAGTTAATCAATCAACATCCCAAACCTAGTATTCCTTCTCTTCTCTGCTCCCTGACTTCTCCTCCACTCCTGCTACCCCAATCCACTCTTCCTCAATTTTTCTTCAGAAAAGAGATCTTCCATGATAACTTCTAGTTTTGGCTATTGTAGTTGCACATCCACTCATATTGATGATAGACAAGGCCTGGCAGAATTTCAATCCATTGGCTATGGAAATAGAGCTAAGTGGAAGACAGGCTATGTGAACAAATCTTAACAAAAATTTACTCTCATTAACCATAAAGGCTTTTTTATTTCTCTTTTTATTAATTAGGTATTTTCCTCGTTTACATTTCCAATGCTATCCCAAAAGTTGCCCATACCATCCCCCCACTCCCCTACCCACCCACTCCCCCTTTTTGGCCCTGGCGTCCCCCTGTACTGGAGCATATAAAGTTTGCAAGTCCAAAGGGCCTCTCTTTCCTGTGATGGCTCACTAGGCCATCTTTTGATACATATGCAGCTAGAGACAAGAGCTCTGGGGTACTGATTAGTTCATATTGTTGTTCCACCTATAGGGTTGCAGTTCCCTTTAGCCCCTTGGGTACTTTCTCTAGCTCCTGCATTGGGGGCCGTTTGACCCATTCCAATAGGTAACTGTGAGCATCCACTTCTGTGTTTGCTAGGCCTCGGCATAGTCTCACAAGAGAC
Source organism: Mus musculus (assembly GCF_000001635.26). Classification (NCBI taxonomy): domain Eukaryota; kingdom Metazoa; phylum Chordata; class Mammalia; order Rodentia; family Muridae; genus Mus; species Mus musculus. The sequence goes on along the minus strand of NC_000087.7, from coordinate 84,738,020 downwards.
AGCTATATCTGGATCCTTTCAGCAAAATCTTGCTAGTGTATGCAATGGTGTCAGCGTTTGGAAGCTAATTATGGGATGTATCCCTGGATATGGCAATCACTAGATGCTCCATCTTTTCGTCACAGCTCCAAATTTTGTCTCTGTAACTCCTTCCATGGGTGTTTTGTTAACTATATTACAAGTACAGCTTTACATTTTTCTCTTTAATATTTTTACATTTTCTACATCTTCCAAGCCTGGTGGACAAAGTGCTCTTTTAGTCAAATTGTATTAATTCATACCAATATTGTCCAGGGAAGTTTCTTGGTAAGCCCTTTAGAGCATCAGTTTCTTGCTTTCAGCTGTTCCTTCATCATGAGGAATAAAGTATAAACACAGTACATAGCCACAGTTTCTGTCATCGATGAGGACTTGGTCTGTGAAAGATACTATGCAGATTCTTAGCCTCTGAACTTGGCAATGGTTTACAGATGCTGATGTGAGCAAAATGAGGAACTAAAGGACAACTTTGTTAGGTCTCAGGTCTTCTTGTGCACACTGTTAACAGATAATAATATGGGGAATGAGATCTAGTTTTTTAGTGCAGAGTCATTTGCCCCTGGTCAATATTAAAAGTTTTAAACATTTCTTGAATATCATTTACTGAAATTGAATAAATATTAAATTTAAATTATGTAATTATAACAAAAGGAAAAACAACAGCAATTAATAATAATAATAATAATAATAATAATAATAAACAATAATACAGTGAGACTGATGAGCCTTCAGTGACAGGACTTGAGTGTCTATGATAGAATTTGAGTCAGGCATTGTGTACTCACACATTAATTATGAGGATCTTGCTTAATTTTGTGTACATAGAACTGGATTATCACATGGATCTTTTCCCCCTCTTATATTCTGAGCATGTGAAGAAAAGTGATGTTTCTCTTTCTTATACAATTAAACAGATTCCATAAAAGCTTATCTTCTCCCACTTCTAAATAAGCATTTTCGTTTAATTTATTGCCATGTTGTATGCTTTAACTGTTTGGTAGTTGTCTGTTAATTTTTGGTTTATCTTACATATAAAGCAAGTTTGATAAAAATTTGGTACGGAATTTTATGCATTTTATAATTGTAAAAATATTATTTTCACTCAACTCAAAGTGCTCTGTGGTTATAAATTGGCCTCTCAGTTAGTAATACACAACACAAATTCAATTCCACTTAACCCTTCTGAAAATGAACTTGCATGGTATTGCCTGATTTGAAGCTAATAAATCTATTTAACTAAACCGAGACATTTGTGTTAGGAAGGAAACTACTACTGTCTGTTGTTTAGAAAATGGAAAAGTTACTTCTACAGTAAAAGAAAGAAAGGAGGGCCTGCCTTCAGCAATTGTGGGAAGTCTGTGTTGCATGTGCATTTTTCAGTTCAGCAGCATCTAGGGCACTCAGAATACACAGAGATTTCTTCATATGTGGTGAGAAAAACCAAATCTACAGGAATCCCAGGCAAGTGCTTCAAGCGAAGTCTTAGTCGAGCGAAAGTAGATGTAAAACCTCCCTTCTGCATGGGAGGTTTGTAGGAAACAAACAAGCTCCAAATCCTATAAATGTAGTCTCTCTGAAACTTCCAGTAGGAGGTCTGCTTGTTTTTATATGATTTTATACATTTTAATGTACTTACATTATGGGTACATGTGTTTGATTAAGTACATATGTGTGTAACTGTGCACAAACCACTGCACATGTGTAGAGATTGCAGGACAGTGTGGAAGAGACAATCCTCTTCTTCTACCATGTATATTATTTCAGAGATGAAGTTCAGGTACGCGGTCTTGAGTGGCTAGTAACCTTACTTGAGTGGCTAGTGGGCCACCTCATACATTCCTTGAGCTTTAATTCTTTACATCCTCTGAAGATTGCCTGTTCATTCATCATGTCAAAACCCACAGAGACTATGAAGGTGGTCATGCTGCAAACCAGCATGAGTATAGAAAATGAAGCAACCAAAGTTTAAATGAGCCATTGATAATATTTATCATTCTATCACTCCCATAGGTCGAAGTGGTTAAAACTCTCACCCAAGGCCTTCTAATATCAGTTGCATTGAACTAAAAGTGTCTGTAGCAGTATCTGTATGCACAGCGCCTGCAAGGTCTGAGAAAGAAAGAGCCCAAGCAATGAGAGGGAAGGGCGTGCATGCCACTATCTTTATCTCAGAAGTTATTTCTAGTTTGTAGCTTGGAAAGGAAAACATTCAAATTTCCACTAGGGTATCACTGGGTATGCAAACCATGCTTAAATCTAAGTCTCTAGTTCAGCATTGCCTGGCAAATGAAAATCAAACTGGATAATAATCTTGGAGGGCCTTTATATAATAAGGTATTGGCAGGGTTCTTTAAAGAATACCTTAAGGGTCCTTTGTTTATATATTATGGTTTGCAGTTTTTTTTGTTTTTATGGGATTTCTGAGTGTTTGTGAACATATATGTCTCTGTGTCTACATGTATATTTCTTGTGCTTTTTCTTTGCCTCTTTTTCATTATGTTTGCTTTGTTCTGTTCTGGTTCATTTGTTTATTTTTTATCTTAATCTTCATTATTATTGTCATTAGTATCATTAATAGTATCATTATTATTTAGATGCCTGTTTGTATTTTAATAAAAGGAGAAAGAAAAAGTGTGAATTTGGGTGGGTCGAGAAGTGGAGAGGTTGTAGAAGGATTTGGGGGGACAGTAATCTGAATCTATTGAATGAAAAACTGTATTTTCAATGAAAAGTGTCTTCCCAGAAATTTTGATCTTACTATTAGTACAAAGGAATAAAAAACTTATTTTTTAAAGAATCATATTGTATACAGAGGAAAAAAATGAGAGCTTTTCCAACTGAGAAATGTTTCATTTTGCAAGTATGGTAAGGACCCTAGAGGTAATAATCAAGAACACAGAGCACAACACAAAGCAGAAAAAAGTACAAAGCACACACAAATATACAGGCAGGAATCAAATTAGTCAATTTATTGACCTTTTTAATGGAGCACAAATCCTCATCCATTCTCCATTCGGACAAAACAGATTTGCTGTTGTCTCCAATGACTTTGAGTAGGAATTCATCCAGTAACCTTTCTCATCTATTTCATTAGAGCTGACTCATCCCTGCTAAGATTCCAGGACAGGAAAAATAGACTCCATCATCCACTTGGGTATGTGTGTTTCCAAGTTCCTTCATATATATTCTTCCTTATGCTTGGTGAACCCCTACATTAAATTATTTTTTCCTACCTCATAACTATAATTTCCTACTGTTATAAATCCTAACATACATACCTGACATAAAGATAGTCTTAGACAACTCCAGATGATCACATGATTAGACAACTAAAATAGATCACATCTATCCTAGTACAGTTCTGGAAGGCAGAAAGTGTAAAAATCAAGGAGCTGGCTAGTCTTACTAGTATTTCCTGGCACTGTGAATGGCAACCTATAAGTTCTAAGTCCTTGTGACACTTTCATGGGAGTTGTCTAGGACTATCTTTATGTCAGGTATTTATGTTAGGATTTATAACAGTAGGAAATTACAGTTATGAAGTAGGAAAAAAATAATTCTATGTAAGGGCTCACCAAGCATGAGGAAGAATATATATGAAGGAACTGTAGCATTAGAAAGGTTGAGAACCACTCTCTGGATGCTTGAAAACAGAAAGCATAATGGAGTCATAGGCTGGTCTTGGCATCAGTCTGATATCTGCTTCAGAATAATATCTTGCTTCCTTTTGTTTCTTGTGACCATGAGGGGAATAACCTAGATAGTATAGTCAAAGGACCAATCTGAGGACATGTTCAGAATCCATTTTGTGAAAACATGTGCTGTTGTATCATTTGGAAAGGGCTGTCTTTGGAACCAGTGCATGCACATGAGTGCTTTGGTGCTTTGCTCTTTCTTTCTTTCTTTCTTTCTTTCTTTCTTTCTTTCTTTCTTTCTTTCTTTCTTTCTTTCTTTCTTTCTTTCTTTCTTTCTTTCTTACTATCTTTCTTTCTTTCTTATTTTTTTTTGAGGCAGGTTTTCTCTGTGTAGGCTTGGCTGTTGTAGAACTCATTCTGAAAACCTGGTTGGCCTTGCACTCATAAATTTGCCTGCCTCTGCCTACCAAGTCCAGGGAATAAAGGCTTGCAACACCACACCCAGCTTCTTTGATTTTTTTTTATTCTGCTATTAACTTATTGTTCCCAAGGTTTTTTATTTTAATATTTTATTTTATTAGATATTTTCTATATTTACATTTTAAATGTTATCCCATTTCAAGTTTTCCCCTCTAAAAACCCAATAACATGTCCCTCCTCCCCCTACTGACCAACCTAAGCACTCCTGCTTCCCTGTCATGCCATTCCCTTACACTGAGGTATAGAGTCTCTCAGGACCAGGATCCCCTCCTCTCACTGTGTCCAACTAGGCCATCATTTGCTACATATTCGGTGGCAGCGATGGGCCCCTCACTTTGCATTATTTGGTTGGTCTTTTTTTTTTAAATTACATATATTTTAACTTACATTTCAAATGTTGTATTCTTTCCCAGTTTCCCACTCCTCCAGAAACCCCCTATCACATCCCCTGTCCCCCTGCTTCAATGAGGGTGTTCCTTCACCTGTGCACCCTCTCCCACCTCACAGTGTGGTGGCTAACAAGTTTATATCTCTGTATCCTTATCATTCAACACCATATTGGGGATCCTGCAGCTTATAGGGAAAAGATGTCCAGATTCTGAGAACTGCAGGGTACCATCCAATACATCAATCTCAAGCCACATGTGGGTACATCTTCCTAAAAAACGTGTCGTCCTGTTAATAGCTTTCAGTTGGATCTTTAAGTACCTCAGCCAAGATTGAGGTGACTGCTCCCTGCATAATCACTGCCCACTTCATTTTGGGGAGCATCTGTGCCAGGAAGTCAGGGTAGATATCCACATAGTTGATGCGGATTTCAGTGGCCTGCAGGCACAGATGGAAGTAATGCATGTCCAAGCCTTACACATTTGAGCTTAGGAGATAGTATGTGAGCAGTTTCATGTTGTCATTTTGGATTTCTGCATAGGACATATTGTCTTTCATTAATTTTGGGATTTATTTACATTTTAAATGATAGCTCCTTTCCCATTTTCCATTCAACAAATCCCCAACCCATCCACCATCTCCTCCCTTTCCTTTGAAAAAAGGCTTAGTTTGTATTATATTTCTATATTGCACTCCATCACTGAGTGAAATCAAGACAGGACACATGTAGGAGTATAGGCAGGGTACATGGAGAAAGGCTGCTTATTGGATTGCTTTCTCAGCACAGTTTTCTCAGCTTTTTTTCTTACAAAATTTAAAAGCTTTTTTTTTAACTTTTATTTTAATAACATACCCACAAACACACACACGCACACACACACAAGACATAAGATCACTAAAGAACAAGCGAAATGATTGTAAAGCAATGTCCTAAATGTATTTCATTATCTCCAGTGCCACATTTATAAGTCAATTCTAGAGGCCTTATGTCTAATCATATTTGGCAAATGGATATAACCCATTATGCAGAATTTGGAAAACTAAAATATGAACATGTTTGTATCGATACTTTTTCAGGATTTCTTTTTGCTTTTTTCTGCTTCTCTGCATAAAGGAAAGGTTTCTAAAAACGTAATTGATCATTGCCCACAAGCATTTAATGCAATAGGATTGCCTAAACATATCAAAACAGATAATGGGCCATCCTATTCTAGTAAAAATTTTATTTCATTCTTTAAGGAATTTGGAATCAAACATAAAACTTGAATTCCTTATAAGCCCATGGCAAACGGAATAGTTCAATGTGCTCATCAGACCTTAAAGAATTGGCCTTTTATGACAAAACAGTGGCAGTTATATCCCCCAAGGTCACCAAAGGCGCATCTTGCCTTTACTTTATTTGATCTAAATTTTTTGCAAACTGATATTAAAGGTCAGTCTGCAGCAGATCACCACTGGCATCCAGTTACTTCTAATTCTTATGCATTGATAAAATGAAAGGACACACTAACTAAGGAATGTAAGGGTCCAGATCCGATTCGAATCTGGGGAAGGGGCTCGGTTTGCATTTTTTCATAAGAACATGGAGCACAGAGGCTGCCCAAGAGATTAATTTGTTAGCTGAACACAGATCCTGAATCTTCTTATAAGTATCACTCTGAGAACTAAAATTCCTCTTTTGCATAGAATTTAGTTGGGGACTCAGCCTCCCAGAAAAGCTGTTTTCTTGCTACTCTCAGAGCTTTGCAATTTGCAACTGAATAAAGTATCTGGACTTCCCCAAAAGAAGCTTTGCATTGCTACTTTCTCATTGTCTGGGTCTCTTTTTCTTAAGCAGGTCAATCAACATCCTCCAATCAGACTGCAGGGTGAGTGCATCCCTGCAAACAAAGGCTTAAGGTGGCAACTGCTATTTTCATTCTAAAGACATTCTACCATGCATTTTGGCTTTAGGTCTGATTTGAAAAATAGGTTTATTAGAAGGGCTAGGAAGGCAGATATTTCAAATATTAGAAGAGATTGGTTTTTATTCTGATAGATGGTCTTAGTCCCTTTGCTGGTCTCTGGTTCTCCATCCTTGCTGTTATTGCAAGCTCCCCTAATTTCCTCAGGCTGTGGGAATAACAGAGATGAGGAGGATGACCTCCAGCTCCTAATATAGCCTAAAAGCCACAAATTGTGATGTTACCAGTGGTATAATTCTTGTTGAGGCCTTGCTAAATCTGCTGTTGGCAATACTCCTTTAGGAGATGCACAGTACTGAGAACTGTGCATACTGATTCGTGATGATATGAATACAGTATGGGTACAGCTTCGGTGCAGATATTTACTGTATAATATCATGGGTATTCAGTGTTCTTTGTCTAATATCCACGTAGCAGTGAGTGCATACCATGTGTGTTCTTGTCTTAGGGAGAGATGTTCCACATGTATCTGTTAAATCCATTTGGTCCATGACTTCTATAAGTTTCACAGTGTCTCTGAGTTGAATGGTAGGGATATAAAGTAGGGAAAGAATTTGTTCAACCCATATTACATGAAAAAAATTAAATTAATATATACTTTTTTTAATCCAAAAAGCATGCCTATAGACCCATCTAATGTAGGGAGATCCTATTTGATGTTTCCTCTTCGTAGGTGACTCTAGATTTTCACAAGTTGGCATAAGATTACTAGCACACTCAGATTAACATAAACGCATTTTCAGTCATGTCTAAAACCATCACACCAATCGACCGAGGTATTCTCTGTACATTCCATGGGCTAAATGTCAGAAACATGTGTGTTTTACAGTGTGTCTCAGCTTTAAAGTGTAAATCCTGAAAGGAGGGCCATGGTCAACCTTCCTACTTCCTGCTTCTAGGCCACTATTTGCTGCTCTGTGGCACTACAAAGGCTTCTTTGTTAATCAGGTACCACTGTGCCATAGATATCTTGAAGTGACAGAGTGTACAAGCATCCATGGGACCTAGATGCTGATGAGAACACTCTTACACCATCTCCTGCCTTCACAACATACTTATTAAGATGGTGAAATATTGGGAAAGTCATGGTAGAACAAATTCTTTAAAGCCCAGGGCTGTTCTCAACAGTCATCTCCTGATTTTCTATATGGACCTCATATGTTACACTTTGAAGTCAACCCACAATCTCATGTTTCTTGTGCAAGTCATTAGAGTGTCAATTAAATCTAGACTTTGGGAATATATCAATAAGTCTGCATTATCTTCATATTCCCTGCCCTTAATTATGGTAACCTTGCCAAGAATAGATGTCTCACCATTCTCACTGACAGTTTACCTGGTAAATAGATAGTTGAGAAAAAGACATTCTTCTAAGGCCCAAATAGCCTAGTTAATCAGTATATGAGAAGCAGGGCTGACATCACTCAGCACAAAAGCTAAAGAGAGTCTCTTGTTTTGTGGAGAACTGAGAGAACAGCAGGGACAGGGGCCTTAATGATAGTCAGTCCAGACCTGGAGGCTGGGTCTAACAGCATCCAAAGGAATACAGGCCAATTTCCTCCAGCTTCCTGGAGGAGCACTGTTTCTCTTCAAAATGTGACAGGGATGGCACCCACAAGGGGGAAGAATGCAGTGTGTTCTAGACTTATTTTGAGCCATCAGGGTAATGATCCTCCCACATTTCCCTTGCTATTACAAATGATCAACCTCAATAGGGGTCATGTAAGCTCTGCTGACACCAGAATCTCTAATTGCAAAACCCTTAGAGGAAAGACCAGTTTTCCTCCACTCTAAGGATAAAAAGCAAGGATTGGGCTCATATGGCTAAGCATTTTCTGACTAGCTTTGAGAGAACAGCGTGGTCCAAGGCCCAGATTTCAGATTTGGTGATTACTGACAGTTTAAAAATAAGTACCTGTAACGTTTGCTCTGTGGTACTGAAAAATATTGTCCCCAAATGTATGAACACAAAACGGTGAGCATGTAGCCTAAGGAGCAACATTTCCCTGATTTAACACCAGGCACTTGGCATTCATTCTATACACAGAAATACCCCCCGAGTCTCCAGACCACCCTCCTCAACTGTACATTACAAGCATTACAAGTTTTTTTTATAGCCCATAAGATACAAGTCTTCAAGAAAACACAATCAGACACAAGGCAGAAACAAGAACTCATGTATTGATCAAATTGCATTATCAATAAAAAAATGTCAGCAATGGGTTGACATTGCTTAGTGTCTGCATAAAATTGGTATAAATGGACCTAAAAGTTCTGTAACAGTTCAGGAGTACAAGAAAAACAAGATTATAATTTCTTAGTAATAAAGAGAGAAATACTTTCTGTTAAAGTATTCAAAACCCTGTCTAAGGTAGATTTGTCACTCAATGGTAGTATTTGATTTGTAACTTCAAAAGCTGACCCGTCCAGCAGGTCCAGTTATTCGAGGGTCTCGACAGGACTTTCTCCTAAGAAATAAATGGGGTGTAGAGAGAGATGAGGATATTGTGCGAACAAAGATATGGAAATGTTCTGAATTACATCAGGACCCCAATGTATTAGCCATGACCAAGGTTTAAATGCACAAGCAAAAGGGGAAGTGCCTTTCAGCAGGAGAAATGGGGCAGAAGCAATGCACCTCAGCAGGAGGGATGGGGCAGCAGTGTGGGGGGGGGGAGAGGAAGTACTTCTCAGCAGAAAGGAAGGGGCAGCGGAAATTTTTCTTTTGGCGACTACTGGTTGAAGCAGGAACTTGGCGTTATCAGGGTACATCTTTAGGTCAGGACATCCAGCACTGACTTAGGGTTGGAACAATCTGTAGTTGTTCTCGGAGCAGTGAGTCTGTGGCCTACTTTTAACCCTCTTTTCTTATCGGGGGGGGGGGGGAGACCCAATTCAGAGATCAGGACAATAGCGTTGCAGTAATAGCTCCCAACAAAAAGCATAGATGCACTCCCCACCACCAGAAAATTAAAAAAACAAAACAATACAAAACAAAACAAAAACAAACAAACAAACAAACAAGCAAACAAAGCAAAAGATACTCCAATGCACTGTATCTGCTTTGTTGTGAGTAAATCCACAAACATGAATGGATAGCAACACAGGAAGGAATTATGCACAGCAAGGCACACACACACACACACACACACACACACACACACACACACACACACACACACACACACACACACAAAAGTAAAAAGAAACAGTCCAGTCAAGAAGCTATTGAAGAGAGTCCTTTAAAATTTATGATAAAGAAGATGAAGTGTATTTCTTCACAATTGATGATTTCTGGTGGAGGGCAAGGAAGATTCATTTTTATAGCTTGTGTTTGATATTTTCTAGGTTCTTCTTTTTATACTCCAAAACACTAGATAGGACAGAAATAAAGGTAGAGAGAGGAATTAGAAAATCTCTGAATCTAATTTTTTTCGTAGTGCTTCTTCTTTAACTATGGATATGAAAAAACCACAACCAACTTGCGTAACCAACCACCAAACACCAGACAAAATGTACTAGCTTTGACACTCAATCTTGTGCAAAGTTAATGCAGCAGGAGTTTTTGACTAATGTATGTTGTATGTAAATATAGTATTCCACCAAACTTAGTAACTCTGTATTCCATACTTCCTGCATTCAGCTGTTCACTATTTTAATATTAGTCATACCTATTCCATGCTGTGCCATGTGTTTTGATGCAATTAAGTTTCATCTGGGGACCTCATATGAAATGCAAATATTGTGTGTAAATCTCCCTTAGTGTTACTTCATAAACATGTTTCATCTATGGAGTAACAGTATTAATGCTTTCTGTTTGAAGTACACTTTCAGTGTGCATAAGTAGATACTCCTCTTTAGTATTTTATGATACACTAAATATAACATATAGTGTATACTTAGAAGATGAATCCAGTAAAGGATTTTTAAAATGTTGTGTGAGGGCTTTGTGATTTAAAAAAAAAAAGTGTTCTCAATAGTATTGGCTGAGATTCTGCAGTCTTGTGTGTGCTCTTTTCTAATGAATCATAATTAACGTTTATGCTGAGACTCGGGGAGGCAAGCTTATCAGTAGAAAGAAAGCCATTATCTTGGAATCTCTCCTTTTATAAGTACTCCTATAAGTATATAAATGTCTGGGTGGCCAATTAGACAGAATGATGTTACCCAGAGAGATGTAACCCAAATTCATAGGGCAACAATGTCTAGGTAACTGTCTGGCATTGAACAGTCACTCCACTGTTCTGAACAAACTGATTGTAACCAGTAGTTTAAGCACAGGCAGATAGCATAAGTGTAAGTATGCAAGCCTGTCTTGATTTCAATGTGATAAAGATCGGGGCCCAAAACTACAAAAGGAGGTAATGGGTTCTTTCTGTTTACAAGTCTCAGCTTGTAAATTGCATGATCTAGGAAAGTCAGGACAGAACTTGATTCAGAGCTGGTAAGTAGAGGCAGAAACTGAAGCAGAGATTATGGAAGAACTCTGGATTACTTTCCTCCAAGTCATAGGTATGAGAGGTCCTAGGGGATGCAAAACAGAAAAGAAAGAAAAAATAAGTACCAAACATATCACAATGGTTGACCTACATGCATACTTTAAAGTCTGCTCTTGATAATATTTGTATTCATTTGGAAATCAAGTTCTACATGGCAATTGGTAAACAGCATACTTTTCATTATTTCTATTGGATGGACATTTTTACCTGAAGGAGTGTATTTGTTGGATGTGAACATTCCTGGACTACATGGAGGTCCTAAGTTAGCTTGTATCAGATCCCCTGGAACAGGACTTACATGTGGCTGTGACACACAGGATGATCACTGGGAATTGAATCCCAGACCCTCTGCAAGAGCAGCCAATGATCTTATACTCTGAGTCATGTAAAGATCTCCACATTTCTGGAGAGAGAAGGAAGGTGTAGGAAGAGAACATTACTCAAAATGTCCAAATTCATCTAAGAATAAATTAATGCTTGCAAGGGTCTGTCAAGATACACAACAAAAACAAGAAAAAATTAGAAGGTGTGTAAAAATTGAAAAGAATGTTTGTTTCTGCTCTGTTGTGTGTTCTGACCAGGACTAAATGAACACACTAAATGAAGCTGCACTGAGAAGCATAAAGAAGGGAGGTACCACACTCTGACATGTACTAAGGTTGTTTCAACTGTATTTGTGTAATCCTTCAGGGGCTTCTTGTCAAAAATAAACCCCCTTTATCAAATCCCCAACAGTAAATTCTGTGTGTCTCAATTGGAGACTGGGCAGAAGATATGTGAGATGCACCAGGAATGATTAAACTTTATGTTCTCTTGCTCAGAAACCATTTTCAGGGATCCTATGAAATCCAAATGTCAGCTCCAGACTGCATAGTATCAGGTTTTTCTTGGCCAATTCAAAATTAGAGCCAATATCTAAAAAGATGACTTATCTGTTACACAAAGTTGCTGCTACCAAATAGGAGGTGGCTATGATTCCCAACACCAACACTGTGGATCTCTCTCTCTCTCTCTCTCTCTCTCTCTCTCTCTCTCTCTCTCTCTCTCTCTCTCTCTCTCACTCTGTTTCTGTCTGATTGTGTCTGTGTGTGTTTCTGTGTGTGTCTGTCTGTTTCTGTGAGTCTGAATGTGATTGAGTGTGTGTGTTATTATAATGTAGCCCATTCTTAAAATACGAAAGGCACTTTCACTTTGTGTTTTTTTTTTTTTCTTTCCATTTTGGCCAAATTGTATTGATTAGCACTGGCTGGCCTCAAATTGGCTATGTATGTATGGCTTTCTTAGAAGTCAAAAGAGATATGATATAAGACCCATAGTCCTCTGGTTAAAAGCAGGAATCACTGTGATACGCTTCCATTTTGTAATATTATAAGGTTTGAACTATATGAAGGTATGTAAATAGTCTTCAAAATTAATTCCTAGGTGCCAGGGAATGGGGGCAAACACACATTTAATCCCAGGACTTATTATGCTGAGGCAGGAAAATCTCTAAATTCCTTGTCAGTCTCGTCTATAGAGCAAATTCCAGTTCAGCCAAAGATATTCCATGGAATGCAACCTGGAAAAAAAAAAACTTGAAATGAATAAACTTCATAGTTAAGTAATGAATAATTAAAAAAAAAACGCTGCGAAAGATGAGTGAAATATGCAATTATCTAGACATATACCAAATCCATAAGATAAACCATCTAAACAGCAACTTAACACCTTAAGAAATAGAACCAATCATGATAATCTCCCACCAAAACAACCCTGGGACTAGATGGCTGTAGTGCAGAATTCTATCAGACCATCAAAGAAGAACTAATACCAATTCTCATGAAAGTGTTCCACAAATTAGAAACAGAAGGAACAATACAGAATTCATTCTATGAAGCCACAGTTACACTGCATATTCTCCTGTGGAGATGGAATGGTGACTGCCTAATGAGGAACTGGTCACTTCTTCCTTTCATACAGGACTTTGTTTGAGATTATTTTTTGCTTCTACCATGGTTAATATTACAAATAGATTTTAAATACAGTTTTAACATACATGAATTTTTGCTTTAGAAAATATCATGTATATTTAACAGGCTTTTAACAATCATAACTTATATTCACAACATAAAAGCAAAAGAAGTTACAACCTATTTAATCAATGAGAGAAAATTAGATACTATTCTAACCAAATTGAACCAGGAGGAAAATAAGAACTGTACTGAAAAACTGATTTTTAGTAATAAAAATAACAAAAATAATGATAATAATAATAATAATAATAATAATAATAATAATAATAATAATAATGAAATACATTAGAAATTAAAAAAATGAATACATATATTTTGCTAGTTTAAGTATAAAATACTAATGAATAATAAGAAATATGTTCACCTGATTTCGAAATCCCAATCCTCTCATTCTATGAAAATTTTGGTTGGAATTTGAAAGATTAGCTTTGTGAATAGTTGTCCAGGAAATTGACAGATGCCCTTAGGTTATGTTGCTTTCAGTTGTTATGGAGACAATGCCTCAATTACACTCCTTTCTGTGGCTTGCAATTCTAGGTCCTCAGTCTGCCACTGCCTCCACCTCCACCTCCATTTCCGCCTCTGCTCTACCTCTGCCTCCTCCTTCTTCCCCCTTTCCTTGTCCATGTCCCTGTCCCTGTCTCAGTCCCTCTCCATGTCCCTGTCTCTCTCCCTGTCCCTGTCCCTGTCCTTGTCCCTGTCCCTGTCCCTGTCCCTGTCCCTGTCCCTGTCCCTCTCCCTCTCCCTCTCCCTGTCCCTGTCCCTCTCCCTCTCCAGCTCCCTCTCCCTCTAGCCTCCCCACTAGCACACAGATAACCCTCAGATTATTTCAGTTTTAGTACTGATCTACTCTAGAATTTTTTTCCTTCATGTCTACTTCCTTCCTAGCTTGTTGTAAAGCTATTTAATTCAATTTGAATCTTCCACATAATAAGAAATTTATTCAAAATTCATAGGCCAACTATTGCTAAGTAAGTGTCTGGTGTTCATCAACCACTCCACTCTTCTAAAGGAAGTGTTTTGTAATCAGAATTTTAAGCACAGGCAGATATCTTTAGTGTTAGTATAAAATTCTGTCTTGTGTTCAATGTGATAAAGATCAGGACCAAAACTGTTGGAAACCAGGCCTTACCTAACTTGAACTGTGTTTCACCTGGGAGGCAAACAGAGGCTGAAAAGAGAGGGGAACTATATAGGTGAGAGAAAAATGGAGCCAAGACAATTTTCTGATCTAGGCTCAAATATTTAATAAAAGTTTTCACTTATAAAGGGGGAAACCCATTCTCTGCCATGCCAAGTTTCTTGCTTTCCTGATACCAAGTTGTCAGCACAGCCTTTTAGCACTAAGTCACCAAATTCACAGATTGCAGTTAACTACAGAAAATCTTGGAGAACCAATTTGGCCTCATGGCAGATGGCAGGTAGTTTCACATCAAAGGAAACTAGCTGAGGAGCTGCACTGCAGGTCGCCCTGCCTCAATGGCATAAGGTCTGAACCTGCATAGGTTGGAGGAGGTTATACTCCCCCCCCCCCGTTAATAATATTTTAAAAAGTGCTAAACTGAGGCATAAAATGTATTTATGCTCTATAGTCTTGCCTGGGAGTTATGGTGACTGCAGGCCAAACCTCCCTTAGGAAATCTTAGATCTTCCTGAAGCATCAAATTCCATTATGGATGCTACGTGCAACTAGTTTGTGTTATATATCACACAAAACATGGCTCTGTGTTGTGTTATCAACAGTCATGGATTTTGGCATGTACCTCTGTCTTAGATTGGTATGGTTCTGAGATCTGGATGTCTGTCATTGAATGTCCAGTCCTCATTATCACACCTTATTCCCAATTCAGACCAAAGTCATAATATGTACTAGAATGAAGATCAATAACTGCCACCTTCACTGTTGGAGGCAAGGCTGTACATCTGCTACAGTCAGGCTGAAGAACTTGGATGACCTGCTTGAGAAACAAAGTTGGGACAGTGATAAGCAAGAGTATGAAAGTTTCTTTGGAGAAGTCCAGGTACCCCATTCAGTTGCAAATTAGCAATGATCAAGCTTAGTCTTAGAGATTCTGGTGTGGGGAGGTGGCTTTGAGAATTGCAGAAAGGCTGCAGCCTCTCTGGGAGTGGAGGCTGTGCTCCAAATTAAATTTGCTAGCTAATTAAGATTTTAGCTATCTTCCCTAATTCTTCTAATACTGGAATTATTAATAGACCAGTCCAATATTGAATTAGGATACCTGGTCACAGTGAAGTTAGAAGATGAATCACTATAACTCTATCTTGAGACTAATCTTTCTAAATCAGATTACACAGTCTCTACTGTTCTATATCCCATAATTCTTAAAAACCTTGAAGTAAAGCATCTTAGCTTGTCCAAACTGGGAAAATGATAAACAAAGGTAGGTCAAAAACATATACCCAATTCAGCTTTCTTGTCACTACAGTCAGGGCACTAAGCAAACACACCTGTTAGTGTGTCACAAAAATTAGCCTTCATATATCTGCAGCATTCTGTGAAGAGAACCTATTCTTGTCCCTTTCCCAATAAAGTAGCTACTTAGGATCAAGCCATATACCAATAAGTAGATTTTTTTCATTTGACCTAGACATGATTATGTCTCCTATTTAAGATATTATCAGGCATTTTTAAGTTCTTTGACATCCAATTTTCAAAGTTCTTAAAGTGTGATTTAAATAATGTGCATGGGGATATAATTTATCTTGTCCTTTGTTTTTTTAAAAAGAAGAGTTTTTTAAAGTTCCACATTACCTTGTATTAGATAAATTAATAAATTGTTTACAAAACATTTCAAATGCTTTACTGTTATAGTCAGTATTAATATAACAAGGCCAGCGACTAATTACACTTTCAATTGTTTATCTTGAAGAGCGGATTTAACTAGAAAGCTTTAAAATGTATTAATAGTCCCCCTCTTCCTTTCTCTTTCTCACTTCCTCCATTTCCAGCAGCAGTCTTCTTGCCTCTGCAGGTATTTTACACATGAAGTGTCTAAGCAAAATGGCATGTACACAAACAACCATACCCAGCATCAAAGTTTATAAAATAAAAGAAATGATGTGTAGACTATGATAATAATTTTTCTGGGAAAGGTAGTATAGGAGAGAGGAATCACTGTGTGTGGACTCACAAAGACACAAAGAACCCCCCAAATAGATCCAATTTACCACTCCTTAGAAACACAAACACCACAGTCAGGAGGAGGGATTTTGAATGAGGAACACTTTCCTTGTCTTTCCAAGTGCTTTGGTGGATGAGCACAACTACAGGAAAAGGGTCTCACAGCAGGTAAACTCCCACCACCACCCCACACACAAGGCAAAGTCACCTTGGTGGAACCAGGAGCAAATCACCTGCCTCTGCAGGTTGTTTCTGTTTAGCTGCATTTGGAGAAAGCAGTTGGAGCAGTTGCTGCCTGCTCTTGAGAAGGGCTCTAAGGGTACAATGTATAGGTCTGTAGAATTGCAACAAGTTTGGACCCTAGAAAAGTAATGGGTTGCTGAAATGGTCCTGGACTGTGAATCTTAGGGTCTTGCTAGGGAATTTCTTAATCTACAGTGACATTTAGACATTGGAGCAAGCAGAGGTGCTTTGATCCTTAGGCACTCAAAGTTGTCCTGGAAGACAATCGTTGTGACTGTTTGTGAGGCTTTGCTGGAGGAGAGGGGATATTGACAGCCCTCTACACGATCTGCATGGCACACAACTAGAGCTTTGTTTCTTATGAAGCATAGAAGTGACTGAGGGCAAAAAACCACAGGAGACAACCATATCAGCGTCCCTTAAGTAAAATCTTGCTGGTGTATGAAATAGTGTGCCTTGCAAATACTGAAGTGGGTGCTCACAGTCATCTATAGGATGGAATACAGGGCCCCCAATATAGGAGCTAAAGAAAGTACCCAAAAACTGAAGGGGTCTGCAACCCTATAGGCTGAACAACAATATAAACTAACCAGTACCCACAGAACTTGTTCCTCTAGCTGCATATGTAGCAGAAGATTGCCTAGTCGGCTATCATTGGGAAGAGAGGCCCTTGGTCTAGCAAAATTTATATTCCACAGTTCAGGGGAATGCCAAGGCCAAGAAGTGGGAGTGAGTGGGTAGGGGAGCAGGGGGCAGGAGGTATAGGGGACTTTTGGGATAGCATTTGAAAGGTAAAAGAAGAACATATGTAATAAAAAATGTGTGGGAAAATAAAGAGACGAGGTCGTTTCTACAATTAGGAAAAGTCTCATTACTTTATCCCATTAAATGTGCACATTAAAAAAAAAGTGGCTAATGGCTTTGAACAGGATCCTTGCTGAGGACAGGATCTTATAAAGGGTTCCAGATAGACAACTCATTTACAGTTTTACAAGCTAGTACTTATAAACAATTAATCATTGGGAGGCTCAAGCTGAGACACCCGATCACTGGGCATAAGTGTTGAGATAATTTGAAGATATTTCCATTGTTTTGAATAATCTGTATGATATTGGATACATTTACTCTATGGAAGGAGTATGTGTGTGGAGTCCCTTGTGTCACTGAAGTAGGAGTTGTAAAACACCTGTGGCGATGATGCAAGTTCATATCTATGATGTGTTTGTGATGTCAGTATTTATAAAGGAGGAGGCATCTCTGAGATGCAATAACACATTTAAAAAAGAAAACCACAAGACAAAACGGAAAGGGAATATTGCCTTATGTTATTGTATTTCTGTTTTGGTTGTGTTGTGTGTGTGTTTTGTTTTTTTGTTTTTGTTTGTTTGTTTGTTTGTTTTCTTATTTGTGTGTATGGTCTGATTTTTGGATTTTTTCGAGACAGGAATTCTCTATATGCCCCTGGCTGTCCTGGAACTCACTCTGTAGACCATGCTGGCCTTGTACTCAGAAATCTGCCTACGTCTGCCTCCCAAGTGCTGGGATTAAAGCTGTGCACCACCAACACCCTGCAAATATTGCCATTTTTAGTGAGATATTTTTAATGTTTTTTTTTACTGATTTATGTAAGATATTTCAAATGGTGTGTCCATTTTTTTTCACGTTGTTGCATTATTCCTTTCAAAGTTTGTTGATTATTGCTAACGAATACAGGATTTAACATCAGGACACTGACATTCTTCTTTTTCATTTCATTCCTCTCCTTTTTTTCTGTTTAACTTATCTGGAAATGGATTTTTCTGTATAGTCCTAGCAATTCTGGACCTTCTTGTGCAGTTCAGTCCTGAATTCAAATCTACTGGATTTTATCACCAAATCCTGAGATTAAACCCCTTTCTAAGCAGACATCAACATTTTTTTAAATTTTCTGTCTCACAATACTTCTTTAGAAGATGTCCTCATCACAGTTCCCAAGTAATGCCTTCAGACACTTCTAACTTTCTGTAGCAACCTTACCATATAGAGCCTATGTAAGGCATCCTGTTGGGTAGCATTCTGCCTTAAGCTGTCCACATCCAAAGTGTTTGTATTCTTCACAGTGGCCTGTGAGGTTAGTGTGATAAATCTGGGATGAGCTGTCAGGTGAGGAATTATTCACCACTGCAGCCACAAAGCTTGCAGTTTCCACTGCTCCTGATCATGATGCTGCAGAAGGTTTCTTTGATTATCATAGAAACTGGCTTCTTATTCCCAAATCTTGGTAGTGGTACTGTATTCTGCCTGTCTGTGTAAACAATTAGACATGAACCATGTCTTAGTATACTGGTTGAATCTTGAGAAGTTTGTTGTTCTTTTCTGCTGGATAGCCTGTTACTGGGGAAATCAGGCCATCAAGATTATTCTTAGCCTGGAAGGTACAGAGTCAGGGTCAGAGGAAGTGTGAAGTCTGGGTAAGGACTAGTTCTTAATCCAGATATTCCCTATGTATAAGAACTGTAATTGTCAACATTTCTCATTAAAAAAAAAAACACTTGAGGTTTATATGTGTTATTCTCAAATGACAGCTGTAAGTTTTTTCCACTTAAACACACCCCTCAATATACAATAACAGATATCTACAGGGCCCTTTATAAACTATTCAGAGTTGTGCATCCCCATGGTCTCTGGTCTGTTTCCATTGTGAAAGGACATATGTTGAGAGAGATTTGTTTACCTTTGTTCTAATGATGTCCCTGGTCTTAATGTATCAGTATTCATCCTGGTGTGAATACTGTGGAAATCGAAAATGTTAAAGGAACCGTGAAGAAAAATGTTAATTGGTGTGAAAGAGTTAATGGGAACAGCCGTTAGTTTCCACTGACTGAAACTAAAATATTCATTACCTGTTATATTTCACAAAAACAGAATTATTGCTCATTTGTTCAAAGTGGACAGCCAGGTACAAATGAAATGATTTTATCCACTGGGCTGTTTTTTTTTTTTTTTCAAAGCCTGGGCATGCTTCAACAAAGGAGTGCCTGAGAGCACCTGAATGTTCAGATAAAGTTTACTGAGGTCTCCTTGGCCTGAGAGTGCCTGTCCAGCCGCACTTTTGAACAAGAGGAATGGGTGGGACATACTTTGATAGAAACAGCAGGAGCTTGGTTGCCAGTCAGAAAATTGTTGAAGAACAGCAGCAGGCTGTAGTGTTTGAGATTGTCAGACACCCTGTGAAAATTGCAAAACCCAAATTAACTTGGAGCTAAAAAGTTAGAGATCTGATTAAGAGGTAAAATCTTGAATGTTGTAGTGAAGAGCAAAAACTTATAATTTTGCGCCTCATAGCATTGTGGTATGTAAGTTCAAGAAATTCAGGCCTGAAGAATAGACCAAGGCGGGTCCAGGCACAGCCAAACCCACCCTGTAGCTAAGAATGTCCAGCCATAAAAGATAAAAAAGAGAATGCAGGAACTAGCCACTGCTATCAGGGCGGACCAAATGGCCATCTGGCAGGATGGCACCTCCCTATAGATCCCCATAAATCATACATTGACCAGGTGTCCTGCTGACCTTGAGAAGTCCCAAGCCCTTGTGCCTCCCTACACCTTAGCATGCACATATTACCCTGTTAATTTGTAATCATCCCGCCAACATTTAAATAAGCCTATCATGTGTAATGGCCCAAATTCTTTTGGCTCCCCTGTTTTTGGTTTGTGGTTTTTGCCTTTATATGCCTGTAAAAAGTTTGGGCCGGGGTTGAACTTCCCTGCCCCCTGCGCAGTGCATGAGATTCGACCCCAGCATGCTGGCTTGGGCGCTCCTTTTTTGTTTGTGTGTTTGTGTGAGATTAAAGCTTGTATAGTTACAGCGAGTTCCGCCTCAGTGTCCTACTGGGTGCACACCTCCCTGAAGAGGGACTCACTGAAGGGGTCTTTCATGTGGTGGATCGGCTGGGAGATGTGTGACCACCCAGGGGTCCTAGACCCACTTGGAGGTAAGGCCCTCTATCTTGTCTTGGTTTTGTCTCTATATTCTGTCTGAAAATCTTGTGAGATCACAGTTTCAGTTTTGCAAACTCTCTTATGAGACAGTGCTTCGAAGGGAGAGCAAAGTGGATAAGGACAGATGTGTCTAGGTGTCCACCATTTGTTCACCCTGGGAGACTTTCAGGGATGTCAGGGGGAGGGCCAGGGATGCCTAGTGAACCTCCTCGGGAAAAGTCAGGGATAAATTTTCTCCTTGACGATCTGTTTCTGAGACCTGTTCCTAGGCCGTGTGATTCTTTTCAGGAACTCTGGTTGACACAGAGTAGGCGACTGGTTTTGCTTTTGAGTCTTGTAGCCTTTGTAATCGTTTTTAACATGTGTGTGACAGAGCTTAACATGGGAAAGACTGTGACGACCCCACTAACACTTACTCAGAACCATTGAACAGACGTTATGACTAGGGCCAACAATCTTTTCTTTGATGTCAAGAAGGGACCTTGGCAAACTTTTTGCTCCTCTAAATGGCCAGCTTTTGGTGTGGGCTGGCCTTCGCAGGGAAATTTTAGCCTGCCTGTTATTCTAGGTGTCAAGTTATTTTTCAGACTGCAGGAGGGCATCCTGATCCGGTACCTTATATAATTGTGTGGCAGGATCTGGTACAAAATCTGCCACCCTGACTGGGTTCCTGGACTTCCGGAGCTGAGGCAGCGATGGTGGCAGTAGCCATGAAACCGAAAATGATGCATGCGGGTCTGCCAGAGCACGTTCCATCGGCCCCCCTGAGGATCTATCCTGAAATTGATGATGCCTTTTTCATTGACTCCTTCCCACCCCCTTACCCCCAAAGAACTTCTAATCCTGATCCCTCACAGCTGCCCACCCCAGCAGACCCCAGGGTGGCCTCTGTGACAGGACCGTTGGGAGGGACTCCTAGCTGCGAAGTCCATAGTTCAGAGGGAAGTGAATATAAACCAGATTCCACTGTTGCTTTGCCTTTAAGAGCTTATGTAGGAGGACCTGCCCATGCCCCGGGGCAGTTAGTCCCATTGCAGTACTGGCCATTTTCATTGATAGATATGTTGGCAGATATGTATAACAGATATGTATAACTAATCACTCCTCTTTCTCATAGAATCCCTCAGGCTTAACAGGACTCCTTGAGTTCCTAATGTTCTCCTACCAGCCCACTTGGGATGACTGCCAGCAACTTTTGCAGGTCCCATTTAGAACTGAAGAGAGAGAGAGGATCCTGCTAGAAGCCAGAAAAAAACGTCCCAGGACCAGATGGGACCCCCACTAATCTCCCCAACCTTATAAATGCAGCTTTCCCCTTGGCCCGTTCTGCCTTAGAGTTCAATACTGTGAAAGATAGGGAGCGTCTCACAGTCTACTGATGGACTCTAGTGGCAGGGATAGAGCGGACTGCATGGTGACCCACCAATTTGGCCAAGGTAAGAGAAGTCCTTCAGGGTTCAAAGGAGCTGCCCTCCGTTTTCTTAGCACGACTAATGGAGTCTTATAGGAGATAGCCCCATTTGATCCCTCTTAGTGTTATTAGACGCGTTCTCACGCCCGGCCAGGAAGAAAGCAACAGACCAGAATCTTCTGCGGCAAAACTTTATTGCTTACATCTTCAGGAACAGGAGTGTAAGAAGCAAGAGCGAGAGAAAACGAAACCCCGTCCCTATTAAGGAGAATTATCCTTCGCCTCGGACGTGTCACTCCCTGATTGGCTGCAGCCCATCGGCCGAGTTGACGTCACGGGGAAGGCAGAGCACATGGAGTGGAGAACCACCCTCGGCACATGCGCAGATTATTTGTTTACCACTTAGAACACAGCTGTCAGCGCCATCTTGTAACGGCGAATGTGGGCGCGGCTCCCAACATCTCCCCCTTTCCTTTTAATAAGAGCAAATAGGCCACCCATATTAATGAGAGTGGAGATAGAGGTCAAATCCCCAGTGTGTAGGTAAAGGAGCCATGTACAGGATTAGCTCTTAGGTTCACAGGCTTTTACCCAGAGCGACCCTGACCTGCTCCCGTGTCGTTTTGCCTGGAGAGAAGGACACTTGGACACTCAACCTTCTTGAAAGATGACATGTCTCCCTAGAATAGGCTCATATATGCCGCAGAGCCTTTCTACTGCAGTGCTTAGCCGTGCAACTCTCTCAGGCTGCTGAAGCACACTCACTCTATCCCGTGCAATGAGACTAGCCTCATGGGATATAAGAGCTGAGTGGCCAGCGACCTATTGCCTAAGCATAGATAACCATATATCAGGGGGAGCACCATGTTCTAGAGCTGCAAGCGCCTGGGCAATAACCACCTTGTCTCTCCTAGTTTAGGCCTTAAGCTTACAGACCAATCAAAGAAGCAACACTAATCCACAGCAAAGTGTATCTCCAAATAATATCAGTCCCACCCATTCTTTAAAGAAGGGAAATGTTGAGGAGATCCAATTGGGTAATCCTTTGGTCAGGGACAGGTCCAAGCGCGTGGAGTTGACCTGAAGTCTCAATTCCCGAAGGATCTGTTCAAATTCAGCCGTCCAATTCTGTAACATATACAGAAAAAGACCTTTTGACAAATTAGCTGCCCTAGTAAATTTAACATACTGAATGGAAATAACACACAATCCCGGAAACTTTTGTTCACATCCCTGCTGAGTTATTTGTCATAATACATCTAGTTGTATCTGGACAAGATCTATGAGTTGATTAACCAGCATGAGATCTCCCTGTATCTTGACATTAGCTGAGGCCTGTTCATCTATGACTGTAGTCACTGAGGCTGACAAAGTGTTAATGGTGTCAGTCGTCTGGACCTGTCCAGACAGAGCCAAGGCTGTCTGAATTAAGGATAAACCCAGTTCCCAGTTAGTGGTAAAAAAGCAGGAGAATACTTGAGCATTATACATCACCATCATTGGGAGTGGAAATATCGACATTATCCCCCAACGCTGCTCTCTCTTTATTATTGACGCCCTGGACATCACCAAGACGAGGGACATCAGTATTCCCTTGGTCAGTCTGGATTTTTCGGGTGAGTCTTTCTGGTATCCAAAATGGGTTGTCTTCATTCTGTGGGAAAACACAGATAGCTCCCCTGGATCTTATCAAAATAGGATCCGGGCCATACCATTTATTATCAAGGACATTTTTCCATTTAACCATCTCATTGGGCCTATCTGGCTCTGTACAATGACGTTCAGCCGCAGTATGGCCATGAGCATCAATATTTAAAAAATTGAGTGTAAAGAGTGCCAAAGACACAGACACTCTTGGCACTGTGGGTAGAACTTCCTGGATTCCCCCCTTTTGTTTAATAAGGTAGGACTTGAGGGTGCGATGGGCACGTTCTACAATGCCCTGCCCTTGAGGATTATATGGAAGTCCAGTCAGGTGGGTTACGTCCATCTGACGGCAGAACTGTTGGAATTTTTGAGACGTATAAGCTGGTCCATTATCAGTCTTAAGGAGTTTGGGTTTCCCCCAAGCACTCCATGCCTCAAGACAATGTTGAATCACATGTGAGGCTTTTTCTCCGGTTAACGGAGAAGCAAACATGATGCCAGAACATGTGTCAATGGACACATGGAGATATTGAAGTTTTCCAAAGGAAGAAACATGTGTAACATCCATTTGCCAGACCTGTAGAGGTCGAATACCGCGTGGGTTAATTCCCACATGAGGAACTGGCAAGAACTCACAGCAGCTTTGACATTGAGTAACAATGTCACGGGCTTCTTTTCTTGTCAAGGCGAAACGACTGCGTAATGTTTCAGCCGTCACATGAAAATTGTTATGAAAATTTCTTGCAGCCTCTACCGGGGATGATAGGGCAGCAGCCACCACTTTAGTGGCCTTATCTGCCAAATCATTTCCCAGAGCCATGGGGCCAGGTAGGCCTGAATGGGCTCTAACATGAGTAATATAAACAGGAGATCTTCTAGATAACAAAACTAATTGTATCTGCTGAAAAATATTGGCAACTCTACTGGAAGGCTTAATCACTCCAGCCACTTCTAAAAGATTTACTGCATTAACCACATAACAGGAATCTGACACAATATTAAGGGGTTTTAAAAAGGTTTTTAAAACTTCTAAAACCACTAAACATTCTACCACTTGAGGTGAATTTTCATTATATTGTTTGGATACCACTTTACCATTAGCCACATAGGCACCTATGCCAGTTTTTGATCCATCAGTATATACCACAATCCCATTTTTAAGTGGGTTTCTTACTGTTATTTGTGGAAACACAACAGATTGATTTTGGGCAAACTGTAAGATTGGATGCTTTGGATAATGGTTATCTATTTTTCCTGAAAAGGAGGTAACTAAAACTGCCCAATCATTAGATGTGGCTGCCAAGGTTTGAACCTGTGCAGCGGTATAAGGTACAATTAAAAGATATGGACTTTGCCCAAAGTGGGTGATTGCTGCTTTTAGGCCTTTAAGGGCAAGCTGTGCAATTGCATCAGGATACCAATCTATTATTTTAGCTGGGGATACGTTTGGATGGATCCACAACAATGGCCCATTCTGCCACAAAACTGCGGTTGGCAATTGTGCTGTCTTAAAGACACACAAACTGAAAGGCTGCGAATCCTCAATACGTTGTAATTGTGCATTCTGTAAGGCTTTTTCTACCTTTTGTAAGGCCTGGTTAGCAGCTAGAGTAAGAGTCCTAGGGGAGGAGATATGAGGATCTCCTTCTAAAATACCAAACAAAGGCCTTAACTCAGCGGAAGGAATCTTTAAAAAAGGTCTGAGCCAATTAATATCTCCCAACAGCTTTTGAAAATCATTTAAGGTATGGAGGTGATCTCTTCTTATCTCTACCTTTTGGGGCACAATCTTATCTGGGGACACCACAGAGCCCAAGAATTGTCCTGTATCAGAAATTTGGACCTTTTCTGTGGCTATCTGTAAACCCCACTGACTTAAAGTTTTAAGTAGAAAAGGATATGCCTTTTGTAGCATGGTAAGGTCTTTATGGCACAGGAGGATGTCATCCATGTAAAGGAGCAAAATTAAAGAGGGGAATTGTTCCCTCACTGGCAAAAGAGCTTCTTGTACATAAAGTTGACACATAGTAGGACTATTGGACATTCCCTGTGGTAAGACCTTCCATTGATACCTCTTATCAGGTTCCATGTGATTAATAGAGGGGATGGTAAAGGCAAATCTGGGCCTATCTCTTGGACACAAAGGTATAGAAAAGAAACAATCTTTAATATCTATAATAATTAAATTCCAGCCACGTGGTAAGGCAGAAAGTACAGGGAGACCCCTCTGTACTGGGCCAAATAAGTTCATTTGCTCATTAATGGCTCTGAGGTCATGGAGCAGTCTCCACTTTCCTGACTTTTTCTTAATTACAAAAATTGGAGTATTCCAAGGTGAGGTAGATGGTTCAATATGGCCTAGTTTTAATTGTTCCTCTACCAGTTGAATCACAGCTTCTAGTTTTTCAGAGGATAGGTGCCATTGAGGAACCCACACTGGGTCCCCTGTTTTCCATGGTATGGGTCGTGCTGCCCCAATGGCCACTAAGGAAAAACCCAGACCCTGTCTGTCTTGGTTTCCATTAGGTGAGATGGGCTCTATCCTTCCCTGTTCTTGATGTCCTAAACCTTTTCCTTCTTTATAACCCATCTTTGCCATGATATTTTTTGCTTTAGCTGAATACCCTCCCGATGGGGTGTTTTCATTGGACAAAATAAGGCCCAAATGCTGCATAATATCCCTTCCCCAGAGGTTAACCGGGAGTGGGAGCACATAAGGTATGAATTTCCCTTGCTGCCCTTCAGAGGATTCCCACGTCAAGGCAATGGAGCTTATAGTGGGACATGATTGATAACCTAGGCCCTGTAATGAATGAGATGACTCTGTGGTGGGCCATGCTTTGGGCCACCAATGTGTAGAAATTATACTTTTATCTGCTCCGGTATCAAGGATGCCTTCAAACTCTTTTCCGTTGATCTTAAGGCGGAGCTTAGGTCTATCATTTAAAGATACAACCAAATAGGCAGAATCATTTCCTGAGGAGCCCATTTTCTTTATCTCAGGTCCTGCAGATTTCTCCCTGGTATTATCAGGGAGGAGCAGCAGCTGAGCTATCCTATCTCCTTTACTAATAGAAAAAACGCCTTTAGGGCTTGAGCACAGGACCTGTATTTCAGGGGAATGTTGACAATCCATAACTCCAGGGTGGACTACTAAGCCCTGCAAGGTGAGTGAACCCCGGCCGAGAATAAGGCCCATGGTTCCCGGGGGCAAGGATGGTATAGGCTCCACCGGCACCGGCTGAATACTCATTTGAGGCATTAATAGGAAGTCGGAGGCGGCACGCAGGTCCACCCTTGTGGGTCTTCCTGGGTCGCCTCTCTGACTGCTTCCTGGGTCCTGACAAACCGGTTCCCATATCTTTGAGGGCCCTGGGACCGAGGGCCCGATGACCCGTTTTTTGGCACATAAGTTGATTGACTATCAGGTGGGGGAAGGACTCTGCCCTTTATATCCCTCACAGAGCGACACTGGTCAGCTCTATGATAACCCTTGCCACACTTAGAGCAAAGAGTGAGAGTCCCTCCCTGTTTATCTGGAGCTCTGCAATCTTTCTTAAAATGCCCAGGCTTTCCGCAGTTAAAACATGTCCTCTGATCATTTCTGCTCATGGAGAGGTTCTGAGATTGGAGGATGGCGGCCGCTAAGCCTGCATTGGTGAGAGGTCCCCCAAGCTCTCGACAGACCCTGAGCCAGTCTTGTAAGCCTTTGTTCTTTCTTGGAGCTATGGCCGCTCGGCACTCCTTTGTGGCTTGCTCATAGATGAGCTGTTCTACCAGAGGCGCAGCTTGCTCTGACTCTCCAAAAATACGCTCTGCTGCCTCTGTCATTCTGGCCACAAAATCTGAGAAGGATTCCTGATGTCCCTGGATTATCTTTGTTAACTGCCCAGTGGTTTCACCTGCTCGGGAGAGCGCCTTCCAGGCCCTAATAGCCGTGGAAGAAATCTGGGCATAAGCTCCCCAATGGTAGTTTGTCTGATCAGCAGAATAAGCTCCCTGACCCGTTAACAAGTCAAAAGTCCAATCTCTCTGCTCTGGAGTCAAAGCAGCTGCGTTTGCTCGGGCCTGCGCTTGTGCAGTTTCATGCCAAAGAGCTCTCCATTCCATATATTTGCCCATACTAGGGAGAGCGGCTTTTACAACCATTTGCCAGTCAGCAGGAGTTAGTGCCATGCCGGCGAGCCTGTCTAACTGCACCAAGGTAAAATTAGCATTGGTTCCATATTTACGGACCGACTCGGCAAGTTCTTTAATTTGTAAGTATTCTACCGGAGCGTGGACACGCCCACCCTCGGCTCCTTCAAAGACCGGAAATGCCTGTTGTATTTTCCTTTGTTCCTCTCTGGGAATGAATGAGTCTGCGCACTGCCTCTCTGCGCACTGCCTCTCTGCGCAGGGCTGACGCACTACGCAGGGCGGGGACTCCGCATAGGGCGGACCTTGAAGCCGACTGCCCTGAGGCCAATCAGCAAACTGGCCTTCGCCAGCCGCTTTTGGCTTCCTTAACTGATTAGCTAGCACTTTACCTGGCTGGTACCCTTTTTTCTCATAATGAGCTGCTTCTTCCTCCCAGTCTGTTTCTTCAGAGGAGAATTCATCATCTGATTCAGAGCTACCAAGAGCTGGCTCCCCGAGCCCATCCAGCGATGAGCACAGGCTCCTTTTCCTAGAGACCTCCGCTAATTGATCTTTCTTCTTTTCCCTTTTTCCTCTTTTTCTTCTAATCTCTCTCCAGGTATTCCTACCTAACCTTAACTTTTCCTCGGGTTCAAGACCCTTGGAAAGGCCTGTATACTTATTTTGTGTACCATATTTCCTCTTTGTTCCTACTCTCTCTCCCCGCTTTACTTCTGATAGCTTGTCCTGAATTTCATCTAGAATCCGCCCTGCCTTAACCACTTGATAACATGTGAAAAGGAACAAAAGGGCTTCTAACACCAGAAAAAATTCAAGGCCAAACATATTCCACTTTACTTCTGATAGACTGTCTTGAATTTCCTTAGAAAGTTCAAGACCAGACTTACCTCGTAAAGCTGTACTCACTGGTTCTCTCGTTCCCCAGCTGAAAAGTTCTGAATTCATACAGTTGAATCCTTCTTAACAGTCTGCTTTACGGGAACCTTTATTACCGCGACCCGCAGTTCTGGTTCTGGAATGAGGGATCTTCCTTGCGCCAGTCCCGAGTTTTTTCTCGTCCCGGAATTCGGCACCAATTGTTATTAGACGCGTTCTCACGCCCGGCCAGGAAGAACGCAACAGACCAGAATCTTCTGCGGCAAAACTTTATTGCTTACATCTTCAGGAGCAGGAGTGTAAGAAGCAAGAGCGAGAGAAAACGAAACCCCGTCCCTATTAAGGAGAATTATCCTTCGCCTCGGACGTGTCACTCCCTGATTGGCTGCAGCCCATCGGCCGAGTTGACGTCATGGGGAAGGCAGAGCACATGGAGTGGAGAACCACCCTCGGCACATGCGCAGATTATTTGTTTACCACTTAGAACACAGCTGTCAGCGCCATCTTGTAACGGCGAATGTGGGCGCGGCTCCCAACATCTTAGGAGGGACAGCATGCAGCTGTAGCCATAGATTTCATTGGTCAGTCTGACTCTGATATTATGAGAAAGTTACAGAGGTTAGAGGGTCTCCAAGATTATACTCTGCAAGATTTAGTAAAAGAAGCTGAGAAAGTGTACCACAAGAGATAGACTGAGGAAGAAAAGCAAGAGAGAGAAGAGAAAGATTTAGAGGAAAGAGAAAACCGGCATGAACGCCAGCAGGATAGGAACTTGACTAAGATTTTGGCCGCAGTGGTAGGTGGAGAAAGTTCAGAGAAGGGTCAGTCAGGGTACCTGCGCAACAGGGCAAGAAGACCCCCAGGAGAACAGAGACCTCCACTTGAGAAAGACCACTGCACATACTGCAAAAAAAAAGAATATTGGGCCAGAGACTGCCCAAAAAAGAAGCAGAGGGGCCCCAAAGTATCTGCCCTTGAAGAAGACAAGGGAAGTCGGGGCTCGGTCCCCCTCCCCAAGCCTAGGGTAACTCACTCTGTGGAGGGGACCCCTGTTAATTTTCTAATAGACACAGGAGCTGAATATTCAGTCTTGACTGAACCTTTAGGACAATTAGGATCAAAGAAGATTTTAGTTATGGGAGCCACTGGTAGCAAGCTTTATCCCTGGACAACCAAAAGGATTTTAGACATAGGAAAAAATAAAGTGACACATTCTTTTCTTGTGATACCTGAGTGCCCAGCACCCCTGCTAGGCTGGGAACTTTGGAAAAAATTGAAAGCACAAGTCCAGTTTACTTCTGACCGACCTGAGGTATCATGGAAGAAGAATCCAGTGGCATGCTTAGTTTTAAATTTAGAAGAAGAATATCACCTCCACGAACAGAAGTCTGAGACTTTACCCTTTAAAGAACGATTGACAGGTTTTCCAGAGGTTTGGGCAGAGCAGGCTGGGATGGAATTAGCTAGGCAAGTGCCACCCAACATAGTCGAGCTAAAAATGGCTGCCAAACCCATTTCAGTCAGGCAATACCCCATGAGTCAAGGGGCTAAAAACAGCATTCGACCACATATCCAGAGACTGCTATAACAGGGTATATTGGTCCCGTGCCAGTCCCATTGGAATACCCCCTTCCTGCCAGTGTGTAAACCTGGGACAAATGACTATGTGCCTGTCCAGGACTTAAGAAAAGTCAATAAGCGGGTACAGGACATTCACTCAACTGTGCCCAACCCTCACAACTTGCTGAGTTCCTTACCACCTGAACGGTCCTGGTACACTGTCCTGGATTTGAAAGATGCCTTTTTCTGTCTCAGATTACACCTGAACAGTCAACTTCTGTGTGCTTTTGAGTGGTGAGTCCCTGAAGGAGGATATACGGGTCAGCTAATTTTGACTAGGCTGCGACAGAGGTTCAAAAATTCACCCACTTTTTTTGATGAAGTGGTCCACCACAACCTTATGCCCTTTAGGGAACAGAACCTCCAAATTTCTCTCCTGGAGTATGGAGATGATTTAATCCTTGCAGCTTCAACCCAGGAACTGTGCCTTGACAGGATCAAGAAGCTTCTAAATGAAAAAAGTGAATTGGTGTACTCCTAAGAAAGCTCAGCTATGCCATATGGACTTGACCTACCTAGGATACTCCCTCCGAGAAGGAAGGCAGTGGTTCTCCGAAGCTCGAAAGAAGACTGTGATGCAGATCCCAACCCCCACCACTCTGTGACAAGTACGTGAGTTTCTGGGAACGGCAGGCTTTTGTAGACTCTGAATACCAGGGCCCACAATGTTGGCGGCACCTCTGTACCCACTCACTAAAGAAAAAGTCCCGTTCACCTGGACAGAGGAACACCAAAAAGCCTTTAACAGCACAAAGGCTGCTCTGCTTGCAGCCCAGGCTTTGGCCCTGCCAGATTTGACTAAGCCTTTCACCATATACGTTGATGAGCCACCTGGAGTAGCCCGCAGAGTCCTGACTCAGACTCTGGGGCCCTGGAAGAGGCCAGTGGCCTACCTGTCTAAAAAATTGGACCCAGTTGCCAGTGAATGGCCCTCCTGCCTAAAAGCCATCGCTGCAGTAGCCCTACTTGTTAAAGATACTGGCAAGCTTACTCTAGGTCAGCATGTGAGTGTAATCACTCCCCATGCGTTAAAGAGTATTGTATGACAGCCCCCTGACCATTGGATGACAAATGCCCGGATGACCCACTACCAGAGCCTGTTGCTAAATGACCGAGTGACTTTTGCCCTACCTGCCATCCACAATCCTACCACCCTCCTCCCCAAGACGGATGCCTCTACCTGGGTACACCAATGTGCTTATATCCTGGCTGAAGAAACTGGATCGAGAAAGGATCTGACTGACCGAACTTGGCCAGGTGTGCCTGACTGGTACACAGATGGTAGAAGCTTTGTGGTGGAGGGAAAATAAAGAGCAGGAGAGGCAGTGGTTGACAGAAAACATGTAATTTGGGCAAGTTAACTTCCAGAAGGAACTTCGGCTCAGAAGGCTGAGCTCCTGACGCTAACTAAAGCTCTGCGGATGGCAGAAGGTAAGGCAATCAATATTTACACTGACAGCCACTATGCTTTTGCCACAGCCCACATTCATGGGGCCATCTATAGACAAAGGGGGCTACTTACTTCGGCAGGCAAGGAAATCAAAAATAAAGAAGAAATCTTGGCCCTCCTAGAGGCTATACACATGCCCAAGAAAGTGGCCATCATCCTCTGCCTTGGCCATCAAAAGGGGCAAGGTGCTGTAGCCCAGGGAAATCAGATGGCAGGTTGGGTGGCCAAACAGGTGGTACAAGGCATCCCTGCGCTGCCTGTAGAGAGTATAGAAGAACCAAAAGGGACCCCAGAGATCAGTTTTGAATACACCTCCAAAGATTATGAGATGATTGAAGATCTTGAAGAACAAGGGAAGTCCAAAGGATTTAGCTACCATGGGATAGCAAGAACAAAAGAAGGAAAAATTATTTTGCCCTATAGAGAAGGAAAGGCATATGTAAAACGCATCCATCCCCTGACACATCTGGGAGCAAAGAAATTGTGTGATTTAATCCAGTCCTCAAACTATTATGTGCTCAGGCTACTAGACGAACAAGTAACTAAATCCTGCAAGTGTGTTCCCTAATTAATGCTGCACGCCCCTTTAATGAACAAGGAAAACGACAACTGGGGGATAGACCTGGAGTTTACTGGGAAGTAGACTTCACTGAGATCAAACCAGGAAAATATGGTAATAAATAGTTACTAGTTTTCATAGACACTTTCTCAGGATGGGTAGAAGCCTTCCCCACCAAGTCTGAAACTGCTCAGGTGGTGACCAAGAAGATCGTTGAAAAGATCCTACCCCAGTTTGGGATCCCCAGGGTAATATGCTTGGATAATGGGCTTGCATTTGTTGCCCAGGTAAGTCAGGAATTAGCCACACATTTGGGGAACAATTGGAAGTTATATTGTGCTTATAAACCCCAGAGATCAGTATAGGTAGAAGGAATGAACAGGACTCTAAAAGAAACCCTAACTAAATTAGCTTTTGAGACCAGTGGTAAAGACTGGGTGACCCTCCTTCCCTTTGTGCTCCTTAGGGCCCGAAACACACCTGGGTGTTTCGGCATTACTCCTTATGAAATTCTACATGGGGGACCACCCCCCTTGACCGAGTCTGATGGGATATTGAATTTCAGTGCTGACTCTTCCTCACCCTCTTCTCTGTTTACCCATTTAAAGGCCGTAGAAGTTGTCAGAACACAGATCTGGGACCAGATTAAAGAAGCCTACACAACAGGGAGCAGTGCAGTGCCCCACAGGTTCCAGGTCGGGGACTCAGTTCTGGTCTGACAACATCGAGCTGGCATGCTTGAGCCACGGTGGAAGGGACCTTATCTAGTGCTGCTGACCAGCGCCAAGGTAGCAAAGGTAGACAGGATCGCTGCCTGGATCCACGCATCCCACATAAAAAAAGGCATCCAACCAGGATGAAGACGACCTCAGAGAAAATTGGACAGTGGCCGCTACTGATAATTCTCTTAAACTGTGCCTTCGCTGTACACCAACCTTGGGTAATAATCCTCACACTCTTATGACCCTGACATGGGAGGCCATCTCTCAAGCTGGAGATACTGTAAGGAGTACTTCAAAGCCCCCCCCCCTTATACATGGTGTCCCCCTCTGTTTCCTGAAATCTGTGCCCTGATAGATGGATTAGATGCCTGGGATATCCCTGAAGAGTCACATGAAACGGTGCCCCAAGATGAGGTAATCTATCACAAGCAGCCATATCACCATGGGTTAAGTTCCCAAGGAAAGTACATTGCAGATATACCAGGCTGTAGTAGCAGGTCTCAACAGAGGAGACTTTGTCAGGAGCCCTTTTATGTCTCTCCCAGGGATAGGGCAAATAAAAAAGAGGCTCGCTGGTGTGGGGGAATAGAGGGCAACTTCTGTAGTCAGTGGAGATGTGAAACCACTGGTACCACTCATTGGGACCCTTCCTCTAGCTTGATATTATTATAGTATCCAGATGAAATAAGGGCCATGATTCCTTAAACATCACTTTTACTCAAAAAGCAAAAGAGACAAAAAAGATTGGATAAAGGGAAGACTGTGGGGCCTAACATTTTATGTGACAGGGACGGGCCCTGGATTCACATTTAAGATTCGGCTAAAGATGAAGTGTCCCCCAACCCAGGCAGTAGGACCTACCCCGTTCTTGTTAAAAAACCTCCAATGCCCCTTCCCAGACCTACTTTTCCCGGACATACCCTAGTTGGTCCAGCTATTCCAACAGAAGTCTATACCCCTTCCTCAGACCTGAAACTTACATTGCCCCTACTCCCCCAGATACTGAAAACCGTCTGTTTAGTATGATACAGGGGGCTTTTTGGTACGCAATTGTACCAATCCCAAAATCACTAAGTCTTGTTGGCTGTGTTATGCCTCCAATCCCCCATATTATGAGGGAGTTGCTCAAGTCAAGACATACAATAAGGCTGAGGACAATTCTCAGTGTCCTTGGGGAGAAAACAGAAAACTAACATTAGCAGCTGTCTCGGGAAATGGACTTTGCCTGGAACAAGTCCCACATGACAAACGGTAACTCTGTAATCAGACTCATCATCTCCAGTCTTCCAGTAATAGAGGTCAGTACTTAGTCCCTCCCTTAGTCACAGTATGGGTTTGCAACACTGGACTCACTCCCTGTGTATTTACTTCTGTTTTTAATACTTCTAAAGATTATTGTCGTTTAGTTCAGAGGGTTCCTAGGCTTCTGTATCATGATGACAGTTTTTTGTCAATGGATTCAACCACTGGACCCGGTATAAAAGGGAACCCATTACCATGACCTTAGCAGTGCTTTTGGGTCTAGGAACAGCAGCTGGGGTCGGCACAGGCACAACTGCCTTGATACAGACCCCCCACTGTTTTCATGAATTGCACAACCGCTATGGATGCAGACCTAGGAGCACTAGAGCAGTCCATCACCAAACTTGAAGAATCTTTGACCTTGCTACAGAACAGGAGGGGGCTAGATCTACTTTTTCTCAAAGAAGGTGGACTCTGTGCCGCACTAAAAGAAGAGTGTTGTTTTTATGTAGACCATTCTGGTCTTATCAGGGACTCCATGGCTAAGCTCAGAGAAAGGTTAGAAAAATGAAGCAAAGAAAGAGAAGCGTATTAAGGATGGTATGAAAATTGGTTTAACAGGTCTCCCTGTTTTACGACACTGATTCCACCCTGGCAGGCCCTCTGATTATTTTTTTCCTCCTGCTTTCTTTTGGGCCATGTATTTTAAATAAGCTGGTTGCTTTTGTTAAAGATAAAATAAACACCATACAAGTCATGGTCCTCAGACAGCAATATCAACAAGAAGAAAGGTCGTTCTAAGATTAGAGCTATCCACTAAAAGAAGTGGGTAATGAACAGCAAAAACTTATAATTTTGGGTCTTATAGCATTGTGGTATGTAAGTTCAAGAAATTCAGGGCTGAAGAATAGACCCAGGCGGGTCCAGGCACAGCCATACTCACCCTGTAGCTAAGAATTTCCGGCCATAAAAGATTAAAAAGAGAATGCAGGAACTAGCCACTGCTATCAGGGCGGACCAAATGGCCATCTGGCAGGATGGCACCTCCCTATAGACCCCATAAATCATACATTGACCAGGTGTCCTGCTGACCTCGAGAAGTCCCAAGCCCTTGTGTCTTTCTCCATTTTAGCAGGTACATATTACCCTGCTAATTTGTAATCATCCTGCCGCCATTTAAATAAGCCAATTATGTGTAATGGCGCAAATTCTTTTGGCTCCCCTGTTTTTGGTTTGTGGTTTTTGCCTTTATAAGCCTGTAAAAAGTTTGGGCTGGGCTTGAACTCCCCTGCCCCCTGCGCGGTGCATGAGTTTCGTCCTCAGCATTCTGGCTTGAGCGAACCTTTGTTGTTTGTGTGTTTGTACGCCATTAAAGCCTTGTATAATTACAGTGAGTTCGGTCTCAGTGTCCTACTGGGTGCGCGCTTGCCCGAGAAGGGACTCCCCACGGGGTCTTTCAGTAGGTTTTCTGAATAAGTTTGTATTACATGGCAAAAAAAAAAAAAAGATTTATTATATTCATTTCCTTCCTTCTCATGGTGTTTAAGGCATATATAATGCAATTGAATACTGCACATTCGGATTATTAACAGTTTTATACCAAGTTCCAAATTTAACATACCACGAAATGAGAAAGCGTACAATATATATTCCAATCATGAATAAGCAAATGAATGTAGGGAAATAGTTTTCAGGTACTAAGATACATAGCTATTAAGACATGATCAGAACAATTTAGATCAGAGGATATTAGCCTAACCCCTATGACTTAAATTTCCCCTTGGCTGTATACTCAGAGCTCTGTGTCCTGTCTGTTGCTGATTGGAACAATGCTTTGTTTTTCAGTAGCTTCCTGCATGAATTTAACATGGTCATACACTATAGACCGTCTTAGCAGGAATCAACTTAATGTGGATCTAGGAATCTGTTACCTGTAGAGAAGGGCCTCTCTGTTAAGAATGATCAGTGACCATTGTACCTCATTGTTTCTACAGAGGATCCTAAAGGGTGCATAACCTGCTGTGAAAAAGATCTAGGCCCTCTAATCCATGACACAAGCCTAGTTTCCATTTGTTCAGTTATGTCAGATTTTGTACTAATATATTCAGGCAAAGTAATTACTGTTATATATCTGTTCTATCCAAGATTTTAATACTATTGGTTGCTATTTTGCATTGAATCCTAGAGCTGATGAACCAAGTAAAGAACACTGGGAAATCACCTACATAAAAGAGATAAAGTGTGTGATGGTTACACCTTGTAATGGCAATGACTCTTTGAATTAAGAGGCCTTAAAAAGAAATGAAATAGAAACTTGAGTTTCTCAGTAATGTGAGTCACTCTGGTATCAGGTCTCTTTAGCCTGAGGATACAAGAGAAGACTCTAACCAACATCATTGACAGTCTTGGTCTTAGGTCATCATGATATCCCTTTCTATGATCCCAAGTGTATTACAATATAATAAGTAGACCCACTAAAGGCAATAAAGTAAAGACAGCACTAATCACTGAGTCCTAGGCATCCTAAATGCTAGGCAGTCACTCTGTCAACTGAGCTATGTACAGACTCTGTTCCCAATTTCAGAGATTTAAGGTTTTCCAATGAAGCCTAGAAGCTGCTTTCGAAGGAAGATGTGTTCTATGACTATGTCCTAGAACAGTCTGCTGGAAATGGCACCTCAGTTTCTGGTCAGTACTAGGAGAGCAACAGCAGGGAGGTAAAAGCTATTCACTATTGCGTCCCGCTCAACCGGCAAGAAAGATACAACAAACTAGAATCTTCCACAGCAAGAGCTTTATTGCTTGCTTATCAGGAAGATCCCGAACCGGGAAAATGGCGCTGCTTTTATAACCTGCAGCGTGACATTTCAGCACCTGATATGGCATGACAGCTCCTGATTCATTGCTTGCCCATCACCTGAATATTTCACCCCGAGAATGGGAGAATAGGAGTGACTAGGAGTGAATTCACTCTCGCACCTTCGTACAAGGCTTCTTTACTAGTTAGCCACAGCGGAGGCCCGCGCCATCTTATAATGGCGATTGCTCGCGGCACACACGGCTCTCCTCAGAGATTACTGGTGGCATGCACGAGATTGCTCGCAGTACGTACCTGCTCTCCACATCTTCCCCTTTTTATTTTATTAAAACTTGAGGCTGGTCTAGGCCTGTGTAACTTTGCCCATCCACTGTGGCTCCTGTCTTAGGTCATTCCTCCAATGTCACAGCCTTTCCTGTCATAGGGTAACCCTATCGCCACCGGGCCCCGTGTCTTAGGTTGATCTGTGCATGAGGAAAGTTGCCCGTCCCTGGATACCACAGTGCTATGTGACATTAACTACTAAATAAACTAGGGCGAACTCTATAAAAGAGGACAGCCACCAATGTCAATTAATTTTTGAGCATAGATAGCCAGATTTCAGGGAAGGCCCCTTGCTTGATGGCAGCAAGTGCTTGGGTTATCAAAACCTTGTCACGTGTTTGTTGGGTTCTGAGCTTGCAAACCAACCAGAGCATGACCACAAGTCCACAGCAGGTGGCAACGCCAAATAAACCTACCCCCACCCATTCCTTAAAATAAGAAAAGGCAGATGAAATCCAGGAGGAGAGGACCTCTGTCAATGACAGGTCCACTCGTGTTGAGTTGATCTTTAGAACGGCCGCTCTAAGGACCTCAAGGGTCTCATCGAATCTTTCAGACCAGTTTCCTGCAAGATATAAAGAAACCTGTCTAGACATATTAGCTGCATAAGTAAAATTTCATATTGGACACTGGTAATGCACAGAGCTTCCAGTTTTCTTTCACAACCCAACTGGGCCATCTGGTATAGAACACCTATCTGTTCTTCCGCCAGGTCAAGGCACTGATTCAAAGTCATCAGCCCTCCCTTTAACTTGGTACTAGCAGAAGTTTGGACAGTGATGGCATCAGCCAGATCTGCTGAAAGCTGATTTAATTTTGTGCCTGATTGAACCGCACTAACCATAGCATACCCTGCAGCTGTAGCAGCAGCTGCACTGGCTGAAATTGCTATGATCACGGCAGCAGTAATGCCAAAATCTCTCTTTTTTCAAAACATAGATAAGATGGAGGGTGTATCCACCAGAACAGGGATCCAACGTGGGATCCGTGCCACCATGGCACGGGTGTTCTTTGTTACATCCCAACATTGAGAAATCCAA
The DNA here is from genome assembly GCF_000001635.26 of Mus musculus. NCBI lineage: Eukaryota > Metazoa > Chordata > Mammalia > Rodentia > Muridae > Mus > Mus musculus. The sequence continues at coordinate 84,699,790 of NC_000087.7, read as the reverse complement.
CAATTATCATTGGAACAGATTTCAAATGAATCATTTGAAAGAATAAACAAGAAAGCGGGGTAAACACAGACTGTGGTAGATGGATAATTAATCTGGTTTACCAAAGTTTTATTAAACCCAGTGATCTCTGCACTGGTATTACTATATCCATAAGAGTCCAGGGAGGCATCATGTATTCTCCAATACTGAGCAAATCTTGAGATGCCAGTAAAAGAAGCCTTTCCAACTGCTCCTCCCTGGATAAAGATCAAAGGATTGAGTTCTGTACAACTGCCATTGACTCCACAAAGCACCCACTTGTGAAAGGGATGCATTCTAATGTCCTGTATGAAAAGTCCCTTTTTCATAACAAATTCCTTCTCTGGGTTATCTATCATGTTGGGAGAAAAGGAAAAGGTTTTACTCTGATCTGCCCAATGAGTGATGGAGGATTGACAATCAGACCAAGGCAGGATCAGCCCTTCATCTTCCAAACTACAATGAGGGGCTATTTTTGGTTGGTGTGGACGTTTTTTGTCTGAAAAGTTAGGTGGTAGAAATGTACCATTAACCCAATTTACCTCGTGCCAAAAGGTCCGATTTGTAAAGGTTATCTCTACATTGGAAGTATCTTGGGTTGTGCTCACGCAACCTCCTCTATGCTCATTAAACTTCCCCAAAGCTTGGGCTGTGAGGTTGATACAATTTCCTAGTCCATTAATTCAAAAACATAAAGAACCCTGTTCTAGTAAAGTGCGATTTTCTCCTAATGGTGCTCGGGTTGGTATCATAGGGTAAATATGGCAAATCCACTGTTTTATCAGTAGTAAAGAATTTTGGAAAAACTATAGCATCATAGCGAACTGGCATTGGTTTAGGGAAAGTTGAGAGAATAGCCCATCTCTGCTGGCCCATTATACTAGGAACCTGAGACAAGTTCAGCATTGTCAGGATCAGGAACAGTCCTCGGGAGGTCAGCATCTTCTGCACCATCCTTGATGAATATCCTGGGGATGAGTCATTCCGGCAGCCAAAATGGGTTGTCTTCACTCTGTGAAAAAACACAAACAGCTCCCCAGGATCTGATTAAGATAGGATCCGGGCCTTTCCACTGACCAGTTAAAACATCCTTCCCTTTGACCATTTCTTTTGGTCTATCAGGGTCTGAGCTATGTCGCTCAGCTGCAGAGTGTCCCTGCTCGTCGAGATTCAAAAAATTAAGTGTAAAGAGTGCCATAGATACTGCTACTCTTGGCACTGAGGGCAGAGTCTCATCAACTCCCCCTTTCTGTTTTATAAGATTTGAGTTTGCGGTGGGCACATTCCACAATGCCTTGTCCTTGAGTATTATAAGGAAGGCCAGTCAAATGAGTGACATCCATTTGATGACAAAATTGTTGAAATTAAGTAGATTTATATGCTGGCCCATTATCCGCTTTTAGAATTGTGGGCTTGCCCCACACACTCCTCGCTTCTAGGCAGTGCTGTATAACATGAGAGGCTTTTTCACCTGTTAAAGGTGTGGCAAATATTACACCAGAGCAGGTGTCAATAGAAACATGTAAATATTGATTTCTCCCAAAGGAGGAAATATGACTGACATCCATTTGCCAGACCTGTAATGTCCTGACGCCACGAGGATTTACCCCTACATGAGGAGTAGGTAAAAATTGACAACAGTTTTGACATTGGGTGACAATGTCACGAGATTCTTTCCTGGTTAAAGTAAAACGGTGGTGTAATGTCTCAGGTGTCACATGAAAGCATTCATGAAATTCTCTTGCAGCCTCTGCCTGTGAGGACAAAGCAGCAGCCACGATTCTAGTGGCTTTGTCTGCTAAGTCATTTCCATGAGACATGAGGCCAGGAAGGCCAGAATGAGCTCAAACATGAGTAATATAGACAAGATGTCTTCTGTATAACAAGGCTGACTGAATCTTTTGAAAAATGTGAGCAAGCTTACTAGTTGGTTTAATTAAGCCTGCAACTTCAAGCATATTAACTGCATTGAACACATATAAGGAATCAGATACAATATTGAGCAGTCCCAGGAAAGTTTCAAGGACTTCTAGAACTACCAAACACTCTACAACATGGGGTGATGAATCATTATATTGTTTAGATGTTACTTGGCCATTTACTACATATGCACCTATACCAGATTTGGATCCATCTGTATACACTACTACCCCATCCGGAAGTGGGTGTTTGACTGTTATTATTGGAAACACTATAGCTTTTCTTAAGGCAAATTGTAAAATTGTATGTTTTGGATAATGGTTATCAATTTGTCCTGAATAGGAGGCAACCAAGACTGCCCAATCGTTGGTTGTTGCTGCCAGGGTTTGAACTTGAGCAGAAGTATAAGGTACACTTACTATATAAGGTTCTTACCCGAAATAAGTAATGGCTGCTTTTATCCCTCTAAGTGCAAGTTGAGCAACTACATTAGGATACCACTCAATGATTTTTGCAGGGGAAGCATTAGGATGGACCCACAACAAGGGCCCATTTTGCCATAAGACCACTGTTGGTAACTGTGCAGTTTTTAATATGCACAATTCAAATGACTTTGACTCGTCAATGCGTTGTAATTGAGCATCTTGTAGGGCCTTTTCTACAATTTGTAAAGCTTGACATGCAGCTGGGGTAAGTGCTCTGTCGGAGGAGATATGGGTATCTCCCTCTAATATGTCAAATAAGGGCTTTAATTCTGCTGATGGAATTTTCAAAAAGGGTCTCAGCCAATTAATATCTCCTAACAATTTTTGAAAATCATTCAAGGTATGTAGTTGATCTTTGCGAATCTCTAATTTTTGAGGAACAATTTTGTCAGGATAAATAAGTGACCCTAGGAACGCTCCCATTCGAGCAACTTGCACCTTTTCGGTGGCCACCTGCAATCCCCATTGCCCTAACGTTTTTATTAATATAAGGTATGCATCTTGCAATAACTCTGAATTTTTATGGCAAATCAAAATGTCATCCATATAAATTATCACCTGTAATGATGGAAAATGTTCTCTAACTGACTTAAGTGCCAATTGTACATACAGTTGACACATGGTGGGGCTATTCGCCATCCCCTGAGGTAGGACCTTCCATTGGTATCTTTGATCTGGCTCTAAGTAATTAATGGCTGGGATCGTAAATGCAAATCTTTGCTTATCTTGAGGGCATAAAGGTATAGAGAAAAAGCAATTTTTAATGTCTAGGATTATAATTTCCCAATTTTTGGGTAAGGCAGAAAGTAATGGTAGCCTTTGCTGAACTGGTCCAAACAGATGCATTTGCACATTAATTGCTCTAAGATCATGTAATAAGCGCCATTTGCCAAATTTTTTTCTTAATTACGAAAATAGGTGTATTCCAGGGTGAGGTAGAAGGCTCTAAATGACCCAAGTGTAGCTGTTCAGAAAATGAGTTTTGTGGCTGCTTCTAATTTTTCAGAGGAGAGAGGCCATTGGGGAACCCATACAACTTCCTCTGTAAGCCATGGTATGGGCATGGAACCCTCAACAGCTGTCTCTAGAAAAAATCCAAACCTTGTCTCCCATTATTACCTTTTTGAGGGATAGGTTCAAGTTTACCCTGCTCTCCTTTTCCTAATCCCCTTCCTTCTTTATAGCATATTTTCTTAATCATTCGAACAGCTTGTGGCGAGCATGCATTAGTTAAGGTCAGTCCTAGTGCCTGTAAGATGTCTTTCCCCCAGAGATTTACTGGGAGTGGTAAGACATAAGGAGTGAATCGTCCCATTTGACCTTCAGGCGCTGTCCAGCTCAAAGAACGGGAACTAATAGTGGGACAGGACTGATAACCGAAACCTTGCAAAGAATGTGATGACTGAATAACTGGCCAAGTTTTCGGCCACCAGTGAGAAGAAATAATTCTTTTGTCTGCTGCTGTGTCTAAAATCCCCTTAAATTGTTTCCCTTCTATAACTAACTCTAAAGAAGGCCTGGAATCTATAGGCATTATTAAATAAGCCGAATCATTTCCAATAGAACCAATCCCTCTGGTAGCTTGAGGGACACCAGAAGAGGGAAAACAGCCATGTAGGCTTGGCTGAATTACTAACTGAGCTATTCTATCTCCTTGTGAAATAGAAACGACACCCTGAGGACAGGAACAGAGAACTTGAAGTCCCCCTTCATAATCTTGATCTACATCTCCAGGGTGAACAATAAGACCTTGTAGTGTAAGGGAAGCCCTGCCCAATATTAGGCCGACACTCCCAGATGGCAGAGGTCCTTTATAGTTAGTAGGAATAGGCTGCACTCCCATTTGAGGGATCAGCATGAATTGGGTGTTGCCCTGCGGACTGTGGGGTCCACCTTTCGCCTGTCGAGGTCCCATATGTTTTCGGGCCCTGAGACCTGAGGGCCCTGTACTGGTTTTTTGAAATGGTGTCATTATCTACTGCTTGAGGGAATCCTGGCTGCAGAGCCTGCCTCGAATGTCCCTGATTGAACGACAAGCGCTAGTCCAATGATATCATTTTCCACACTTAGTGCACAATCCTGGTGCTCTCCTTTTAACAAGGGCTCTACAGTCCTTTTTTAAGTGTCCCGGTTTGCCACGATTATAGCAGAGTTTGAGCTCAGCCATGTCAGTGCATTTTTGCACTTGTAGAATGGCAGCTGCTAAACCTGCATTAGTGAGTGGCCCACCAAGTTCATGGCAAACCTTCGACCAGTCCTGCAGTCCCTTGCTTTTTCCAGGTGTAATAGCCGCCCTGCATTCCTGGGTAGCCTGTTCATATATCAACTGTCCAATTAAAGGCATAGCTGCTTTTGTATCTCAAAATATTCTCGTGCTGCCTCTGTCATTCTAGCCACAAAATCTGAGTACGACTCCTGGGAGCCCTGAGTGATCTTGGTCAAATGCCCACTTGCCTCTCCCTTCTTAGAGAGTGCCTTCCATGCCTTAACAGTGGCAGCTGAGATCTGGGCGTATGCTCCCCAATGATAATCTGTTTGGTTAGCAGCATGCTGTCCCTGACCTGTAAGCAATTCAAATGTCCATGTCCTTTGGTTTCCTTCCATGGTGGCATTGGCCCTTGCCTGCGTCTGACAGGAGTCCTGCCACAAAGCTTTCCATTCAAGATACATCACCATACTGGGGGCTGCAGCTTTTACTACAGTCTGGCAATCACCAGGAGTCATAGTGTGAGTTGCAAGCCTTTCAACTTGTGCTACAGTGAAATTAGCTCTGACTCCATAACACGGACTGTTTCTGCAAGCTCCTTAATCTGTATATATTCTACTGGAGCGTGAACACGCCCTCCCTCAGCTCTTTCAAAAACTGGAAATGCCTGTTGTATCTTCCTCTGTTCCTCTTTTGGTATATATGAGTCTGAATGATACCTCTGCACATAAGGCTCAGAATGGTGCCTCTGCACATAAGGCGGAGGTGCACTAGAACCCTGAAGTTGCATATCCGAAGACCGCGCAATGATTTGACATTTGTCTCTAGCTGCTTTCATGTTATTCTGTAACTGATTAACTTGTCTTTCATCTGACTGGTATCTTTCTCCCTCACAACCTGTCGCTTTCTTCTCTAAGTCTGTTTCCTCATAGGAATAAGTTCCTTATCTGATTCTGAGCTACTGACAGCTAGCTGCTTAAACTCATCTAGTGGTGGGTAGAGGCTTCTTTCCTTATGTGCCTCTCCAGCTCGATCTCCCTTCTTCTCTCCCTTTCCATCCTTTTTTCTAATCCCTCCCCAGGTATTTTCGATGACATTCTCTTTTCCTCGGTCTCAAGGCTCATGGAAAGGCCTAAATTCTTCAGTGCACTTTGTTTCCTCTCTATTTTTCCTCTCTCTCCCCGCTCTACCTCTGATAGACTTTCTTGAATTTCGTCCAGAACTTTCTGCCCCGCTTCTACCATTTGCTGACAATCCTCATCTGTTAAACACGATTTCACCAATTTCATAGCGGCATAATCCCTCCTTTAAGTTTGCCTTTCTGTTGTTCCCTAACTAGATCTCCTTTCAGTTTGTCCCAAGAGGCGACAGTTAATGACAATGAGCAAGCATACCATGGTGCAACACGGTCTATCTCTCTGACAAATCCCTCTTAGGTCTTAGTGGCGATTTTTAGGCCACACTGCTTCAGGACTGAGCATAGGCCCACTACTATAGAATGGGAGATTCCCATACTGCCGCTGTCCAGGCCTGACGGGGCCTGAAATTGGTTGCTGTCCAGGTGCTGTCCAGGCCTGACTGCGACTAAGAACCAGTCAACAGTTCCAGTGGTGGAAACAAAACGAAACCAAAAGGAAAAGTGTAATCGCCATGCAAACAATCAAAAGGGCTTCTAACTCTGGAGAAATTTCAAGATTGTACGTACCTTGTAGAGCCTTTTGTCCCACAGTTCTGATTCTGCCCCGTGAATGAGGGATCTTCCTTGCGCTGGTGTGATGACAGTTCCCGGGTTTTGGCACCACTTATTGCGTCCAGCTCGACCAGCAAGAAAGATGCAACAAACCAGAATCTTCCTCAGCAAGAGCTTTATTGCTTGCTTCTCAGGAAGATCCCGATCCGGGAAAATGGCACTGCTTTTATAACCAGCAGCGAGACGTTTCAGCACCTGATATGGCATGACAGCTCCTGATTCATTGCTTGCCCATCACCCCACTATTACACCCCGAGAATGGGAGTGACTAGGAGTGAATTCACTCTCGCACCTGCGTACAAGGCTTGTTTACTAGTTAGGCACAGTGGAGGCCCGCACCATCTTATAATGTTGATTGCTCACGGCACACATGGCTCTTCTCAGAGATTACTGGCAGCACGCACGTAATTGCTTGCAGCACGTACCGGCTCTCCACAATTCACCACGATATCTGCAGTCCCTTCTATGAATAGTCTGTTGTAACCTGGAGAGTTCTGGTCATCCACTCTGATACCACTACTGTTGTAGCAACTTGAACTTCTCTTAAACCAGTCAGTCCCTTTCTATAGAGATGATTCATCCCTGAAGCATCTACATGGGAGAGAGAATGGGGAGCATAGAAATCAGAGAGAGGCAGAAGTAATCTAGACTTCAAGCTGAGAAAAGAAAAAGTGGTCCCGGGGAAAATACAGTGATTTCTGGGTAGAGAATATGGAGCATCCCAGTAAAGGTAGTTCTGAACTGGCTTGTTTATCTTGAAGGCAGACTTGGGCATTGTATAAAGCTCTCTTGTAAGATCTCATACACAAAATTTTGCTCAATGTCTGACTCAGAAGTAATATTTCAGCAGTATCTAGGATTCATGCTGGAAAAAACTGGAGAAAAGAAATCAGGATTTTTGTGGGCCAAGGTCCATGACATAAGGCTTCAGATATCTAAATTGGCAAAGCTCATGCAGCCAAGAGAAACCTTTACACAGACACCTAGAGTCTTGTGGCAATGAGCCAGGATCAAATTCACCATAACTATCCATATTTTAGCATTCCTTGTGCTATGATAATAAAGGACACAGCCTGAGTTCATATAAATCATTAGGTCTGCTTTTATTGGGTTCTAACTTCCTGGGGCCGGGCTCTAAAGCAGGACAAATCCTTCCTCTGATCAGCAGAAGACATAACATGACCTAGTCATGTCGGGCATGCATGCAGAGCTTAGAGAATGAGAAACCTGAAGGGGCATAGAACCTCAAGAGATCAAGAAATAAATTGACTTCTGTTTGGCATTTGCCTGTCAGAGAGAGAAGCACTTAAGGCAGGGTCATCTCTGCCTTTCATTGTTTCAGGACTCAACACTCTGCAACTTTGTTTCAATACATTCTTTCTGTTAGCCATTAGCTTGCCTTTAGCCTCCTAGACTCAGTGTTGCTGAGTGTGAAACAGATTATACTCCTGACAGCCTCAGGAGCATGTAGATGTGTAATTCACACACAAGTACCAATTCAAATGTGTTGTGTCTGGCCAGCGGCTCACATGTCTGGGTTCTAATCTGGAAAGGAATCTTGGAAACCTGGAAGAGAACAGGGAGCTAGGAAGAGAAGAGAAAGATGTAGCTAAGGCAAAATTCTGAACAAAGCTCAATTTTACTATTTCTGAAACTCATTTATGAAGCAGAGGTAGGGACCTGATTCCCGCCAAATCATCTTGGAGTAAAGTTGCAGGTGAACATGTGATGGGTCCAGAAATGCTAGTTGGAAAGCAGCAGCAGTGGGAGTGGCAGGGTTATAGAGCTGCAAGCTCTGCTGAGATGCTCTCTAATACTGAAACCTGAGCAGATCAGCTGAAAATGAAAGGAAGCTTGTTCAGGTATAAGACTAAAAATAAGGGTTCTGGGCATGGAGGAACAACACTTGGGAAATATCAATCTGATATATAAGGACAAACAGAAATAGACTAGCAACAACCAGTCCCAGAGAATAGAGGGAGATAGCTTACGAGGTTAGTCAAGCACCATTTGCTCTTTGGAATGCCTAACTGCTCATCCATCCAATTTTGCTTGTAACCATCTCCTTTCTAATCTACCAGCCAGATAATATGCAAAGCCTGAGGGACCTTCTAACATTCAGTCCTACAAGGGAGGTCACCATCAAATCTCCACCTCAGTGTTCAGGAAACACTGTAATAAAAGACAGAAACAGTGTAGGATCATAAAAACTATCTTGATTGTAACTACTAGAATTTAGTCCTAGCTACACACTTTTATTAAAAAACTGACATCAATGAAATTTATATTTTAGGGTTGTTTCTACAACAGAACAAACGATCTACATTTGGGGTTGGTCTTCCTATTTCACATAATCAAATCAGGAAAAAAAATTCCTCACAGGTGCCCCAAATTCCCAGAGTTTTAGTGAATTCCTAATATTATCAGGGTTACAACCAAGACTAGCCATCATAAGTATACCTCTTGTCAATAAGACATACAATCATATCTCCTTATATTATATTAATTTCCAAAGGAAAGCAATAGTTATGCCTAGCATAGTATCCTATATCCAATATACAACTGCAAATAAAGTATATGAATTTTCAGGGCAGAATCATGCTTAACATGAGATAAAATTCCATATACAACTACAATCATATTTTATCTTTTAGAATAGATTACAATTTCTTAATTGTAACACCATATAAAATCAAATTCAAAGCATTGTTTACTTTCAAAGTACACTGACATGATTATACATTCTCATTCAAAATAAGAGGAAAAGAAACATAAACAGGAAATATTGGGAAAATCAAGATCAAATCTAGCTAGACAAACCCCAAATCCTAAATTTATGTACATTGTGGCTTAAAAAGCTCTTCCTATCTAGTTTCATGACTACAATATATTTCTCTGTCTTGGGCTGGTTCCATTCTTTGTGTGTAGCTTTCTTTGAGAGATATCGCACAGCTGTGGACCTTCTTACATCCTGATTGCTATATCACAATATAGGCTTCCCTTTCATACCTTCACTAAAAGCCTCTCTAGGCATCTATGCAGGGACTTCGCTGCAACCTGGATGCCCTCAGTGGCTTTCCATAACCACGTAGGAAGACTCCATGGCTCTTTTCCTTCTGTATCCTTCATTAATCTGATGAAAGAACTACATGGTGGATGTTGCCAAGTTCTTTTGCCTGCTTTAGATAGAACCTGCCTGCTTCCTTGAATATTTTTTCATAAATTTGATATGTTGTTTTTCTGCTATAAACAGATCAATCCTTGGGACATTTCTTTGCACAAGTTGCAGGATTAGCTTGGTGGATACTCACCTCGAGGAAACAATTCCCTTTATTACATTACTCCTTATATCTTTCAACACTAGCTATGGCTCCCACAAAAAATTTTCTGGTGCTCTTTTTTTCTCCAAACTTAAATTCTAGCTCATCCCTTAAAGAATGAGTACAATCAGGAAAACAAAAGTCAAGAAGCATTAGCGATGTGGGAATAAAGTACAGCTGTACTGCTGGTGGGTGCTTAAGTTGGTACATCCAGGATAAAATCAGTGTGGAATTTGCTAAAAATATCTAAAAATAGAACTAACTGGTGACTCACCTATATCACACTTGAGTGTAGAAAAGATAGCATGGTTATCTATTGATACTTGCTCAGTCATTTTTGTTGATTTTGTTTTCAAAAAAGGAGATGCAATCAGCTGTAACTAAATTTGCTAGAGAGTATATGGAATTTGAAAATACTATATAATAAATGCGTTAAGTCAGGCCTATAAAGAGAAATGCTACGTGTCTGTAATCACATTTGGTCTAGCTTCAACTATTAGATTTTTTGTTTAACTTGGAGTATCTGTGGAGATAAGGAACCCCAAAGTGGCACATGGCATGGAAGAAAGGATGAAGCCTTTAGGGAAGGAGGGAATGACAGAACACATGCAACATAGTAGGAGGAGGACACATTAGAGATTACAAGTTTAGGTAAGCATGAGTATAGGATTATGTCTGTTATTCCATACGGAATGTCACATTTTAGGAAGTTTATTTAAAATATTACATTTAAGTGGCATTACTCTTGGTTACAGTCCAAAACTTGATACTACAACACTTTCTGAAGAAACCACATACTCGAGTAATAGAACATGAATAAATAAAGTTATAAACAATCTTGAAATTTAATTCTTAGGGCTTGCTGTTATATAGTGGCAGAATGTTCTGTTTATGCTACTAGCAGAGAAAGTAATCAAGCATATTACACATCTGTGATCCCTGACAACAAGATTAGTGACTCATTTGAAATATACTGTGTACATATATATATCATTTAGGTTTAAAGTAATATATTCCTGTTGTCTATTTTTCTGTGTTTACTTCTAGATCATAGGAACTATTTTACTGTTACCTAGAACTGATTTTAGAACGAGGACAGAATACTTTGTCTTAATAATTTCATGCCTACCTAAACATAAATACACAATATTGTTTAAAAAATAATAATTATGAATATTTTCTACCTGCATTGGGTAGTGCCATAATAAGGTCGTATTTCAAACTACTGATTAATAATATGAAAAAAAAATGTTAAATTTTAGGATAGATAGTTATAATACTTCAGAAAGTTGTCAACAATTTACACAGGGAAGGAGAAATAGAATACATCGTTTTCTCCACCTATGGTTATTGAGATTTTGGCCAGGTATAGTAGCCTGGGTTGGCATTTGAGTTCTCTTAGTGTCTGTATAACATCTGTTCAGGCTCTTCTGGCTTTCCTAGTCTCTGGTGAAAAGTCTGGTGTAATTCTGATAGGCCTGCCTTTATATGTTACTTGACCATTCTCCCTTACTGCTTATAATGTTCTATCTTTTTTTAGTGAATGTGTTTTTCTGATTATTATGTGTTGGGAGGAATTTCTTTTCTGGTCAAGTCTATTTGGAGTTCTGTAGGCTTTTTTATGTTCATGGGCATCTCTTTCTTTAGGTTTGAAAAATTTTCTTCTATAATTATTTTGAAGGTATTTGCTGCCCCTTTAAGTTGAAAATCTTCATTCTCATCAACTCCTATTATCTGTAGGTTTGGTCTTCTCATTGTGTCCTGTATTTCCTGGATGTTTTGAGTTAGGATCCTTTTGCATTTTGCATTTTCTTTCATTGTTGTGCTGATGTTCTCTATGGAATCTTCTACACCTGACATTCTCTCTTCCATCACTTGTATTCTGTTGCTGATGCTTGCATCTATGGTTCCAGATATCTTTCCTAGGGTTTCTATCTCCAGCGTTGCCTCACTTTGGGTTTTCTTTATTGTGTCTACTTCCATTTTTAGGTCTAGTATGGTTTTGTTCATTTAAATCACCTGTTCGGATGTGTTTTCCTGTTTTTCTTTAAGGAATTCTACCTGTTTGGTTGTGTTTTCCTGTTTTTCTTTAAGGACTTGTAACACTTTAGCAGTGTTCTCCTGTATTTCTTTAAGTGAATTATTAAAGTCCTTCTTGATGTCTTCTACCATCTTCATGAGATATGCTTTTAAATCCGGGTCTAGCTTTTCGGTTTTGTTGGGGTGCACATGACTAGGTGGAGTGGGAGTGCTGTGTTCTTGATTTCTGTAAGTACAATTCTTACATTTGCCTTTGGCCATCTGGTAATCTCTGGAGCTAGTTGTTATAGTTTTCTCTGGTTAGAGCTTGTTCCTCAGGTGATTGTGTTAGCCTCTATCAGCAGACCTGGTAGACTACATCTCTCCTCTGAGTTTCAGTTGTCAGAGCACTCTCTGCAGGCAAGCTCTCCTCTCACGGGAAAGGTGCACAGATATATGGCCTAAAGACCTCCCTCCTGGCCGAAGAAGAAGGCCCAAAACAGGACCTGTCCTGAAGCTGAGTTGCTTTGGCCTGTCCCAGAAGGTTTTAGCTTCTGTATTCTACACTCTCACACGTCCAGAATACACTCTGTGGAGTCCTGGAACCAAGATGTCTGCAGCTGATGCTCAGGCAAAGCACTCCTGCACTGGGCAGACCCCTTTCCTCTGGCTGGGAAAGTGGCCAGATGTCTGAAGCCTGTGCAGAATACTCTCGGCTGGGTCCCGGAACCAAGATATCTGCTGCCGCCGATGCTCCGTCAAAGCGCTCCCGCACTGGTCAGACCCCTTTCCTCTGGCCTGGACATTTGCCAGTTGTCTGGGGCCCGAAAAGTGGGCTGCCTTAGAAGCTCTGTGGCTCCCACCTCTCCCAGAAGCTTTTGGCTTCTGTATTCTGTACTCTCACCTGTGCAGAATACACCCGGTGGGGTCCTAGAACCAAGATGTCTGTTGCCAATGCTCAGGCAAAGCACTTCTGCACCCGGCAGACCCCCTTTACTCTGGTTCGGAAAGTGGCCGGATGTCTGGGGCCTTTGCAGAATACACTTGGCAGGGACCTGGACCAGTCTTGTGCTTCTTCAGAAAATTGACATAGTACTACCAGAAGATCCAGCAACACTTCTCCTGGGCAAATACTCAGAAGATGTTCCGATGTGTAATAAGGATTCATTCTCTATGATGTTCATACCAGCCTTATTTATTTATTTTGTTAATATTTTTTATTATTACGTATTTTCCTCAATTACATTTAGAATGTACATTTAGAAAGTCCCCCATACCGTACCCCCCACTTCACTAACCACACATTTCCATTTTTTGTCTCTGGCATTCCCCTGTACTGTGGCATATAAAGTTTGCATGTCCAACGGGCCTCTCTTTCCAGTGATGGCCTACTAGGCCATCTTTTGATACATATGCAGTCAAGAGCTCTGGGGTACTGGTTAGTTCATAATGTTATTGGACCTACAGCATTGCAGATCTCTTTAGCTCCTTGGATACTTTCTCAAGCTCTTCCATTGAGAATCCTGTGCTCCATCCAATAGCTGACTTTGAGCATCTACTTAAGTATTTGCTATGCCCCAGCCTTGTCTCACAAGAGACAGCTATATCCGGGTCTTTTCAGCAAAATCTTGCTAGTTTATGCAACGTTTTCATCGTTTGGAGGCTAATTATGGGATGGATCTCTGGACATGTCAGTCTCTAGATGGTCCATCCTTTTGTCTCAGCTCCAAACTTTGTCTCTGTAACAGTCTGGCGGTTCCTCAGAAAATTGGACATGGTACTACTAGAGGATCCCACAATACCTCTCCTGGGCATATATCTAGAAGATGTCCTAACCAGCAAGAAGGAATCCTGCTCCACTATGTTCATAACAGCCTTATTTATAATAGCCAGAGGCTGGAAATAACTCAGATGCCCCTCAACATTGGAATGGATACAAAAAATGTGGTACATTTACACAGTGGAGTACTACTCAGCTATTAAAAAATGAATTTATGAAATTCCTAGGCAAATGGATGGATGTGGAGGGCATCATCCTGAGTGAGGTAACACAATCACAAAAGAACTCAAATGATATTTACACACTGATAAGTGGATATTAGCCCGGAAACTTAGCATACCTGAGATATAAGATACAATTTGCAAAACACATGAAACTAAAGAATGAAGACCAAATTGTGGACACTTTGCCCCTTCTTAGAATTGGAAGCAGTCACCAGCATTATTTATAATAGCCATTTGCTCGAAAGAACTCAGATGTTGCTCAACAGAAGAATATATGATACAGAATGGATACAGAAATTCTGGTACATATGATATGTACTAATTTATAAGCCGATATTAGCCCCCAAACAGACTACTCAAGATACAATTTGCAAAACGCATGAAACTCGAGATGAAGGAAGACCAAAGTGTGGATACTTCATTGGTTCTTATAATGGGGAACAAAATACCCATGGAAGGAGTTACAGAGACATTTTGGAGGTGAGAAAAAAGAAAGGACCATCCAGAGACTGCTCCACCTGGTGATGCATCCCATAGACAACCACCAAACCCAGACAATATTGCATATGCCAGCAAAAATTTTTGACAGGACACTGGAATAGCTATCTTTTGTGAGGCTATGCCAGTTCCTGGCAAATACAGAATTGGATACTCACAGTCATCTATTGGATGGTACACAAGGCCCTTAATGTGGAATCTAGAGAAAGTACCCAAGGAGCTAAAGGGTCTGCAACCTTAAAGGAGGATCAACATTATGAACAAACCAGTAACCCCCTGAACTATGTATCTAGTTGCATATGTGGCAGAGGATGGCCTAGTCAGCCATCAAAGAGAGGAGAGTCACTTGGTCTTGTGAAGATAATATACCCAAGTACAGGGGAATGCCAGGGCCAGGAAGCAGGAGTGGGTGAGTTGGCAAGCAGGGTAGGGGAAGGTATAGGAAACTTTCAGGATAGCATTTGAAATGTAAATAAAGAAAAATATCTAATAAAAATGAGTTAAAAAATATTAGCAAAACCTTATATTAGCACGTTAACAGCACATCCTAAAGATCTCAAACACAAAGAAGAAATGACACCCAAAAGATGTGGTGGCAGGAAATAGTAAAACTCAGGGTGGAAAAAAAATAAAATAGAAAGAAAAATACAAATAATTTTTGGAACAAATATTGTTTCTTTGACAAGATCACTAAGATCAACAAACTATTATTCAAGTTAACTAAAATAGAAAAGATAATATCCAAATTAGCAAAATCAGATATTAAATGGGGGGACATAACAACAGACACCTGATAGGTCAGAAAGTTTCGCAAAGTGCTTCTTCCTCCTAGAAGCACACTTGCTCAACCATATTAATTGCTGCTGTATTCATAATTATCTGCAACTGGAAACAACCTACATGTCCATAAACTGAAGAATGTATAACATATATGTTATATTTATACAATGGAACATTACTCAGCTGTTATGAAATGGATGGAAACAGAAAAAAATAAAAAAAAAACTAAAAACAAAAACATAACCTGAATAACGTATCCCAGTCCCAGGAAGATAAATATGCTATGTGTTGATTTATATGTTGATATTGACTGGGCTGGATAGTTTTTTGTCAACTTGTCACAAAGTAAAGTCCCCTGAGAGTAGGGAATCTCAATTGAGAAAATGTCTCCATAAGATTGGTCTGTGCAGGCAGGACTGCAGGGCAGTTTCTTAATTAATGATTGATGGGTAGGATTTCTGCCAATTGTTGATACTGCCATCCATGTGCTTGTGGTTCTGAGTTGTCTATGAGAAAGCATGAAACCATGGGGAACTAAAAACTAAGCAGAATGCTGCAGACACTCTGGGCCCCTTTGTCTGCGTGGAACGGATCTCTAGTCACAGGTGGGCAAAGCGTTGGATGAAATGATAGAAAGATACACAGAGAAGAGGTTGTGTAGAATCTGAATGTAATGTGTCAAATTGAGCATCAAACTTTTTATACAGAAGAGAATAGGAAAGTTGGGTGACACACAAGCAAGGTACAAAGAGGTTACTGGATTCTTACAGAAAACGGAGGAATACAAACTCAGAAGTTCTCACAGGAAACACCTGGGATAAAATTCACTGTTAACAACTGGGATCAAAAAGAGCTCCACCAAATATCCACATAATCTTAGAAGTCAGGGTCAAGGGCTTCGTGCCCTTGCTATAGTTCCTATTTTAGTCTATTGTATAGACCACCTTTTCCCTAGGCAATTGTAAATACGTGTATATGGGTGGAACTCAGCTATCTATAGTTCTAAGTATGTACTCTGCTTCCTCCTTAGGTCTCAAACTTCCTTCTTCCTAGATGATGATAAATTCTTGTGTAGGGCAGTGACTTAGCTTTTATTCAAAGTGGTAGTATAATACCAGAGGCAATTCTGAATGCCACTGAATAGACAACATTCTTACTGAATTCTAAGCCCATGGTCAGCTCAAGGACTTTCTAGGATATTGGAACACTGGCAAAAGCTTAGCTATATCAGAATTCAATCTTAAAAAGAACTTATAATAAGATAACACTAAAAGAGAGCATGTGGATCCATACACCAGACTAACGCGGGAATAGGGGATGAGTATATGGGTTAATGAGAAGGCCAAAACTCCAGAAGGTGAGCTTCCGTGAAACTCTTTGCCTCATGAGTGCTTCCAGGCCTCTCGGCCTGTCAAGCTGACTCGACTGGTGTGCGTGGCAGCAGTACCCATCCATGGTCTCTGTATTAGCTCCTGCCTCTAGGTACCTGGCCCATTTCAGTTCCTGTTCTGTCTGTCTTCAGATGATGAATAGCAATGAAGAAGTGTAAACCAAATAAGTCCTACCCTCCCCAACTTGTGCTTGGGTTATAGTTTTTGGTGACAGCAATACAAAGATTAACACATTCTACATTACATATGTGATGGCCTGTCTACAATCTGTAGATCCAGTGAAGTTAGGTATAGAGGAAGGACTTGGGTGCATACATTGATGCCCATGGTATGGGGATATAGAATGGATTTTATTAGTGGACAAAGGTGGACAAGAAAGAGAAGATCAGGTGGCATAGTGGAGGGAGATGGGGTTGAATAAGGAAATGCAGGAAGAGATATTTGAAAGAGAAGTATTTGATGAATGATGACCGAAAGGTGTAGGAACTGGAGAGGATGGGAGGTAGTGAAAGAACCGTGGGGAGTAAAATTTGGGGGGACTGTAAGCAGGGTCTATTAAATGAGAAATTAATATTATTTTTAATTTTACTAGAATATTAAGCATGGCAGAGGGGCTCCCAGGAATGTACATTTTACCTCCAAAATACTGGGCTTTGATGGATTCTTGGTGAGGTGAACCACTTAAAAGCTCTTACCACTCTTAAACACTTAAAAGCTGGTACCACTCTGTTACCACTCATGCTGTTGTAGAGTTTCTCTCTACTTGCTGCCCTCACATCACATCCCTCATAATCTATGGATTGTATGAAAATTTAAGGGGGGTTCCAGCCCCTCACTGGGCAATATCATTGCCACCAACAGTGTTAGTTAGATCTAACTTTCTCAAGGATTGCAGCTGATGCAGATTAATACTTCAACCACGATCTTGGAAACAATTACTACGAAAAGCATGCATTTTTTTTTTCAAAAGTCAGGCTGGTGTTCAGATGATTATTATTTCTTTGTACCTATTTCCTCCCTCTAATTCCTGATATGATTTAAGAAAAACATGGTTAATGAACAAATGTGCACCCTGAGGATTCAAAGTAGAAAGGGATGATAGGTTTTTACATAAAAGTTTAGTTTTGTGATTCTTTTAAGATTTTTGAAGGATTAATTTTTGAGATAGATAAAAACTAATCCTTTATGTATAACAGCAAATTTCAGTCTACCAGTAAGAGAAACTGGCTGAAAAAAATACCTTACTTGCTTACAACTTGTTAATCTATAACAAGTTTTTTAGTTAGAAATGTGTGTTGGTTCTTGGGGATAATATTGGATATTTATAAACATAATTTATAAATAGCTCATCATAAAAGTATAGTGAGAAGATTCTTTTCCTTATATATTCTCATAATTATTCACTAGAAGAAAATAGAAAGTAACCAGTATAAATTTTATACTAATTGAAAGATTGTGCAGAGATATATAAGCAGTGTGAGAAAAATAAAGTTGGTGCTTTGTTCCATCCACCAAATGTGAGTATATATGGAAAGTGGTTGAAGCTTTGCACTGTCCAACAAATGTGTGTGTGTGTGTGTGTGTGATTGTTTGTGCTTCTTAAAGCTTGCTTCTTCTACCATGTATGTAAATGTGTCTTGCCTGCTTTATATGCCATCTAACCAAAATCCCCTCCTTGAATCATTGAACACTCTATCACAGCTACTCTTGGAAAGGCAAACAGACAGCAAACACACAGAACCCTACTGGGCATAACTTGAACATGTATGAGACCACCCACCTCTTCCAGTGACACCCTTCCTCCAACAAGGAAACACCTAGTCCAACAAGGTTACTCATCCGAATACAGCCTATGGGCCGATGGGAACCAATTACATTAAATCTACCACACCTACCTAGCTACATGCATACATATATTCATGCATAAGAGATAAACAGAGAAAGAGGGTGAGAGAAATAGAAAGAGAAAGAGTGATTGGTAGATGATAGAGAAATAGTTGCATACATATCTATATAAATACATTCAATCATTACTTCATACATACATACATACATACATACATACATACATACATACATACATACATACATATATAGATGATGGATAGACAGATAATGATATGTGTTATTAATCTAAACACTAAAGACATGGTACCCTTTAACTCACACACACACACCCTGAGCATTGTTTACAATCCTCAATTAAGACATAAAGGTTGGACATTCGAACTACAAAGACATATAAAAACAAATCCACAAAACTCACAATGTTCATTTGGTGTGCATAGATTTGATTAATATCTAGGATTTTCTTTTTTGTGTATATTATGAGAGATTACACCCTAAAATCTTTCTCAAACTTGTCCATTATTTTAGTTACTACTGTGTACAACCTGATACTTATAATCCACTAGATAGTAACGTTACAGAAGTTATTTATTGTGCTGAAGATATTCAGTCATACCCCTCAGCTCCAAAATATATCTTTTAAAGACACATAGTAAGGAACGATCTTCCAAATGACCTGAAATGAAACTGTCACCTGGTGGAAAATAACACAGCACAGGAAGAAGTTTACACATAAAATTTATATTCATGTGAATATTGGTCAAAATGATTACAATTGTAAAGTTGAATTACATAGTGGTATGTCTTTGAAACAATAGGAAAAAATGATGTGCATACATTGTGCTTTCCAAAAAGAGTAGGAAATGTAAAACATTTAAGCAGTGGCATGTTGGTTTCTAATGCCAGGAGATGACTAACATAGCAACAGACTAATAATGTATCCTCTTCAAAAGTTAAAAGAAAACAGCAACAACAAGAAGAGAACAACAATCACAAGGATCCATGTCATCCGTGGCATCTTCAGGAGGATGTGCAGCACTCTGAACATGGTTCCAAGGACTTTAGTAGATGTCTATTGCATTGTCAGTCTGACAAGTTTGTGTTCAACCATCCATGTCTGTATACTAAGGTTGGGAACAATCCATCGGTGATGAGTGACCTAAAGATGATGAGTTCTACTCCCCACTCTCCTTGCTGCTCTGGAGACTTCAAACCTGAGGGGAGGAATGTTATATTGATGAGTATGAGAATGCTCAAATCCTTTTTGTCTACATTGCGTAAATGTGGCATCTCTTTAAGTGAAATGTAAGAACTGCTTGGCCAGAAGGTACAACCAGAGGCCTGTTGAATAAAGATGCTACTATAGAGACCCCATGTAATGAGAAAGGTCTTTCTGAAGTACCCTTGGATAGAGGTGGAATTTAAGATCCAATTATTCAAAAATGGCATGTAGGCACTACTGTTGGCCTTATTGTCATACCGAGAACATCCCCAACACTAATCAGAGATGTATGGCTAGTGGTCAGAGGTGATTGGGTAATGGACATTGGGAAGAAATGTGACCCTGTGAGCCATGAAAAATAGATAGGACCCCAATGGTCAGAGGGGAAATACACGAGGGCATATTTGTGAGAATTTGGAAATCTAAAACCCCTTTGTACAGGTAAACTAGTATGTTTGGTTGGGTAGAGTTTAAATTTGCATGTTCTTTCCTTGACGTGAGCTCAAAGACTCAGCCTACCTCATGCAGTGGAGCCCATTCCAGGTACTTCCTTACAGCTAGCAACTCCTCATCAGAGAC
Source organism: Mus musculus (assembly GCF_000001635.26). Taxonomy (NCBI): domain Eukaryota; kingdom Metazoa; phylum Chordata; class Mammalia; order Rodentia; family Muridae; genus Mus; species Mus musculus. The sequence continues at coordinate 84,679,750 of NC_000087.7, read as the reverse complement.
TAGAGCATCTGTCCACTGTAGTAAATGTGGTGCCGGATCAGGAAGCAGTCTGAGCACTCACCAAAAACCTGGCTGACAGTTCCACACTAGTTCTTCTTCTCAGGCATATGTTCTTCTCCTGGGTCTAGGTATGAATCGTGAGGAGTACATCATTTTAGTTTCTGCATTGAGGAAATGAGCTTTTGTTCTGGGCTGTACTTCTTAATGTTCGGCTCAGGTAATTTAAGCTTGGGTGGTCTGGAGTTCCATTTGGGAGTTAAAATTAGAGGAGGGGGTGACTAAGTGTCTCCATCAGAGGAGAACATTGCAAGGTCATTATTAGTCAGAAAAGCATATTTGATGACCACTTGGGGAAAATGAGATCTGAGGCCCCTGGTAACTCAGAGTCAGTAGATTGAAAACTTTTTGGTCAAAGCAGAAGGATCTGAGGCCCAATTAAATAGACTTAGTAAGTTTACTCCCACAGGGGCATATTTAGAATGTCTGAGAACCCTTTGGATATTGGTGGACGGTAGCTCTCTATTAGAACAGGGAGGGCTGGTAGATCTTTTGGTGAAAAGTGGAATATTTCAGGTATAGTCTAAAAGCAAATTCAGTAAAAAGACAGTAATTGGAATACTTTGGGCAAGGAGAGACATATGCAGTATCCCTATGTGCAGGAGAAGAATTGTTTCTTCCCGTCTCAGGATTGGTGATAGATCTAAGATTCTCTAAAATAGGAGGATGGTTATAGGAGCTTCATAGGATTGTATAGAATAGTTTTATCCTGTTATTCCTATGTCTGCAGCACTATTGATCAGAAATTGAACACTGATTGATACCTTGAGAATTCTAGGACATTCCAGGTACTTACTCCTTCATCAGCTCCAAACATGAAATCACAATCAAGAATACACATCATCTGAATGTCAGTGGTAGGCATGACAACAATCTTAGAAGTCTTTTAAGAGGGTGTAATGTAGTATTTTCTGGTTTAGTGTCTTCCTTAAATATATGTCTATCCACACATTCCTCTGCATGGAGGCCAGGATGTCTCTGTCTAAAGTAACAAAACAAAGATAGTAAACTGATTTACCCTTACCTTGATACTCTTCTGTTTGGGATTTCAGTCCAGAGTGTTCAGAAATCTCTTAGGTCAGAACAGTGCTTCCCAGACCACGGAAATTAGAAGTTATACGTAGGACATACACTGGGAAGATGGAGAATCTGGGGGATTTCCTCAAACACACTGTGCTCCACACAGGTTGGAGCACTCTCTGTTGTGAATGTCTAAATCTTCCTAAAGGAAGATAGGGGAGGAGCTTGGGCAGTTTTGCAGAGAAGTAGAATGGTTGTGCCCTTCATCAAAGAGGTAATGTGGCAAACTTCATGAGAATAAGGAAGTTGAAGCATTCTGGTCATAAGTAGCATTTCTGTGACACTTTGCAAGTGTGAAATTCTAAACCTACTTGTAAGAAGGGTAAAATCTCTGGCTATTTTCAATAAATAAGAAATACCATTTAACATTAGTGAAAATGCAAATACCTTCTGGAGAAGAGGGAGTCCCAGTATTGCTTGATTTGCTTACAAATCTTTTTTTGTAGAATTTAGGATATCCACATATTTTATGTAGTGTGTGGAAAGCAGGCAGCAATTGTTTCAGTATTCCAACAGGTTGGATGGTTATTTTTGGTCTATGAAACCTTTAGTCAGATGACATAAGAGCAAGGCCACTTTTCTTGAATGGAGGAATGTCTCCGAATATTTGTAACAGGAAGAAGTTTGGAAGTAATCTTAGACAGTTGTAATATAGCAGGCACACATAGTCAATAAGACAAGATCTATTTACACTTTACAAGAGAGTGTAGGTATGTGTCCACCACTGAAAAAAAAAGGAAATTTTTCAGTCAAATATGGGCATTCGAGAAGGCTTTGTTGCCCAATAGACACAGGGAGAAGAGGAAATATTTATGACTAGATGTGGTGTGTCTGAGGCTCCCATAGGGAGAGGGAGAGGCACTGAAGCCCTGGTATGACTGGATGACATTTATAGACCTCTTCGACAGAGGATGTGAATTTGAGAACCACTGGAACAAAAAGAGTCATTCTGGTGCCCCTTTCAAATGAGGAGTTCGATGTGAGACACCGTTAAATGGAAATTTTTGCCCTCCATCAGATAGAGAATAGTTTGGAATTCTTTCTGATCAGAGAGGGTAATTATTGAAGACCTTTTGGACTGGACGTGAAGTTTGGGGCCTGGGGCAGGTAGAGATGATCTCAGGCCTGTCAGGCTTACAAGACAGATATTGGACCCTCATGTATACAGAGGGTGCATTTGATATATAATGGACACAAATTAGTGGTCTAAGTATTGATGTTTAGGAGTAGAAGATTAAAGCAGAATTAGAGTCTGCTTAATGTCCCCAACCTCTTTAGGGTTAAGGAAGTGGCCTAGCCTACCTTAAGCAGGAGAGGTAGGACTGCTTCACAACTTAGAAGATTCCCATCTTCACATACACCTTGGTAAGCCTGGCAGCAATACAAGTATTATGCACCAGGCATGACTGTAAGTCTCTAAGCACTCTTGAAGCTTATCATCAGTTATATGGGTGTTTGCATGAAGGATGGTACGAAGGATAGATGACCTAAGTTTCAGGCTCTGTTAATGCAGGGCAGAATTAAGTGAAGTATAATTTCCTAGAGACCATCGTTGGAGGGAAATGATCTAAAGCTCATGATTGGAGTGTTATATTAGAGGCTCATATGTATGTAAGGATGCTCTTAGGATACCTGAATTTTGGTACCCTTGGGAAAAATGAAAATTCTGAGATTCCAATAGTAAACTACAGTCATAATTATAACTGACCTTGGGCAGAAATGGAAGGTTTTGGGTATTGTTGGTAACAGCAGTAGGTCATGAAGGCCACCTATCCCAAGTGAAATTCTGATGACCCTTCATCCAAAGGTGAGGGTATGTGATACCTTGAAAACAGGTTGAGTAGCATGTGTTCATACCTACAACTTCTATGACCTTCCGGATCCATTTTGCTTAAAAAGAAAGAACCTGGGGCTGGAGAGATGATTCAGTGGTTAAGAACACTGACGGCTCTCCCAGGGCTCCTGAGTTCACAAACATCTGTAATGGTATCCAGTGCCATCTTCTAATGTGCAGGCACACATGCATAGAGAACACTGTATATATAATAAATAAATAAATACTTAAAAAAGAAAGGAACAAAGGAATGAAGGAAGGAAGGAAGGAAGGAAGGAAGGAAGGAAGGAAGGAAGGAAGGAAGGAAGAAGGAAAGAAGAGAAAGAAATTTAGGAGGGAAGAAAGGAAGGAAGGAAGAAAGAAAGAATGAAAGAAAGAAAGAGAAAGAAAGAAAGAGAAAGAAAGAAGGAGAGAAAGAGAATGAAGGAGGTAGAGAGAGAGATAGAAAGAAAGAGACAGAAAGCAAGAGAGAGAGAAAAAAAAGAAAGAAAGAAAGAAAGAAAGAAAGAAAGAAAAAAGAAAGAAAGAAAGAAAGAAAGAAAGAAAGAAAGAAAGAAAGAAAGAAAGAAAGAAAGAAAGAAAGAAAGAAAGGAAGGAGGGAGGGAAGAAAGTAAGAAAGAAAGAAAGTAAGAAAGAGAGAGAGAACGAAAGAAAAAGAAAGGAAGGAAGGGAGAGAGAGAGAGAGAGAGAGAGAGAGAGAGAGAGAGAGAGAGAGAGAGAGAGAGAGAGAGAGAGAGAGAGAGAGTAAGTTAGTTAGTTTCAGGCCATGATTAACCAAGTAGCAGGATCAAGTCACCACATTGTGCAAAAGGGAAAAATCTAGTTTATCTTGGGTAGAGGGAGAACAGAATGGTAGTGCATAGTTTGCTTCCATCTAGTCTCCCCACCTTCCATTATCCATATATTGTATATACTGTTGGGAAGAATACAAGGAACAATCAGCACACTCTTCCAACAGGGAGAGTGGTTGTCTGACCTGAGGTTGTATTTGTCTGTACCTATCTATAACTGAGAGACAGGAACACACCATTTCTGACACCTAACTCTAGGAAGATCACATGCATATTAGTTTTCTTTCTATGTTCTGCCCTCTGCCCTACACTCAGAAACATGTGAGAGCCCACTGAGAAGTTGCAATTGTGTTTGCCTTGCAATCTTTCTAATAGAGAGTGGCACTGAGGTAGTATGAGTTTAAGTCAAGTTTAAGGTGCCCTTGGAAAGAATACTCTTGGGCATCCCAAGAGGCTATATCTGAAACTCCTATGACTACAGGTATAATAAATGAGACCCTCTTGGCCATAGGATCCAAACCTGAGGTCTCTGTCATCATTGCTCCATGACACATACACCCTTGGCAAGCAATTAGATGTCTATGTTCCTTGAGGTTGAAGGAGGTAATTATAGCCCCCTTTTGTACTACAATGAACTTCATGTGAGTGGACATCATTCTACTTTTTTTGTGGGAATGGCATAAAGCTTACTTAGTCTGGGGCATCTTTTTTTTTATTAGATATTTTCTTTAATTACATTTCAAATATTATCTACTTTCCTAGATTGCCTTCTGAAAATTTCCTATGCCTTCTCCCTCACCCCGCTCCCCAACCTACCTACTCCTGCTTCCTGGCCCTGGCATTTGCCTATAATGGGGAATAGAGCCTTCACAGGACCAAGGTCCTCTCTTCCCATTGATGAACTCCTAGGCCATCCTATGCTACACTTGTGGTTAGAGCCACAAGTTCCACCATGTGTTTTCTTTGATTGGTGGCATAGTTCCAAGGAGCTCTGGGGAAGGGGTACTAGTTAGTTCATATTGATGTTCCTTCTATGGGGCTTCAGTCCCCTTCATGTCCCTGGGTATTTCTCTGGCTCCTTCATTGAGGACCTTATGCTCTGTCCAATGGATGACTGTGAGCATCCACTTTTGTATTTGGCAGGCAGTGGTTTGGGACATCTTTTGTCACAAGAGAAATGACTGAGTACCACATTCAACGAAACTGAAAGTTTGAGGGTATTTCTACTAAATGAGTACTTTAGACAATCTTGGGCAAATAGAGAAGGTCTGCAGGAGGCTTAGTCATAGGAGGAATGTCTGACATTCTCTTCAGTGAAAAACAAAACAAAACAAAGAACTGAGGTAACTTGGGAAGAGAGGAAGTACTGGGCACTTAGGAGTAAGAGAAAATAATGAGACCTGGTTGGTACAATGGCATGCATTAGAAAAACCTTGGAGAGGGGGTAAGTGCCATGCAACATCCTGTTATGTATGAATGTCCCTTTTACCTTGATCAGTAAAGGAAGTCCCTCCACTGCTCTTCAGCTTCCAAATCTTCCTTAGTTTGTAAAAGTTCCACATCCTGTGTTTAGTCTGGGGGAGTTCAGATAACATTCCAAGCCTTTTCAAACAGCCTGGATGTCTGTCCCTGGCTAGGTTGCCACCTTCAGTTTGTCTTAATATGTACATATATAGGCAACAACAGTTCAATTGGATTGCAAAGCATAACATAGGATCCAGTCAATACTTTTATATATATATATATATATATATGACCTGGAACCACAAACCAGAGAAAAACAATATATTTCCCCTGTCATCCTTATAAAAGGGAAAGGCTTGAATCTTACTTAATTAGAGAATATACATTTGATATAGTTCAAAGTCATAAGTGAATGCTTGAGGATACAAGGCACCATGCATTATTATTCAAAAGAGCATATCTAATGGCATTTTAAAAATAAAGAATAGTGTGACCTTCCTTTGGTCAAACACAGTGGTTAATGCCCCCCTCCCTTGCAGAAATGGACAAGATCCAAGGCCATATTTTGAGGGAAGGAAAAGACTGAACCTCACTCAGCCTCACCCAGGTTAGTTCTCTTGGCTACTTCAAAAAACAAGGAGTGTGAGAGGAATCTGTGGAACATAGGAGTTATGAGAACCTCTTCTCAGAATGGTAAGTTCCAAGACCACCTTCAACAGAGAAGAAATCGTGAATGTCTTAGTTCCTAAAGTAGAGGTCCCCAGTCATATTTTGCAGGTCAGAAATATCCAGTTCACCCATGGTCAACAGGGTAAGTTTCTAGGCTTCATTGGGTACTGGAGGAATGTTCAGACTCTGCCTCACTAGCTTCCAAGTATTTCCCCCATATGCATACCCTGTGTAACATCTTTGAGAGTCCAGTCAGTGGTCACAACAATCTCCCAGCATAAGTAGTTATGCAAGCATTGATGTTTCCTCGAGGCTGTGTTCAGCTGCACACATCTGTGAATAAGAGATAGGAATGGTGCATTTTGATGACCATTTTTGAGGCACAGGATATGAGAGCCAATTTCAGATTTCTATTTTCTGCCCTATGATCTAAAAGGATAGAAAATGTGAGGTGTCATTGGTCGTGTATGTATTGTATGGATATGTTTAAAGCAAACTTAGTTAATAGGGGTATTTACGAGGCACAGCCAGAAGAGAATCTCTGGTGTTTCAATAATTGCACAGATGGACCTGAAGTGTCCTAGTACAGAGAGTAGGTGTATGAAATGCCCCTTTGACACAGGAGCTAGTTCTGAGAGCCCTTTCAATAGTCTTTGATTTCCCAGGACCCCCTTTGTAGAAACTGAAGTTCTAAAATCCACTTGGTGAATTGAAGTAGACAATAGGCCCAGATTCCTACTGGGAAGACAGGGAATGTTAGATTCTCTTTTATGTAGAATGAGTGGTATAAGTCTCTTATGGTCTGACATCCCTCTAAGGAAAAATGATTCAAAGCTACTTGGTAGGATTAGGAATATTCCTTATAAGGCATAATACATGTTTTAGGCGACATTTGACCAATAGGGTCTAAGGCAATGTTAGCCCTAGGAGAGTTCTGACATTCTATTCAGTGTAGTGAGAAAAAAATGAGTTACCATGGGGAAATGTGGGCCCCATGTAAAAAAGGAAATCTCGAAGGCCCTCCTGAAAGAGGAGGGCAGACTCCTCTTGAGGCAGAATGTGAAATTGCCATATACACCTCTGTCAAAGGTAAAGGTCCCTGGTACCTTATAGAGTGGATAATGTTTCCAGGCATGATCATAAGTTTCCAATTCTTATTCAGTGTTTTTATTTTCATAGTTTGTGTTCATTCATGAGAGACATGGCAGCAATATATATTTTTTTCTTCCAAAGGCTTTCAATGACTGTTGCTGGCTAGTATACTTCTTTGACTTTATTCATCTATCCAGGTCTAGGCAGAATTAATGAAGTTATTACATTTCTATTGACTTGCCTAAAGGCAGATGGCACAGGTACTTTGCTCTGACTTGTAACTTGGACTATGGGACCTCAAACCAGAATGGTCTAGGGTACATTGTTTACAGAAGGAGTCACTTTTGGAAATATGGCTGACCAGCTAGGTATAAAACTACTTTGAAGTATACATTCACATATATACTTCATATATTTGAATGACATTTTTGAGAAAGAGAACGTGTTGGGTGGATAAGGAAGAGAAGGAAGGTCACAGAATCCCTCAGACAAAAGTTTACCTTGGGAATTGGAAGATGTCAAAAATAACTTATCAAGTGCAAATGTCCTCATAGTCCAGAATACCCATGTGTTCTGAGACTTTGAGTTTTGCTTGCCAACAATCAGAGCAGTTTTCTTTCAAATTGTTTGGTAAACTCTAGCTCTATGTTCTCCATAAGCTGTACAGCAGCATCCCAGGCATAGGCACCAAAATGGAATTGATCCAGTTCAAGTGACAGGCTTAAAATTAAAAATTTGATTAGAGTTCATATAATTACTGTCATGTCCCAGGACATCATTTCAGAGTGTTTGGCATCCCTTCTTTTATTTGAGCATGCCTGGCCATCCAGGTCTGAAGGGAAACTTTAGGACCTCCTAGAGGAATAGACCTCATGGTTCTATGGATAAAAGTGGATTTTCTGAGGTAAGCATAGTCAAGAGAAGTTGATTTAAAGTTTCCTTGAGGAAAAAAAAAGAAAAAAAAAAGAACATTGGCTTGAGTTTTTCATGTCAGTGGCTTTTCTGTAGGCTCCATAAGCAGCAGAATTTGTATTAATCCCCGGTCAAATATAAGGGTGATTCTATTTTTCCCTAATTCAAAGATAAAATGAAAGATTCTTCCTTGACAGAGTATCTATGTCAAAGATTCTTCATTGAAACCTTTTTGAACCTAGAGTTTACCTTGAACTGAAGGAAAAGTCTCAGAAACATTAGGAAAAACATCTAAGGTTCAGTCCATAATATCAGCAAGCTCTGTGGGATTCCTCGACCTAAATGAATGTCCAAGCCTGCTTCGGACAAACTGGTATGATCTGAGGCTCCCTTTGCTTCAGTAGGAATATGTGATGCCTCCTTAAGTAAAGGTAGAAGGAATGAGTAGCCCTGGGGAGAAAGGAGTTGCTGATATCCTTGTAACAGGAGAGATGATCGGAGTATAAAATTCCCCATAATATTTTGAGCAAAAATTAAATTGCTTACCTTAGCTCATGAGGTCCTAGCATGGCCACAACTTCTGACAGTTCTTCACAGCCTGGGGTATCCATATCCTTAGCTGAATTAGCAAGGCACCAAATATAGATACCATGATTCATGAAAAGCTTCGGATTGTATCCTCAGCATGATTGCCTCCTAAGAATTATGTTCAACCAACCAGAACTGAGTTATAATGATGATTTCACACAATGTCATGTGACTATACTCAAGAAAGTGGCATAAGGTTCCAGGATTGGCCTCCTCCTCTTGATTTCTGTGAACTTTGAGCAGAGGGAGCAATTCTCCTTGGTCAGAGGTAAAATATCCCATGGGTTCCTGAACGGAAGGGATTTTTATGATTGCCCATTGCATCAAAGGTGTACATTTTATGACCTTGATCATCACAGGAAGGAAAATACTATAGGTTTGGAAAGTAGAAAGTCCCTCAACCCTGTTGGACAGTAGGGGAGTTGCCCTGTTCACCTTCTGTAGAGGAGTTTGTTCCAGGCACTCCAGGCCTCCACATCTTCAGAGAACTCTAAAAAATTCTTATCTCTTAGGACTCCATGAAGATTTGACAGCAATCTGAGGTTTCTTCTGACAAGTTGGCTCAAAGTCCCTGGATTTGTTGTCTATTAAACTTACAACAAAGCACACAGGTGTGGGTGTAGTGTACAGTTACCTTTCTGATGACCAGCTTAAAGAGAGCCTTGGATCCAGGCTGAGGTTTTTATACATTGGCCATGGGACTTGACTCTGGAGTTCTGTGAGGTTTGTTTTGTTTGTTTGTTTGTTTTTGGTGGTGAAAAGTGTATTCCCTAACCAATAATGTCTGAGGGAGAAGCTCTTAGTTGAGTGGTAGACCTGATTCCACCATGAACAAAGACTGAAGCTCTTGCGTATTCTTGGTACCAAGGATTCAGCCTGAAGCACACTAGAGCTGAGACTGAATATTTGAGATAAACTTCTCACTCACAAGGTCAGTTCTATACCTTGCTTCATCAGAGAGGCATGTCTCAGACACTTCCAGTGCAGAAGGAGGAAAAATAAAGCGTTTTACTCAAGGTCAGCTGACCACTTTGGCATACACATAATGTCAGGGGATACTATGGTTAGAGGAAGCAAGGTTTAGGTGCTCTTCAAAAGATAAACCAACTGGGTGTCAGCCCCCTTGAAGTTATGGGATACTTTACATCGAGGGGGCCTGACGTGATGGAGTTGATATTTATGCTGGAGGTATAAATTATCCTGGGTCTAGAAGGGTACATTTGAGTCCCCATTGTAACTTCATCAATGCTATTGCATGCTGATAGTAAAAGAGCCAACTTTGTGGCTTTCTTAAAATGTTGTTGGGGTCTGTTGATAAGTTCTTTGCTTATCATGTCATATGTATCAGGGCATCTTCAGTTATTGAGGACCTATGTGACACCTTTGTTCTGAAGTGGTAATTCTGAGGGAAATTAACAAAATTCTGAGGTTTCTTGTTCTCATATGATAATGCTGCCTTCAATAATCGGGAGTTTCTAACATATTTGATTTCGGGGGTTACATCTGAATCCCCCTTGAGTTATTGGTGTAAGTTGTGAATCACATAGGTTCTATTTCATGTATGTGGGTATACTGTCATTGTCTTCACACACACCATAAGGTGGCATCAGGTCCCATGACAGATGGTTGTGGTACAACAAGTGATTGCTGAGAATTGAACTCAGGACCTGTGGAAGAGAAGTCAGTGCTTTTAACTGCTGAGCCATCTCTCCAGCCCCAGCACATTGGTTCTAGACAGGTAAGATGAAGGTCACTTAGGCTATTGGGGATGATCTGAGGATCCCTGGTTCAGAATGGGCATATCAGAAGTTCCCTTGGTCCATACAGTAGTTTAGAAGATCTGTGGTTCTTAAGCTGTAGGTCTGAACCTTACCAGAGAAGAATGCCTGGAGTGTTTTTGAATTCCTAATTTAGACAAAGTGTACCTGATGACTCCTTGAGCCACTGAGAGTGATTTAAGCTCCACTTCAAGAATGGGGGGACAGTGTGAGTCTTTTTGGTGCTGAAGGGATAATTCTGAGGTTTGTGTGTCAGAAACAGGACTTGGAGGACCCAGTGACAGAGTGATAATGTTGATGTATCCACAAACAATCTATAAAGGATGCCATCCTTTAGAGGCAGAAAGGTTCACACCATGTTGGGGAAAGTAGAAATGCCAAAGACTATTGTATCTGTACAAGATCAAGGGTCGATATGGAGAGGAGAGAAGGCCTGAATATTTCATGATTGAGACGTCCTGGGAACCTAGAACACGCAAATCATGCAGGCCATGCAACAGCTTAATCAATCTCCAGTGTGCTAGGAGACATTTCCCAGCTAGTTCTCCTGATAATTCTGCTGCCTACTTCTAAAAATGGCAAGGCTTTCTCATTTTTGCTGGTCAGCTTAATGTCTATGTCTTGGGTTCATTAACGTGCTGGCTACTCTTAAGCTCTGAGACTTCAGGAACCCGGGTCCTGATCCTTGGACAGGGGTAATTAGGTCAGAGGATCAGAATAAGAAGCACTTGGTGATCAAGGGAGTGGAATTTTCATGGACTAGATCAGCTCTAGTAGGTAGGTCTAGGTCCTCAATGTTCAGAAGAATCACATAATACTCTCCATGAGGTGAAAATTATATAGCACATTCTTCTGGATACAATTGTGATCTAATCTTAATCAGAAAGGGGATTCTTGTCCTGCTTTTAGTCACAGGGGCATAGATGAGGCTTCAATGTGCATCTGAGGCAGCTAGGAGTGGAAATTGTAAGTTTGATAGACAGTGGATGAAAAGAAAAAGTTCTAAATTCATGTTGTTCATAAGGGGCATAGAAAGGGAAAATATGAGGGCAGCTTCTGTATCAAAAAAGAACTGAAAATGCCAGAGTAAGAGAGAGTAGGGCCCAGGCCACCCTCTTGAGATGGACTGCCTTACAGGTTCCGTTTGGCAGGCTGGGAAGCTCTGGTGTGTCCCTGGGCAGAAGGAGGAAGTCAGAAGCAAGGAGTAAGTCGTAAGCCTCCTAGAACATTTTCGATATCTCTTTTGTCATAAAAAGCACCGGTGAGGCCCAGTTTCTTAGATGGAGCATTTGAGGGGCCACCTATTTCAGCCTGAAGCATTCTTTTTTTTCTTTTTTTTTTTTCCATTTTTTATTAGGTATTTAACTCATTTACATTTCCAATGCTATACCAAAAGTCCCCCATATCCACCCACCCCCACTCCCCTGCCCACCCACTCCCCCTTTTTGGCCCTGGCGTTCCCCTGTTCTGGGGCATATAAAGTTTGTGTGTCCAATGGGCCTCTCTTTCCAGTGATGGCCGACTAGGCCATCTTTTGATATATATGCAGCTAGAGTCAAGAGCTCCGGGGTACTGGTTAGCTCATAATGTTGTTCCACCTATAGGGTTGCAGATCCCTTTAGCTCCTTGGCTACTTTCTCTAGCTCCTCCATTGGGAGCCCTATGATCCATCCATTAGCTGACTGTGAGCATCCACTTCTGTGTTTGCTGGGCCCCGGCATAGTCTCACAAGAGACAGCTACATCTGCTTCCTTTCAATAAAATCTTGCTAGTGTATGCAATGGTGTCAGCGTTTGGATGCTGATTATGGGGTGGATCCCTGGCTATGGCAGTCTCTACATGGTCCATCCTTTCATCTCAGCTCCAAACTCCGTCTCTGTAACTCCTTCCATGGGTGTTTTGTTCCCAAATCTAAGGAGGGGCATAGTGTCCACACTTCAGTCTTCATTCTTCTTGAGTTTCATGTGTTTAGCAAATTATATCTTATATCTTGGGTATCCTAGGTTTGGGGCTAATATCCACTTATCAGTGAATACATATTGTGTGAGTTTCTTTGTGAATGTGTTACCTCACTCAGGATGATGCCCTCCAGGTCCATCCATTTGGCTAGGAATTTCATAAATTCATTCTTTTTAATAGCTGAGTAGTACTCCATTGTGTAGATGTACCACATTTTCTGTATCCATTCCTCTGTTGAGGGGCATCTAGGTTCTTTCCAGCTTCTGGCTATTATAAATAAGGCTGCTATGAACATAGTGGAGCATGTGTCCTTCTTACCAGTTGGGGCATCTTCTGGATATATGCCCAGGAGAGGTATTGCTGGATCCTCCGGTAGTACTATGTCCAGTTTTCTGAGGAACCGCCAGACTGATTTCCAGAGTGGTTGTACAAGCCTGCACTCCCACCAACAATGGAGGAGTGTTCCTCTTTCTCCACATCCACGCCAGAATCTGCTGTCACCTGAATTTTTGATCTTAGCCATTCTGACTGGTGTGAGGTGGAATCTCAGGGTTGTTTTGATTTGCATTTCCCTGATGATTAAGGATGTTGAACATTTTTTCAAGTGCTTCTCTGCCATTCGGTATTCCTCAGGTGAGAATTCTTTGTTCAGTTCTGAGCCCCATTTTTTAATGGGGTTATTTGATTTTCTGAAGTCCACCTTCTTGAGTTCTTTATATATGTTGGATATTAGTCCCCTATCTGATTTAGGATAGGTAAAGATCCTTTCCCAATCTGTTGGTGGTCTTTTTGTCTTATTGACGGTGTCTTTTGCCTTGCAGAAACTTTGGAGTTTCATTAGGTCCCATTTGTCAATTCTCGATCTTACAGCACAAGCCATTGCTGTTCTGTTCAGGAATTTTCCCCCTGTGCCCATATCTTCAAGGCTTTTCCCCACTTTCTCCTCTATAAGTTTCAGTGTCTCTGGTTTTATGTGAAGTTCCTTGATCCACTTAGATTTGACCTTAGTACAAGGAGATAAGTATGGATCGATTCGCATTCTTCTACACGATAACAACCAGTTGTGCCAGCACCAATTGTTGAAAATGCTGTCTTTCTTCCACTGGATGGTTTTAGCTCCCTTGTCGAAGATCAAGTGACCATAGGTGTGTGGGTTCATTTCTGGGTCTTCGATTCTATTCCATTGGTCTACTTGTCTGTCTCTATACCAGTACCATGCAGTTTTTATCACAATTGCTCTGTAGTAAATCTTTAGGTCTGGCATGGTGATTCCGCCAGAAGTTCTTTTATCCTTGAGAAGACTTTTTGCTATCCTAGGTTTTTTGTTATTCCAGACAAATTTGCAAATTGCTCCTTCCAATTCGTTGAAGAATTGAGTTGGAATTTTGATGGGGATTGCATTGAATCTGTAGATTGCTTTTGGCAAGATAGCCATTTTTACAATGTTGATCCTGCCAATCCATGAGCATGGGAGATCTTTCCATCTTCTGAGATCTTCCTTAATTTCTTTCTTCAGAGATTTGAAGTTTTTATCATACAGATCTTTCACTTCCTTAGTTAGAGTCACGCCAAGATATTTTATATTATTTGTGACTATTGAGAAGGGTGTTGTTTCCCTAATTTCTTTCTCAGCCTGTTTATTCTTTGTATAGAGAAAGGCCATTGACTTGTTTGAGTTTGTTTTATATCCAGCTACTTCACCGAAGCTGTTTATCAGGTTTAGGAGTTCTCTGGTAGAATTTTTAGGGTCACTTATATATACTATCATATCATCTGCAAAAAGTGATATTTTGACTTCCTCTTTTCCAATTTGTATCCCCTTGATCTCCTTTTGTTGTCGAATTGCTCTGGCTAATACTTCAAGTACTATGTTGAAAAGGTAGGGAGAAAGTGGGCAGCCTTGTCTAGTCCCTGATTTTAGTGGGATTGCTTCCAGCTTCTCTCCATTTACTTTGATGTTGGCTACTGGTTTGCTGTAGATTGCTTTTATCATGTTTAGGTATGGGCCTTGAATTCCTGATCTTTCCAAAACTTTTATCATGAATGGGTGTTGGATCTTGTCAAATGCTTTTTCTGCATCTAACGAGATGATCATGTGGTTTTTGTCTTTGAGTTTGTTTATATAATGGATTACATTGATGGATTTTCGTATATTAAACCATCCCTGCATCCCTGGAATAAAACCTACTTGGTCAGGATGGATGATTGCTTTAATGTGTTCTTGGATTTGGTTAGCGAGAATTTTATTGAGGATTTTTGCATCGATATTCATAAGAGAAATTGGTCTGAAGTTCTCTATCTTTGTTGGGTCTTTCTGTGGTTTAGGTATCAGAGTAATAGTGGCTTCATAAAATGAGTTGGGTAGAGTACCTTCTACTTCTATTTTGTTAAATAGTTTGTGCAGAATTGGAATTAGATCTTCTTTGAAGGTCTGGTAGAACTCTGCACTAAACCCATCTGGTCCTGGGCTTTTTTTGGTTGGGAGACTATTAATAACTGCTTCTATTTCTTTAGGTGATATGGGACTGTTTAGATGGTCAACTTGATCCTGATTCAACTTTGGTACCTGGTATCTGTCCAGAAATTTGTCCATTTCGTCCAGGTTTTCCAGTTTTGTTGAGTATAGCCTTTTGTAGAAGGATCTGATGGTGTTTTGGATTTCTTCAGGATCTGTTGTTATGTCTCCCTTTTCATTTCTGATTTTGTTAATTAGGATTTTGTCCCTGTGCCCTTTAGTGAGTCTAGCTAAGGGTTTATCTATCTTGTTGATTTTCTCAAAGAACCAACTCCTCATTTGGTTAATTCTTTGAATAGTTCTTCTTGTTTCCACTTGGTTGATTTCACCCCTGAGTTTGATTATTTCCTGCCGTCTACTCCTCTTGGGTGAATTTGCTTCCTTTTTTTCTAGGGCTTTTAGCTGTGTTGTCAAGCTGCTAGTATGTGCTGTCTCCCGTTTCTTCTTGGAGGCACTCAGCGCTATGAGTTTCCCTCTTAGAAATGCTTTCATTGTGTCCCATAGGTTTGGGTACGTTGTGGCTTCATTTTCATTAAACTCTAAAAAGTCTTTAATTTCTTTCTTTATTCCTTCCTTGACCAAGGTATCATTGAGAAGAGTGTTATTCAGTTTCCACGTGAATGTTGGCTTTCCATTATTTATGTTGTTATTGAAGATCAGTCTTAGGCCATGGTGGTCTGATAGGATACATGGGACAATTTCAATATTTTTGTATCTATTGAGGCCTGTTTTGTGACCAATTATATGGTCAATTTTGGAGAAGGTCCCGTGAGGTGCTGAGAAGAAGGTATATCCTTTTGTTTTAGGATAAAATGTTCTGTAGATATCTGTCAGGTCCATTTGTTTCATAACTTCTGTTAGTTTCACTGTGTCCCTGTTTAGTTTCTGTTTCCACGATCTGTCCTTTGAAGAAAGTGGTGTGTTGAAGTCTCCCACTATTATTGTGTGAGGTGCAATGTATGCTTTGAGCTTTACTAAAGTGTCTCTAATGAATGTGGCTGCCCTTGCATTTGGTGCGTAGATATTCAGAATTGAGAGTCCTCTTGGAGGATTTTACCTTTGATGAGTATGAAGTGTCCCTCCTTGTCTTTTTTGATAACTTTGGGTTGGAAGTCGATTTTATCCGATATTAAAATGGCTACTCCAGCTTGTTTCTTCAGTCCATTTGCTTGGAAAATTGTTTTCCAGCCTTTCACTCTGAGGTAGTGTCTGTCTTTTTCCCTGAGATGGGTTTCCTGTAAGCAGCAGAATGTTGGGTCCTGTTTGTGTAGCCAGTCTGTTAGTCTATGTCTTTTTATTGGGGAATTGAGTCCATTGATATTAAGAGATATTAAGGAAAAGTAATTGTTGCTCCCTTTTATTTTTGTTGTTAGAGTTGGCATTCTGTTCTTGTGGCTGTCTTCTTTTTGGTTTGTTGAATGATTACTTTCTTGGTTGTTCTAGGGCGTGATTTCCGTCCTTGTATTGCTTCTTTTCTGTTATTATCCTTTGAAGGGCTGGATTCGTGGAAAGATATTGTGTGAACTTGGTTTTGTCGTGGAATACTTTGGTTTCTCCATCTATGGTAATTGAGAGTTTGGCCGGGTATAGTAGCCTGGGCTGGCATTTGTGTTCTCTTAGTGTCTGTATAACATCTGTCCAGGCTCTTCTGGCTTTCATAGTCTCTGGTGAAAAGTCTGGTGTAATTCTGATAGGCCTTCCTTTATATGTTACTTGACCTTTCTCCCTTACTGCTTTTAATATTCTATCTTTATTTAGTGCATTTGTTGTTCTGATTATTATGTTACGGGAGGAATTTCTTTTCTGGTCCAGTCTATTTGGAGTTCTGTATGCTTCTTGTATGATCATGGGCATCTCTTTTTTTATGTTTGGGAAGTTTTCTTCTATTATTTTGTTGAAGATATTAGCTGGCCCTTTAAGTTGAAAATCTTCATTCTCATCAATTCCTATTATCCGTAGGTTTGGTCTTCTCATTGTGTCCTGGATTACCTGGATGTTTTGAGTTAGGATCCTTTTGCATTTTGTATTTTCTTTGACTGTTATGTCGATGTTCTCTATGGAATCTTCTGCACCTGAGATTCTCTCTTCCATTTCTTGTATTCTGTTGCTGATGCTCGCATCTATGGTTCCAGATCTCTTTCCTAGGGTTTCTATCTCCAGCGTTGCCTCGCTTTGGGTTTTCTTTATTGTGTCTACTTCCCCTTTTAGTTCTAGTATGGTTTTGTTCATTTCCATCACCTGTTTGGCTGTGTTTTCCTGCTTTTCTTTAGGAGCCTGTAACTCTTTAGCAGTGCTCTCCTGTAAATCTTTAAGTGACTTATGAAAGTCCTTCTTGATGTCCTCTATCATCATCATGAGAAATGTTTTTAAATCTGGGTCTAGATTTTCGGTTGTGTTGGGGTGCCCAGGACTAGGTGGGGTGGGATTGCTGCGTTCTGATGATGGTGAGTGGTCTTGATTTCTGTTAGTAGGATTCTTACGTTTGCCTTTGCCATCTGGTAATCTCTGAAGCTAGCTGTTTTAGTTGTCACTGTTAAGAGTTTGTTCTTCAGGTGACTCTGTTATCCTCTATGAGCAGACCTGGAGGGTAGCACTCTCCTTAGTTTCAGTGGGCAGAGTATTCTCTGCAGGCAAGCTCTCTTCTTGCAAGGCAGGTACCCAGATATCTGGTGTTCGAACCAGACTCCTGGCAGAAGTTGTGTTCCACTCACTAGAGGTCTTAGGATCACGTGTGGAATCCTGTGTGGGCCCTTACGGGTGTCAGGCGACTCAGCTGGCAAGGTAGCCCGGGGCTCGAGTGGAGTGGAAGGGGTTTGTGCCCCAGATCAAGCCCGGGTAGCCTGCTTCCCTATGTACCGCAGTCTCAAGTTCCGCACAATTGGATTGGGGCAGGCACTGTGGTCCACTCACTAGAGGTCTTAGGGTCCCATGGGGAGTCCCATGTGGGCCCTTGCGGGTGTTGGGCAAGACTCTGCTGGCAAGGTAGCCCGGGGCTCGAGTCTCGAGTCGAGCGGAAGTGACTTGTGCCCCAGATCAGGCCCGGGTAGCCTGCTTCCCTATGTACCGCAGTCTCAAGTTCCGCGCGATTGGATTGGGGCAGGCACTGTGGTCCACTCACCAGAGGTCTTAGGGTCCCGTGGGGAGTCCCGTGTGGGCCCTTGCGGGTGTTGGGCAAGACTCTGCTGGCAAGGTAGCCCGGGGCTCGAGTCTCGAGTCGAGCGGAAGGGACTTGTGCCCCAGATCAGGCCCGGGTAGCCTGCTTCCCTATGTACCGCAGTCTCAAGTTCCGCGCGATTGGATTGGGGCAGGCACTGTGGTCCACTCACTAGAGGTCTTAGGGTCCCGTGGGGAGTCCCGTGTGGGCCCTTGCGGGTGTTGGGCAAGACTCTGCTGGCAAGGTAGCCCGGGGCTCAAGTCTCGAGTCGTGCGGAAGGGACTTGTGCCCCAGATCAGGCCCGGGTAGCCTGCTTCCCTATGTACCGCAGTCTCAAGTTCTGAGCGATTGGATTGGGGCAGGCGCTGTGTTCCACTCACCAGAGGTATTAGGGTCCCGTGGGGAGTCCCGTGTGGGCCCTTGCGGGTGTTGGGCAAGACTCTGCTGGCAAGGTAGCCCGGGGCTCGAGTCTCGAGTCGAGCGGAAGGCAGCCTGAAGCATTCTGAGCCTTTCTGAAACAGGGATCACAAAGCCAGTGTCCCTTTGGTGAGAACTGGAAAGTCTGAGTCCACATTGGTCTGATTGAGAAGGTCCGACACCTCCTTTAGGGAAGAGGAAAGAACTACAACTCCCCTTTTGCAGTGCGATCCTGTTGAGATTGATTTTCAAATGATGTGTATATTTGTGGCCTCCTAGGACAGAATGGTCACAAAGGGGGAACCCAAATTTATATTGTAATGATGGGTCTCTCCGAGGACAGGAGAGAGCAGGTACCACATCCTCTGCTTGAGATATTGTATGTTTGTCATATCTTCGCATAACAGGGAATGTTCCAAAAGGGAATGTGGTACTCCCTTTTGGTGGTATGAATGCCCATAGGATAGGCACAAAAGCTATGGGCTCCCGTTTGGCAATTCTGGAAGTTTTCTCTCCCTCTTGGACATTAGGAATATGTTTTGAGTCCTCCTTAGTAGAAAAAGAATGGCTGATATCCTCTTGGGGTGATGATGAGTGTTGCACACCTCTATGGGGACTGTCTCCATCTGGAGATGAATCAATGCATTCTTGATCTGTAGGGGAAGCTTGCAGGGCTTTTTGGGTAACAGAGGCTTTCTTCTGTTTTTTCTTGGTAGAAGTAGCGTGTCTGGGAATCTCATGAGGAAGGTGGGATGCCTGAGGCTGTCTTCATGAGAAAGAGTGGTTCGCATGCACTCTTCTGTAAGGATGGAGGATGGCTTGTCAACCTTATGCTCTGAATTGGAAGCTTTGGTGTCCCATTGGTCTGAAGGGGCTTTTTCTGATGGGGTTTCAGTAGACTTAGATGGTCTGTGAATGCCTTGGCTTGGTAGGGGACTTCTGAGGCCCACCTCATGAGATGGTGAGCATCTGCAGGCTCCTTTAGCAGAATCAGATGTGGCAAAGTTTGTTAGTCATAGTTTTAAGCTTTACAACTCTTTCTTAAATTTGCAAACTCTTACCCAAATTTTGGAAGAATGGCAGTGTTTCCAACCCGCATGTTTTGAGCGCACATATTTCAGGCCCTCTTGATCTACAGAGGAAGGGCTTGGTCTTGTTTTCCTCAATTTAGAAGGTGTGGGGCAATCTCCTGGAGGAGGAGAATGACTGAGACCTTTTTTACAAAGAATACTAGATCTGAAACTCAATTGAGATGATTTTAAGGGGGAGATGCTCCTTTGAGGAGTAGAGGTAGGACTGGATTCCTTTTCTGCATACTTGGAAGATGTGAGGCTACTTACGGCAGAAGAGATACATTTTAAGGCATCAAGTTCTGAAAGGCAGTATCTGATATCCCTTTCAGGAATTGGGACATGTTTCAATATCCTTTGGTTAGATTTCAAACGTCTAGGGTTCTTTTTGAGATAAGAGAAATTTCTCCATCCATCTTCATGAGGAGGGGTAGGCATAATGTCCCCTTCTGCACAAAGGGACAGTCCCTGAAACTCTGTTGAAAAGGAAGTATCCACGGTTTCTTGGTGAGATGTCACAGGTTTTAGAGGCCCCTGGGCAGGTTGAGAAAGTTCTAGACTTTCCTGGGGAAATGCTGGTGTTCTCAGGATCCCTTGTTCAGATACTAAAGGGCCCAGAGCACCTTCATTGGGTTTCAAAAGACACAGAGACCCTAACACAGATGCCAAAGCTTCTGGAGTCCCTGGCACAGATTTTGAACTCTTAGAAATGGATTGTGTATATGTCAGAGGTTCTTCTGTCTCTGGACTAAGTGGTGAAGGAACTGGTAATTTGGGAGAATCTTGTGTGGCTGACAAAGATTCTATGACCTCTTTGGTGACAGATGGTATTTCTGTACTATTTTGCATACATGCCCATATTTCTAGTGTGTCCTGGGAAGAATCAGAAAGTCCAAGATCTTCAGGATTGGATGGTAAATATCCTAAAGCCTCCTTTTCCAACCAGTGTCCTGGAGGCTCTTGAGGTAACAAGGAAGTTTCTGTAAGCCCTTGGGAAGATATTGATGTTTCTAGTACACCTTGGGCAGACATGGAAGGTCTCCAAGACATTAAGACAGAATGTTACTCTTTCAAATCCAATTGGACAGATGGAGAAGGTCCTAGACTCACTATGGTAGATGCTGAAATTTCCAAAGCTCGTGATGAAGCATTGGATATTCCTGGATTGCCATGTGTACAGGTACAACCTTCCAGGTTCCCCTATAAAGACTGCCAAGGGCCTCCAGCTTCTTGAACAGATAACAAATGTCCTGGATTCCCTTGAGCAGATAGGGACAATGTCAAAGGCTCTAGGGCAGATGATATAGATCCTAGTGTTCCTCGATCAGATAAAGAAATTACCATGGGTCCTTTGGAAGAATGCATAGATCCTGAAGGATCTGAAGTAGATGGATCTGTTTGTTGAACCCCTTGTAGAGAATTCAAAGACTCATTTGGTCCCTGGAATGAAGTTAAAGATCCCTCTGTAGGTTTAGAGAGGTCTAAAGGCTCTTCTGTGGAAAGGGAAGATCCAAAAGGCTTAGGGAAGAAAGTGAGGAACTAAGTTGGGCAGAAATTGCAAGTTGCAGAGGTGAGTCATTAGATATCACATGTCCTGGGGTAGCTGTTGAAAATTTTTGTGCTCCTCATGCAAATGATGAATATCCTAGAGCCCCCTGGGGAGGCAGCAATGTTTCTACAGAGCCTGTGTATTTGCTGAAATCCTCAGAGATCCCTGGTCAGATCTCAAAATCCTTGCTGTATTTTGAGCAGGGTGGTTATATCCCTGACACACTGGTAAAGATGGTGAGTCTGCTACTGTGTAGTGTGTAGATGTGGAGTGAGTTCCTATACCTTGTGTATGTAAAGAAGGACTTGAAAACCTTTTGGAAGATGTAGAATGTTGGGTAGACCTTTGTGGACATGTGGACAGATGTATGGTCCCCTTGTGCAGAGACTGGGACTCACACCTCCTTGAGCAGAATCAGAAGATCCTGGAGTCCTTTGTTCTGAGGATGAAAGACCCAGAGAATTATGAGAACATTCATAGCATTGTGATGTATTCATCATTGCCTGGGCTGAGATAGAAAGTTTCAGAGGCCCCTGGGCAGATTGCAAAAGTGCTAGATACCCTTGACCAAATGGGAAAGTCTTTGCACCTCCTTGGTCAGAACAGGAATGTCTACCAGGTGTTGGCGATGATGGTGGCAATGTTCCTAGATTTGCTGAAGTAGACTGAGAAGATGCTACAGCCTGCCTCACTTGTGGAAAAAGGCCTAAAGCACTGTGTGACTCTTCATATTGTGCAAATATCCCTGTGGCATCTGTTGAATTTTCTCGATTTCTTTGTTTGGGGAAAAAAGAACTTTGCATGAGCAAAGTTCCCTCTTGTGCCCTGGACAATTTCTTGTGCTTTTGAAAAGATGACAAAGCTTCTAGAACCTCTGGAGTAGATACAAGATGCTCCTGAACACCCAGTACTGATGGTGTAGGATAAAAGGTTTCTTGAGATTTCTGGCTAGGTAGGAAAGTTCGAGTGTCCCTTGGGAAACCTGGGGATCTGTGTGCAAAATGATGGGCAGTTGGAGAAAATCCTACTTCTGTCTGACAAGAAGTTTGATGATGCAAAGTATCTTGAGCAAATGAAACACTTTGTGTATTCCCCTGTTTAAAATTGGGCTTTTAGATACCCTTGGGAAAAACAGAAATGTCCTAAAGCCTCTTGGAAAGATGAAGAACCTAGGGTTCCTTGTGAAGATAAACAAATTCCCAGAGACATCTGCTCAGATGACACAGATTCTGGTCGCACCTGATTATTTTGGGTAGACCCCAGATGTCCTGGAGTGGGAAGCAAAGCTCCCACAGTCTCCTTTGCAGACAGGGACTTTCCTACTGTGGCTTCTGCAGATAAAAATATCCCCTCAGTGCCCTGAGCAGATGTGGAAGACCCTAGAGTTGTTTCTTTAGATTTAGTCACTTCTAGATGGCATTTTTCAGTTGAACAAAGTCCTAGAGTTCCTTGCTCAGATCTCAAAGATGATGGTGACAACTGTAGTGATGTAGTAAGATCCAAAAGCAGTCCAGCACATCTGAAAGTGTCTGAAGTCCCTTGGGTAGATGGAGAACATTCATTTGTTTCTGAAACTGTTGGGGAAGGAGTTGAATGCAGTAGAGCCCCTTCAGCATATCCAGAATATGGGTCATTGCCTGGGCTGAGCTTGAAAGTGTCAGAGGCCCCTGGGCTGACTGCAAATGTGCTAGGGTCCCAGGACCAGATGGGAATGTTTCTGCACCTCCTTGAGTAAAAGATGAATGTGTACCAGGTTCTCGAGGTGATGGTGGCAAAGGTCCTAGAGTAGACAAAGCAGATGTAGAAGATTCAGTATTCTCCCTCACTAGAGGCAAAGGGCCCGAGGTAGTCTCTGTGTGATTACATTGCCCCAAGCCCAATATCCCTGAGGAATCTGCCGAAGGTTCTATTTTCCTTCGGGTGGATGACAAAGAACTTAGCACAGACAAAGTCCCCTCTGCAGCTGTGGAAAAGTCCTTACACTTTTGAGAGGTTAGCACATATCCTTGAGAGTCTTTACTACATAGAGGATGCTCCTGAGAACCTAGTACAGATGGTGAATGTGTTACATATGCTGGTGAATAAGGAATGGATTTTTGAGATTTCTGGCTAGGTAGTAATGTCCCAAAGTCCCTTGAGGAAAGTTGGGATCTTTGTCTAGAATGTTCAGAAGGGGGAGAAAATCTCATACCTTTCTGGCAATAAGTTGGATGTTGCACAGTCTTTGGAGAAAATGGCACAGTTTTTACACTCCCTTGCTTAGTTGTGGACAGTTTTAGAGACCCTTGGTCAGAAAGGGAATTTCCAGAAGCCTCTATGGAAGATGAAGAGCTTAGAGTTCCTGGTAAAGAGGAAGAAATTCCCAGAGGCTTCTGATCAGATGGAAAAGACTCTGAGACCACCCGAGTGATTTGGGTGGACCCTAAAGGTCCTGGAGTGGGAGGCAAAGTTCCCACTGTCTACCTTGCAGACATGGACTTTCCTGTTTTGGCTTGTGCCAATAAGGAATGACCACTAGTGCCCTGAGCAGATGCATAAAACCCTACAGTTGTTTCCTTAGATTTAGTCCCTTCAGGTATGCAAGGTCCCAGAGATCCTTGCTCAGATCTCAAAGATGATGGTGACACCTGTAATAATGTAGTATGATCCAGGTGCAGTTCAGCACATCTGGAAGTGTCTGAAGTCCCTCAGGAAGAAGGAGAATATTCATTTGTTTCTGAAACTGCTGGGGAAGGAGCTGAATGCAGTAGAGCCCCTTCAGCAGATCCAGAGATTTGAGTCATTGCCTGGGCTGAGATGGAATGTGTCAGAGGCCCCTGGGATGATTGCAAATGTGCTAGGTTCCCGGGACTAGATGGGAATGTTTCTGCACCTCCTTGAGTAAAAGATGAATGTGTACCAGGTTCTCGAGGTGATGGTGGCAAAGGTCCAAGAGTAGGAAAAGAATATGTAGAAGATTCAGTATTCTCCCTCACTAGAGGCAAAGGGCCCGAGGTAGTCTCTGTGTGTTTACATTTTCCCATGACCAATATCCCTGTGGAATCTACAGAAGGTTCTAGATTCATTCGTGTGGATGACAAAGAACTTTGCACAGGCAAAATCCCCTCTGCAGCTGTGGAAAAGTCCTTACACTTTTGAGAGGATAGCACATATCCTTGAGAGTTTTTACTAGATAGAGAATGCTCCTGAGATCCTAGTACAGATGGTGAGTGTTTCCCATCTGCTGGTGAATATGAAAAGGATTTTTGAGATTTCTGGCTAGGTAGTAACGGCCCAATATCCCTTGAGGAAGCTGGGGATCTTTGTCCAGAAGGTTCAGAAAGGGGAGAAAATCTCATACATTTCTGGCAATAAGTTGGATGTTGCACA
Source organism: Mus musculus (assembly GCF_000001635.26). NCBI lineage: Eukaryota > Metazoa > Chordata > Mammalia > Rodentia > Muridae > Mus > Mus musculus. Next base: position 84,655,452 of record NC_000087.7, on the reverse strand, counting down.
GTCTTTGGAGACGACGGCACAGTTTGTACACTCCCTTGCCTAGTTGTGGACAGATTTAAAGACGCTTGGTCAGAAAGGCAATGTCCAGAAGGCTCTATGGAAGAAGAAGAGCCTAGAGTTCCTGGTGAAGAGGAAGAAATTCCCAGAGGCTTCTGATCAGATCCGAGTGATTTGGGTGGACCCTAAAGGTCCTGGAGTGGGAGGCAAAGTTCCCACAGACTGCTTTGCAGACATTGGCTTTCCTACTGTGGCTTGTGCAGATAAGGAATACCCCCTAGTACCCTGAGCAGATGCAGAAAACCCTACAGTTGTTTCCTTAGATTTAGTTGCTTTAGATGAGAAAGGTCCCACAGTTCCTTGCTCAGATCTCAAAGATGATGGGGACACCTCTAGTGATGTAGTAAGATTCAGGTGCAATCCAGCATATCTGGGAGTGTCTGAAGTCCCTTGGGTAGATGGAGCAAAAAATACAGCAACTCATTCATCATCTTTACTTTGTGCTTGCAGGCTGGTTGCAATTATCTTGTAAGCATTAAAAATCAGTCTAACATACTGCCTATGTTCCATAGGGTTTCATTGATGTGAGGAGACATCATGACTCAGGCAACTCTTATAAGGAAAATTTAAATGATGTTGTCTTACAGTTTCAGAGGGTCAGTACATTATTATCTTTGTAGGAAGCATGGCAGCACCCCGGTAGAGGAGGTGCTGGGGAAAGAACTAAGTGGTCTATATCTTAGTCTGAAGGCTACCAGAAGGAAGCTTGTGGCCACAGGTAGCAAGGAAGAGGATTGATTTTTGTCTCTTAGCAGAGATTGAGCACTACACAAAAGCAAGCCTACACAAAGATACACTTCCTCTAACAAGCCAACACCTTGTAATAATGCCACATACTATGGGCAAAAGATATTCTAATCAACACATTGCGTCATAGGACATAAAGAAAGATACTGCATGATTGCATTCCTCTAGTCACAGGTGCGACATACCTACAAGCTTATATGAACATACACACACACACACACACACACACACACACACACACACACACACACACCAATCGGATATGCACGTGCATACATATATATTTGTCTATTTATTTACTCACTTACTTACCTACTTACTTACTTACTTACTTACTTACTTACTTACTTACTTACTTACTTACTTACTTTGTTTTAAATTTGTTGGGTAAGAACTTTCTACATACACATAAATGAGTTTTAGCAAATTCATCCCTATCTTCTCCTCCTTGAATTGTTACCCATTTCTCCTGTATCACTTTTATCCTTAATTACATTTTCATTTTTATATAGACGGCTGTGTAGTGCCATGCCCTGAGCAATCGTGTGCATGCCGCAAGCAATCACTGAGAAGAGCCGTGCATGCCACGAGCAATCGCCATTATAAGATGGTGCTGGCCTCCCCTGTGCCTAACTAGTAAACAAGCCTTGTACGCAGGTGCAAGAGTGAACTCACTCCTAGTCACTGCCCATTCTCGGGGCATAATAGTGGGGTGATGGGCAAGCAACGAATCAGGAGCTGTCACGTCACATCAGGTGCTGAAACGTCATGCTGTTGGCGCCATTTTCCCGGATCATGGTCTTCCTGATAAGTAAGCAATAAATCTTTTGCCACAGAAGATTCTGGTTTGTTACTTCTTTCTTGCCGGTCGAGTGGGATGCAATAAGTGGCACCGAGGAACCCGGGAACTTTATACCATCACACCAGTGCAAGGAAGATCCCTTGTTCGCGGGGCGGAATCAGAACTGCGGGATGAAAGGCTCTGTAAGGTACATACAGTTTTGAAATTTCTCCAGAGTTAGACACCCTTTTGATTGTTTGCACAGCGATTGCACTTTTCCTTTCAGTTTCGTTTTTCTTCCACTGCTTCCACTGCTGACTGGTTCTTAGTCACGGTCAGGCCTGGATAGCGCCTGGACAGCGACCAGTTTCAGTCACGGTCAGGACTGGACAGTGCCTGGACAGCGTCCATTTTCAGTCACAGTCAGGCCTGTACAGCGGCAGTATGAGAATCTCGCATTCTATAATAGTGGCCTTACACTCGGTCCTGAAGCAGTGTGGCCTAAAATGTGCCACTAATACCTTAGAGGGATTTGTCAGGGAGATAGACCATGTGGCACCATGGTATTCTTGCTTAGGGTCATTTAGGCCTTTTCATGGGCCTTGATCCCGAGGAAAAGATATAAAAAGAAAAGAATGCCTTGGGAGAGATTAGAAAAGGGATGGAAAGGGAGAGAAGAAGGGAGATCCAGCTGGAGAGGCACATAAGGAAAGGAGCCTCTACGTGCCACTAGATGAGTTTAAGCAGCTAGCTCTTAGTAGCTCAGAATCTGATGAAGGGCTTAGCTCCTCTGAAGAAACGGACTTGGAGGAGGAAGCAGTTCATTATAAGGAAGGAAGGTACCTGCAAGATAAAATGCAAGCTACTCAGTGCAGAAAAAGTCCAACAACGACTGGTGAAAGCCAGCTTGCTGCTCGGCCTCGGGATTGTTGGCTTCAGTGTCCTAGTGAACCTCTGCCTTATGTGCATAGGTAGTTGTCAATTTTTGCCTACACCTCATGTAGGGGTAAACCCTCGAGGCATCAGGCCATTACAAGTCTGGCAAATGGATGACACTCATATTTCCTCCTTTGGGAGAAATCAGTACTTACATGTTTCCTTTGACACCTGCAATGCTGTAATGTTTGCCACACCTTTAACAGGGGAAAAAGCCTCTCATGTTATACAGCACTGCCTAGAAGTGTGGAGTGCTGGGGCAAGGCCACAATTCTTAAAACGGTTAATGGAGTAGCATATACTTCTACTAAATTTCAACAATTTTGTCATTAAATGGATGTCACTCACCTGACTGGCCTTCCTTATAATACCCAAGTACAAGGCATTGTGGAATGTGCCCACCACACACTCAAGTCTTATCTTATAAAACAAAAAGGGGGAGTTGATGAGACTCTGCCCTCAGTGCCAAGAGTAGCAGTATCTATGTCACTCTTTACACTTAATTTTTTGAATCTTGACGAGCAGGGACGTTCTGCAGCTGAGCGACATAGCTCAGACCCTGATAGACCAAAAGAAATGGTCAAACGGAAGGATGTTTTAACTAGTCTCTGGAAAGGCCCGGATCCTATCTTAATCAGATCCTGGGGAGCTGTTTGTGTTTTTCCACAGAGTGAAGACAACCCATTTTTGCTGCCTGATTGACTCACCAGCAGGATATTCATCAAGGTTGGTGCAAAAATGCTGACCTCCTGAGGACTGTTCCTGATCCTGACAATGCTGAACTTGTCTCAGGTTCCTAGTATAATGGGTGAACAGATATGTGCTATTCTCTCGACTTTCCCTAAACCAATGTCAGTTCGCCATGATACTATAGTTTTTCCAAAATTCTTTACTACTAATAAAACAGTAGATTTGCCATATTTACCCTATGATCCAACTCGTTATTATCATTAGGAGAAAATCACTCCTTACTAGAACAGGGTTTTTTATGTTTTCAAATTAATGGACAAGGACATTGTATCAACCTCCCAGCCTGAGCTTTAGGGAGGTTTAATGAGCACCGAGGAGGTTGGGTGAGCACAACCTAAGATACTTCTAATGTAGATATAACCTTTACAAATCGGACCTTTTGGCAGGATGCAATTTGGGTTAATGGTACATTTGTACCACCTAACTTTTCAGACAAAGAACGTCCCCACCAACCAAAAATAGCCCCTCATTGTGTCTTGGAAGATGAAGGTCTGATCCTGCCTTGGTCTGATTGTCGATCCTCCATCACTTGTTGGGCAGATCAGAGTAAAACATTTTCCTTTTCTTCCAACATGACAGATGACCCAAAGAGTGAATTTTTTATGAAAAAGAGATTTTTCATTCAGGACTTTAGATTGCATTCCTTTCACAAGTGGGTGCTTTGAGGAGTCAATGGCAATTGTACAGATTTCAATCCTTTGATTTTTATCCAGGGAGGAGCAGTTGTAAAGGCTTCTTTTACTGGCATCTCAAGATTTGCTCAGCACTGGGGAATACATGATGCCTCCCAGGACTCTTATGGACATACTAATATCAGAGTAGAGATCACTGGGTTCAATAAAACTTTGGTAAACCAGATTAATTATACATCTCCCCCAGTCTGTGTTTACCCCCTTTCTTGTTTATATTCTTTCACGTGATTCATTTGAAGTCTGTTCCAATGATTCTTGATGGATTTCTCAATGTTGGCATGTAACAATAAACACCCATGCCATGGTGCCACGGATCCCACTTTGGGTCCCTGTTCTGGTGGAAACACCCTCCACCTTGAAAGTAAATGGGAGAAATGCCCTAAAGATACATGAAGTACACACTAGATTAGTTGAAAAGTGGAAAATTAGCTGATAAGAGCAACTGTTGTTTGGGCAGTGGTGCTTTATGTCTTTAATCCTATCACTTGGTTGGCAGAGGCCAAGAATGTCTGAGTCTGAGACCAGCTTGGTATACAGAGTGTGTTCCAAGACAGCCAGGTCTACACAGAGAAACCCTCTCTCAAAAAACAAACAAACAAACAAACAAACAAACAAACAAAAAGCACCTGTTCTATGAAGAGGACCTGGCACAATGCACCCACATAGTGGCTTACAATTTATGCACAGCTACAGTTTTAGAGAATCACTGCTCTCTTTTAGCCTCTGTAGGCTATAGAGGCATAAGTGAGAGAGAGGGCATGAGCAGACTAGCACAGAAGTGAGAGAGGGCATAGCACATAGGTGAGAGAGAGGTCCTGAGCACTCTAGCACATAAGGGAGAAAAAGGGGCTGGGCATCCAAGCACATAAGTGAGGGAGAGAGGGCCTGCACATCCTAGCACACTCTTGTAATCAAGCTCAGTACTAGGAAGGTGGAGGTGGGAGTTTACCAGGGATTGTAGGGAATCTGGATGTTCTCTTCTGATCTATTAGGACAGCATGGACTGTTCTGTTGTGGGTATGTACATACAGAAAAAGTACACACATTTTAATTTTTATGCACATAAATAAATAACAAAAAATATTACAGTTGAAATTAGTAGTGCCATTTCCAGTACTTTCATGTTACACATTTGTTCATGTTTTTTCAAGTCTGCAAATGCTTATCAACCTAGAAACTGGAAATCATTTGTCTTTAAGATGGTAGCTCATTTCCACCTCCTGAGACCTCCCTTCTAATCAATGGTGCCTGGTACTCCATGACAGCATACACAGGGTATATTCAGCCAAAGGGTGAAATCCCTGGATGAGACCTGTTTTCTCCATCTGGCATCACAAAGGGTCCTCAGAGTACTACATGTGGGTCTCTCCTGATAACGTTTTATTTATTTGTTTGTTTGTTTGTTTGATTTTGTTTTGTTTTTATTTTTGTTATTGTTTTGTTTTTTATTTGTTTTATTTTTGTTTTGTTTTTTGTTTTTGTTTTTGTTTGTTTGTTTGTTTGTGTGTGTGTTTGTTTGTTTTTCCCATTGAGCAGACAAGCAAGGAAAGGTGCGGTTGTGAAGGAGTTCACTTCTGAATGACCTGGAAGAGATAACCAGCTCTGATCAGGGTTATTGGACTGTTAAAGGATGTGTGACTGGAAGGAAATCTCAGTCGCAAGAGGCCACTATGTGAGGAAAAACCTCCCGATCTGCATTTCCTACGGCTTCTGAGGGTTAAATGAAGGAGGAAGATCATATTTATTTATTTTTCCTTTTTTTTTAACTAAGAAGACATTATAGTTTTTAAGAGAAGAATGGCTCTTAAGAAAATAATGGTGATTCCAAAGGAAGATTACTTATTACTTTTGGACTTTGATGATGAAGAAGATGACATAAATATTTCGGAGGAGTCTCTTTCTGAAGGTTACTGCATATTCAGTGTTGGGTATTAATTGTGTGTTGTGCAGTTCACTAGACTTTTACCTAGTCACCTGAAATGGAAGAAGTCTTTTCTCAGAGATTTTATATAGTTCATTTGAAATTTTACCTATCTATCTATATCTATATATTCCTATACCCGAGTTTTAGCAACACATATAACTACTCTTGACATAGTAGTCACAATATGTTGATAAAAATAACTTTTTATGATTTTGCCACCGGAAAATACCTGAAAATTGTTCCAATAATATGTTTGCAAAACTTGAATTTATTTCAAGAACATTACAAATAATTTATTTCATTCTTTTTTTTATTATTTATTTTCTTTTTTTCTTTTTTTTACATTTCAAATGTTATTCCCTTTTCTGTTTTCCCCTCCAAAAATCCCAGTCCTCTCCCCTCTATCCCTGCTTTCCAGCACACTTACTCCCAATTCCTGGCCCAGGCATTCCCAAAACTTGGTCATAGGAACTTTACAAGAACAAGTGTCTCTCCTCCCATTGATGTCCATCCTCTGCTACATATGCAGCTGTAGGCATAAGTCACAACTTATGTTTACTTTGATTGGAGATTTAATCTCAGGGAACTCTGGGAGTACTTGTTAGTTGTTTTTCCTCATAGAATGTTCCTTGTGTACTTTCTCTAGCTCCATAATTAGGGACCCTGTGCTCAGTCCAATGGATTTCTTTGAGCATCCACTTCTGTATTTGTCAGGAAATGGCAGATCGTCTCAGGAGACAACTATATCAGTCTCCTGTCCCTAAGCTCTTGTTTGGCTGTTCAACAGTATCTGGGTTTGGTAGTTGTTTATGGTATGGATCACAGAATGAAGCAGTGTCTGGATTCCTTCAGTCTTAGTTCCAAACTTTTTCTCTGTAACTCTTTCCATGGATCTTTTGTTCCCAATTCTGAGAAGGAACGACATATCCACACGTTGGTCTTCCTTCTTGTTGAGTTTCATGGGTTTTGCAAATTTTACCTTGTTTTTTTCTGAGCTTCAAGGATAATATCCACTTATCAGTGAGTATATATCATGTGCTTTCTTTTGTGATTGAGTTATCTCACTTAGGAACATATCATCCAGATCCATCCATTTGTCTAAGAATTTCATGAATTCATTGATTTTAATAGTGATGTAGTATTTCATTATGTAAATGTACTATATTTTCTGTATTCATTCCTCTGAAGACAGGCATCAGGTTTATTTTCAGCTTCTTGCTATTATAAATAAGGATGCTATGAACATAGTGATGCATGTATCCTTATTACAAGTTGGAATATCTTCTAGATATATGCCAAGGAGGACTATTGCTGGATCTTTAGTAGAACTATTACCACTTTTCCGAGGAAACCCCATCTGCTTTCCAGAGTGGTAGTACCAACTTGCAATTCCACAAGCAATGGAGGAGTGTTCCTACTTCATCACATACCCACCAGCAACTATTGTCATCTGAGTTTTAGATCTTAGCCATTCTGACTCTGTGAGGTGGAATCTTAGGGTTATTTTGACTTTCTGTTCCCTGATGATTAAGGATTTTGAACATTTATGAGGTGCTTCTCAGCCATTCAGTGTTTCTTAATTTAGAATTCTTTGTTTAGAACCTTCCCCATTTTTTAAAATAGTGTTATCTGATTTTCTGGAATCCAGCTTCTTGAGTTCTTTGTATATATTGAATATTAGTCCCTTATCTGATTTAGCATTGATAAAGACTTTTTCCCCGATTTGTTCTAATGATAGTGCCCCTTGCCTTACAGAAGTTTTGCAATTTTTGAGGTCCCATTTGTCTATTTTTAATCTTATAATAACAGCCATTGCTGTTTTGTTCAGGAATATTCCCCATTTAACCTTGTCTTCGAGGCTCTTCCACACTTTCTCCTCTATAAGTTTCAGTGTCTCTGGTTTTATGTGCAGTTCCTTGATCCAATTAGACTTGAGCATTGTACAAGGAGATGAGAACAGATCAATTTGCTTTCCTCAATATGCTAACTGCCAGTTGAGCCAGCACCATTTTTTGAAAATGCCATTTTCTTTCCACTAGGTGGTTTTATCTCCTTTGTAAAAGATCATGTGACCACATGAGTTTGGGTACATTTCTCTGTCTTCAGTTCTGTTCCATTTATCTACCTGTCTAACACTATTCCTGTACCATGAAGTTTTTATCATAATTGCTCTGTAGTACAGCTTGAGGTCAGGCATGGTGATTACAAAAGACATTCTTCTATTGTTGAGTATAGTTTTGGATATAGTAGGTTTTTTTTTTTCAAGATGAATTTGCAAATTGCCCTTTCTAACTCAGTGAAGAAATGAGTTGGAGTTTTGATGGTGATTGCAATGCATATCAGATTGCTTTTTGAAAGATAGCCATTTTTACTATATTAATCCTGCCAAATCATTAGCATGGGAGATTTTACCATCTTCAGAGATCTTCTTTGATTTCTTTCTTGAAGAATCTTGAAGTGTTTATCATACATATATTTCACTTTCTCTGAGTCACACCAAGGAATTTTATATTATTTGTGACTACTATGAAGCACGTTTTTTCCTAATTTCTTTCTCATACTATGTGTCTTTTCTGCAGAGAAATTCCACTGTTATGTTTAAATTTATTCTAAATTCAGCTCCTAAGCTGAAAATGTGTATCAGGATTAGGTTTTCTCTGTTGTAATTTTTGGGGTCATAGATACATGCTATCATATCTTCTGGAAATAGAGAAATTTTGACTTCTTCCTTTCCAATTTGTATTCATCTGTTTTCGTTTTGTTTTGTTTTGTTTTGTTTTTGTTGTTGTTGTTGTTTTGTTTTGTTTTGTTTTGTTTTTTTGTGTAATTGCTCTGGCTAGTATTTCAAGTACTCTATTAAATAGGTAGGGAGAAAGTGGGCAGCCTTGTCCAGTCCCAGATTTTAGTGGGATTCCTTCTGGTTTCTGACCATTTAGATTAAAGTTAAATCCTGGGCCTTCTTTTCTTTTCTTTTCTTTTCTTTTCTTTTCTTTTCTTTTCTTTTCTTTTCTTTTCTTTTCTTCTCCTTCTTTTTATTTTTTTTTAGGTGTATGCCTTGAATTCCTGGTCTTTCCTGGACTTATTATGAATGGCCATTGTATTTATCCAACTATTTGCTCAGCATCTAATCGAATAATCATGGGGTTTTTGTACTTGAGTTTTTTTGTTTTGTTTTTGTTTTTGTTTTTTTTTTCTATAATGGATTTAATTGATGGATTTTCGATATTAAACTCTCCCTGAATCATAAGAAGGAGGCCAACTAGGTCATGATGGTTTATCCTTTTGATGTATTCTCGGACGCGTTTTGAAAGGATTTTATTTAGTATTTTTGCATCGATATTCATAATGGAAATTGGAATAAAGTTTCCTTTCTCCATTAGGTTTTGTATAGTTGTAATCTTGCTTCATAGAACATATTAAATAGTGTTCCTTCTCTTTTAATTTTGCATAATAGTTTGAGGAGTATTGGTATTAGGTCTCCATGAATATCTGATAGAATTCTGAACTAAACCCATCAGACCCTGGGCTTATTTTTGGTTGGGAGACTATTAACGATTGCTTCTAATTCTTTAGGGGTGTTATGACCCACACTACAGTCTTGCCAGAAAGAATGCCCACAGGACACTCGGATCCTTCTGCAGTAAAGTTTTAAGGCATCTCGAGAGATAGATGATCAGCTTCAGGAAAAGAGACCCAGAGAGCAGAAAACCCCTCCCTTATATAGTCTGTGAAGACAGTTAGAAGTATGGTTGGAGACGTGCACCACCGGAATTGTCTGCCCACCATCAGCCTGATGATGCCATTGGAGAGACAGGGCTCAGGTAATGGAAAGATACCCCGATGCCTGTGCACACTCACCACGAGCAATAGTGACAATGGTGTTGTGAGCACCATCTTGTAATGGTGGCCGTGAGGACGGCTCCTCACATCTCACCCTTTTTTTTATGTTAGAAGCAACAGGCCACACAGTATGGAGAGTGGAGATAGAGGTCAAATTCCGAGTGTGCAAGCATAGGGGCCTTACACAAAACCTCCTCCCAGGCTCGTCACCCAGAGGGGTCTTGGTCAGCTCCCCTGTCGTTTTTCCTGGGGGAAGGACACTAGGACACTCAACCTTCTTGAAAGATGACATATCTCCGAGAAAGAAGCTCAAATTACACCACAACGCCATTCCAGTGCAGTGCTTAGCCCCAAAACTCTCCTGGGCTGTTAAAGCACACCCGCTCCAACCCATGCAGCAAGACTCGCCTCAGGGTTTTGTGGAGCAGGATGTCCAGCAACCTTATTGCTTGAGCATCATCGATATTCATATATTGGGGGAAACACCCTGCTCCAAAGCAACAAGTGCCTGGGTTACTACCATCCTGTCCCTCCTTGTTTGGGATTTAAGTTTGCAGATCATCCATAGTAGGAGCAGTACTCCACTGTACACAGCCACTCCAAACAAACCACCCCCACCCATTGCTTGAAGTAGGAGAATGCTGCAGAAATCCAGGTAGAAAATCCTTCCATCAATTACAGGTCAAGACATGTCGAATCGACTTATAAGATGGTGATCCTCAGCTCCCGGAGTGTCTGTTCAAATTCTATGGTCCAATTCTGCAACAAATAACAAGACAAAGCCTTTTACAGGTTAGCTGCTCTTGTAAAATTCTGAAATTGTAGTAAGGTGATACAGACGCTAGGCAGCTTATGTTTGCAACCCAGCTGAGGCATTTGCCAAAGAATATACACCTGCTCTTGGACCAGATCGATCCGTTGGTTTACCAACATGAGGCCTCTCTGTATCTGGGAGTTGGCCATGGTCTGGCTGTTCACATGGTCTGGCCAATGTCACTCTTGCCGAAAGGTCATTTTATAGTTTGCGTTGTCTGAACCGTAGCAGACAAGGCAAGGGCCGAAACAGTGACAGAGGCAGCTATTGCTGCTATTGCTACCAAGCCAACTATAATAGCAGAGATTCCAAAATCTCTCTTTTCTCTAAAAAAGCTTAAATTCTAGAGGCTTCCACAGGAACTGGAACAAATCTAGGCACATGAGTAACCAAAGCAAAGGGATACTTAGTAGCATCCCAACACAGGGTATAGAAACTTTAATTAAGCAAGCAATCTAACTCTAATTGATTATTATTTAAACTTTTATTACTTACCACCCACAGAAAGGGGGCCAAACACAAACCGGGGTGACAGTATAATTCACCCTTTTAAATGCTTTATATTTAGTATTAGAGGAGGAGTGATCGAATGACCCCAAACCAGCACTCAAAGTGCCCTACCACTCAAAACCCATTTGGCCCTTTTCACTATATCCACCTTCAATCATGGCCATAGGTGAAAGATCGGTACAGCTCTCATTAACCCCACAAAGTAACCATTGATCAAAAGGGTTAGCATCTGCCCGATCAGAATCCATGAAGTTAAAATCATGTTCAGCAAGGATTTCATTAATCTCTACACTTACATGTGGGGAAAAGGAAAAAAAAATCCTTCAACCACCCAAAAGGTTTTTCTGGCCTGGCACCCAGTCCAAGGAAGCATGGAGTCCTCCGAGGATCTTCCTTTACAAAAGGGTGCCATTCTGGGTTGCTGGGGCAGTGCTTTCCTGGATTTATGACTAGGCCTCCAGCCTTGGATTATCAAGGCATTGGCTAATATTTCAGAGTGGGTTCCCCAAGCAGCTGCTTTCAACCAGGCCACTGATTGATTTTAGAAGGATATACACTGGCGTTGGTCTTTCAATTCAGAGATCATTACAAAGCACAGGCTTCCTTTGAGGGAGAAGTTCTGTTTTCCATCAGAACCTGAATTTGTCCATCTAATGGTAAAAAGGCAAGTCCCAGCTCCCTATCAGTAGTAAAGAAATGTGGAAAAACTTGTGCACTGTGCATGACAGGCATGAAAAGAATGCTAGACATAATACCCCAACACAATTCCCCCGATATACTAGGAACCATGATCTCCAGTAGAAGGGTCATTATCCATCGTTGTTTCCAGAATTCCCTCTTTTGTCCACATCTTCTGAAGGGGAGATCCTTCAGATGAGGCATTCTGGAACCCAAAGGGGATTGTCTTCTTCCTGTGGAAAGACACAAATAACTCCTTTGGATCTTATTAAAATAGGATGCAGGCCTCTACATTTTCCAGTTAAGACAACTTTCCATTTGATAATTTCTCTAGATCTGTTTGGTTCTGAACAGTGATGATCAGCTGCAGTGTGGCCTTGCTCATCAATATTCAAAAAATTAAGAGTAAAGAGTACCATGGAGATGTCCACTCTCAGTGTTAAGGGTAAGAGCCTCATCGACTCACCCTTTCTTTTTGATAAGGTAAGTTTTAACAGTGTGGTGGGAACGTTCCACAATGTCTTGTCCCTGTATGGCAAACCAGTTAAATAAGTTACATTCCTCTGTAGACAGAATTGTTGAAAATTTTGAGAGGTGTAGGCCAGTCCATTATCTGTTCTAAGAAATTTGGTTTGTCCCCAAGCACTCCAAGCTTCAAGGCAAAGTTGAGTTACATGTGTGGCTTTTTCTTAGTAGAGGATCAGTTTTACTGCCCTCTTTTCTCTCTCCCCTTCCTTCTGAATCCCTGGGAGGGCCCTTTTTCTTTGACATGTCTTTCTTTTTTCGAGCTCCCATTCTCTCATTCTGTTAGGTTTCTGACATACTGACCTGAACCTCTTCTAGTATTCCCTGTCCCTCCACATTGGCTGTTTGGCAGGTTTCATCCTCTAGACAGTTTTATATCAGCTTGCAAATGCCTTGGTTCCCAGGCGTAAGTCTCCCTCTTCATGCTTAAGGTCAAGGTCTCTTCCTAGCTTACTACATAAGGCTACAGTTAGAGACCCCGAACAAGAATACCAGGGAGAAATGCGATCCACTTCCTTAACAAAGTTCTGCAGCGTACTGGAGGCAACCTGCCTGTAATGCAGTGATCACTGACTTTGAGGAGGCCATGATAGAGTGAGTCCCTGCTCCGATCTACACCCCATTTATAGTACTCCTTAAGCAAAGCGAAAGTAAACACAGTGCTCTGTTCCCTTGTCTACGGAAGGCTTAGAAGATACCTCAGTGCTGCCACTTATCTACGTCGGACTGACAACACCTCATTTTTCAGCACCAGCCTCGATGGACCTCAAATTTCAGCACCAGCCTCAATGGACAGAATAAGAAACAGAATGAGGGCCAGGGCAACCAAGACTAGAGCTTCTAGTGCCCCTTCCTAGGGTGCATCTAGATTAAGACCGAAATCAATAGGGATAAGAGGGTCACGATGAGACATACCTCTCCAAACTTACCTTTTCCCTGCAGTTCTGAATCCACCCCATTTCCAGGGGTTCTCCTCAATGCCAGCGATGTTGATCCTGGCTTTATGGCACCGGATGACCTGCGCTACCATCTCGCCAGCAAGAACACATGCAGGACACTCAGATCTTTCTGCAGTAAAGCTTTAATACATCTCCAGAGATAGATGAACAGCTTCAAGACAGGAGACCCAGAGAGCAGAAAACCCCTCCCTTATATAGGTTGCAAAGTATGGTTAGAAATACGGTTGGAGACGTGAATCACCGGAATTGTCTGCCCACCATCAGCCTGACGACGCCATTGGAGTGGCAGGGCTCAGGTAATGGAACGATACCCTGACGCCTGAGCGTACTCACCATGAGCAATGTTGACAATGGTGTTGTCAGCACCATCTTGTATTGGTGACCGTGAGGGCGGCTCCTCACAGTGGTAGAAGTAATTGCAGGGTTTCTCTGATCCTGATTTGAATTTGGTACCTGATATCTGTCTAGATAAGTGTCCATTTTATCCAGACTTTCAAGTTTTGTTGAGTACAGCCTTGAATAGTAGGATCTGATGATATTTAAAATTTACTAAATTTCTGGTGTTATTTCTCCCTTTTCATTTCTGATTTTGCTAAATTGGATGCTGTCCTTGTGTTCTTTATTTAGTCTGTCTAATGGTTTATCTATCTTGTTGATTTTTTCAAAGAAAAAGCTCCCAGTTTGTTTGATTATTTTTGTATTGTTCCTTTGTTTCGACTTGGTTGATTTTAGCACTGAGTTTGATTATTTCCTGACTTCAACTCCTTTTGGGTGAATTTGCTTCTTTTTGTTCTATAGTGTTAAGGTGTGATGTCAACCTACTCCTATATCCTCTCTCCCGTTTTTTTTTTTAGAGGCATTCAGAGAGAGCTATGAGTGTTCCTCTTAGGGCTATTTTCATTGTGTTCCATAACTTGCAGTATGTTGTAGCTACATTTTCATTAAACTCTGAAAAGTCTTTAATTTAGTTCTATATTTCTTCCTTGACTGTTTTGTCACTGACTAGATTGTTGTACACATTCCACGTGTATGTGCGTTTTCAATTATTTATATTATTGTTGTAGTTAGTCTGTGGTGATCTGATAGGAAGCAGAAAATTATTTCAATAATTTTATATCTGTTGAGGCATGTTGTGTGACTGAGTGTATGGTCAATTTTGGAGAAGGCATCGTGAAGTCCTGAGAAGAAGGGACATTCGTTTGTTTTAGGATAAAATGTTCTATAGATATCACCTAAACGTATTTGCTTCATAAATTCTGCAAGTTTCACCATGTATCTTTTTAGTTTTAGTTTCCAGGATCTGTCCATTAATGAGGGAGGGGTGTTGAAGTCTTCCAATATTATTGTGTGTGGTACAATGTGAGTTTTGAGCTTTACTAAAGTTTCTTTTATGAATGTGGATGTCATTGCATTTGGAGTATATATGTTTAGATTTGGGAGTCCATCTTGGTAAATATTAACTTTAATGAATATGACGTTTCCCGCCTTGCCTATTTTAATAACTTTTGGTTGAAAGTCAATTTTATTTGATATTAGAATGGCTGCTCCACCTTATTTCTTCGGATCATTTGCTTGGAAAGTTCTTTTCCAGCCTTTTAGTCTGAGGTAATGTCTGACTTTGTCCTTGGTGTTTGTTTTTGGTATGCTGAATATTGCTTACACATCCATTTTTTTATTCTATGCCTTTTTACTGGTGAACTGAGTCCACTGATATTAAGAGATCCTAAGAAAAGTCCTTGTTGCTTCCTGTTATTTTTGTTATTAGAGTTGGAATTTTGTTCATGTAGCTATCTTCTTTTAGGTTTCCTTCACCTTTAATTTCTTCTTTTTTCTCGAGTGTAATTTCCCTCTTTATATTGAAATTGTCCCTTTATTATCGTTTGATGTGCTGGATGCATTGGAAGATATTGTGTAAATATTGTTTTGTCACAGAATACCTTGTTTTCCCAAGCTATGTTAAAAGAGTTTTGCTTCATGTCTTGGCTGGCATTTCTGCTCTCTTACATTCTGTATGACTTCAGCCCTAGATTTTCTCCTTTCATAGTCTCAGGGGAGAAGTTATGTGTAATCCTGATAGATCTTGCTTTATATATTACTTGACCATTTTCCCTTACTGCTTTTAATATTCTTTCTTTGTTTTGTGCATTTGGTGTTTTGACTATTATATGATGGCAGAAATTATTTTTTTCCGGTCCAAATAATTTGGCGTTCTGTAGTCTCCTTGTTTATTCATGAGCATATCTTTCTTTAAGTTAGGGATGTTTTTTCTATAATATTGGTAAAAATATTCACTAGCCCTATAATTTGGAAACCTTACTTCTTATCTATGCCTATACTGGATTTCATGTACGTAATTATGTCATTTCTAAAAGCTGTTTCAAAAATTCACCTGGGCAGTATTTCCTGAGAAATTCAAATCATTAATACTTTATTCCCTTTTACTAATATAGCATATTATGTTTCCATTTTCTGTTGTCCATATAGTACAGAGCCCAGCATTTGACAAAGATGAGAATATATCACCTCAGGTAGAAACAGATGAAGATACGGTGTAATATTTTCAATTTTTTCCCATTTCAATAGAGTACTTCAAAAGTGGTGTTTGTGATCCCTTGACTGGAGAAGTAGATTCAGGAAAAAGAGTAATTCAGGATCAGATGCTCTTATATGTGTAGTTCAAGACCAGATTGTGGTCCTTTAGACCTTGTGATCACAAAAACATAGCAACTAGTACAATACAACCACCTGCATGAGATGTTCCCAGATATACACACAAAGAAAAGGAGAACCATTATAAAAATAATAGAAGGACCATTTGGGAAGAAGAAGGATCTCAGCAATGGTAGTACAGTTATGAAGAAGTGCTGTGAGGTGTAAATGTATGAATTGTTTAAAGTAAATATTACAAGATTTTTTTTGGAATTCTACCATGTATTTTATATGGATATGACATATGGTTCAAATCAAATATTATATATTCATTAAAAATAATGAAAATAATTTTCTGTGTAAAGTTTTTTGTGTGGTAGAAAAAATGTCCTATGGTGAGACTCCAACTTAAAGTGTATCTCGCAGGAAGGTAAATCCCCTAGACGTTTCCAAGCTTGTTTTCCCTGATCTCTGAAAATACAGCTAGGAAGAAGCTCTTTGTTCTCTATAGCCAGCAAAAAGGCTTTTTGTTTCTATACTTTTCAACCAGAGATGCCTGCCTTCCTGTGCCAAGTACAAGGAGATAAAAATTTAGAAAGGACTCACGCCCCACTCCTGCCTTGTAAATTTCACCAAGAACATTAGGAAGAGAAGAACTCCCTTGCCCACATTTCCCAACTCCACCCAACTCTCCTCCCAACTCCTCCCAATTCCCCAGCTAGCTGCTAAAAGCCCCTTACTGTCACAGCTCGGTGTCAAACTCCCCTGCCCTGCTAGGCAGAGTGACTTTGTCCTCAGCCAGCTAATAGTAAAACCTCTTGCAGTTTGCATCAGTTGTGGTTTTCTCTTGGGTCATTGGGGTGCTGGCCAGCTCATCCCGGGACTTGAGAGGAGGCCCAGCTTCTGAGGTCTTACATTTGGGGGCTTCTCCACCATGATTTGTGGCCTACCCCAATTCTCAGAGACCCTGCTTGGAGGTAGGATTCTATCTTTGTCTGTATCTTTGTCTCTATCTTTTTCTATAACTTTCCTCTATCTTTGTCTCTATTTATTTGTGCCAGCTCTGTTTGAATTCACTATTCTCCGTTTGCAGTTGTAAATGCTCGTGAGAGCAACGAACTCCCTTTTTCAGATGGAAAAGGGTTACTGACAGACATGTCAGGAGAAACCGGCTGCCACCCTTTGGGACATCCCTGGAGTTCTGAGGGAGTTCTAGGGATACCTGGAGATCTCCTATCAGTGTGCCAAGTGAGAGTGTGCTCACTCGGCTGTCTGTTTCTGTTACTGGGTGCCAAGTGAGTGTGTGCTTTCTTGGCCATCTTATTGGGGCCTGGTCTTGGTTATTGTAATCTTTTTGTGTATATGTTTTTTTTTCCCTGTATGTGACTCTGATGATGGGACCGACTATTATCATGCCCCTTGGACTGACCCTTGATCACTTGACTGAAATTAAGACTAACACTCACATTCTCTCTGTCGATGTCTGAAATCGATTTTAGAGAACTTTCTGATCTACAGAATGGCCAGCTTTGATGATAGTTGGCCACTAGAGGGCACTCTTTGTTTGGTTCTGTTTTCAGCTCTTAAAGTTGTTTTACAGAGGGGACCAGGGTCTCAGCCAGATTACGTGCCATACATTCTCATCTAGAGAAATTTAGCACAGGATCCCCCCTCTCCCATCCTGTTTAAAGCCTTGGGTTAAAAAGAATAATCCAGGCTCCCCAGTCCTGGCCCTCTGCCACCCAGAGGTGAAAAAAAAAAGTTAAAACTGGCACAGGTTGAACTGCAGCCCTCGGTTTCTCCCAAGATCTATCCAGAGTTAGAAGAACCTCCAAAATGGCATAGCACCCCACCCCCATATTCCCAACTGGTCCCCTCCAAGAACTCTCAACAGGGTGCCACTAGATATTTGGGGAGGGACCAGTTGCTAAAGCCCAAAGCCAGCGAGCTCGAAGCCCAGAGTGACCAGATTCAACCATTGCACTGCCTTTATGTACTTATGACCCTCCTTCAGCAGGCCCCAGACAACTGCTGACCCTTCAGTAATGGCCCTTTTCCTCCTCTGAACTCTATAACTGGAAGGCTAATCACACCTCCCTTCTTTGAAAACCCCTCTAGCCTGCTAATCTAATGGAATCTCTCATATTCTCTCTTCAGCCTACTTGGGATGACTGTCAGCAGCTACTGATTCTTTCACCACAGAGGAGAAGGAGAGGATTCTGAGAGGAAAGAAAGAGCATGCTGGGGGCCAATTGACTACCAATAAAACTTCTGAATGAAATGGATGCAGCCTTCCCTCTGACATGTCCTGACAGGACTGACCATATGGAGCAATTTACAATTTTCTGCTGGGCTCTGATAATAGGACTGAAAGGAGCTGGCAGGTGCCCCACCAATTTGGCCAAGGTAAGAGAGATCCTACAAGAGAAAAAGGAGCCCCCAGCAGTGTTTTTAGAATACCTCTGAAAGGTATAGAGGTGTTACACTACCTTTGACCCTACTTCGGCGTGCCAGCAGGTGACAGGTGTCATGGCTTCCATTGGGCAGTATTCTTCTGACATTAGGAAAAGGTTACAGCGTCTAGAGAGTCCGAAAACATTATCTTTACAACATCTGTTTAAGGAGTCAGAGAAAGTGTACCATAAGAGAGAGAGTGACAAGTCAGCACCAGGGTATATTGTGCTCTGAGTCTGCAGACACGCTTAAGGTCCCCAAAAGACCCTAAATGGGATCATAAGACCTCTGGTGAACGGAACACAACCTCTGCTCCAATCCAATCTCACAGGTTCTGAGACTGCATTAATTAGGGAAGCAGAAAAACTGGCCTGAAAATCGTCACAAGTCCCTCTGGTCTGTGCCAGCACCTGGCCAACTTGTTGGACGGAGTCTGAGGACAGCCCCAAGGTCCTCACAGAAACATCCACGAGATCTTAAGACCTTTGTGAATGGAAAACCACTTCTGCTCCAATCCTATCATGCAGGACCTGAGACTGCATTCATTAGGGAAGCAGATAAACCGGCCTGACCAGAGTCACAAGTCCCTTCCAATCCATTACAGCACTGGGCACCTTGGGGGCAGAGTCTGTGGACACCCCAAAGGTCCCCACTGGACTCTCCATGGGATCTTAGTACCTCTAGTGAGTGGATTACAACATCTGCCAGGAGGAAGGTTCGAACACCAGATATCTGGGACCCTTCTCTGCAAGAGGAGATCTTGCCTGCAGAGAGTACTCTGAACACTCAAACTCAGGAGAAAACTAGTCTCCGAAGTCTGCTGATAGAGGCTAACATAATCACCTGACCATCGTTATGGCAACTATTAGAAAACAAAGCATTTAATTGGAGGCTTTGTTACATTTTCAGAAGATTGGTCAATCATCACGGGAGGTACCCCATCACTGGAGCAATAGAGAACTATTGATCCTTAGGCAAAGAGAGAGATTCAGCCATTTTATTGGCTTCTTGAAAACTCAAACTCATCCTTGTTGACACACCTATCCTCCAATGAAGCCACACCTTCTCGTATTCCTTCTAATCTTTAAACTCACTGCCACTTCCTGGTAATGAAATATTCATATATATGTGTCTATAGGGGATTTATTATTCAAACCACCACTTTTCCCATTGCTCGATCAGCTATTTTTTTTTAAATATAACCTAAACGGCTCCCATTTATTAAGGAAACTTATGAGCTTAGCCACAGTGATGGGCCCTCCCACATCAATCATTAGACTAGAAAATAACCCATAGACTTACCTAATGACTAAGTGATTGGAGACAGATGTTCAATTGTTCTCTCTTCTCAGGTAACTGTAGATTGTCAAGATGGGAAAAAAATAATGTTCCATCACAGTAATGTTTAACTTACTCCATAACCTACACAAACATTACTCAACACCATCTATTGCATTCTGCCCCTGCATAGACACACTTCCATGTATGACATAAGTGAAGGGTGACTACCTCCATCAGCAAGGATACTCAATAATATGTGACATGAACTGAATATTTCCTATAGCCTCACAACCCCCACATTCTACTGTGTGTTACACTTATTGGGGGACTTGCTAATCTGTCCAATATCCTGCCACCAAAGCTATGACAAAAAAAATCCTCATCAGGAAATCCAATGAATTTTACCTGATTTCTTTCTCCTGAGGCAACTGAGAGTTATCCCTTAATGCTTATATTAGTGTCTGATTCATCTGTAATAAACCCACTACTATTAACAGCTACATCACAGGAGGTATGACAAATACCATCTCCCATGAGTTGGCCAAGCCTTTTCAGCAGCTTTTTTGAAGTATCCTTTCTATACTAAAAAATCCATTGATTCCTTTATTTTTAAGTGTGTAATTTAATGATTTTAACACATTTTCACCTCCGTTCCATTTTCCCATCATTTTCTGCTACTTCATATGATATTGCAATCTATTAAAATATAGTAGTGAATACAGTGAAAGGACCAGTGTGTGAAGCAGCAAATTTCTTTATTTCTCAGACAACAGATACACTGCCAGAATCTTCCAGGTACAACTGCTTGGTAACTTTGTGTCTAATGTTAGCATGATTCTTCCAGAAAAAAGCTTAAAGAATTAAACCATGGTTACTCTGGACCAGACAAGTCAGTATCACTAGTGAAAAACATTCATGTAAATCATTTTCATTACTGTTACAATGTGCCTTAGCAGCAAGGAAAACAGGTCCATGGTCACAAGAGTATGAAAGAGGCAAGGCATCAAGGAGCACAGTTGTCCAACTTATTAGCAGCCAGTAAGCATCAACACAGGAAGCGACCAAAGACAATAAATACCTTCCAAGACATGTTCCCAATGACCATGTTCCTTTACAAGTGCCTCACCCCTTCCATGCACACCCATCAATCAATTAACTCATTGATTAAAGCCCTCAGGGTCCAATCACTTTTCAGATTGTATATATTGTTCTACCTTTGAACATTGTACTTCGGAACCAAATCTTCATCAAAGACCCACGACTGACATTGCAAACCCATTTCACCACAGAATTCTTTATGTTACAAAATGTGATAGGATCTATCTGTCTCTTTAAGGGTATCTCTGTCTAGCAGTTACAAAAGCAGAACGTCCAGGCCAACAGAATCATCACCACCATGAGCTTTTTTTTTTTTTAATATGAGTTCAAGAAGAAGGAAAATGCAATGCAAGTTAAGGGTCTTGATCCCCTATCCATCCATCTTAAAGCCATAGTGTGGACCCAGAAGTTTAGGTCAAAAGTGTAAATTTCGCCTATACTACAAACAACTGTGATGATTTCTAGCCATCTCCAGTTTCAGTGTGGTATTTAGTCCCACCATCTACATCAAGGCATATTGCCTAATGTGAAATAATGCCAGCTGTTTATTGCAAAAACCACTATGTGTTGACTTGGATGTAAAATGAGACATCTATAATATAGATACACTTGTACACGTACACATACTCACAGAAAGAGGCAAGAAGTAGAGGAGCTGAGTCTTAGGATCCCTCAATGAAGAGATAGTGGAAATCTTGTAAGGCAGAGATGTCATTGAGAAACTGTATGTCTCTATCTGCACAAAATCAGGCCAGTCTGCCTTCCATCAATGAGTTGTAGGTTCTCACTATCCATCATCCCCATTTGAGAAGGTATGGACAGTTAATGAAAGATGGAGAGTCAGTTTTCATCAAAGATATGCCCTTTGAAGGTTATAGGTTGGCCAGACACTACTGGTAGCCCATATCCAAGATTTTATGGGCAACACAATTGATTTGAATGGGTTTTATCAAAAGGGAGAAAAGGAGACATGAATTTGGAAGGAGGATTTAGGTGGAAATGGATCTGGTTTTGGTTCGGGAGGAGTTATTAAGAGAACTGGAAAGTAAATTCCATCAAAATATATTGTATGAATTTCTCAAGTTATTAATGAATTAAGTTCTTAATATACAATATCTGTACTGAACCTATACAGACGACTTATATTTCCATCTCCTAAATAACAAACCCTTGTATAGCAGTTTCATTACATTAAGGGCAAAAGTAATTCAGAGATTATTTAAAATAAAGAAGGATCAGAGGTGATGGCCCAGGGGCAAATTCATGTGTGTGTTCATTTACTTACAACACCAGTGCTTAGGATTTTTAGAGGGGCAGAGACAGGAAGATGAATATGACTTCCTGAAAGCCAGCCTCACTATTAGCTCAGCAGGAAACCCTATCAAAAGCAGATAAATTAGGGAGTGAAGGAGCAAATCATACTATGCCCTTCCCTAGCCTCTGAACTTACCTGTACAGATCTGTGTGCAGAAACACATGAATATAATTCAAATATACAAGAGCTTATCTTGCATAGCTTATATGCAGTGTTTTGTTATCTTAGCCTAGAGTCCTGAGGACTTTATATCATTAGAGTTCCTGAAGCAAACTCCCCAGATATAGTGGATGGGTATATCTTGTTACTATGCAAAGAGACCTCAGTTAAATGTGTGTGTCAGTGACTCCAAAACACCTTTCCTTCTCTACCTTCCTTTATATGGCACAGAACGACCTGTAAATAATTAAAATATGAAAACAAAACTTTTTCACGAATTTAGGCTTGTGTTAAAATAATATTTATAACATTTTATTGAATGGAACAGAAATCTTCAGCTCCCAGGAGAAATAAAGTGAATCCTGTAGGCTTCTGTTTTGTCCCATTATGAAAAAAAATAATTGCAAATCGACAGTTCCCACACTTTTAACTAAATCAGGATGAAGGGATATGTTTCCATACAAATAAGTAATGCCAAAGTGATTAATCAAGTAGAAATGTGGCAGGGTTAGGATGCCTTTGGCTGATGTGACAATGATGACTGATTAGTCTCTTGTTATGCAAATAACCCTAACCTCTAAGAAAAGAAAAGTAATGATATAAAATATTCCAAGAAGTGGCATGGAAAATTATTACTTGATTACAATTTCTTTTACATACTTTATTAGTTTGAATAATTGTGGCTCACAGAAGATCAAATATTCAAAGGAGTTAGTTTTCTAGCTGGTGTGACGTTTAGAAAGAATTAGGATTTGTGTTTTCATTAAAAGTGATTTGGCACTGGGCTTGAAATATCAAACAACCATTGAAATATCAAAAACTCTCTCTCATTCTCTCTCTCTCTCTCTCTCTTTCTCTCTCTATTTCTCTCTCTCTTTCTCTCTCTCTCTCTGTCACTCTCTCTCAGTCTCTCTCATGTTTTAAGCCATTCATCAAGTGGTTGACATCTAGTATTAATCCATTGCGTGTTAATTATACAGAGTAAGGCAATCAACATTTATGATATGGATGTGAAATGGTCTTTCTTGTTTTTTTTTTTTTTTTTTTTTTTTTTTTTTTTAGTTAACTCAACCTGGGAATATAGAACCTCAGATAAAGAACTGCCTCCATCACATTGGCCAGTTGCCACACCTTTAAGGAAGGATCTTTCTTGGATGGCTGTTGTTGAAGGGTCTAGCCCACTATGGGTAGTGTCATCATCTATGAAAAGGATATACAAAGTGTGGTGGTGACCGTGGAAGGGCCAGAAATTGATGTTTCTGGAAGAACTGAAGATCTATATGGCATGAAAAATTAAAGTGCCCGCTAATTTGTAAGTAAATTCCATACTTACCAGCGTTCAATATTTTGTCTACCCATATTTCAAAAGTAAAATTATCAAATATATTTCACCCTGTTTTACTGCATTTTATCTATGAAATTACTTGTAACCAGAAATACTGAAAAAATTTAAAGGCCTTTAAAACATGACTGGTTGATATTGGGTTTGTTTAACTTTATCACAACTTTGAAGGCAGGACCAAGAGCTAGATTGTCTTCTCATTTTACAAAGAATCCATGATTCAAGGTTGCAACTGGCTTCAATACAAGGTACTTAACACTGTAAAATTTCTGCTTTGTTTGAATAAAATAGTAATTGCTCTAACTTTGGTTTTCATAAACAGAATTTTGATGTGCTATCCAGTGTGCTGCCTCAAAGAGTCTGGCACCATTTCTGACACTAAGAACAGTTGAAAGATAACCAGGGAAAGTTTGGAACAGGGAAAATAACCACCAAGGATGTTGGTGAATCAGAAACTGAAGGCTTTCACAGGAGGAAAATAATAACAAAAGCAAAACAAAGCAATCAACAAACAAATAAACAGAAACCCAACCACCAAAAAAATAAAAACAATACAAGAGTGATTTACTTGGGCAGAATGTGACTCAGGTCATCAGGACATTTCTGCAGGGATTTCATTTTGGATTTCAAGGAGGCCATATGAAAAGGTAAAGCCTAGATGGTTAATGTTTCTGAGTGTAATTAGGGAAGGAACCAGCATGAGTGGGGTCTATGATGCAAGCTGAACTAGGTGATGTCACAGAGCACTGGTCATAGATTGCACATCTATTCCACTTAGAGACACTAGAATCCCTAGAAGGTGTGTCCACTATTTTCCCAGTGGTGTGTGAAAGGCAGGCCAGCTCCTGAACCCCAACTTGTTCCTCAAGCTTTTGTGCCCTGGTCTGTATCAAAAGACAGAATCTTGACGACTAAGACATTTTCTTTGGGTAAGTACATTTATGAAGTAACTGGGACCATCATAGCTATAGAAAGCTGAAAGTTTTCCCTCCCACACTGAGTAACTGTACATTCTAAATTCTCCCATGTTTGGGGCCAGGGGCATGGCTGATCCAGTTTAGTTGATCTCCTGAATTTATTATCCTTGCTAACGATATCTCCTTCAAAATTCCATCAAAATGCCAAAGCTCTTCTTTGTCCGTATGTATTTTAGAAAATGTTACTTCTAAATGGCTGATATTGGGCCTGGAGCGATGGCTCAGCAGTTAGGAGCACTGACTGCTCTTCCAGAGGTCATGAGTTCAAATCCCAGCAACCACATGGTGGCTCACAACCATACTAATGAGATCTGACACCCTCTTCTGGAATGTCTGAGGACAGCTACAGTGTATTTAGATACAATAATAAAAGAAATCTTAAAAAAAATGGCTGATATTGCCTGGACTTGTTGAGGCCGGAGTTGCAGTGGCATATAATCACCAAATAATCCTGAGTCTGGGTCAGGTAACACAATACAGAAGGCCAGTGTTGTGCTGTGTCCCTGGGATATTTGTGAATATTGCCACCTATTTGACAGCTTGCAGGTACAAGAGAGGGTAGGTAACAACTCTGGCTCATTTTCTTTATTCTGTTCTCTCCTTGATCATTTTGGGTAAAAGGCATACCAACTTCCACATTGACATAGACATGCAAGGAGATGTTCCTCAGAAGAGGCAAATTAGCTCAGGGCTGAAGACATATTCATCTGAGTATGTTATTCTGAGCTGTGGAGAATTACTTGTTAATTTCCCTTTGATAATTTCCTTGTTTCCCTTATTTATTTGTTTGTTGTTGTTGTTGTTGTTTTGTTTGTTTGTTTTTTCTTTGGATGGGTGTTTAATTTTACTTTGAGTGTGTTTGTGTGTAGCTTTGACTGTTAGGAAAATCACTTTGTAGAATAGACTAGCCTTTATCTCACTAAGTTTTGCCTCCCTCTGCCTCTTGAGTACTAGGATTAAAGACTTGGGTTACTACCATCTCCTATTAACTTCTGATTTGATTGTTTGTTTTGTTTTGTTTTGTTTGTTTTTCTTTTTTGTTTTTTGTTTGTTTGGTTTTGTTTTTGTTGGTTTTTTGTTTTAGTTGTTAATGTTGTAGCTGATTTGCAGACATTTTTCCTTTGTCTACCACTGGCTGCCCTGGAACTCACTTTGTAGACCAGGCTGGTCTCTAAGTCAGAAATCTGCCTGACCCTGCCTTCTAAAAGCTGGGATTAAATGAGTGTGCCACCATAGCTAGATTATGATCTACTTATTTTGATCAAATTAAATTTAGAAGGCAAACATGTTTAGCATAGCCTTCTTGACCTGCTCAAAATTTCCATTAGAGAAGAGCCTTGGTCCAGCATTCTCTCCAACCCTACACCCATTGCCTTTTAGTAACTCATATATATGACAGTAGCAACAGCATTGTGTCTGGTTTAAACAGGCAATATCTTCATTCCAAGGCAATGGGCAAGTATATTTGAACACAGAATGATAGCCACAAGACATCTGCCTGGGTTTGGTATGGTATACCACAGCAAGGCTACAGCCATGTAGAAGAAAATACCTTTGAAGAGGCTTAGCATGTCCTCCCTCATGAAGAAGAGGAGGAGGAAGTCTTCTTCCAACACCCTGAGGAATATTGTCGGCTGCAGAATTTCTCATTGTTGGAAGGAATGTAATGAGCCTGTCACCCAATGGAAGGCCATAGTTCTAGGTCAACTGCCAACAAACCCTTCTCTTTACTTGGTGAAGTATGATGGAATTGACAGCATCTATGGACAGGAGCTCTACAGTGATGACAGGATTTTAAACCTTAAGGTTTTGCCTCCCATAGTAGTATTTCCTCAGGTGAGGGATGCCCACCTTGCCAGAGCCCTGGTTGGCAGAGCGGTACAACAAAAATTTGAGGGGAAAGATGGCTCTGAGGTCAACTGGAGGGGGGTGGTGCTAGCCCAGGTGCCAATCATGAAGGATTTGTTTTACATTACCTACAAGAAGGATCCAGCTCTCTATGCTTATCAGCTCCTGGATGACTACAAGGAAGGTAACCTCCACATGATTCCAGACACTCCTCCGGCTGAGGAGAGATCAGGAGGTGACAGTGATGTGTTGATAGGTAACTGGGTGCAGTACACCAGAAAAGATGGTTCTAAAAAGTTCGGAAAGGTTGTTTACCAAGTTCTAGACAATCCTTCCGTGTTCTTTATCAAGTTTCATGGTGACATCCATATCTATGTCTATACTATGGTGCCAAAGATTCTTGAAGTTGAAAAATCATAAAGTACAGAAATGTAAACATATAGGACTGGAAGAAAAAAAAAGTTTTTTTTTTCCTGTGTTAGCTATATAAGGGTCTTTGACAATCCCAGTATCTTTGCCAATAAAATGTATTTTGTTCTAAAAATGTAAATGTGTGACATGACATGCTGTGAGTGAACAATTTGCTGGAAGAGATGGCCTACAGTGGAAGGAACATCAAATGAAGATGAAAGTTTCATTTCAGGCGGTGAACAGTACATACACCTAAAATCATACATGCTAAAATGAACAGCTTCTCTGGTCTGCATGAAGAATAAGGAAATGGAGATGGAACTTGGAGGAGCAGGGATGGCAGAAAAAGATGGATGTTTAGGAAGTAGGGGAGAAGGACAGGACATAGGTAGAACCTCTGATGTGAAGACTGAAGGAGAAACAAAAATTTTGGGAAAGTGGGACATTTAAAAGAAATGTGGCCTTGTTGCAAAAGGTGAAACCCAGAAAACTGATTGAAATAGACTCAGAAATCAGAGAAAATCAGGTTTTCTTTGAATAATGACACTTAAAGAAACCTGTCTCACATTTTAAGATTTATTATCTTTACTTATGTGGGTGGGGATATGGCATGTGCTTTTGAGTACAGGTGAACACAGAGACATGCGTTGTCAGGTCCTCTGGAGCTGCCATTAAAGGTGATTATTTGCCATTGGATATGAAATCAAGAAACCAAATCCATTTTTCTTGTGGTGCAAAAGTGCTTGCTACCATTGATTCATCTCTCTAATCCCACAAAGATATCTTTTTTAAGAAATCCAAAATTCACATGCATAAAACAGACCAGATTGAAGATAAGAAAGTTCTAATTGATGGTGACCATTAAAAGTAATAAGGGACACACAAAGAGTAGAGGACACTGAGAGACAAATGAATTCTAAGTTGGAATTCTCAAAAAGTTAAGCTGGAGACACAGAAAAAAGAGAAATTTTAAGGAAATAGTCAAACATGGGCCATATCCACATTGGCTTCTTTGTTTTCTTAACAAATAGCCAGCCTGTCATTACAGATGGGTGTGTTTGTGTGTGTGTGTGTGTGTGTGTGTGTGTGTGTGTGTGTGTGTGTGTGTGTGTGTGTGTTTGTGAGTGTGTGTGTGTGTCCATTTTTACACAGGCAATCTAGACTAGTGAATGTTTATATTTATGAGACTCCCTAAATCATCACAGAAACCTTGATTTTGTGTAATCAGTTCCAAAAGTAAAGTAAAACAGAAAATGAATATGCTGTGAGATAATTTTGGGTTGGAATGGATCCTGAGTTCCTTCCGTGAGCACTCTTTCCCTGTGATGAATCCTGTGATCTTTTGCAGGTCTCCAATGAGATCCCCAGATAACCATAAAAAGCCCCACAGTGGCCTGTTCCACCTAGCTCTCCTCTAAACACATGACCCCCTACATACCTATGTATAACTTCAGCCTGTCTATAGCCTGGAAATTCTAGTCTTTTACTTATATGTGACCTCATTCTCAGAAAACACTGAAGGTGTAACCAATGCATATATGCTTACCTCTTTTCTACGCCAGTTGACATGGGTTTCAAATGTTATGAGTTTGCCCACTGTGTGGGTCACTTCCTGAGGAGCCCGTGTACTTCATGGAGGTCTGCCTGGGTTCCATCTATACTCTGAGAGGTTTTGTTTTTTTTTTTTTTTCTTTTTTGAGTCAAGAATGCCATGGACTCAGTCATTACAATTTTCCTCTCTAGAATAAGTTTGTATGCTTCAGCATTTGATAATAATCTCTATTGTTGATTAATTTTAATATCTGGGATAGTTTCTGCAGTAACTGATTCTCTTAGGGATTAGTTGCTGTGAAAAGACACCATGTCAAAGGCCACTCATAAGAGACAACATTTCATTAGGGCTTTTCTACATTTCATTACACGTTCAGAGATTTACTCCACGATCATCAAGGCAGAAAATATGGCACTGTCTAGGCAGACATGGTGGTGGAGAGGAAGTTTAGAATTATGCATCTTCATCCAAATGCTTCCAGGAAAAACTATGTATTCTGTATGCAGGGAGGGTCTCTTCCACACTGGTAGAGCTTTAAAGCCCCAAAATGATATGCTTCCTCCAGCAAGGCCCGACCTATTCCTACAAGGCCACACCTCCTCATAGACATAATACATTTAGAATGCCACACTGGTTTCATAACAATTGACAAGATCTAGGTTCTTCAAAGAGGAGGAGCCTCAGTTGAGAAGATGCCTCCACAAGATCCAGCTGTTAGGAAATTTCATAATTGGTGGGAGAGCACCCACTCCATTGTGGGTGTTGACATCCTTGTATTAGTAGTCCTGGGTTCTTTAAGAAAGCAAGCTAAGCAAGACTAGAGGAGCAAGACAATAAGCATCACCACACCATAGCCTCTGAATAAGCTCCTGGCTCCAGGATCCTTTGTTGTTTCAGTTTCTGTCCCAACTTCTTTGATAATTAACAACAATGTGGAAGTATAAGCTGAATAAAACCTTTGCTATGGAATTTGCTCTTTGGACATGGTGGATCCTTACAACAATAAACATAGTAAGACATTCATCAGAAAAATGTCTAACAGTGCCAATGCCACTTATCTTAAAACCACAAATAATAATGTGTAGACATTTTATTTTATTTAAAGGTAAGATATACTCGTGTACCTACCTGAGATGTAAATGTTCTAGTTTGCTTCTTTCTCACTATGTAGAATACTACAATCAAAAATTACTTGGAAATAGAAGGGTTATAGTCTATCACCGAGGAAGACAAAACAGGAAGTTGTATCAGTAACAGCAAAAAACTGCTTATTGGCTTGCCACTGTCTTAGTCACTCTTTTATTGATGTGAAGAGATACCATGGATAAGGCAACTATTAGAAAACAAAACATTTAACTAGAGGCTTGCTTACATATTCAGAAGTTTGGTCATTCACCAAGGGAGGGACCCCAACACTGGAGCAATAGAGAACTATTGATCCTTAAGCAAAGAGAGAGATTCTGCCATTGCTTTGGCTTCTTGAAAACTCAAACCCATCCTTGTTGACACACCCACTTCCTCCAATAAAGACACACCTTCTCTTATTCCTTCTAATCTTTAAACTCACTGCCACTTCCCAGTGACTAAGTATTCATATATATGTGTCTATAGAGAACTTTCTTATTCAAACTACCAATTTTCTATGGCTTGATCAGCTTTTATTATTTTAGTACAGTCTAAAAGGCTCCCAATTAAAATGACTACTGTTGAGCTTAGCCACAGTGGTGGGCCCTCCCACATCAATCATTACCCAAGAAAATATCCTATAGACTTACCTAATAACCAAGTGAATAGAGACAGATCTTCAATTGCTCTCTCTGATCAGGTATCCGATGATTGTCAAGATTGGGAAAAAATAAAGTCCCATCACAGGAATATTTTACTGACTCCACAACCTACCCAAACATTACTGAACAGCATTTCCTCCTCTCTGCCCCTTCATAGACCCACTTCCATGCATGGCATAAGTGAAGGATAACTTCTTTCATCAGCATTGATACTCAATAATAGGTGAAATGATGTGAATATGTCCTATAGCCACACAACCCCCCACATTCTACTGTGTGTTACACTTACTGGGGTACAACCCAATCTGTCCAATTTTCTGCCAACTCAGCTATGAGAAAAAAAATCTCCTCATCAATAGATCCAATGAATTTTACCTGATTTCTTTCTCCTGGGGCAACTCAGTGTTATCCCTTCATGCATATATTGGTGTCTTATTCATCTGTAATAAAACCACTACTATTAATAGATACATCACAGGAGATATGACAAATACCAACTCCCATGAGCAGCTGCACAGTTGGCCAAGTCTTTTCAGTGCTTTTTTGAAGTTTCCTTTGTATACTAAAAAATCAATTGATTTCTTTAAGTGTATAATTTAATGATTCTAACACATTTTCACCTCCATTCCAATTTCCCCTCATTTTCTGCTTCTTCATATGATATTGCAATCTATTAAAATACAGTACTGAAGGCAGAGGGAGGATCAGTGTGGGAAGCTGCAAAGTTCTTTAATTCTAAAACAACAGATACACTGTCTGAATATTCCAGATACAACTTTTTGGTAACTTTGGGTCTACAGTTAGCATGAAATTTCTAGAAAAAAAAAAACTTAAAGAATTAAGCCATGGTTCCTCTGGACCAGAGAGTTTAGTATCACTAATGAGTCATATTCATGTCAATCATTTTCATCACTGTTACAAGATGCCTAGCAACAAGAAAAACAGGTCCATGGTCACAAGATTATGAAAGGGGCATGAATGAGCACAATTGTTCAAATTATTGGCAGACAGTAAACATCAACACAGGAAGCAACCAAATACAATAAACACCTTCCAAGACATGTTCCCAATGACCATGTTCCTTTACAAGTTTCTCACCCCTTCCATTCACACCCATTAATCAACGCATAGATTAAAGGCCTCAGGGTCCAATCACTTTTCAGATTGAGTATATAGTTCTACCTATGAACATTGTACTTCGGACCAAAACCTTCATCAAAGACCCAGGACAGACATTTCAAACCCATTTCACCACAGCATTCTTTATGCTACAAAAAGTGATAGGATCTATCTGTCTCTTTAAGGGTATCTCTATCAAGCAGTTCCAAAAGGAAAATGTCCAGGTAAACAGCATCAGCACCTCCAGGAGCTTTTATAAATGTGAGTTCAAGAAGAGCGAAATTGCAATGCAATTTAAGGGTCTTTGTCCCCCATCTCTGCATCTTAAAACCATAGGGTGAACACAGAAATGTAGGTCAAAAGTGTAAATTGCCCCTATACTACAACTAATTGGGATGATTTCTAGCCATCTCTACGTTCTGTCTGTTATGGAGTCCACCATGTCTGCCTCAAGGCATATTGCCTAGTGTTATATAGTGCCAGTAGTTGATTGCAAACAACACTATGTGTTGACTTGCATGTAAAATGAGACATGTATAATATAGACATATTTGTACATACACACATACTCACAGAAAGAGGCAAGCAGTAGAGGAGCTTTGTCTTAGGAACTCTCACGGAAGAGATGGTAGAAATCTTGTAAGGCAGAGAGGTCACTGAGACACTGTATGTCTCTATCTGCATAAAATCAGGCCAGTCTGCCTTGCATCCCTAAGTGGTATGGTATCACTATCCATCATCCCCATCTGCGAATATATGGACTATTGATGAAGGATGGAGAATCAGTTTTCATCAAAGGTAAGGCTTTTGTATGTGATAGGTTTGCCATGCTCTACTGGTTTCCGCATGTCCAAGAGTTTAGGGGCAACACAATTGATTTGAATTGGGTTGTATCAAAGGGGAGAAAAGTAGACTTGAACTTGGGAGGAGGATTAAGGTGGGAATGGGTCTGGTTTTATTCTGGGAGGCGTTATCAAGAGAATTGGAAAGTGAATTCCATCAAAAAAATTGTATGAAGTTCTCAAGGAATTAATTAATGTAGTTCTTAATATACAATGTCTTTACTGAACATATACAGACCACTTATATTTCAATCTCCTAAATAGCAACTCATTTTATAGCACTTACATTACATTAAGTGCAAAAGTAATCCAGAGATTATTTAAAATAAAGAAGGATCAGGGGATATGGCCCAGAGACAATGCCATGTGTGTGTTCAAACATTCACCTACAACACCAGTGCTTATGATTTTGGGAGGGGCAGAGATAGGAAGATGACTGTGGCTTCCTGAAAGCCAGCTCAGCAAGAAACCCAGTCACAAGGGGATAAGTTATGTAGGAAAAGAGTAGATCACACTATACCCTTCCCTAGCCTCTGAACTTACCTGTACAGTTCTCTATGCAGACTCACATAAATATGATTAAAATATGCAAGAGGTTATTTTGCATAGCTTATATTCAAAAGCAATGTTGTTTTAGACTAGAAACCTGAGGACTTTATATCATTATAGTTCCTGGAGCAAACTCCCAAGATACAGATGATGGGTATATCTTCTTACTGTGCAAAGGAAACCTCAGTTAAGTGTGTGTGTCAGTGACTCCAAACAGCTTTCCTCCTCTATGTTCCTTTATATAGCATAGAATGATCTGTAAATAATGAAAATATGAAAACAAAGCTTTTTTGAGATTTTAGGCTTGTGTTAAAATCATATTTATAACATTGTATTAAATGGAAGTGAAATCTTCAGCTCTCAGGAACAATACAGTCAATGCTGTAGGCTTCTGTTTTGTCCCATTGTGAACAAAATTAATTGCACATCAACAGGTCCCATACTTTTAACTAAATCAGGGAGAAGGGCTATGTTTCCGTACAAATAAGTAATGTCAATGTGATTATTCAAGTAGAAATCTGGCAGGGTTAGGATGCGTTTGGCTTATGTGATAGTGATGACTGATTAGTCTCTTGTTATTCAAATAACCCTTACCTCTGAGAAAAGACAAGTAATGATATAAGATATACTACAAAGTGACATGGACACTTATTACTAGATTTCATTTTCCTTTACATACTTTAGTTGTTTGAAAAATTGTGGCCCACAGAAGCTCAAATATTCAAAGGTGTTAGTTTTCCAGGTGGTGAGATGTTAAGAAAGAATTAGGATTTGTATTTTTATTAAAGGAGATTTGTCACTATTCTTTGAAATATCAAAAATCCATCAGGCTCTCTCTCTCTCATTCTTACTCTCTCCTCATTCTCTCTGTCTCTGTCTCTTTGTCTCTGTCTCTGTCTCTATCTCTGTTGCTCTCTCTCTCTTTCATTCTCTGTCTTTCTCTGTCTCTGTTTGTTGTCTGTAGTATTGCTTGTGAGCTCTCAGCTACTGCTCTACACATGTGTGCCTGCGTGTTGCCATGGTGTTTACCATGATGTCCTGGAGTCGCCTTCTGAAACTGTAAGACCACAATTAAATATTTCATCTTATAATTTGGTGTGGTCATGATGTCTCACATCATTAGAACAGTAACCAAGACATCCATATTCCAGTTAATTTTTTCAATCGTTCTGTATTTATTTCATTAAAGTTACCTTTTGTCCATTGAAAAGTTTTAAGAATACTTTTAAAGATCCTGAACAAATAGTGCCAGTAGGAGTGGCACTGTTAGGAGGTGTGGCCTTGTTGAAGTATGTGTGACCCTGTTGGAATAGATGTGGCCTTGTTGGAGGAAATGTAATACTGTGCTTGTGGACTTTGAGGTCCGTTATGCTTAAGCTGTCCCCAGTGTGACACACAGTCTCCATCTTCTACCTGTGTATCAAGATGTAAAACTCTCAGCTCCTTCTCTAGCATTGTGTCTGTCAGAATGCTTCCATATTTCCAGTCATGATAATAATGGAGTAAACCTCTGAAAACAAGTTACAAAGTGTTCAAGAGTTACTGTGGTCCTGGAGACTCTTCATGGCAATAAAACCCAAACTAACACAAACACAAACATTCAAAAACACATTTGATATTTTGACTATTCTTGGCCTAGGGAGTGGCACTACTGGGAGCTAATAACCTTGTTGAAGTAAGTTTGGCCTTGTTGAAAGAAATTTATCTTTGTGAACATGGACTTTAATGCCCTCTGCCTAGCTGCCTGAAAGCTAATCATTTCCTAGCACCCTTCAGATGAAGATGTAGAACTCTCAGCTCCAAATGCACATGCCTGCCAGGATCCTGCCATATTCCTACCTTGATGATAATGGACTGAATTTCTGAACCTGTAAGCCAGGGTAAATTGAAAAGTGTCTCTGCTGATAGTTGGTTGCTATTCCAGAAAGACCAAAAGTTATGACGTACCATCCAGAGTCTGAGAATACATTGGTTTAGCTTCTAGCATTTGACAGAAAACAGAATTAACAAGACAATGAGAATATAAAACTTCGTATTTCATACTTAGAGACACATGGGTTATAGATCTGCGGAACTCAAGGTTTTATGGGTGGTATGGTAGGGTGATTAGTGTCTGTATATGAGTGCAGTGTCTGTTCCCAAGTCTGATGTCACACATACACATATGTTCAGTAATGAGTAGAATATCTTCAACACTTGCTCTCTTAGAGTGAAACCCTCTCACCATTTTGACTAGTTTGACTGTCCAATACACTATTGGGATATCTACCTGTCTCCACCCCATAGTGTTGCAGATATGAATAGACATGCCTGGAATTTTACAGAGGTGCTGAGAATACATGAACTCCACTGAGCCATCTTCTCAGCCCCCAGCAGGGTATTGTTTATTGAAATCAATGATCATATCAGTAGAGAAATGAAAACCAACATGACCCTGATATTTTACCTTACCTCCACCTTACACCAACTAAATGAATTTTAAATATAAATTTAATTTATGTCCAAATGAATCCAGATTACATTCTAATGAAAGATAAATTTGGAGTGTATCCAGATGAAAGCTATGTTAGTATATTTTTGGCCATTTATATGGAGAATAACCTATATTTTCTGTACACTATGAGAGCAAATGCATGTAAATGAGTTCAACCAAAGAAAATCTTTGTTCCAGTGAATTTCTTTGTAAAATAACGTTGAAAATCATGACATTTCAGTTATATATATTTAATTTTTTTGAGTATGTTATTATGGGAACATGTGAGTTTTCTTGGATTCCGATTGCAGAATTAGAGTATAGGGGACCTGATTTTGTGGCACTATTATTTTTTATTAATTAGTTCATTCATTGTCCACCTTCCTACTGTTCCACATCCCATATCTACTGCCCATCCCCTGTCTCCAAGGGCAAGTCCCCATCCTACCGGATCTCTAAACACCTTGATGTCTCTAGTTTGTTGAGAATTTGGTACATCATTTCTGATTGAATAGAGATCAAGCAGATTTTTTTCTGTGTATGTTTTAGAGACCTTCTGATAGTTCATATATGCTGCCTGTTTGGTTGTCTAGCATTTGGGAGAATTCTAGGTCCATGGTATTTGAGACAACTGGTCCTGTCAGCCTCCTTCAGTCTTTCTCAAATTAAACCAATGGTTCTGCAGATTCTGTCCATTGGTTGTTTGCATACATCTGCATCTCACTGTTTCACCTGCTCATTATTTCTTCATAAGTACAGTCATCCTAGCATTAATATTACAAGTATCTGAATTCAGAAACATACAGAGGCTGTGTACTGCAAGCAGGTCTTCTGCAAAAGCAATATATAATATAAGTACTAAAATTGATATCAGTGCTCTACAATATTCTATTCTATGTGATGAAATATCTCTCTCTCTCTTTCTCTCTCTCTCTCTCAATATATATATTCCTCTAACACTTAGTATGAATAAAGATTCTCTTATATTCTCTCCTACAAAGGGGATGATATTGGCATGTCATCTGCAACATTCATTCACTTTCCTACACAGTTTGTGCTTTCTCTTAGCAATCAACTAATATCTAAATCACACATGCACTCAGATTACAAAGTAAGGTATCTGAGCTCATGCAAACTGTTATTCTGAGTCAGAGTAGGGGGAGGACAATTCCAAACTGTAGTTACATCCAAGAGCATGGACTTTAACAACTTGTGAATCAGTAGAAGAAAAGACAATGTATAGACACGGTTGTTTCTTTTGGTTTGGTTTGGTTTAGCTTTGCTTATTTCAGTTACCCACAATCATTATAAGAAACACAGAGAAACACAGATTAATGCCTGTATCTTGAACTGAATGCAAACAGGGGCCTTAGAACCAACATTTTATTTCTGTTACAATATACAATATATATTTTTAGAGATTTTTTTTTATTTATTAGCTATTATACCCACTGCAACAAGTTTAAGAAATATTCCTAGTGACCCAAATAGCAGCTTTATGATTCAGATGCAGATATTTTCACCCAATCAATGGATTGAAGCATCTGACCCCTGTTGTTGAATTAATGAGGTCAAAGATATTAAAGAAGAGGGCATCCCTGTGGTAGGATACCTGTCTCAATTGAAGTGTTCCCCCAAGATGTCTGAAATTGTGGCCCAACAAAGAGACAGAATGCACCTGCTGATATGAGGCCTCCAACACACATACAGGAGAGGATTGCTGGGAGGAGAACTCTACAATTCCACTCTCCCCACTGGAGGGCATTTCATCTAATTTTTTTTTTTTTTAATTCCTGAGAGTCTCTCACATCCCAGGTCTCTGGTATACTCTAGAGCGTTTTCTCATTTCCTCCTTCACAAAGTTGCCTGTTTCCATTCTTTTCGCTGGTCTTCATCAATTCAGTCCTGTTTCCCACAACCACAGTACCTGATAAAATTCCTCTATTCTCCTTCTTGTCCCATTTCCCACCCAGGTCTCTCCCTTCCCCTATCTGTATTGATTTTTTAACCTTCTTATCATTTCTAATTATGTTTATGACTAATAAAATAATTGAAGTTTATTTTTTTGATTCATTATCTTATTAGTTTCCAAAGGGATGATATACAAATACCAAAGGTACATTGGTTTAATTTTATTTCATTTCATTTGATTTTTGAGATAGGCAGTTAGTATGTTTTGTATTCTCCAGGAAGGTCTAGAGTGTTTAGGTTCAGCATTCCATGCTAGTACCATTACAGGTATGTAAAAACTTACCTGGCTTTAATTGCTTATAATAAAATAGTCCCAAAATATCTATAAACACTATAAAATAAACACCTTCCAGTCTGAGAGATGAAAATATTTCCTGTTCATTTACAAACCTCATTGATAGAAAGTATATTTGTTTCTTGAAACAAACTAAACTGCAAACTGAGTGCCATGATTAGCCCCCTCTCTGGTTTCCAGGCTCAGCCGCTTCTCTCTGTTCCCATTATTATTGATGCTCTCGAACAGGGGAATGCCAGGCCTACGACATGAGAGTGAGTGGGTAAGGGGAAGGGTTGGGGGAACATACAGGGGAATTTTGGGATAGCATTTGAAATCTAAATGAAGAAAACATCTAATTGAAAAAAACAACTTAAGTGTATTCACATATGTACACAGGGACATGTGGCACATATGTACATAATTTAAAATTATCATTCCTTTTCAATACTGTGTTTTTCATTTATTTTATTATTATTATTAATATATATGGCAATTCTGAAACTTACTTTGTAGACTAGAATGTCCTCAAACTGAGATTTGCCTACCTCTGCCTTTCAAAAACTGAGATAAAAGGTGTGTGCCACCACCACCTGGCTTCCGAAATATTTTTTACTTAGTGGGAGATGTCCATTATTTTTTTCCTGTTAGGATATATCAAAATCATCAAGATGTCATTTTTCCTTAATCAATTTATGAGATTAAATCAATCCCTGTAAAAATATTTCAGGTACTTTTGGAGACAGGTAAGTTTACAAGAAACATCATTTAAAAAATATTTTATTTCTGGAGCCAAAACCTTGAGTAGACCTTGCATGCAAACTCTGTAGCTAGCCTTATAACACCCGGAGGCAACTCCACTGCCAATCATCTAACATTCATAGGATCCGATGATCAGACAAGAGGAAGACACAACATCATTCCCCAACACCTGGAGTAGAGGGTACCAGAAAGACACAGGCATGCAGGAACTCCACCAGACCAGTGGTATGGATTGCATCCATTCTGTCTGGGACAGGGCCCTGAGCAGTCCTTGGATGCAAACTCAGCAGCCAGCCCCATAACACCCAGAGGAAGCTCCACTACCTGAAGATCTAATATGGCCAGGGTCAGAGGATCCCAGGATCCTAGGAGCTTAGTCACACCAGGATCTCAAGGTTCCAAGGGCAGCTTGACTCCCAGGATGTCAGACACACCCAGCATTTCATAATCACAGTATACCGTAATAACAGGATCACAGAGACAGCTAGACTTTGAAGAGTTATGACACAACCAATATCACAGGAAGGACAGTCTGATGTAGCCAGGGCATGTAGCACTTGAGATATCCAGATGGTGAGAGGCAAGGATAAGTTAATAAGCAAGAGAAACCAAAGTTATTTGGAATAATCAGCACCCAACACTTGCACCATATCAAGTGGAACCCCAACACACCCTAAAAGTAAGACATGGATCTAAAGTCACTTCTCATAGTGATGATGAAGGACTTTAAGAAGGACATTAGTAACTCTCTTAACGAAATGCAGGAGAACACAGATAAACATGTAGAAGTCCTTAAAGAGGATACACAAAAATCTGTTAAATAGATTCAGGAAAACACAATCAAACAGGTGAAGGAGCAGAACAAAACCATCCATAATCTAAAAATGGAAATAGAAACAATTGACAATTATCACTCAGGCCATGAAGCTATGGAATATTCCCATTTACTGAGATCCAGAGGAGTAGCCATTTGGAAGATTGTGTCCCTAAATGTGAAGGTTGTGCTGAAACTCTTATGAAAATTGAGAACAATTTTAAATATGAAAGAAAAAAACACACATTAAAAATTCATGTAGGCAAAATTGACAGCCTTCTATATGTCACAAAACACACAAGCAGAGATTACAATTACAATAATTATTTTTATATCAAGGGGTCAAAACTCCTGATACAATCAATGTCCAAGAAGAGATATTTAGAGCACACACTCACCGGGGACAAACTGTCATGACTGGGACAGCATGGCAGGAAACAAAATGTTGATATGTTTCATTGAGGGCCAGCATGGGGCCTTCTTACACTTTTGTGGAATAAGCAGCCAAGAGTTAGGTCAGAAATAGCCAGCGCCCTCAATTATGCCAAAGTAACCTATTTCTGCTAAGGAACAGTCCCAAATGTTCCACAAACTTGCTAGACTGTTCCACTAGTTTGAGACACCTGAGACTGTGGGAAAATTTCACACCCAATCTTAATGAAACTGAACCAGGCATGTGTAAAATACTTTTTGAAAATAGTTTCATTTCAATTCAGGAAAAAGGACAGAGAGCCCTGCTTTGTAATGGATGGAGTTAGTCTTTAGCTTCCATTGTGCACCCTAAATGAAACATAGTGTAAACGA
The DNA here is from genome assembly GCF_000001635.26 of Mus musculus. Classification (NCBI taxonomy): domain Eukaryota; kingdom Metazoa; phylum Chordata; class Mammalia; order Rodentia; family Muridae; genus Mus; species Mus musculus. The sequence continues at coordinate 84,615,758 of NC_000087.7, read as the reverse complement.
AGCAGTTTTCTATGCAGCAAGTAAAGAGTGAAAACAACACACTAATGGAGATAAAATGCAAATAACCGGGATATATAGTAACAATTCCAATTGTAAGTGTGAAAAAACAAATATACATATATGTGAGTTGTGCTTGTTATTTTCCTACTGGTTTGATTGTACAGGATAAAAAAACAATAGTCTGTCCGTATTGGCCACAGTTTCATTCATCATTGTGTTAGTGGACCCAATCTAGGAATTAATCATCAGGGTTTGACAGCAAAATCCATCGGCTCAATACACCAGACATTAGCTGGAAAGTGAGGTACAAGTAGGTCATGTCCTTTGGTTTCTTCTCTCTCAGTCTGTTATATGGGCGTCCTGTCATTGTTTGTTATTGTTGTTGGTTGTTGTTTTAAAATTTGAAATATTGAATGCAAAAGCAAGTGGCAGGAGCCCAACAGGTCTTTGCATTGTTACTTTCTCCTTTCCATCACTCTCCAATTCTTCCAATCCCCAGCTTTCATTCAAACATAAAGAAACAATGTGAAAATAAGACTCCTTCATCATCTTTACTTTGTGCTTGCATGTTGGCTGTAATCATCTTGAAAACATTAAAAATCAGGCTAAGATTCTGCCTATGTTTGATAGGGTTTCATTGCTGTGAAGAGACACCATGACTCAGGCAACTCTTATAAAGGAAAATTTAATAGAGGTTGTCTTACAGTTTTAGAGGGTCAGGTCAGTACATTATTATCATGGTGGGAAGCATGGCAACATCCAGGTAGAAGGGGTGATGTAGAAGGAAAGAAGTTTTCTATATCTTAATCTGAAAGCATACAGGAGGAAGCTTGTGGCCAAAGCAGCAAGGAAAAGCATCTCTCTTCATCACTGGGCAGAGTTTGAGCACTAGATAAAAGCCAGCCTACACAATGATCAAGGCCACATCTGCTAATAGTGCCACTTCCCATGGGCCAAGGATATTCTAATCATCAAACTGCTACATACCTGCAAACACTCCTGTATGCATGTATGCACACACACACAAAGACACACACACAAAGACACACACACACACACACACACACATACACACACACACACTTTCATGCCTATTGCACGTGATATTGCATAAAAATATATTTGTTTATTTACTCATATATTTATTTTTTACTTACTTGCTTGCTTGCTTATTACTTACTTATTTACTTATTTACTTACTTACTTAGTTTTAAATGTTTTGCTGAAGAACTTTGTACATAAACATAATGAGTTTGAGTAAATCCATCCCCATCTTCTCCTCCTTGAATTGCTCTCCATTTCTCCTGTATCACTTTTAGCTTTAATTCCATGCACATTTTAATAAAGACCACTGAGTGAATTTAGTGCTGACTACATATGTGGGGTTAGGGAAACACATCCACTGGAACATGGGCAGCCTCTGAGGAGCCAAATCTATGAAGAAAACTGGCCCTCACACCTGCAGCCACTAATTGCCAATTTTTGGGGGTGAAATTTTCTCTGCTCCCCCATCTATTCTTCAAGAACTGTGAGACAGAAAATTTTAAAAAAAGGTGTTGAGATCTGCTTAGAAAGGACTTTAATCTCAGGATATGGGAATCAAAACCAGGTAGAGATGAATTCTCTGCTGATCTGCACAGGAAAGCACAGAAATCTAGGACTATACAGAAATATCCAGTTCCAGAGGAAAAAAAAAAAGAAACTGGGAGGAATTGGAAAGTACAAATAAGAATTTGAATGTACAGATTGTAAATCCTGTCTCTGGGAGTAATAATCAAGATACTTTGAAAGGAACAATCAAGCCATGTTTAAAAGACTGGACACACCATTTGGCATATGTTATATAAATCAGTAAAAATAATTAAAAATGTCTCATTAAAATTCACAACAGTCCCCTTAAGTTTTTTCTTCTGGTTTTCTTCTTTAAATATCTTATTGAATCTGAAGTGATGGCTCAGCATTTCTGAACACTGGCAGCTCATGCACAGCATACACTTGGACTTGCCACATTTCCATTGGCTGTTTACAACTTCTTCTATTTTAGTAACCACAGGGAATCCACACTCCCCCTTCCCATGAGACAATGTATCCATACCTATACAGAGAATTCAAAACAAACAAAATCTCTTCAATCTGTTTCACCAATCATACATTAGGTCCAATGCTTGGGTGCTTTCTGTTTCAGGCTCACAATGATCAATGGTATATACTTTCTAGGTTGTATAACTGCACTTCATTTCTCTACCAGGAACCTTTCCTCAGATTCTGTCCTCATCAAGAATCCCATCTAATACCATCAGACACTTCTATGCATCAGAGGGAACAAGGTCTAGCTGTGTGCCTTGCAGGTTGGGTAGAGCAATGTCAATATCCCTTCTCCTCCAGCAAACCCTCTCAAGGCTCACAACGGTTGTCTTCCAGAATAAAATCTGATTGCCTAAGAGAAGGAGCAAATCATCTCTGCTTGCTCTAATGTCTAAATGACATTACAGATTAAGAAAAAACCTAGAGCTTCCCTAAGATTCTCAGTCCGGGAGCATTTGGACAATCCATTACTTTCATAGGGTCCAAAATTGTTTGAATTCTACAGACCAATGAATTGTCCCATTAGAAGCCAACTTTCCAGCAGGTAGCAGCAGCTCCAACTGTTGTCTCCAAAGGCAGTTAAACAAAAGCAACCTGAAGAGGCAGGTGAACTGCTCCTGGTCCCACCAAGGTGACTTTGGTTTCTGGTGGGAGGGGGCAATTACATGCTGTGAGAACTCTGTTCTGTTGATGTGCTCACCCACCAAAACACTCCTCTTGGAAAGACCAGGAATGAGTTCCTCTTCCAAAATCCCTCCTCTTGCATGTGGTGTTCATTCCATGGGTGTGGGGAGTAGGCTCTATTCCTTGGGTACTCTGTTTCTAAATGAGGTGACACGCAGTGATCACTCTCTCCTATCTTTCACAGATGATTGAAACTCCTAATCTAGACATTATTTATTTATTTATTTTTTCAATCTGCGAAGGCAGATATGGTTGTTTGCTAACATTACAGTTTGCATGGACACTTCATATATGTAATACATCAGAGGACAGAAGAGGTTACAGCAGCATATGCTGCTGGAATTACAGGGAGGATGAGAAAGAAGGGGGGGGAGGGAGTGAGAGGTTAAGTGAGAAACACAGACTGAGACTGAGATACAGAGAGATAGCAATACAGCGAGTGGGAAAGTTAGAAGGAAAGAGAGAGAGGCAAAGAGACAGAGAGACAGAGAGACAGATAGAGAGACAGAGAAACAGTCACAATGTAATTGCTAGAAATTGAAGCCACGACCTGTGTGATAGCAGCAAGTCTGTCCAATACATACATTGTCTCTTGAGATTTTGGCTCCAATTTTAATTGGCCAAGAAAGACCTGATGCTATGTATTCTGGAGCTGACCTTTTGTATATCATCGTATTCCTGGAAACAGTTTCACATCTAGGGAACATGACCTTTAATCAGTCTTGATGCATCTCACATATCCTATGCCCAGACACCAAAGGAGACATATGGAAGGTTTCCTATTGTGGTCTGGTAAATGCTCGCAATTCCTGACAAGAATCTCCAGAAGAATAAAGCCAATAAAGTCGAAACAACCTTAGCCCTGTTCAGAGTGAGATACCTGCCTTCTTAATGCTTCTCAGTACAGCTTTATATAGTGTATTAGCTTACTCTTGGTCAGAATTCACCACAGATCACAAACATCCTATTCAGATTTCTCTCTCTTTATCTATTTTTTTCTTGCTGTAGTGGTGGTGATTTTTTAAGAGAGCCTTATAAGAATTAATTTACTCTTAGATGAATTTGGACCTTTTGAGAAAGATTGTATTCCTACACCATTTTTCGCTCATGGCTTAGAGTATAAGATCATTGGCCCCTGTGCACAGGTTCCAGGATTCAATTACCAGGGCCCATCTTGTTTGTCACAGCCACAGGTAAGTGCTGTTTCAGGGGATCTAATACTATCTAACTTCTGATCTCTACACGGTCTAGTTTAGTGCACAGGCAGCAGACACACCCCTTCAGGTAAAACATTCATAAAATAGAAATAATGAAAATTCTACAGTTTACCAATTGCCATATAAAACTTGATTTCCAAATGATCACACATACTATTAGGAGAGGACCTCAAAATGTGGATGTAGGTCAAAATTTTTGATATATTTGATACTTATTTTTTCTTTCTTTTCTGTTTTACACCACCTAGGACCCCACATCCCAATGACCTGGAGGAGAGTAAGCCAGAGTTCTTCCATAGTCTTTGCTTCAGTTCCTGTCTCCACTTACCAGCTCTGATTAAGGTGTTGTCCAGACTTCCCTAGATAACACAGTTTAAAACCTGAAAGTTGAAAACAGAAAGAATCCATTACATCATTTGGTAGATTTGGTTCCCAATTTTTACCACATTGAAATCAAGACAGGACTGTATGCTTGCAATAATGTTATCTGCCTGTGCTTAAATTTCTGACTAAAAAACTCTTTGTTCAAAACAGTGCAGTGACCGATGAGCATCAGACAGTTACATAGCAATTGTTGCCCTATGAATTTGGATACATCTCTGATTATATTGAAGATTCAAATTCAATTAAATGGTTTTAGTAGTAGGTAGACAGGCACCTAGTGTTGAGGTAAAACAAATTCCACAGTAGATCAGTTCTAAAACTACATTATTCTGCATGATATCTCAGCACTAATGAATAGGCAGCTGCACAAGCAAAAGAAGAGGAAAAGGAAGAAACACAGGCAGACACAGATGCAGAGATTGAGAAACAGGCTGAGATAGAGAATGAAGAAGGAGAAAAGGAAGGGCAGGCAGAGTCACAGGGACAGTCAAAGGGAGATTCAGAATCAGAGACAGAGTCAGAATGTGCGGTGTGCATGTACCTAGTGTGTGTCTTTCTAATTTTTAGACCTTTTAGGAAGTTACATTAACTCAAGTGTCCTGAGAGATGGAGTGATTGGTTGCAACAAATTTCTCAGATTACAACCAGTATACCAAGACATGGTTTCTGTCTAATTGGCCACCCAGACCCAAGGGATACTTATAATAGGAGAGATCCCAGGCTAATGGTTTTCTTTCTTATAATAAGTCTGTCTCTCCCAGTCACAGAATAAAAGGAAATTATGATTCATTGGAAAAGTACACATAAATGGCTCCAGAAACTCAGCCAAGTCTATTAAGATATATATATATATATATATATATATATATATATATATATATATATATATATATATATATATATATTATCACAAAGTTCTCACACAACTTTTTAAAAATCCTGTACTGGATTCATCTTCTAAGTATACACTGTATGTTATGTATAGTATATCATAAAATACTAAATAGGAATATCTAGCTATGTACACTGAATGTATACTGTGAGGAGCTGCCCTTTCAATCTCCATTACAAGATGGCGCTGACATCCGTTGTTCTAACTGGTAAAGAAATAGTCTATGTATGTGCTGGGGTATTTTTCCATTCTTTGTGCCCTTCCTGTTCTGTGGCGTCATATGGGCTGATAGTGAGCAGCCCTTAGGGTGAAATATGTCTCTAACACTTCTTGTGGTCTATTTAAGGACCGAGTTTCCTGTGTTCTAAGCCTCCTCGCCCAAAAGCTAATCATCTTTCTCTTGAGATGGATTAAAGCTATGCTGCAGAAGGATCTGAGTGTGACCTGTGTGTGTGTGTTATTGACGGTGAGACTCTTTATCATCACAGACACAGTATACTGAATGCACAGAGCATTAGTACTGTAACTCCATGGATAAATCATGTTCATGAAGCAACACTAACAGAGATTTACACACAATATATGCATTTCATTTGTGTTCCCGAGATGAAAATTATTTTCATCAACACACATGGCACTGCATAGAACAGGTATGACTAATATTAAAATAGTAAAGAGCTGACTGCAAGAAGTATAGAAATCAGAGTTAGTAAGTCTTTGGTGGAATACTATATTTACATACTCACAACATCCATTAGTGAAGAACTCCTGCTGCATTAACTTTGCACAAGATTTATTGTCAAAACTTGTACTTTTAGTCTGGTGGTTGGTGGTTGGTTACACAAGTTGGTTGTAGTTTGTTAGTAGCCATAATTAAAGGAGAAGAACAAGAAAAAAAATTAAATTCAGAGATATTCTAATTCCTCTCTCTAATATACCCTTATTTCTGTTCTATCTAGCGTTAGGGGTTATAAAAAGAAGATCCTAGAAAATATCAAACACCAACTATAAAAATGAATCCTTAATTACTGTCCACCAGAAACCACCAATTGTGAAGAAATACACTTTATCTTCTTTATCATAAGTTTTAAAGGACTCTCTTCAATAGCTTCCTGACTGGACTGTTCTTTTTTCTTCTGTGTTCTTTTTCCTTGTGTGTGTGTGTGTGTGTGTGTGTGTGTGTGTGTGTGTGTGTGTGTGTGTGTGTGCATGAGGGTGAGTGTGTGTGACTTCCTGTGATTAATACCTTCCTGTGTTGTTAACCATTCATATTTGCTGTGGATTTACTCACAACAAACAGATAAACTGAATTGTGAGTATCTTTTTTTTGGTGTCTGTTTTGTTTTTCTTTTCTGGTGGTGGGTTTAGCATGTATGTAAATCCAACACTACCATCGAGTCACATCTCTAGCTTAGACAGGGTTTTGAATTCTTTAACACTAGTTATTTCTCTCCATATTACTGTAACATTATAATGTTTTTATTGTACTCCTGATCTGTTACTGAAATTTTATTTCTATTTACTCCAAATTTATGTAGGTGCTAAGCAACGTCAACCCATTGCTGATATTTTTTGTCAATAAGGCAAGTTGATCAATAAATGACTTTTTTTTTCTGACTAGTGCCATATTGTGTTTTCTTGAAGACTTGTATCTTATGAGCCGGAGCAGAAACTTGTAATGTACACTTGAGGAGGGTTTTTTTGGGATTTGGAGGGTATTTCAGTGTATTAAATGAATGTCAGGTGCCTGATGTTCTATCAGGGTAATGGTGCTCCTTAAGCTACATGTTCATCTTTATTTTCTCCTACACTTTTCATAACAATATTTTTCAGTACCACAGAGCAAATGTTACAGGTTCTTAGCTTTTAAACTCTCAGTAAACACCAAAGTCTCAATTTTGGACTTCAGTGCAGCCTCTTCTCTAAAAGCTAGTCAGAGGATGCTTAGTCCTGTGAGCCCAATCCTTTCTTTTTATTCCAAGCATGGAGGGAAGCTGGCATTCCCTGTAAGGGTTTTGCAATTAGAGATTCTGGTGTCAGCAGATCTTACTTGTCACCCTATTGAGTTTGCTCATCTGTAATAGCAAGTGAAAGAGTGGTAATCAGTACCATGATGGCTCAAAAGAAGTCTAGAACACCACTGCATTCTGCCCCCTTGTGGGTGCCATCCCTGTCACACTTTGAAGAGAAACAGTGCTCCTTCCAGGAAGCTGCTGGGAATTGAACTGCACTCCTCTGCATGCTGTCAGACCCAGCCTCCAGGTCTGGACTGACTCTCCTTAAGGATAGTCACTTACCCTCCTGGCCCCAGTCCCTAATTCTCTCTCAGTTCTCCACAAAACAGGAGACTCTCTTTATTTTTTGTGCCAAATGATGCCAGCTTCATTTCAAATATCCTGATAAACTAAACTGGTTGGGTCTTAAAATAATTTCTTTCTCTCAAACACCTATTTATCAGGAAAACTGTCAGTGAGAATGGCTGAGACATCTAGTCTGGGCGAGTTTCCCATGATTAAGGGCAGGGAATATGAAGATAAGGCCAACTTATTAATATACTTCCAAAGTCTAGTTTTAATTGGCATCTCTAATGCTGTGCAGAAGAAATGTGAAATTGTGAGGTGACTTTACAGATTAATATAAGAGGTGAGTCTAGAAAATCAGGAGCTGTCTATTGAGAACAGCACTGGACCATGGCCCTCCTTTGAGGATTTACACTTTAAAGCTGAGATAAACTGTAAAAAAATTATGTCTTTCTGAAATTTATGCCATGGAACGTCCACATAATATCTTAGTTCATTTGTGTGATGTTTTTATACATGGCTGTAAATGCTTTTATGTTAACCTGTGTGTGCTAGTAAGTGTTTGCCTTCTTAACATGAAGCTAAAGTCACCTGGGAAGAGGGAACCTCAAATTGGATCTGTCTACATTAGATGAGGCTATAGCCATGTTTATTTGTTTTCTTAGAAATTTTTCTTTAAATTTTCCATCTTATGTGACCTGAAAGTATCCATCTCCCTGTTTATCCTCCTACCATCGAACTCAGAGACACAGTGAAACTAACAGAAGTTATGGGCCAAATGAATTTAACAGATACCTATAGAACATCACCCAAAAACAAGAACACACATAATAATCACTCATTCTTAAGTGTATATTAGGCAAAAAAAACATGGAATACCCATGATACAATTCATTGATACTATCCATTATCTCTACCTATGGTCAGGATTATTTTTCTGATTTTTCTTTGTATAGATTCCTGATTCTTGAAGGAGAGAGCTCGATAAAGGCATCCTCTTTAATCTTTAATTCTCTGAGTCTCTCACTCTCTGTGCATTGTCCAGTTGTGTCTTTCTGTGATTATTACCAGTTTTGTAGGAAACTCACCTCTGATGAAGGCTGAGGCATATATACTAACATATGGGTGGAGCCATTAGGATTCATGAGAAGTCATTTTACTGCTCTGGTTATTTAACAAAATTTATGATGGCAGATTTTCACTTAGTGTTTTATGACCTTTCTAGACTCAGATGCTTGGCCTGATATTTCCCTCCACATTTAACCCTCCTATTTTAGTGTCTTCTTCATTCCTTTATACCACTATATTCTACTTCCGCTTCCTTGGAAGAGCTCCTCCTTCTTTATGGTTCCTTACTAAATAGCTCATCTCTGTTACCCTAAATGAAAAACAAACATATATAAACCTTACAAGCTAACTCCATACATAGGTGAAAACATTCCATTTGTGTCGTTCTGGGTGTGATTTGACTGTTGGATATTTTCCCTTTTTTTGTTTTTGTTTTTGTTTTTTTTTTTTGATACTTCAATCCTTCTTTTTTAAAAAAATATTTTTATTACGTATTTTCCTCAATTACATTTCCAATGCTACACCAAAAGTTCCCCATACCTTCCTCCCCAGTTCCCTACCCACCAATTCCCATTTATTTTTTGGCTCTGGCGTTGCCCTGTACTGGGGCATATAAAGTTTGGTTGTCCAATGGGCCTCTCTTTCAGTGATGGCTGACTAGGTCACCTTTTGATACAAATGTAGCTAGAGTCCAGAGCTCCGTGGTACTGATAATTTAATAATGTGGTTCCATCTGTAGGGTTGCAGATTCCTTTAGCTTCTTGTGTACTTTCTCTAGTCCTCCATTGGGAGCCCTGTGATCCATATAATAGCTGACTGTGAGTATCCACGTCTGTGTTTGCTAGGCCCTGGCATAGTCTCACATGAGACAGCTGATTAACAGTTGATGGGAGAGGATCCAGTACTCAGTGAGTGGTGCTATCTCTGCAAAGATGGTGATAAAATATATAAGAAAGCAACCTGAGGGTAGTGTTTGAAAAATGAGTCAGTGTTTAAGAGAACTGGCTGCTCTCTTAGAAGGTCAGGATTTGAATCACAGAACTCAGGTGGCAGCTCACAGCCTCATGAATCTCCAATATCAAGGGACCAAGCTCCCTCTTATGGACTCTGTGAACCCTGGACAAAAAAGGCCCACAGACATTCACGCAAACAAAACATTTTTATATATACATATATGTTATTAAAATAAAAGTTAAAAGGCATTTTTAAATTTTGTAAGTAGAAAAGCTGAGAAAACTGTGTTGAGAAACAAGCCAATAAGCAGCCTTGCTCCATGTACCCTGCCTATAATCCTACATGGGTTCCTGCCCTGATTTCACTCAGTGATGGAGTGTGATGTGGAAGAATCACACAAACTAATCTTTTTCAAAAGAGAAGGGAGGAGAGGGGGATTGGAATGGGGATTTGTTGATGGGAAACTGTGAAGGAAGTTATCATTTAAATTGTAAATAGATAACTAAATTAATGATGAAAAAAATAAGTCCTGTCAAGAACTCCAATGTGACAGTGTGAAACTGCTAATCTACAACCTGCTAAACTCACATGTGTGGGGTGTGGGCATGCAAGTGTTCTGTCTGAGCCTGCAGGCCACTTAAATCCTCAAAAACCCTGTGGAGTTCAACCCTGACTTCCTGGCACAGATGATCCCCAAAGTGTATTGGGAAGTGCTTGTGCAGGTAGCAGACACCTCAATCTTGGCCCAGGTACACAAATAGCCAACTAGCTGCTATGAACAGGACAAGATACTTTTGAGGAAGATGTACCCACGTGTGCCTTGAGATTGATGTACTGAATGGTACTCTGCAATGGTCAGAATCCAGTGTTCTTTTCCCCATCATCCACAGGATCACCAATATGCTGTAGAATGATGAGGAGACAGAGAGGTAACCTTGCTAGCCACCACAATGCGATGTGGGAATGGGTATCCAGATGGAGGAAGACCCTCATGAAACAGTGGGGAGGGGTTGGGATAGAGGGTTTCTGGAAGGGTGGGAAACTGAAAACGGACATCATTTGAAATGTATATAAAGAAAATATACAATTAAAAAAAGACCAACCAAAGAGTACATAGGGCGGGGCCCATGGCTGCAGCTTCATATGTAGCAGAGAATGGCCTATTTGGACACCAGTGAGAGGTGAAGCTCCTGTTCAAGAGAAGGCTCTATACCCCAGTGTAAGGGAATGTCAGGACTAGGAAGTAGGAGTGGGTATTTTGTTGATTACTGAGAGGAGGGATGGCATAGTGGGTTTTCAGAGGGGAAACCAGGGAAGGGGATAAGATTTGAAATGAAAATAAAGAAAATGCCTCATAAAATAAAATAAAATAAAATAAAACAAAATAGATTGAAAACAACCACCTAGACACAATAAGTTAATAGCAGAATAATAAATAAGACAGTGTAGTGGTGCATACCTTTTATCCCTGCTCTTGGTAGGCAGAGGCAGGGGCAGGCAAATTTATGAGTTCAAGGCCAGCCTGATCTCCAGATTGAATTCCATGACAACCAGGGCTAAACAGAGAATCCCTGCCTCGAAAAAACAAAAAACAATAAACAAATAAAGAGAAAATGAATGACACACAGGCATACAGAAGAGGACTGGTCCCAAAGACAGCGCTGTCCTAAATATACTAGAGCACATTGCTTCACAAAATGAATTCTGAACATGCTCTCACATAGTGCATTTGAATATACTTTCTAGGTTAACCCCATATGATCACAAGAAACAAAAGGTAACAAGAAGATCAGAGTCAGAAGTATATCTCAGACTCATGTCAAAGACAGTCTGGGAGGCACACCATGCTTCGGTTTTCAAAGTTCAATAGAGTGGTTCTCCACCTTTTTAATACTGCGGTTCCTTCATATATATACTTCCTTATGCTGTGTGGTGCCCCAACCGTAAAACTATTTTTTGCTGCTTCATAACTGAAATGTCCTACTGATATGAATTGTAACATACATTTCTGACATACAGATAGTCTTAGACAACTCCTGTGAAATTTGTCACAAGGACTAGCAACCTACAGGTTGCCAACCACAGTGCCAGCAACTAGGAAAACTAGCCAGCCCCTTGATTTTTACAATGTTGCCTTCCGTAACTGTGGTAGAATAGATGTGCTCTATTTTAGTGGTCTAAGCATGTGAGGATCTGTAACACTACCTGGAAACACACATACCAAATTGGATGAGGGAGTCTATTTTTTCTGTCCTGGACCTTGCAGGTTTGAGTCAGCTCTAACGAAATAGAAGTGAAAGGATACTGGATGAATTCCTACTCAAAGTCTTTGGAGACAACAGGGATTTTATTGGGTTCTCATGGAGAATGGGAGAGTGTTTGTGCTCCATTAAAAAGGTACTCACATTCACTATTTTGATGCCTTTCTTTCTATTTGAGTGTGCTTTGTACTTTTGTCTGCTATGTGTTGTGTTCTGTGTTCTTTGTTACTAACTCTAGGGTTCTTCCCATACTTGGAAAATGAAAGTCAGTTTGAAAACCTTTCATATTTGTTCTCTGTATAGAAACTCTCTCTCTCTCTCTCTCTCTCTCTCTCTCTCTCTCTCTCTCTCTCTCTCTCTCTCTCTCTCTCTCTCTCTTTGAGTTTTCAAGACAGTGTTTCTCTGTGTAGCCATGTTGTTCTGGAAATTACCCTGTAGACCAGGTTGGCCTCGAACTTAGAAATTCACCTGTCTCTGCTTTTCGAGTGCTGGGGTTAAAGGTGTTTGCCACCACCACTTGGAAATATGATTCTTTTAAAAAATTAGATTATGAGTCCTTTGTACCAAAAATGAGATCAAAATTTCAAGGAAGGTACTTTTAATTGAAAATGCATCTTTCTGATAAAAAAAATGGGGTAATCCATGGAGATACAGAAGGTTGAAAATGACCCAAAAGGTATTGTTCTTCAACTAATTCCTTATCAGCTTGTAATTTTCTGAGGATATTGGCCACTGAGGCTTGAAGTATCAAAAACCCATCAGGCTATCTCTCTCTCATTCTTTCTCTCTCTTTTTCATTCTTTCACTCTCTCTCATTTTTTCTCTCTCCTCATTCTCTCTCTCTTTCTCTCTCTCTTTCTCTCTCTTTCTCTCTCTTTCTCTCTCTTTCTCTCTCTCTCTCTCTCTCTCTCTCTCTCTCCCTCTCTCTCTCTCTCTCTCTCTCTCTCTCTCTCTCTCTCTCTCTCTCTCTCTCGTTTTAAGCCATTCATCCAGTGGTTGACATCTAATGTTAATCCATTTCTTGTCTATTTCACACAGTGAGGCAATCAATATTGATGATATGACTGTGAAATGGTCCTTCTTACTTTTTTTTTCTTTTGCTTTTTTGAGACAGGCATGCCATGGACTCATTCATAACAGTTTTTCCCTCTAGAATAAGTTTGCATGCTTTAGCACTTGATAATAATCTCGATTGTTGATTTATTTTAATATCTGTGAGTTTCTGCAGTAACTGATTCTATTAGTTAGTGATTAGTTGCTGTGAAAAGACACCATGACCAAGGCCACTCATAAGAGACTCATTTCATTAGGGCTTTTCTACATTTCATTACACGTTCAGAGGTTCACTCCATGATCATCAAGGCAAAAAATATGGCACTGTCTAGGCAGACATGGTGGTGGAGAGGAAGTTTCGATTATGCACCTTCATCCAAATGCTTCGAGGAAAAACTATGTATTTTGCAAACAGGGAGGGTCTCTTCCACACTGGTAGAGCTTTAAAGCCCCAGAGTGATATGCTTCCTCCTGCAAGGCCAGACCTACTCCTACAAAGCCACACATCCTCATAGGCCAACTATATTTAGAATGCCACACTGGTTTCATAGCAACTTGACAAGATCTAGAGTCTTCAAAGAGAAGGAGACTCAGTTGAGAAGATGCCTCCATAAGATCCAGCTGTTAGGAATTTTCTTAATTGATGGGAGAGCACCCACTCCATTGTGGGTGTTGACATCCTTGTTGTGGTAGTCCTGGGTTCTTTAAGAAAGCAAGCTAAGCAAGATTAGAGGAGCAAGACAATAAGCATCACCACTCCATAGCCTATGAATGAGCCTCTGATTCCAGGATCCTGTGTTGTTTCAGTTTCTGTCCCAACTTATTTGGTGATAAACAGCAATGTGGAAGTATAAGCTGAATAAAACCTTTGCTATGGAATTTGCTCTTTGGACATGGTGAATCCTTACAACAATAAAAAACAGTAAGGTATTCTTAGGGAAAAAATGTCTAACAGTGCCAATGTCACTTGTCTTATAACCACAAATAATAATGTGTAGACATTTTATTTTTACTTAGAGATAAGCTATACTCATGTACCTACCTGAGATGTAATTGTTCTAGTTTTCTTCTTTCTCACCATGTAGAATACTACAATAAAAAATAACTTGGAAATAAAAAGGATACAGATTGTCACTGAGGAAGACAAAAAAGAAAGTTGAGTCAGTAACAGCAAACACTGCTTATTGGCTTGCCACTGTCTTAGCCACTGTTCTATTGCTATGTAGAGACACATTTGGTGACGGCAACTATTAGAAAACAAGGCATTCTTTGTGTAGAGAAAGGCCATTGACTTGTTTGAGTTAATTTTATATCCAGCTACTTCACCGAAACTGTTTATCAGGTTTTGGTGTTCTCTGGTGGAATTTTTAGGGTCACTTATATATACTATCATATCATCTGCAAAAAGTGATATTTTTACTTCCTCTTTTCCAATTTATATCCACTTGATCTCCTTTTGTTGTCAAATTGCTCTGGCTCATTCTTCAAGTACTATATAATAAACAGGATGAGAAAGAATTTAGGGAAACAACACCCTTCTCAATAGTCACAAATAATAAAAAATATCTCGGCGTGACTCTAACTAAAGAAGTGAAAGATCTGTGTGATAAAAACTTCAAGTCTCTGAAGAAAGAAATTAAAGAAGATCTCAGAAGATGGAAAGATCTCCCATGCTCATGGATTGGCAGGATCAACATTTTAAAAATGGCTATCTTGCCAAAAGCAATCTACAGTTTCAATGCAATCCCCATCAAAATTCCAACTCAATTCTTCAACGAATTAGAAGGAGCAATTTGCAAATTCATCTGGAATAACAAAAAACCTAGGATAGCAAAAACTCATGTCAAGGATAAAAGAACCTCTGGTGGAATCACCATGCCAGACCTAAAGCTTTACTACAAAGCAATTGTGATAAAAACTGCATGATACTGGTATAGAGACAGACAAGTACACCAATGGAACAGATTTGAAGACCCAGAAATGAACCCACACACCTATGGTCACTTGATCTTCGACAAGAGAGCTAAAACCATCCAGTGGAAGAAAGACAGCATTTTCAACAATTGGTGCTGGCACAACTGGTTGTTATCATGTAGAAGAATGCGAATCGATCCATACATATCTCCTTGTAGTAAGGTCAAATCTAAGTGGATCAAGGAACTTCACATAAAACCAGAGACACTGAAACTTATAGAGGAGAAAGTGGGGAAAAGCATTGAAGATATGGGCACAGGGGAAAAATTCCTGAACGGAAGAGCAATGGCTTGTGCTGTAAGATCGAAAATTGACAAACGGAACCTAATGAAACTCCAAATTTTCTGCAAGGCAAAAGGCACCATCAATAAGACAAAAAGACCACCAACAGATTAAGAAAGGATCTTTACCTATCCTAAATCAGATAGGGGACTAATATCCAACATATATAAAGAACTCAAGAAGGTGGACTTCAGAAAATCAAATAACCCCATTAAAAATGGGGCTCAGAACTGAACAAAGAATTCTCACCTGAGGAATACCGAATGGCAGAGAAGCACTTGAAAAAAATGTTCAACATCCTTAATCATCAGGGAAATGCAAATCAAAACAACCCTGAGATTCCACCTCACACCAGTCAGAATGGCTAAGATCAAAAATTCAGGTGACAGCAGATGCTGGCGTGGATGTGGAGAAAGAGGAACACTCCTCCATTGTTGGTGGGATTGCAGGCTTGTACAACCACTCTGGAAATCAGTCTGGCGGTTCCTCTGAAAATTGGTCATAGTACTACCAGAGGATCCAGCAATACCTCTCCAGGGCATATATCCAGAAGATGCCCCAACTGGTAAGAAGGACACATGCTCCACTATGTTCATCGCCACCTTATTTATAATAGTCAGAAGCTGGAAAGAACTCAGATACCCCTCAACAGAGGAATGGATACAGAAAATGTGGTACATCTACACAATGGAGTACTACTCAGCTATTAAAAAGAATGAATTTATGAAATTACTAGCCAAATGGATGGACCTGGAGGGCATCATCCTGAGTGAGGTAACACATTCACAAAGGAACTCACACAATATGTACTCACTGATAAGTGGATATTAGCCCAAAACCTAGGATACCCAAGATATAAGATACAATTTCCTAAACACATGAAACTCAAGAAAAATGAAGACTGAAGTGTGGACACTATTCCTCTCCTTAGAAGTGGGAACAAAACTCCCATGGAAGGAGTTACAAAGTTTGGAGCTGAGATGAAAGGATGGACCATGTAGAGACTGCCATATCCAGGGATTCACCCCATAATCAGCATCCAAAAGCTGACACCATTGCATACACTAGCAAGATTTTATCGAAAGGACCCAGATGTAGCTGTCTCTTGTGAGACTATGCGGGGCCTAGCAAACACAGATGTGGATGCTCACAGTCAGCTAATGGATGGATCACAGAGCTCCCAATGGAGGAGTTAGATAAAGTACCCAGGGAACTAAAGGGATCTGCAACCCTATAGGTGGAACAACATTATGAACTAACCAGTACCCCGGAGCTCTTGACTCTAGCTGCATATGTATCAAAAGATGGCCTAGTCAGCTATCACTGGAAAGAGAGGACCATTGGACACGCAAACTTTATATGCCCCAGTACAGGGGAATGCCAGGGCCAAAAAGGGGGAGTGGGTGGTTAGGGGAGTAGGGGTGGGTGGGTATTGGGGACTTTTGGTATAGCATTTGAAATGTAAATGAGCTAAATACCTAATAAAAAAATGGGAAAAAAAAGAAAAAGAAGAAAACACGGCATTTAACTGGAGGCTTGCTTACATTTTCAGAAGATTGTACAATCATCACGAGAGAGACCCCATCACTGGAGCAATAGAGAACTATTGATCCTTAGGCAAAGAGATAGATTCTGCCATTGCATTGGCTTCTTGAAAACTCAAACTCATCCTAGTTGATACGCCCACTTTCTCCAATGAAGCCACACCTTCTCTTATTCCTTCTAAATTTAAACTCACTGCCACTTCCTGGTGACTAAATATTCATATATATGTGTCTATAGGTGACTTTATTATTCAAACCACCACTTTTCCCATGGCTCGTTCAGCTATTTTTTTTAAATACAGCCTAAAAGGCTCCCATTTACTAAGGACTACTGATGAGCTTAGCCACAGTGATGGGCCCTCCCACATCAATCATTAGCCAAGAGAATATCCCATAGACTTACCTAATGAACAAGTAAGTGAATAGAGATTGATCTTCAATTGTTCTCTCTTCTCAGGTAACTGTGGATTGTCAAAATTGGAAAAAAAATAATATCCCATCACAGTAATGTTTAACTTACACCATAACCTACAAAAACTTTACTCAACACCATCTATTGCATTCTGCCCCTGCATAGACACACTTCCATGTATGGCATAAGTGAAGGGTGACTACCTCCATCAGCAAGGATACTCAATAATAGGTGACATGAGCTGAATATTTCCTATAGCCTCACAACCCCGAAATTCTACTGTGTATTACACTTACTGGGGGACTTGCCAATCTGTCCAATTTTATGCCACCAAAGCTATGACAAAAAGACTCCTCATCAAGAAATCTAATGAATTTTACCTGATTTCTTTCTCCTGAGGCAACTGAGTATTATCCCTTCATGTTTATATTGGTGTTTGATTCATCTGTAATAAACCCACTACTATTTACAGCTACATCACAGGAGGTATGACAAATACCATCTCCCATGAGTTGGCCAAACCTTTTCAGCAGCTTTTTTTGTAGTATCCTTTCTATAATAAAAAATACATTGATTTCTTTATTTTTAAGTGTGTAATTTAATGATTCTAACACATTTTCATCTCCTTCCATTTCCCCTCATTTTCTGCTACTTCATATGATATTGCAATCTATTAAAATACAGTAGTGAATACAGTGGAAAAAACAGTGTGGGAAGAATCAAAGTTCTTTATTACAAAGACAACAGATACACTGGCAGAATCTTCCAGGTACAACTATTTGGTAACTTTCGGTCTAATGTTAGCATGATTCTTCTAGAAAAAAGCTTAAAGAATTAAGGCATGGTTACAATGGACCAGAAAAGTCAGTATCACTAGTGAGACACACTCATGTAAATAATTTTCATCACTGTTCCGATATGCCTAGCAACAAGGAAAACAGGTCCATAGTCACAAGAGTATAAAAGGGGCATGAAGCAGAACAGTTGTCCAACTTATTATTACCCAGTAAGCATCAACACAGGAAGTGACCAAAGACAATAAATAACTTCCAAGACATGTTCCCAATATCAGAATTCCTTTACAAGTGTCTCACCCCTTCAATGCACACCCATCAATCAATTAACTCATTGATTAAAGCCCTCAGGGTCCAATCACTTTTCAGATTGTGTATAGTGTTCTATCTTTGAACATTGTATTTGGGGCCAAAACCTTCATCAAAGAACCACGACTGACATTGCAAACCCATTTCACACAATTCTTTATGTTACAAAAAGTGATAGGATCTATCTGTCTCTTTAAGAATATCTCTGTATAGCAGTTACAAAAGCAAAACGTCCAGGCCAACAGAATCATCACCTCCATGAGGTATTTTAAAATATGAGTTCAAGAAGAAGGAAAGTGCAATGAAAGTTAAGGTTCTTGATCCCACAACCCTCTATTTTAAAGCCATAGGTTGGACCCAGAAGTTTAGGTCAAAAGTGTAAATTTCACCTATACTACAACCATCTGTGATGATTTCTAGCCATCTCCAGTTTCAGTGTGGTATTTAGTCCCACCATCTGCATCACAGCATATTGCCTAGTGTGAAATAGTGCCAGCAGTTGATTGCAAACCCCACTATGCGTTGACTTGGATGTAAAATGAGACATCTATAATATAGACACACTTGTACACACACACATACTCACAGAAAGAGGCAAGAAGTAGAGGAGCTGAGTCTTAGGATCCCTCAATGAAGAGATAGTGGAAATCTTGTAAGGTAGAGAGGTCATTGAGAAACTGTATGTCTCTATCTGCACAAAATCAGGCCAGTCTGCCTTCCATCAATAAGTGGTAGGTTCTCACTATCAATCATCCCCATCTGAGAATGTATGGACAGTTAATGAAAGATGGAGAGTCAGTTTTCATCAAAGGTATGCCCTTTGAAGGTTATAGGTTGGCCAGGCACTACTGGTAGCTCCATGTCCAAGAGTTTATGGGCAACACAATTGATTTGAATGGGTTTTATCAAAAGGGAGAAAAGGAGACATGAAGTTGGAAGGAGGATTAAGGTGGGAATGGATCTGGTTTTGGTCCGGGAGGAGTTATTAAGAGAACTGGAAAATAAATTCCATCAAAATACATTGTATGAATTTCTCAAGGAATTAATGAATGTAGTTCTTAATATATAATGTCTGTACTGAACATATACAGACGACTTATATTTCCATCTCCTAAATAACAAACCCTTGTATAGCAGTTTCATTACATTAAGGGCAATAGTAATCCAGAGATTATTTAAAATAAAGAAGGATCAGAGGTGATGGCCCAGGGGCAAATTCATGCCTGTGTTTATTTACTTACAACACCAGTGCTTAGGATTTTGGGAGCGGCAGAGACAGGAAGATGAATATGACTTCCCGAAAGCCAGCCTCACTATTAGCTCAGCAGGAAACCCTATCAAAAGCAGATAAATTAGGGAGTGAAGGAGCAAATCATACTATGCCCTTCCCTAGCCTCTGAACTTACCTGTACAGATCTGTGTGCAGAAACACATGAATATAATTCAAATATACAAGAGCTTATCTTGCATAGCTTATAAGCAGTGTTCTGTTATCTTAGCCTAGAGTCCTGAGGACTTTATATCATTAGAGTTCCTGAAGCAAACTCCCCAGATATAGCAGATGGGTATATGTTGTTACTATGCAAAGAGACCTCAGTTAAGTGTGTGTGTCAGTGATTCCAAAACAGCTTTTCTTCTCTACCTTTCTTTATATGGCACAGAACGACCTGTAAATAATTAAAATATGAAAACAAAGCTTTTTCACGAATTTAGGCTTGTGTTAAAATAATATTTATAACATTTTACTAAATGGAAGGGAAATCTTCAGCTCCCAGGAACAATCCTGTAGGCTTCTGTTTTGTCCCATTATGAACAAAATTAATTGCACATTGACAATTCTCACGGTTTTAACTAAATCAGGATGAAGGGATATGTTTCCATACAAATAAGTAATGCCAAAGTGATTAATCAAGTAGAAATGTGGCAGGGTTAGGATGCCTTTGGCTGATGTGACAATGATGACTGATTAGTCTCTTGTTATGCAAATAACCCTAACCTCTAAGAAAAGAAAAGTAATGATATAGAATATTCCAAGAAGTGGCATGGACAATTATTACTTGATTTCAATTTCTTTTACATACTTTATTAGTTTGAATAATTGTGGCTCACAGAAGATCAAATATTCAAAGGAGTTATTTTTCCAGGTGGTGGGATGTTTAGAAAGAATTAGGATTTGTGTTTTCATTAAAAGTGATTTGGCACTGGGCTTGAAATATCAAACACACTTTGGCATATCAAAAACTCTCTCTCATTCTTTCTTTCTCTCTCTCTCTCTCTCTGTCACTGTCTCTCTCTCTCTCTCATGTTTTAAGCCATCCATCCAGTGGTTGACATCTAGTACTAATCCATCGCATGTTTATTGCACACAGTAAGGCAATCAACATTTATGATATGGATGTGAAATGGTCCTTCTTGCATTTTTTTTTTTTTTTTAGTTAACTCAACCTGGGAATATAGAACCGCAGATAAAGAACTGCCTCCATCACATTGGTCAGTTGCCACACCTGTAAGGAATGATCTTTTTTGGATGGCTGATGTTGAAGGGTCTAGCCCACTATGGGTAGTGTCAACATCTATGAAAAAAATATACAAGGTGTGGTGGTTATCGTGTAAGGGCCTGAAATTAATTTTTCTGGAAGAACTAAAGATCTATATGGCATGAAAAATTAAAGTGCCTGATAATTTGTAAGTAAATTCCATACATACCAGCATTCAATATTTTGTCTACCCATATTTCAAAAGTAAAATTATCAAATCTATTTCACCCTGTTTTACTGCATTTAATCTATTAAATTACTTGTAACCAGAAATACTAATAAATTTTAAAGGCCTTTAAAACATGACTGGTTGATATTGTGTTTAACTTCATCACAACTTTGTAAGCAGGAACAAGAGCTAGATTGCCTTCTCATTTTCCAAAGAATCCATGATTCACAGTTGCAAATAGCTTCAATACAAGGTACTTAACCCTGTAAAATTCCTGCTTTGTTTGAATAAAATATTTATTGCTCTAACTTTGGGTTTTCATAAACAGAATTTTGATGTGCTATCCAATGTGCTGCCTCAAAGAGTCTGGCACAATTTCTGACACTAAGAACAGTTTGAAGATAACCAGGGAAAGGTTGGAAAAGGGAAAATAACCACCAAGGATGTTGGTGAGTCAGAAACTGAAGGCTTTCACAGGAGGAAAATAAAAACAAAAACAAAACAAACAATCAACAAATGAATAAACAGAAACCCAACCACCAAAATGATAAAAACAATGCAGGAGTGTATTACTTGGGCAGAATGTGACTCAAGTCATCAGGACATTTCAGTAGGGATTATATTTTGTATTTCGAGAAGGCCATATGAAAACTTAAAGCCTAGATGGTTAATGTCTCTGGTGTAATTAGGGAAGGAACCAGCATGAGTGGGGTTCTATGATGCAAGCTGAACTAAGTGATGTCACAGAGCACTGGCCATAGATTGCACATCTATTCCACTTGGAGGCACTAGAATCCCTAGAAGGTGTGTCCACTATTTTCCCAGTGGTGTATGAAAGGCAGGCCAGCTCCTGAAGCCCAACGTTGTTCCTCAAGTTTTTTTTGCCTGGTCTGTATCAAAAGACAGAATCTTGACGACTAAGACATTTTCTTTGGGTAAGTACATTTATGAAGTGAATGGGACCCTCATAGCTATAGAAAGCTGAAAGTTTTCCCTCCCACACTGAGTAACTGTACATTCTAAATTCTCCCATGTTTGGGGCCAGGGGCATGGTTGATCCAGTTTAGTTGATCTCCTGAATTTATTATCCTTGCTAACAATATCTCCTTCACAATTCCATTAAAATGTCAAAGCTCTTCTTTGTCCGTATGTATTTTAGAAAATGTTAGTTCTAAATGGCTGATATTGCCTGGACTTGTTGAGGCCAGAGTTGCAGTGGCAAATAATCACCAAATAATCCTGAGGCTGGGTCAGGTGACATAATACAGAAGGCCAGTGGTGTGCTGTGTCCCTGGGATATTTGTGAATATTGCCACCTAATTCAGAGCTTGCAGGTACAAGAGAGGGTAGGTGACAACTCTGACTCATTTTCTTTATTCTTTAATCCTTGATCATTTTGTAAAAGGCATACCAACTTCCACATTGACATAGACATGCAAGGAGATGTTCCTCAGCAGAGGCAAATTAGCTCAGGGCTGAAGACATATTCATCTGAGTATGTTATTCTGAGCTCTCGAGAATTACTTGTTAATTTCCCTTCGATAATTTCCTTGTTTCCCTTATTTATTTATTTATTTATTTATTTATTTATTTATTTATTTATTGTTTTGTTTGTTCATTTTTTCTTTGGATGGGTGATTAATTTTAATTTGAGTTTTTTTTTGTGTAGCTTTGGCTGTTAGGAAAATCACTCTGTAGAATAGACTAGCCTTTATCTCACTAAGGTTTGCCTCCCTCTGCCTCTTGAGTACTAGGATTTAAGACTTGGGTCACTAACACCTCCTATTAACTTCTGATTTGATTGTTTGTTTTGTTTTTTGTTTGTTTTTCATTTTTGTTTTTTTTTGTTTTGTTTGTTTGTTTGTTTGTTTTTTGTTGTTGTTGTTGTTTTTTTTTTGTTTAAGTTGTTAATGTTGTTGCTGATTTGGAGACATGGTTCCTTTGTCTACCACTGGCTGCCCTGGAACTCACTTTGTAGACCAGGCTGGTCTCTAAGTCAGAAATCTGCCTTATCCTCCCTTCTGAATGCTGAGTTTAAATGCTTGTGCCACCATAGCTGGATTATGAACTTCTTATTTGGATCAAATTAAGTTTAGAAGCCCAAACATGTTTAGCATAGCCTTCTTGACCTACTCAAAAATTCCATTAGAGAAGAGCATTTCTCCAGCATTCTCTCCCATCCTACACTCATTGCCTTTCAGTAACTCATATATATGACAGTAGCAACAGCATTGTGTCTGGTGTAAAGAGGCAATACCTTCAATCCAAGGCAATGGGCAAGTATGATATTTGAACACAGAATGATACCCACAAGACATCTGCACAGGGTTGGTGTGGTCTACCACACCAGGGCTACAGCCATGTAGAAGACAATACCTCTGAAGAGTCTTAGCATGACATCCCTCATGAAGAAGAAGAGGAGGATGTCTTCTTCCAACGTCTTGAGGAATATTGTTGGCTGCAGAATTTCTCAAGGTTGGAAGGAAGGTAATGAGCCTGTCACTCAATGGAAGACCATAGTTCTAGGTCAACTGCCAACAAACCCTTCTCTTTATTTGGTGAAGTATGATGGAAATGACAGCGTCTATGGACAGGAGCTCTACAATGATGACAGGATTTTAAACCTTAAGGTTTTGCCTCCCAAAGTAAGATTTCCTCAGGTAAGGGATGCCCACCTCCCCAGAGCCCTGGTTGGCAGAGCGGTACAACACAAATTTAAGGGTAAAGATGGCTCTGAGGACAACTGGAGGAGGGTTGTGCTAGCCCAGGTGCCAATCATGAAGGATTTGTTTTACAGTACCTACAAGAAGGATCCAGCTCTCTACTTCTATCAGCTCCTGGATGACTACAAGAAAGGGAACCTCCACATCATTCCAGACACTCCTCTGGCTGAGGAGAGATCAGGAGATGACAGTGATGTGTTGATAGGTAACTGGGTGCAGTACACCAGAAAAGGTGGTTCCAAATAGTTCAGAAAGGTTGTTTACCAAATTCTAGCCAATCCTTCACATTCAATTTCACATTTGCAAAGTGTCACAGAAATGCTGCTTATGACCAGAGTGCTTAAACTTCCTTATTCTCATGAAGTTTGTCACATTACCTCCTTGATGAAGGGCACAACCATCCTACTTCTGTGCAAAATTGCCCAAGCTCCTCCCCTATCTTACTTTAGGAAGATTTAGACATTCACAACAGAGAGTACTCCAACCTGTGTTGAGCACAGTGTGTTTGAGGAAATCCCCCAGATTCACCATCTTTCCAGTGTATGTCCTACCTATAACTTCTAATTTCCATGGTCTGGGAAGCACTGTTCTGACCTAAGAGATTTCTGAACACTCTGGACTGAAATCCCAAACAGAAGAGTATCAAGGTAAGGGTAAATCAGATTACTATCTTTGTTTTGTTACCTTAGACAGAGACATCATGGCCTCCATGCAGAGGAATGTGTGGATGGACATATATTTAAGGAAGACACTAAACCAGAAAATACTACATTACACCCTCTTAAAAGACTTCTAAGATTGTTGTCATGCCTACCACTGACATTCAGATGATGTGTATTCTTGATTGTGATTTCATGTTTGGAGCTGATGAAGGAGTAAGTACCTGGAATGTCCTAGAATTCTCAAGGTATCAATCAGTGTTCAATTTCTGATCAATAGTGCTTCAGACATAGGAATAACAGGATAAAACTATTCTATACAATCCTATGAAGCTCCTATCACCATCCTCCTATTTTAGAGAATCTTAGATCTATCACTAATCCTGAGACAGGCAGAAACAATTCTTCTCCTGCACATAGGGGTACTGCATATGTCTCCCCTTACCCAAAGTATTCAACTTACTGTCTTTTACTGAATTGGCTTTTAGACTATACCTGAAATATTCCACTTTTCAACAAAGGATCTACCAGCCCTCCCTGTTCTAATAGATAGCTACATTCCACCAATATCCAAAGGGTTCTCAGGCATTCTAAATATGCCCCTGTGGGAGTAAACTTACTAAGTCTATTTAATTGGGCCTCAGATCCTTCTGCTTTGACCAAAAGGATTTCAATCTACTGACTCTGAGTTACCAGGGGCCTCAGATCTCATTTTCCCCAAGTGGTCATCAGATGTCCCTTTCTGACCAATAATGACCTTGCAATGTTCTCCTCTGATGCAGACACTTAGACACCCCCCCTCCAATTTTAACTCCCAAATGGACCTCCAGACCACCCAAGCTTAAAGTACCTGAGCCGAACATTAAGAAGTACAGCCCAGAACAAAAGCTCATTTCCTCAAGGCAGAAACTAAAATGATGTTCTCCTCACCATTCATACCTAGACCCAGGAGATGAACATATGCCTGAGAAGAAGAACTAGTGTGGAACTGTCAGCCAGGTTTTTGATGAGTGCTCAGACTGCTTCCTGATCCGGCACCACATTTACTATAGTGGACAGATGCTCTAGTCTCTGATGAGGAGTTGCTAGCTGTTAGGAAAAACCTGGAATGGGCTCCACTGCATGAGGTAAGCTGTGTCTTTGATCTCACGTCAAGGAAAGAACATGCAAATTTGAACTCTACCCAACCAAACATACTAGTTTACCTGTACAAAGGGGATTTAGATTTCCAATTTCTCACAAAGATACCCCTCTTACCATTGAGTTCCTATCTATTTTTCATGGCTCATAGGGTCTCATTTCTTCCCAATGTCCATTACTGGCTCACTTCTGACCACTAGCCATACATCTCTGATTAGTGTTGGGGGTGTTCTCGGTATGACACTAAGGCCAACAATAGTGCCTACATGCCATTTCTGAATAATTGGATCTTAAATTCCACCATTGTCCAAGTGTACTTCTGAAAGACTTTTCTCATTACATGGGGTCTCTACAGTAGCATCTTTGTCCATCAGGCCTCTAGTTGTACCTTCTGGCCTAAGCAGGTCTTATACTTCACTTAAAGAGATGCCAAATTTACACAATGTAGACAAAGATGCATTGAGCATTCTCATACTCATTAATATAACATTCCTCCCCTCAGGTTTGAAGTCTCCAGAGCAGCAAAGAGAGTGGGGAGTAGAACTCATCATCTTTAGGTCACTCAGCATCGATGGGTTGTTTGCAACCTTAGTATACAGACATGGATGGTTGAACACAAACCTGTCAGGCTGATAAAGAACTAGACATCTACTAACGTCCTTGGAACCATGTTCAGATTGCTGCACATCCTCCTGAAGATGCCACAGATGACATGGTTCCTTGTGATTGTTGTTCTCTTCTTGTTGTTGTTGTTTTCTTTTAACTTTTGAAGAGGATACTTTATTAGTCTGTTGCTATGTTAGTCATCTCCTGGCATTAGAAACCAACATCCCACTGTTTAAATGTTTTACATTTCCTACTCTTTTTGGAAAACACAACGTATGCACATCATTTTTTCCTATTGTTTCAAAGACATACCACTATGTAATTCAACTTTACAATTGTAAACATTTGACCAATATTCACATGAATATAAATTTTATGTGTAAACTTCTTCCTGTGCTGTGTTATTTTTCACCAGATGACAGTTTCATTTGAGGTCATTTGAAAGATCGTACCTTACTATGTGTCTTTAAAAGATATATTTTGGAGCTGAGGGGTATGGCTGAATACCTTCAGCACAATAAACACCTTCTATAACATTACTATCTAGTGGATTATAAGTATCAGGTTGTACACAGTAGTAACTAAAATAATGGACAATTTGAGAAAGATTTTAGGGTGAAATCTCTCATAATATACAGAAAAAAAGGAAATCCTAGATATTAATCAAATCTATGCACACCAAATGAACATTGTGGGTTTTGTGGGTTTGTTTGTATATGTCTTTGTAGTTCGAATGTCCAACCTTTATGTCTTAATTGATGATTGTAAACAGTGCTCAGAGTGTGTGCATGTGAATTAAAGGGCACCATGTCTTTAGTGTTTAGATTAATTTCACATATAATTATCTGTCTATCTGTCATCTATGTATGTATGTATGTATGTATGTATGTATGAAGTAATGATTGAATGTATTTATATAGATATGTATGCAACTATTTCTCTATCATCTACCTATCTCTCTCTCTTTCTATTTCTCTCACCCTCTTTCTCTGTTTATCTCTTATGCATGAATATATGCATGCATGTAGCTAGGTAGGTGTGGTATTTTTAATGTAATTGTTTCCCATCGGCCCATAGGCTGTATTAGGATGATTAACCTTGTTGGACTAGGTGTTTCCTTGTTGGAGGAAGGGTGTCACTGGAGGAGGTGGGTGGTCTCACACATGTTCAAGTTAGTTATGCCCAGTAGGGCTCTGTGTGTTTGCTGTCTCTCTGTCTTTCCAAGAGTAGCTGTGATAGAGTGTTCAGTGATTCAAGGAGGGGATGTTGGTTAGATGGCATATAAAGCAGGCAAGACACATTTACATACATGTTAGAAGAAGCAAGCTTTAAGAAGCACAAACAATCACACACACACACACACACACACACACATTTGTTGGGCAGTGCAAAGCTTCAACCACTTTAAATATATACTCACATTTGGTGGATGGAACAAAGCACCAACTTTATTTTTCTCACACTGCTTATATATCTCTGCACAATCTTTCAATTAGTATAAAATTTATACTGGTTACTTTCTATTTTCTTCTAGTGAATAATTATGAGTATGTATAAGGAGAAGCATCTTCTCACTATACTTTTATGATGAGCTATTTATAAATTATGTTTATAAATATCCAATATTATTCCCAAGAACCAACACGCATTTCTAACTAAAAAACTTGTTATAGATTAAGAAGTTGTAAGCAAGTAGGGTAATTTTTATTTCAGCCAGTTTCTCTTACTGGTAGACTGAAATTTGCCGTTATACAGAAAGGATTAGTTTTTATCTATCTCAAAAATTAATCCTTCAAAAATCTTAAAAGAATCACAAAACTAAACTTATATATAAAAACCTATCATCCCTTTCTACTTTGAATCCTCAGGGTGCACATCTGTTCATTAACCATGTTTTTCTTAAATCATATCAGGAATCAGAATGAGGAAATAGGTACAAGGAAATAATAATCATCTGAACACCAGCCTGACTTTGAAAAAAAAAAGGCATGTTTTTTGTAGTAATTCTTTCCAAGATTGTGGTTGAAGTATTAATCGCATCAGCTGCAATCCGTGAGAAAGTTCGATCTAAATAACACTGTGGGTGGCAATGATATTGCCCAGTGAGGGGCTGGAACCCACCTTAAATTTTCATACAATCCATAGATTATGAGGAATGTGATGTGAGGGCAGCAAGTAGGGAGAAACTCTACAACAGCATGAGTGGTAACAGAGTGGTACCAGCTTTTAAGTGTTTAAGAGTGGTAAGAGATTTTAAGTGGTTCTCCTCACCAAGAATCCATCAAAGCCCTGTATTTTGGAGGTAAAATGTACATTCTGGGGAGCCCCTCTGCCATGCTTAATATTCTAATAAAATTAAAAATAATATTAATTTCTCATTTAATAGACCCTGCTTACAGTCCCCCCAAATTTTACTCCCCACGGTTCTTTTACTACCTCCCATCCTCTCCAGTTCCTCCCCCTTTCGGTCATCATTCATCAAATACTTCTCTTTCAAATATCTCTTCCTGCATTTCCTTATTCAACCCCATCTCCCTCCACCATGCCAACTGATCTTCTCCTTCTTGTCCACCTTTGTACACTAATAAATCCATTCTATTTCTCCATACCATGGGCATCCATGTATGCACCCAAGTCCTTCCTCTATACCTAACTTCACTGGATCTACAGATTGTAGACAGGCCATCACATATGTAATGTTGAATGTCTTAATGTTTCTATTGCTGTCACCAAAAACTATAACCCAAGCACAAGTTGGGGAGGGTAGGACTTATTTGCAATGTGGGTACTGTAAAGAAAAGAGACACTGAGCAAGAGACTGCCCCAAGAAAGAGACAGATACCAGACCACCTAAGTCCTTTTCTCAGAGGATGATGACTACATGATATGGGGAACAGACACCCTTCGTGACACTAGGGTAACCCCAGCTGTGGAAGAGACCCTTATGGCTTCCCTTCATGATATCAGAGCAGAGTTTTTAGTCCTGACAGAGCCACTGGAGAAATTGAGGACCCAGAAATCCTTAGTATTCGGGGCTACTGGTCAGAAACCATACTCTTAGACCACTGATAAGAAAGTTAATCTATGAATAAGCCAAGTAACTCATTCCTCCCACATCATTCCTCAAGCCCCACCACATTGTTGTGGAGAGACATACTAGCATATTTAAAATCCCAAATAAGCTGCTCTTTGGAAGGAACTTCAATCCCTTGGCAAGCCTGTCCCTATAAATTTAACTTTAAAATTAGAAGAAGAATATAGATTACATGAGTCTCAAGCCCCGTCAAGAAAAGTACTAGAATGGACCTATTTAGAGAGATATCCAACAGCCTGGGCAGAGACTGGTGGTATAATTGAGACAAAAATGGTGTCCCCCCCATCATTGTGACATTGAAAACTGGTGAGATTCCTTTCGGGGTACAACAATACACCATGAGCAAAGAGGCCAGTGAGGGCATCAGACCTCACCTTCAAAGGCTCTTAGAACTAGGCGTGTTTGGTCCTTTGTCAGTCTTCCTGGAATACTCTGTTGCTACCAGTTAAAAAGCAAGGCTTTGCCACCTGGCACTCCCTAATAATCCCCCCTTACTAAAGAGACTGGGACTTTCTCATGGACCCCATATATGGGGAGGCCTTTAAAAAGATTAAAAAATCGTGCTTAGTGCCTCAGCCCTAGTCCTGACAGATGTGACCGAGCCATTCACTCTCTATTTAGATAAAAGAGCAGAAATAGTGAGATAGGTCCTGAACTAAGCTCTGGGGACATAGAAAAGACTTGTGGCCTACTTGTAAAAAAAAAAATAGACCCAATGCCCAGTGGATGGCCGTCTTTCTTAAAAGATATCAATACTTCTCAAAGATGCTGACAAACTGACTCTAGGTCAAGGAACTATAGTAGTAGCCCCCCTCTGCCCCCATGCCTTAGAAAGCATTGTTAGGCAGCTGCCAGATTGCTGGATGACTAATGCTCACAGGACCCATTATCAGAGCCTCTTTCTGACTGAGAGAGTGTAGAGAGAGTGTAATTTGCACCCCTGCTATCCTGAATCCTTCCACCTTGCTGCCTGAAGCTGACAACTCCCTACCAGTGAAGGTGTATAGACATCCTGGCAGAAGAAACCAAAACTAAGAAAGAAGTCATTGACCAGCCATGGTCAGGTTGCCCCAATTGGTACACAGATGGTATCAGCTTTTTGATTGAAGGTAAAAGAAAAGTGGTGCCAGCAGTGGTCAACGGAAAAGAAACCATCCGTGTAAGCAGCTTTACTGAAGAAATGACAGTCCAGAGAGAAGAGCTAATCACACATACCCAAGCCTTGCAGCTGGCCATAGAAAAGAACATCAATATCTAAACAGACAGCATGTATGCCTTTGCCACATGCATGGTAGTATCTGTAGAAAAAGGATGCTACTCACTTCTACTGGGGAAGATATTAAAAATAAAAAGGAAACCTTGAGACTATTAGAAGCCATACACTTTGCAAAAAACTGGACATCATACATTGCCATTGTCACCACAAAGTCCATGAGGCCATAGTGAAGGGAAATCTGATGCCTGAACTGACTGGCCTAAAAAAAATAAATGAATAAAATAAAGAACGTGAAGACCATTATAAACTCAAAGATGCAGGCTTTGACTATACTCCAGAAGATCAGAAATTAACAGGCAAAATACCTGATATATATGGGTGTACTACCCAGGGAGTCTCTAGGACCAAGATGGTTGCTCTGTCCTGCCCACAATAGAAAGGTAACAATATGTCTCCAATCTAAACCACCTCATGCACTTGGAAATTGAGAAGGCCAAAGAAAATGTTGAGAGCTAAAACTGCAATGTTATAAGATTGCCAGATGTTGCCCAGGGAATTGTTAATGAATGCCAAGCATGTGCCCTCACCATTGCTGGGCACCACAAGAACACCCCCCCCCCAGAAGGTGGATAAGAGTTGACTGGCCATGAGCATACTGAAAAGTAGACTTTACTGAAGTTAAACCAGCCAAGTACAGTAATAAATATCTATTTGTTTTTTTGTAAACACCTTTTCAGGCTTGGTCGAAGCCTTCCCCACTAATAACAAGAACACCCATGCCATGGGAAAGAAGATATTAGAGGAAAATTTCCCAAGATTTGGCATCTCTAAGGTACTTTCATCAGACAATGGCCCCTCCTTCATTGTCCAGTTAAGCCAAGGGTTAGCCAGACAATGGGGGATTCATTGGAAGATACATTGTTCTTACAGATTCCAGACTTCAGGACAGGTAGAGTGGATGAATAGAGCATTAAAAGAAACCTTGACTAAATTGGTTTTAGAGACCTACAGAAAAGATTATGCAGCTCTTTTTCCCTTTGCCTTGTTCTGAGTATGGAACACCACAGGGAAATTTAAACTTACACCATTCAAACTCCTCAACTTGGGACGCCCCTCCCTTTAACAGAAGCAGGTGCAATGTTTGAACTTGATGTTTCTTTTTCAGAACCCCCTCTAGCTCACTTGAAGGCCCTACAATTGGTCAGAAAAGATGCCTTGGAAATGCTGAAACACAATAAAAAACAAAAACAAAAACAAAAAAACAAAAAAACATACTAACCAGGAACCATCTTCGTGCCACATAAATTTCAAACAGAAGATCCTGTCCGGGTCTGGTGCCACCATTCTGGCAAACTTGAACTCAGATCAAAAGGATGCTCCCTGGTGCTTCTGACAAGCCCTGCTGCCGCACCTCCAGCATGTAACCGCTTCTGGCCTGCCATGGCCCACTGGCCTGGCACTGCACAGGATCCCCCCTTCTTCCCTCCTCCCACTGGCAAGAGTCTCTTTCGTCTCATTCAAGGGGCTTCTGAGGTTCTCAATCTTACAAATCCTAAAGCTGTGACCTCAGGTTGGCTTTATTTGGCAACTGGGCCAGAGGTTTAATTTTCTAACTTATAAAATTAGAACTATGTACTAGAAGGAGTGGGAAATGTGAGAACCCAACTTAGAGCATTTCTCCCTGGAAGGTGAAGCCCCTGGACATTCTCCAAGCTTGTATTCCCTGAGCTCTAAAAATACAGCCAGAAAGAAGCTCTATGTTCTCTACAGCCACCAAAAAGCATTTTGGTTTCTGAGCCTTACAGCTAGAGATTCAAAAATTGGAGTTTTGCCAAGGACATCTGGGCAGAGAAGAACACTCCTCCGGACTCTTCCCAACTCTCCAAACTCTCCTCCCAACTCATCTCAATTCCTCAGGTAGCTAATAAAAACCCTCTTCTGTCACATCTCAGAGTCATACGCCCCTGCCCTGCACAGTGGAAGGAGTTTGTCCTTAGCTAGCTGATAATAAAACCTCTTACAGTTTGCATCAGGTGTGGATTTCTCTCAAGTCATTTGGGTGCTGGCCATCTCATCTGAGGACTTTAATGGACTTGAGAGGAGGTCCATCTTCAGGGTCTTACACATGGAGACCTAAGACCAAAATTCTTCAAACTATTATGCAAAATCAAAAGAGAAGGAACACTATTGAATTTGTTCAATGAAGCCAGATTACAATTATATTCAAACCATACAAAAACTCAATGAAGAAAGGAAACTTCAGATCATTTTCCCTTATGAATATCGAAGCAAAAATACTCAATAAAATCACTGCAAACCAAATAAAAGAATACATCAAAACGATCATCCATCATGGTCAAGTAGGCTTCATCCCTGTGATGCAGGGATGGTTTAATATATGGAAATTTGTCAACTTAATCCACTATAGAAACAAACTCAAAGACGAAAACAACATGATCACCTCATTAGATGCTGAGAAAGCATTTGACAAAATACAACACCCATTCATAATAAAAGTCCAGGAAAGGTCAGGAATTCAAGGCGCATACCTAATATAAAAAAAAATGTCAGCAAACCAGTAGGAAACATTAAACTAAAAGAAAAAATCGCATTAAAATCAGGGACGAGACAAGACTGCCCACTTTCTTCATACCTATTGAATATAGTAGTTGAAGTCCTAACCAGAGCAATTAGACAACAAAAGGAAAACAAATGAATACAAATTGGAAAGGAAGAAGTCAAAATATCACTATTTCCAGAATATATGATAGTATGTTTCAGTGACCCAAAAATGCAAAAAAGAGAAATCATAAACCTTATATACGACTTCAGTGCAGTAGGTGAATATAAAATTAACTCAAACATATCAGTGGGCTTTCCCTACACAAAGGAAAAGGAGGATGAGAAAGAAATTAGGGAAAAAACACCCTTCACAATACTCACAAATAATATAAAAAAGCTTGGTGTGATTCTAACTTAGAAAGTGAAAGATACATATGATAAAAACTTCAAGTCTCTGAAGAAAGAAATGAAACAAGATCTCAGAACATGGAAAGATCTCCCATGCTCATGGATTGGAAGGATTAATATAGTAAAAATGTGTGTTCTGCCAAAAGTAGTTTAAAGATTCAATGCAATCCCCATCAAAATTCCAACTCAATTCTTTACTGAGTTAGAAAAGGCAATTTACAAATTCACCTGGAATTAAAAAAAAAAACCCAACAACAACAACAACAAAAAAAACCTAGTATAAGAAAAACTATTCCCAACAATAAAAGAACCTCTTGTGGAATCACCATGCCTGAACTCAAGCTGCACTACAAAGCAATTGTGATAAAAACTACAAAGTACAGGTTTAGTGGTAGGCAGATATATAAATGAAATAGAACTGAAGTCAGAAAAATAAACCCACACACCTATAGTCACTTGATCTTTGACAAAGGAGCTAAAACCATCTAGTGGAAAGAAGACAGCATTTTCAACAAATGGTGCTGGCTTAATTGGCAGTTAGCATGTAGTAGAATGTAAATTGATCTATTCTCATCCCCTGTACAATGCTCAAGTCTAAGTCGATCAAGGAACTGCACATAAAACCAGAGACACTGAAACTTATAGAAGAGAAAGTGGGGAATAGCCTGGAATACATGGGCAAAGGGGGAATATTCTTGAAAAAAAATACGAGCAATATCTTGTGCTATAAGATTAAAAATGGACAAATGGGACCTCATAAAATTGATAAGATTATACCCAGAAGTTCAAACTTGTAATAAGGATGCATGCTTCACTATGTCCTTATGTATAATAACAAGAAGCTGAAATGAACCCAGATGACTCTCTTTAGAGGAATGTATATAGAAAATATGGTACATTTATTTAATGAATTACTACACAGCTATTAAAAACAATGAATTCATGAAATTTTTATACAAATGGATGGATCTGTATGATATCTTTCTAAGTGAGATAACCCAATCACAAAAATCACACATGATATTCACTCATTGGTGAGTGGATATTATCCCTGAAGCTCAGAATAACCAAGGTAAAATATGCAAAACCCATGAAACTGAAGAAGATAGACCAAAGTGTGGATAAGTACCCCACAATTCCCTGGGACTAAACCACCAATCAATGAAAACAAACAATGGGACATATGATTCCAGCTTTCTATGTAGCAGAGGATGGACTAGTCAGGCATCAATGAGAGGAGAGACACTTTTTCCTGTAAAGATCCTATGCCCCAGTATGGGGGAATACCTGGGCTGGAATTGTTAGATGGTGTGTTGGGGAGATGGGGGAGAAGGGAGAGGACAGGAGATTTTTGGAGTGTAAACTAGAAACGGGGATAATATTTGAAATGTAAATAAGAAAAATATACAATAGAAAAAGAAAGGAAATAATTTATTTGAAGGTTTTATGAGATAAATTCATGTTTGGCAAACATATTATACGAACAATGTTCAGGTCTTTTGTTGAGGCAAAATCAAAAAAGTTCTTCTTTCTCAAAATATGGTGATATAGTTCCAAGAGTAGGTATATGTGCTGCTAAACCTTGTATATAAGAATAGATAAATATAGGTAAAATTAGAAATGAAGTATATGTAAACTTAACAAGACTTCCTCCATTTCAGGTGACTAGGTAAAATCTAATGAACTGCAGGACACAATTAATACCTGACACTGGAAATGCTATACCTTCCAAAAGAGCCTCCTCTAAAACTTTTATGTCATCGTGCTCATCATCAAAGTCCAAGTGTAATAAGTAACCTTCCTTTGGTATCACCATCAATTTCTTAAGTGCCATTCTTCTCTTAAGAACTCAGTAGTCTTAGTTAAAAAACAAACAATAAAAATAAAAAGGAAAAAAAAGAACTTAGTTACCTGACTAAAAATTATCATTTAAATAATTAAAAATAACAAAACATCAAATAATTATTTTAGCTCAATGAAAGATAATTTCTTTTGTTACTTAACATGTATATTTTTAATCAATTGCCTTTATCAGAGAGTTCTGTATACATATTCAATATGGTGATGCATATATATATACTTACCCGTACCATTTTCTCCATGTATCCCATTTATCATGTCCCTCTCCCTCACAACTTGTTTTAAAAACTTCTTTAACTCACTTCTTTAAAAACCTCCTTTAGAACCAAAGTTATCAATCTGCCATTTCTCAGTTTAAAAAAAAAAAACAAAACAAAAACTGGCCAACCTTCAACATGTGAGTCCTCCCCTCCTCCCAATAAACAATGAGCAACATCCTTTAACCTTTGAGGCATCTGAATTTTGGTCCTATCTCCCACAGATTCTTTTTAAACAAAACATCAGCAATTCTGTTTAACAGTTTATCTCAGTCTAAGGTATACTCACAGTTCTATCCAGAAAGATAAAGAACATGGTAACTGTATATTCATATCAAAAAGATCCACCACTAAGTCTACAAAAAAACATGAACTACCACCACCACCCACATAGAAAGACCTTATATTGGAGAAATTAGGGATTTGGGGAAGCCGAGGATTTCAAACATCTGAAGATTGTAAGTTAAAGGCCAGACCAAGCTGGGCCAGCTGAAACTACAAAGATAGATCCCATCCTACAGAACCTAAACTGAGAGAAAAAGCTGAACTTGGTGGTGCAAGTCTTTAATCCCAATACATGGGAGATTGGGACAGAAGGATCTGTGGTCAGAATCCATCCCCAATGACTTATGAATCTCTTACAATATCTCCTCTTCTTTTCATTCATCTTCCTATGCCATTCTACTGTCTGCAATGTTCATACAGTCTATACCAAAGGAACACACCATAGAGAAGACAATGAGGAGGGACGAATCCTCAGTGTGTTTCTAAGGGATCCTGTACAGCACACAGGACAAGCGCCAAGGCATCTCATCCATGGCTCCCTGTTCCCTGACCCACAGTCCTGCAGCTGGTTCTCTGATCCTATCCCCAGGCCCAAAGCTTTTCTCTTCCAAGGGTTCCGAATTCTCTATGGCCCTGACCTGTTCAATCCTCCTCCATGAATACGGTCCTCCACCTTCCATTCACCCTCAGATTCCACAGGAAATGGCGATCAGGAGGCTTTTCCTCACTTAGTGGCCTCCTGGGCCTGAGATTCCCCACCCTGTCACACCTCGATTAACTGTACAACAACCCTGATCAGGGCAGATTATCACTTACAGGTCATGTATGAGGAGAACACCTTCACAACTGCACCCTTCTGTGCTTAGCTCCTCAATAGCAAAAAAAAAAAAAAAAAAAAAAAAAAAAAAAAAAAAAAAAGTTGTCAGGAGCCAGACCCGGACAGAAGCCTCAGAGGATCCTTTGTGATGCCAGCTGGAGCAAACAAGTCTCACCAAAGGACTGTGCTGATTGGCTAAATACCCCCTGCACATGCGTTCATGGAATACCAAGTACCAACACTTTGAAGGGAGATTTTAGAAGGTGGGAATAAGCCACTGGCTTTAAGGCAAATGATTTCCAGTTTGTTGGTTGATAATTGCTTACAAACTTGAAAATCCAGAACAAATATGAAACATATGAAATACAGCAAATGGCTCTACTTAATTTCAGCTGTAGAGGCTCTTGTACGCATTTTTGGTTTTTTATTTATTTATGTGCATAAACATTTAATAATGTGGACTTCTGCATGTACACACGCACACCAGAAGAGTCTATGCTGCCCTAAGAGTTCAGAAGGGAGCATACACATTTCCTTCAACCCCTGGTACTCTCCTGTCTCTACTTTCCTAGTCCTCAGCTTGATTAGAAGAGTGTGCTATGCAGTGCAGGCCCTCTCTCTCTCACTTATGTGCTTGGCCACTCAGGCCCACTCTCTCACTTAGGCATTAGGCTGGGCAGGCACTCTCTGTCTCTCTCTTTCTCTCTCTGTCTCTCTGTCTCTCTCTCTGTCTCTCTCTTTGTCTCTTTGTCTCTTTGTCTCTCTGTCTCTGTCTCTGTCTCTGTCTCTCTCTCTCTCTCTCTCTCTCTCTCTCTCTCTCTCTCACTCTCTCTCACTTAAGTGCTAGGCTGCACATGTCCTCTCTCTCTCTCTTATGTGCTAAACTGCCCAGGGCCCCTCTCTCTCTTATATGCTAGGCTTCCCAGGACCTCTCTCTCACTTAGATGTTAGTCCTTGCAGGCCCTCTTTCTCACTTATGTGCTAGGCTGGGCAGGGCCTCTCTCTCACTTATGTGCTAGCTGCCCAGGTCACCTCTCTCACTTATGTGCTAGGCTGAGAAGCCCCTCTCTCTCACTTATGCCGCAAGAGAGCACTGATTCTCTGAAACTGTGATTGTGCATATGTTATGAGCCACAATGTGAGTGCTTTGTGCCTGGTCCTCTACATAGAACAGGTGCTTTTCTTTTCTTTTTTGTTTTTATTATTATTATTATTATTATTATTATTATTATTATTATTATTATTGTTATTATTATTATTAAATTTCAAGACAGGGATTCTCAGTGTAGCACTGTCTTTCCTGGAACTTACACCAGGCTGGCTTTGAACTCAAAAATCCTTGTTCTCTGCTTCCCAAGTGCTGTGATTGAAGGCATGAACCACCACTGCCCAACCAACAGTTGCTCTTAACAGCTAGTTTTTCCATTTTTTCAACTAGTCTAGTGTGTATTTCATGTATCCTAGAGCATTCCGCCCATTTACTTGCAGTGTTTTCCTACTTGTGCATTAGATTTTCAAGGCTGGTTTGGTGAAAAGAAATGAAAGGAAGTAGTTAGGCACTTTAATAATAATAATAATAATAATAATAATAATATAAACATTTTAATGTCTTTAAGTCTATCATTTTTAAAATGTATGAGTGCTCTGTTTATGGGTTCACCTTCATGAAAGAAGGGGACATCAGATCACTTTATATATGGTAGTAAGCCACCATGTTATTGCTGGGAATTGAAATCAGCAACTGTAAAATAACAGCCCCTTCTCATAACTGCTAAGCAATCCCACCAGTTCTAGAAATATGTTTTGATTTAATTTTTATTGCATTATGATAAGAAAATATACATAATTTCAATTTATCTGAATTTGTTAACAACTAAAAACATATTTTGAGTAAACAGACTTACATCACATTCTTCTTTTTATTTTGTACCCCAACTCCTCCAGCTGATGCCCACTCAAAACCTATCAAACCTTTCATTTTTATCATGTTCCTTAATATTTATAAAATATTTAACAATAAAAATGAATATTAAAAAAGTTGTTTGATATAAAACAACAATCAATTGAATAGTCTTATTGATATGTTTGTCTGCAGCAATACTGAAAATACATTTCTCTCATAAATTTTAAATAACTCCAAATATATTAACTGTATGATATATTAAAATAATATATCACTATTAGTTTTTTTGGTGAACATAAATAGTCTTTTGGTTTGTTTGTTGTTTGTTTGTTTTGTTTTTAGGAGATCTTACAATTCTTGACTTACAGATTATGCTAACAGGACCCTGAAGTTGTCTTGTGTGAGGATAGTCCAGTGACTGGCAAATACAGAAGTGGATGCTCACAATCATCTATTGGATGGAACACAGGACCCCCAATGGAGGAGCTAGAGAAAGTACCCTAGGAACTGAGGTTGTTTGAAACCCTAAATAAGAACAACAATATTAACTAACCAGTACCTCCAGAGCTCATGTCTCTAGTTGAATGTGTAGCAGGGGATGGCCTGGTAGGCCATGTGTGGGGGGAGAGGCCTATGGTTTTGTGAAGGTTATATGCCTCAGCTCAAGGTACTACTAGGGCCTGGAGGTGGAAATAGGTATTTTGGGGATCAAGGAGGGGGGAGAGGGGAGGCGGGAGGGGACTTTTGGAATGTAAATGAAGAAAGTATCTAATAAATATAAAATTAATATAAAATCTTGGCTTACTGTGATACAAAAAAAAAAAAAAGAAAAAAAAGAAGAACAGTTTATGGACACTGGATTTCATTGTAATAAGGCTGTACTTGAATGTCCCTCACATCACCAAAGTATTTTACCTCCATAGTAGCTAAGGGAAGAGTTGACATATCTGCTGCAGCAAGGAATGAACTGTAGGCATTATTTTTGGATACTAATTTCCTGCTATGTACAAAGCTATTTGATTTGAGTGATTGTTGTCATTCTCAGGCCACAGGTAACAGGGTACATTCACTTAAGGAATGGGTGTTTATTAAGATGGTCTATCCATGATGTCATTGATCAACAGTTTCAATGAAGAATTGTTCTGCTTCGAGAGTGTCACAGACGTTAGTTGATGATAGAATTCAGTTTCATTGGATGTGATGTTTTTTGCAAAAGCATTCATCTCAGAATAATAGTAACTTTATTGCAAACTTGAAAAATGGAAAAACTCAGAGTAGAAGTGGAAGCTAAAATACTACCACCTTTTTGCTACTGTGATGACAGATGACTGATAAATCCTCTCTCACTCTTTGTAGGAATGTGTAAACAGGAACAATCAGCAATGGGTTTGGCTAAGATTGTTTTCCTGCTGTCCAAACCCTGTTACTCAGTATGCTTTGTGGTGGCCAGGAAGCTGAGTTCCTGAGGAAGTAAAGTTCTGGAGGAAGCATGGTAGGCAGAAGTCTCTGTGGAGGGAGTCAGTGAACTGTTGAAAGATGGTTAATCCTGGTTCAGCTGGGGGTCCCAGCGGGATGATGGTGGAGGGATGGAGGTGTTACTAAAGGAGAAAGGAGAGCAGGTGACCCTCATTGGACTCCTGTGGTTAATGCTTCTGGGTTCACAATCCACTTTACCCAAGAAAAACAGAGAACTTTTTCGCTATGGGCAGGAGATTGAACAAATTATCACCTAGCTGAAACCAGGAAGGCTAGGGAATTGGAGACCCTAAAAGTATTCTTGGGGCCTGGGGATGTGAGTTGTGAGTAAACTGGCGGTCAGTTACTGGTGGAAACAGACTAGATCCTTTTCTGTACTGCTGCTGCCCACCAGGAATTCAAAAAACAAACTGAAGACCAGTCTTCATTTTCCTTTACCTGGTTTTGAAAGGCCAGATTTCCAAAATTTGCGTATATAGGCGCCAAAGTGCTTCCAAATCCAGAGGCTCCTCTCAACCTCAGAAGAGCTGGTACTTCAGACATGATTCAGGGAAGGCTGTGTTTATGTATGTGTTGTTTTGGTATAGGAAGGTAAGCTCTAACTCTGTATCTCAGTATTATCTTAGCACATGTGCAGTTTGGACTGGCCTTGAAAATGAAGTACTCAGCCTTACAAATTTACTGGGGCCTAAGGAAACATGTCTTCTATATTTTTTATACTTAAATTTTATTTTTTATTTATTTATTTTTTCATTGTTGAAGATTGAATCCAGAGCTTCTTTGTGTAGCATTAAAATATAAGTCCAGTCAGGCGAAAAGTATTTCATTAATATTTGCAAAAAAAAAAAATAATAATAATTGTTTATATATCTTGTTGTATTACCAAACAAGAACAGAATCTTCAGTAACTAATGATAATTAAAATGCAAATTCTGAAGAAGTAATTGGAGATACACTGTATTATGTTCAAACTTATTATTTCCTTCTTAGTGTAAGTATTTCAATGAAAGTATAATTGATTGTATAGCAAGTAATCTATGTTAACATTTTGTATATGATGTATATTCCAAACAATAATTCTGTATGATTAATCTTTAATTTTAATGGTTTTCTTGGAGGGTATAGTGTTGTGGGTCAAACTCTCATTGTCATGCCTGTATGTCAAAAGCTGAGCCATCAAACTCTAAGATCTGCATCTGTACTT
This sequence comes from Mus musculus, assembly GCF_000001635.26. Taxonomy (NCBI): domain Eukaryota; kingdom Metazoa; phylum Chordata; class Mammalia; order Rodentia; family Muridae; genus Mus; species Mus musculus. The sequence goes on along the minus strand of NC_000087.7, from coordinate 84,574,629 downwards.
TTTAAAACATTAATTTCTTTATAGATTTCCAGTACAAAATCTTCAGGGAAAATTTGAAGGTACATTTTTGGATATATAATTTTTTAAACTATATAGTATTAGCATAATTTCTATATTAGGAAATATTAGTTAATATACTGTATGACATCATAGTGAATTATTCTTTTTATATGTAGTATTTTGTAACTATTTTTATTTTTATTTATCTATCTATCTATCTATTTATTTATTTATTTTTACTAGATATTATGTTTCTTTACATTTCAAATATTAGTCATTTCTTTGTTTCACCCCAGATAATCCCTATTCCATTTACCCTCTCTGTGTTTTTATGAGGGTCTCCTCCATCTTTCAATTTTACCCTCCCCACCCTGGTACATGCCTAGACTGGGGAATCAAGCCTTCACAGGACCAAGAACCTCTCCTCCCACAGATGTCTGACAAGGTCATACTCTGCTATATATGCAGCTGGAACCATGGGTTGGTGCTTAGTCCCTGGGTGCTCTGGACAGTCTGGTTGGTTCATATTGTTGTTATTCCTATAAGGTTGCAAACCCATTCAGCTCCTTCAGTTCTTCCTGTATCTTGTCTACTGGGAACCCCATGATCAGTCTGATATTTGTCTGTGAGCATCAGCCTCTTTTCTTGCCAAGAAATGGCTGAGCTTCTCAGGAGATAGCCATATTTGGCTCCTGTCAGCAAGCAAGTGTTGGTATCCACAATAGTGACTGGGTTTGGTGTCTGTATATGGGATGGATCCACAGGTTGGGCAAACAATGGATAGTTATTCCTTCAGTCTCTGCTCTGCACTTTGTCTCCATATTTTTTTCCAAGGAGTATTTTGTTCCCCATTCTAAGAGCATGGTAGGTCTTTCCATTTTCTGAGATTTTCAATTTCTTTCTTCAGAGACTTGAAGTTCTTGTCACACAGATCTTTCACTGCTTGGTGCGAGTAACAGAAAAGTATTTTCTACTTTAAGTAAATGTTAATGAGGCTTTAAATTTTGATTTACATTTGTTGTGGAAATACAGAAGTATTGCACAAAGTTTTAGAAATGTACTTTATGGTTTATTATGTTTAACAGTATAGAAAAAAATCAGTTACATAATCAGGCAATTTGTATATTTTAATTGAATTATGTTTTACACTAAGTCTTAACTGAGTCAATATAGGAAAAAAAATTAGACTTTCTATTTGGTAGAACAGAATAAAACCCTACTTTGAAATACAATTAATTTACTAAAAAAGATTACCTATCTATCTATCTATCTATCTATCTATCTATCTATCTATCTATCTATCTATCTATCTATCTATCTATCTATCATCTATCTACCTCTCTATTTTCTATCTATCTATCATCTATCTATCTATCTATCTGTCTGTCTGTAAACTTTAATTTTGAAAATCTAAAACATAAAATAAAACTTCTCTGATAATCTCTTAGAAAAAAAATCCGCAATTACTTCCCATTAGATGATTTTTTACTGCTATTTTTCTTTTTATAGTATGAAAAGAACAATTTAATTTTTTTGAGCGTTCTTTTCCTATTTGTATAAATTTGACTGCTTTCATTACTTTGCTTTACAGGGTCATGATCAACAACAAATTATATGAGCAGTATAAAAATATGTTTCAGAAGTTGTATGTGGGTGTAGAGAAATTTGATAAAGAACAAGAAAAACAAGTGGTTGGTATAGTAAGTAACTTTATAATTAACCTCGTATACCTATGTATCAATTAGGAATGGAGAAACTAGCCTTGTGTTCGACACTTGAAACTAAATTAAGTCTCATTATCTAACTATCCTTGGTTCTGTTCAAGTCCTACTGAATTGTAAATCAGAGAGGTATGGTCACATACTATACCAATGAAAACCACTAAGAATTTTAATGGAGACGAGATCATAAATTTCCAAGAGACAGACATTTGCTGAGAGATGAAGAGAGGATTACCAGTTTTTACAATATGTCAGCCTCAGGTATAGTTGAAAGATAGAGAAAGATTACTTACTGTTGTCATCTGGACTCTGTCGTTAATTTTAGAAAACCAAATCAAACTAGCAAAGTAGTTTTAAAATCCTAAACTTAGTCCCTATTTAGTAAAAAAAAAAAAAAAAAAAAAAAAAAAAAAAAGTGTATGGAAACAACTTTCCTAACAACCATGGCAAAATAATCCTGTGTAATAATATCACCAAACTATTTTAGATCGTCTCCCCGTTAATGTAACAATCATTGTAGTCATCAAATGGTTTCCAAGTAAGATCTGAGGCAATTACCATATTAACCATTTTTTTTTGGTTGGTTAATTGTTTGGGGGGTATTCAATTTGAAATAAACAGGAGATCATTTCCTGCATGAGAACAACGTGGAGGGAGCTGCCATTTTGAGTCAGTTCAGGAAACAGATAGGGACTAAAGATAAAAAATAAATAAATACTCCAAATGAAGGCAATTTTTAAACCTTTCATAGCATGGCAAAAAACACTGTAGTCATTTACATACCAAAAGCTAGAACCTCTTTGTAGTGTTGGCATTGGGCTTACCATCCTAGTCTCAGTATACTAACTTACTTGAAAATTATCATAAAAACATACACTGAATATTTTGTCTTTAGATCTCTAAAAACCTCAGAAAAACTTATCAAAATAACAGACTACAATAAATTCAAGAGAATCAGTTTCATTTTATTTCAAAAAAATTTAGGCTTTTTATAATATTAAATATTTGTTATGAGTAATTCTAGCTCATTTGGTCATAAATATATATGTTTTTAGGAAAATAATTCTAAAAACTTAAAATGCATGTTTTGTATTATTATGTATAACATTGGCAAATTAGATAAGACATGCTCATTCATGTTAAATTCATAAATCTACTCCTATTTTCTGAATCTCTTAAAAATCAGAAACCTCGCTAGGCAAGATCTTAAACTACTGTTCTCCTGTAGGCCATGACATTTTTAGCAGATATTTAAATGTATTAACTGATCTACTAATGAGTAGAAATCTGAAAGACCAGAATCTCTGTTGCCTTTCACATAATGACTCTATTCAATGTAAACTATGACTACAATTAGAAAAATACTGAAATCCTAAAGTCAAATCCTCACCTCTTTTATCAGTCATAGAAAATCTTTTAATAGCTATGATACTGTAATCTGTAATCCCAGCACTTGGCAGTTGAATGCAAGAGGATCAAGGCTTTTGACTGTCCATAGCTATATAGCAAGTTTGAGGTCAGCATGAGTAATGTAGGACTGTCTCAAATAAACCTGTCCCCTACAAATCAAACAGAAATATAATGTTAGTATAAAGATATAAAAATAGTAAATATTGCTGTCACTTCAGTAGGAAATTGTTGACCAGAAATACTAAAATAAATGTACAATTGGAATTTTTTTACTATACTTTTGAAGGGAAAACTATTGAAATCTGGATATCCATAGAGTTCCCTGTTTAGAACATTATCCTGACAGCATATAGCCCAGAACTGGTAAGAAGCAAGGCTTGGAGAATCACAGGAGTTGCCTTGCCCAGACTTTAGAGATGGCAGCAAATAACTGTAAGTATCACCTGTTATTTTAGACTGAGGAAGTGCAATTGATGATGACATGTTCCAATATAATAATAGAAAAACAAACAAACAAACAAAAAACTAGTATTTCTGCTTTAGATCTTGGCAGGGCCATTCTAGCCCCATCGTTTGACAAAAGCACAGCACACCTCAGAAAATTGTTTTGATGACATCAACAATTGTCAGACTTAAAATCTATTGATGTGCTTCAAACATCTCTCATCTTCCGGGGTTATACATGGTGGTATTTATGAGACCTCTAAATGATCCCTAGGAATAGGAGCATAGTGTGTAGAGTTGGGAGAGGATATATAGACTGGAGAGATAAAATGGGAAGCATGGTGATCCTTGGATTGCCTGTGCCATATACCTTTGCAGTTGTGGTAATAGATTCAGTGCAGATTGACACTATGAGCACTACCCTAGCACACAGTACAGTGCTTTCTTTTCTTTTTCCGGGCTTTTGCCTGTGACAGGGAATGTAGCTTGGATACTACTGGGTATTGTGTGGAAGATAACAATCATTGGATCAGTTCAAAGCTTTGGGAGCTGCCAGTTAATAGGCTAAGCTTCAGACTACATCCTACCAATGGATAAATAGGGTCCAGTCTAGATGAATTTCTGGATCCCCAGGATACATGAATAGCATGCAGTATTCTAGAGTAGTATCCAGCTTAATGATACTTCTGTTGCTCTTGTGTCTTTCCCTCTTCTGTATCCCCCAAGTTCATTCCGCTTTCTTGGCATGACTCACAAATGAGCCTTTGTGTATTATCCTGTGGTATATGAGAGGAGTTGTCTGAAGAGAGATGAAATATTGAGTCATGGCAAACACAACTGTGGAAATGGAAACCATCCAGGGGCAAATGTTGTAAAATTAACATAGTCTGTGAAAGAAAAATGCTTTTGCTTTCAGAAGGAGAGTGAATGGAGTTTTTCACTAAGCTGGAAGGGGGCTAATAAAGACCCTTTTTAACTGGAGAATTTAATAAGAATTAACCAAAACCCAGGTGCAATTATTCTTACAAGAGTGAACTGGATAGATGGGTAGAGTTTGGCTAGTATAAGATACTTGATTTAATGACTTTTGAGGTCCTTTTTCGAAATCATGATCAATAAATTCTGCCCTCTGTGACATATCTACTATATTTGTTTGAAAGATGAATAAACTAGGATACATAGATATAGCTTTATAGTATAGTTCTTGAACTTTCATGATGTGACAATTAAATCTGTATGATCAGGACATATTTAGAGCTCTGCATTAGGCACACATAATCTATAGCTCCTGGGGACATACACGCAAATGAACAAACATGACTTTATAGTGTTTCTTGTTTTCAGAATGGAATACATTTTATAAATAATCTAAAAGCAATAGGTTCAGTTTCTATGTTCTTAGAGACAGAACCTTAAAGACCCTAAAAACTCTAAAAAATAAAAAAGAAAAAAGAAGAGAAAAGAAAATAAACTTGAAGCTTTAAATAAACAATAAAAACCCTAAAACAAACAAACAAACAAACAAAAAAAAACATAAAATTTTTGAAAAAATAAAACTAAAAGAACCTAAAACCCTAAAGAAAAACAAACAAACAAAAAAAATCAACAAAAAAATTCTAGATCTCTACAAAGACCCAAAAAACCATAAAATAATTACCACAAACAAACAAACAAGGAAAGAACAATAGCCACACTAAGCCTTAAAAAAAAAAATCTTGCCAAATACACTGAGAACAACCCTAAAATCATTTAAAAACCGTAAAAAAAAAAACCCTAAAAAAATAAAGCAAAACCTAAAACCCTAAAAAACCCTAAAATTATTAAACAAACACTAAATGACCCAAAAAAGCTATTTTTTAAATTCTTAATTAACATTTTTAAAACCCTAAAATTCTATAAATAAGAAAACACAAGAACTCTAAAAAGACCCTAAAAAAATTATAAAACCCTAAAAAAAAAATTCAATAACTCTACAAGTCTAGATCCCTAATGAGACAATAAAAAAGCAATTAAAAAAAAAAAGAAAATGAAAAGATACAAAACCACCACCCCAACAACTACAAATTCTTCTGCCTTAAAAAATCGCCAAAAACACTGGAAAAGAAAATCATTTTCCAAACCTTATTAAAAAAAATGCTTAAAACAATTTTTAAAAATTCCTTAATTAAATTAAAAAACAAAACAAAACAAAACTAAAAAATAAAGAAATACCCTAAAATTCTTTTTTTTTTCTTATAAAAGAAAACATTTATTTGGGGGCTTGCTCACAGTTTGAAAGGGTTAGTCCATTATCATCATGGTGGGAAGCAGACAGGCATGGTGGCGGAGAGGTAGCTGAGAGCTGCGAATCCTGATCTGAAAGCAGCCAGGAGAGAGAGTGAGGGGGAGAGACAGAGAGAGACAGAGAGGGAGAGAGAGACAGACAGAGAGAGAGAGAGAGAGAGAGAGAGAGAGAGAGAGAGACAGAGAGAGAGAGACAGAGAGAAACAGAGACAGAGACAGAGACAGAGACAGAGACATAGTTTCAAAGTCCTGGTATGGACTTTGAAACCTTAAAGATCACTCCTTACTAGGAGTGATCACACCTGTTCCAACAAGGCCACACCTCCTAATCCTTCCCAAACACTTCCATTAACCAGGGAATCAAGCAGTCAAGCATATAAGCCTAAGTGAGGTTGTCTTATTCAGACCAAGACACTCATTAAACCTTGTAACAAAGCCAAGTTGAAAAGCAGTACTGTACAAGTGTTATGAGAAAAGTTGCTGGGACCAGGCTTACATTCCAATGCAGTGACCTGGCAACTCACTCAACAACAGTAAAAAGACCCACAAGAACTGTAAAACCCTAAAAAAAGTTCCTTTAAAAAGTTTTAAAAACACATCAAAACTCTGAAACTCAAAATAAAATCCTTGAAAACCCGCTTAAAAAAGCAAAACAAAAAAACAAACATACAAACAAACAACAAAAAAAAAAAACCTACAATACCCTGAAACCCTAAGTAAAATCCTGAGACTATAAAATCAATCCTACCCTCCCCCAAATTACCTACAAAACCCTGAAACATTAACTAAAATCCTAAGATAAAAAAATAATCCTAAGCCTATAAAAAAAAGCAAACACACAAACAAGAAAACAAAAAACCCTTACAAAATCCTAAAACCCTATAAAACACTAAAAGTATAAAAAGAAACAAAAACAAAACAAAACACAACAACAAGAAGAACAAAATCACACAAAAAACTACAATTATCCTAAAATTATTTATAAACACTAAAAAGCCCTAAAACCCTGAAATACCTTAAATAAATAAATAAATGAATAAATAAATAAATAAATAAAATAAAAATAAACCTCAACCCTACCCAAAACAAACAAACAAACAAGCAAACAAAAAACTTATAAGGACAGAAAACCTACCAAATTTAAAACCATTAAAACCCTAAAACTCTAAATAACACAAAGGGCTTTACCCTCCCGCACACACCCCCCCTCTAAAAAAAAAAAACCTGAAAACTGTAAAATACTAAAAAGCCCGAAAAAAGCCTAAAACATTAGAAAAAGTAAATCAAAAGAAAAAAAATCTAGAATCTTTAAACAAATACTGAAATAGTCCTAAAATACAAAAAAAAAAAAAAAAAAGAAAAAGAAAAAAAAGAAAAAGAAGAGAAAAATAAAATTCTGAAAACACTCCTATTAGCTAGGCAGTCATTCAACTTACAGAGTTTAGCCTGCTTCTGAGTGCTGGTATTAAAGGGGAATAAAACTATACTTGACTCCTTTTTGTTTGTATAATTGTTTTCTAAAATATTTTTTTTTCTCTGTGGGTGAGTATATGTGTGTGGGCCTGTGTGTGTGTCTGTGTGTGTGTGTGTTGTCCAAAGAGGTCATCAGATCGTCTAGAACTAGAATTGCAGGTGGTTGTGAACAACCATGTGGGTGTTAGAAATTGAACCCTGGTCCTGTGCAAAAGCAATCAGTGGGACTAAGCAGTGAGCTATCTCCTCAGTCCTTTCTGCTTGCTCTAATCTCTACTTCACTATTCATCTTGCCTAAATATGTCTTTATCCCTACTTCTTCTGTCTGTTTTTATGTGATGAATTCTTGTTTGCTTTTCTCTTGTTTCTCCAATTACAGCACCAAGATTCTTCATTTCCTTTTGTTTTGGAAGATTCTCAAGGAATCTTAAATCCAGACTTTAGGGCAGTTATTTAAAATTCACACCTGGGGATTAATCTTCAGAAAATTATTTTTGGGAAAAACATGTGATTATTTCAACATCTATAGTAGTGTGGGGGCATTATTCTCCCTACGTCATGTACAATTAAGATCTTTAGATACCTCCTTCCCTGTGATAGCCTTGCAGCTCACTGAGTGACATGTGCATTTGATGATAAATGATACACAAACTTTGAAGCACCTTACCATATCCTGTCACCCATATCATGTTCAACATAGCAAGAACCACAAGTGAGTTGAAAAATACAAATACATTTTTTAGTGTCTTGAAGCTAAAATCCCCAAATTAATCAAAATATTATTTGGACTCTGTTACTTTATACCAGTGTTTTTTTTAAGTGTACAAGTCTCAGGCCTTTTCTGTGACCCTTTGCACAGGTTTACAGTGTCCTTTTACCATCTTCATCCTCCCCACTATCCTCCATTGCTATCAGATCTCCCCCCTCCTGCTGCGCTTACACTTCCAAAATACCTCCTATTTTTTAATGTCCCTTATTAAATTTATATTTTTACAATAGTCATTTTGAGTTTTACTTGTCTAACCTAATATATAGTATTTAACCATTCCATCCATTTTTTTGAAAACAAAGCGCTGCACTAATACACATAGATGAGAAATATATTTATCTCTCTCTCTCTCTCTCTCTCTCTCTCTCTCTCTCTCTCTCTCTCTCTCTCTCTCCTTCTGTCTCTCATTTTTAAGGCATTCATCCAGTAGTTGACATCTTAAATCACTCCATAGCATGTATGTTTCATACAGTGAGGCAATCAATATTGATGATATGGATATGTAGTGGTCCTTCTTAGATTTTTTTTTTTTTTTGTGAACTTAAATCAACCTGGGAAGATAGAATCTCAGATAAAGATCCTCCATCACATTGGCCTGTGGCCACACTTTAAGGAATGATTTTTTTTTGATGACTGTTGTTGAAGGATCTAGCTCTCTATGGATAGTGTCATATCCTATGAAGATGATGTACAGGGTACGGTGGGGACCGTGGAAGGTACTGAAAAGGATTTTTTTTGAAGAACTGAAGATCTATGTGCCATGAACAATTAAAGTGTCCTCTAATTTGTAAGTAAATTTTATACATACCTGTGTCCAGTATTCTGTCTACACATATTTCAAAAGTAAAATTACCTCATCTATTTCATCCTGTTTTACTGCATTTAATCTATGAAATTACTTATAATCAGAAGTGCTGGTAAATTTTAAAAACCTTTAAAATATGACTGGGAGATATCAGGTTTTTTTTTTTTTAATTTTATCACAACTTTGTAAGCATGCCCAAGATCTATGTTGTCCTCTTACTTTCCAAAGAATCCATAATTCATGATTGCCATTGGTTTCAATACATGTCATTTAACCCTGTCAAATTCCAGGATTGTTTGCATAAAAATAGTCCTCCTCTAACTGTGGGTTTTCATAAAGTGAAAATTGGTGTGCTATCCAGTGTGCTGCCTCAAAGAATCTGGCAATATTTATGATAAGAAGCACAGCTTAAAGATAACCAAGGGAAAGGTTGGAACATGAAAAATAACCACCTTGGATGTTGTCAAGGCAGAAACCGAAGACTTTCTCCGAACGAAAATAAAAACAAAAATGAAACAAAACAAAACACAAACCAAACAAATAAATAAAAATTCAACAACCAAACAATAAAAACCATGCAAGGGTGTAATTCTTTGGCAGAATATTACTCAGATCATCAGGCCTTTCAGTTGGGATTTCATTTATTATTTCTAGGAGGCCATATGAAAAGGTAAATTCGAGATGCTGAATGTTTCTGAGTGTAACTAGGGAAGGAACCAGCCTGAGAGGGGTTCTATGATGTAAGCTGAACTAGGGTGATGTCACAGAGCACTGGCTGGAGGTTGCGCATCTATTCCACTTGGAGGCGCTAGAATCCATTCAAGGTGAGTTCACTATCTTCACAGTGGTGTGTCAAAGCCAGGTCATTTTTTCCCACAGGCTTTTGGTGCCTGGTCTGTATCAGGAGATCTTGACGACTAGGATATTTTTCTATGGGTAAGTACATTTATGAAGTAATTGGGACCCTCATAGCTACAGAAAGCTAAAAATTTTCTCTCCTACAGTGAGTTACTGTACATTCTACTTTCCCCATGTTTATTAGCAAGGTAGATGAATGGTCTAGGTTAGTTTATCTCCTGAATTTATTATCCTTGCTAACCATATCTAGATCACAATTCCACTAAAATGCCAAAGCTCCTGTTTGTCCATGTGCATGTTAGAAGTTATTAGTTCTAAAAGGCTGATATTGCCTCGAGTTTTTGAGTTGTTCTTGGGTTCAGTGATGCAATGGCTTCATCGAATAATTCTGAAGCTGGGTCAGGAGAAACAATAAAGAAGGACAGTGGTGTGCTGTGTCCCTGGGAAGATATTTGTGAATGCAAGAACTTAGCTCAGAGCTTACGTGTACAAGAGAATCATGGTGACCCCTCTGGCCTTTTTTTTTTTTCTCTTCTTCTTGATCATTGGGGGTAATTGTCATAGCACCACCTAAATTGACATAGAAATTCAAGGAGAGGATCCTCATCAGAGACAAATTTACTCAGGTCTGAAGAAATAAATTTTGATCTGAGTATGTTATTCTGAGCTCTAGAGAATTACTTGTTAATTACACTATTTTTATTTCCTTGTTTCCCTTGTTTCTTTGTTTCTTTGTTTGTTTGTTTGCTTGCTTGATTAATTTTATTTGAGTTTCTGTATGTTTAGATTTAGCTGTCAGGAAACTCACTGTGTAGACCAGACTAGTCTTTCTCTCACTAAGGTCTGCCTCACTCTGCCTCTTGAGTACTATGATTAAAGTTATGGGTCACTACCACTTCCTATTAACTTCTCCATTTGATTGTTTGTTTTGTTATTTTTTTGTTTGTATTTCTGTTTTGTTTGTTTTTCGTTTGATTTTCGTTTGTTTTCTTTTACTTGATGTTGTTGTTGTTGTTGTTGTTGAGACAGGGTTCCTCTCTATAGCACTGACTGCCCTGGAACTCACTTTGTAGACCAGGCTGGTCTCTAATTTAGAAATCTGCCTGTCCTTGCCTTCTGAGTTCTGGGATTAAATGCGTGTACCACCATGGCTGACTTATTAACTTCTTATTTTTATAAAATTAATTTTAGGAGCTCAAAACTGTTTAGCATAATCTTCTTCACCTGCTCAGAAGTTCTCTTAGAGAAGAGTCTTGGTCCAGCATTCACTCCCAACCCATAATCATTGCCCATCAGGAATTCATATATATGACAGAGGCAACAGCATTGTGTCTGGCGTAAACGGGCAAGATCTTCAGTCCCAGGCAATGAGCAAGTATGATATTTGAAGGGAATGGAAGCCACAAGACAGTGTGATCTACCACAACAGGTCTACAGCCAGGTAGAAGACAATACATCTGAAGAGTCTGAGCATGACATCACTCAAGAAGAAGAGTAGGAGGAAGCCTTCTTCCCAGGCCCTGGGGAATATTGTTGGCTGCAGAATTTCTCACGGGTGGAAGGAAGGTAATGAGCCTGTCACCCATTGGAAGGCCATCATTCTAGGTCAACTGCCAACAAACCCTTCTCTTTATTTGGTGAAGTATGACGGAATTGACAGTGTCTACGGACAGGAGCTCCACAGCGATGAGAGGATTTTAAATCTTAAGGTCTTGCCTCACAAAGTAGTTTTTCCTCAGGTGAGGGATGTCCACCTCGCAGGCGCACTGGTTGGCAGAGAGGTACAACACAAATTTGAGGGGAAAGATGGCTCTGAGGACAACTGGAGTGGGATGGTGCTAGCCCAGGTGCCATTCTTACAGGACTATTTGTACATTTCCTACAAGAAGGATCCGGTCCTCTACGTCTATCAGCTCCTGGATGACTACAAGGAAGGTAACCTCCACATCATTCCAGAGACCCCTCTGGCTGGGGCGAGATCAGGTGATGACAATGACTTCTTAATAGGTTCCTGGGTGCAGTACACCAGAGATGATGGATCCAAAAAGTTCGGAAAGGTTGTTTACAAAGTTCTAGCCAATCCTACTGTGTACTTTATCAAATTTCTCGGTGACCTCCATATCTATGTCTATACTCTAGTGTCAAATATCACTTAAATTGAAAAAAATCACAAAGTACAGAAATGTAAACTTATAGGATTGAAAAAAAATGTTTGTTTTCCTGTGTTGGGTACCTATGGGTCTTTGACAACCTCAGTATCTTTGTCAATAAAATTTGTTTTGTTCTAAAAATTAATACGTGTGACATGACATGCTTTTAGTGAACACTTTGTTGGAAGAGATGGACTATGGTAGAAAGAACATCAAAGGAAGATGAAAGTTGCAACGCAGGCTGTGAACAGTGCATACATCTAATATCACACAGGCTAAAATGGACAGGACTTAGATTCTGTGGTCTGCATAGTGAGCAAGGAATTGGAGATATGACTTAGAGGAGCAGGGATGGCAGCAAAAAATGGATTTTTAGGAAGAAGCGGAGAAAGACAGGACATAGATAGAATCTCTGGTATGAAGTCTGAGGGAGAAACAACAAGTTGGGGAAAGAGTGATAGATAAAAGGAATGTGGCCTTGTTACACAAAGTGCAACCCAGAAAACTGATCCAAAGAGATTCAGAAATCAGACAAAATAAGGTTTCATTTGAATAATGAAACCAAATGAAACTTATCTCTCATTTTAAGATTTATTATCTTTATTTATATGGGTGGGAGTAGGGCATGAGCTTGAGAGTATAGGTGACCACAGAGACATGAGTTGTCAGATCCCATGGAGCTGGCATTAAAGCTGATTGTTAACCATTGGATATGAATTCAAGAAAACAAATCCAGTTTTTTTGCGGTACAGTAGTGCTCTTGACAACATGGTCATCTCTCTATTCCCATTAAGATATCTTTTTAAGAAATCCAATATTAACATGCAGAAAAGAGACCAGGTAGAAGTTAAGAAAGATTAAATTGATGGTGACCTTTAAAAACAATAAAGGACACACAAAGGACTAGAGGACACTGAGGGACAAATGAATTCTAAGATGAAGTTCTCAAAATGTGAAGCAGGAGACCCAGGAAGAATAGAAATTTTGTGCAAATAGTTAAAATTGGGCATATCCACATTAGGTTCTTTGGTTTCTTAACAAATAGCCAGCTGATCAGATCAAAGAGTAATTTAAAAGAGAAAATGAATAAATGTGAGATAATATATGGTGGGGCGTGGATCCTGAGTTCTTTCCCTGTGCAATCTTTGCCTGGGATGAATCCTGTGATCTTTTGGAGGTCTCTGTTGAGTGCCCCAGATGACCATCAAAAAGCTCACCACTGGCCTGTTCCCCTGGCTCTCCTCCAAACATCTGACTCCCAACATACCTATGTACCATTTCAGCCTGTCTATTCCCTATAAATTCCTGTCTCAAATTTATGTGTGACCTCCTTCTCATAAAACATGAAGGTGTACTCAATGCATATGTGCTGATCTCTTTTCTATGCCAGTTCTCATGGGTTTCAAACTCTATGAGGTTGCCCAATATGTTGGTCACTACTCCTGAGTAGCCCCTGTGCTTCATGGGGGTCTTAATGGGTCCCATATGCACTCTGAGTGTTTCTTTTGTTTGTTTGTTTGGTTGGTTTTATTGTTGTTGTAGGTTTTTTTGTTTGTTTTTGTTTTGTTTGTTTGTTTGTTTTTTGTTTGTTTGTTTTTGTATTGTTTTTTGTTTTTGTTTTTAGTCAGGCTTGTCATGGACTCAATCATTTGTGTTTTTTCTCTAGAATAAGTTTGAATGCCAAATGACTTGAAAATACTCTCTATAGTTGATTAATTTTGATATCTGGGAGAGTTTCTATGCTAGCTGGATGTCTTAATTAGGGTTTCAATGCTGTGAAAAACCACTATGACTAACACAACTCATTAGATACATTTCATTAGGGCTTTTCAACATTTCATTGCAGTTTCAGAGGTTCAGTCCACTATCATCAAGGAAGTGAACATGCAAGTGTCTAGGCATATGTAGTGGTGGAGAGGAAGCTTAGAGTCTTCTGCATGCAGGGATGTTGTCTTCCACACTGAGCAGAGCTTTAAAGCCTCACAGTGATATGCTTCCTCCAAAAAGGCCACACCCACTCCTACAAGGCCACACCTCCTCATAGGCCAACTACATTCAGAGTGCCATACTGGTTTCATAGCAACTTGAAAAGATCTAGAGTCTTGCAAGAGGAGGAGCCTCAGTTGAGAAAATGCCTCATTAAGATCAAGCTTTTAGGAATTTTCTTAATTGGTGGGAGAGGACCCAGTTCATTGTGGGTGGGGACACCCTTGTGGTGGTAGTCTTGTGCTCCTTATGGAAGCAAGACTTAAGGAGCATGTCAATAAGCATCACCACTCCATGGCCTATGCATGAGCTTCTGGCTCCAGGAACCTGTGTTGTTTCAGTTTCTTTCCAAACTACTTTGATGATGAACAGCAATGTGGAATATAAGCTGAATAAAACTTTTGCTATGGAATTAGCTCTTTGGACATGGTATGTTCTTACAACAATAGAAACCTTAAGTAAGACAATTTCTTAGAGGAACAAAATATCTAATACTACCACTGTCACTTATCCTATAAGGACAAATAATGTGTAGATATTTTATTTTAATTTAAAGGTAAGATATTCTCATGTATATAATGACATGCAATTGTTCTAGTTTGCTTCTTTCTCACACTGTAGAATACTAACATCAAACATAACTTGGGAATATAAGGGTTATTAGCTTACATGTTACAGACTATTACCAAGGAAGGCAAAACAGGAACTTGAAGCATTACCAGGAAAGAGTGCTTATTGCTTGACCCTATCTTAGTCATTGTTCTATTGCTGTGAAGAGACATCATGGATAAAACAACTATTATGAAACAAAGCATTAACTGGGGGCTTGATTACACTTACAGAAGTTTAGTCAAACATCAAGTCAGTGACCGCAGCACTGGAGCAATAGAGAACTATTGATCCTTAGACAGAAACAGATATTCTGCCATTACATTGGTTTCTTGAAAACTCAAAGACCACCCTTATTGACACAACCACTTCCTCCAATGAAGCCACATCTTCTCTCATTCCTTCTAATCCTTAAACACACTGCCAATCCCTGGTGACTAAATATCCATATATATGAATCTATAGGGTATATTCTTATTCAAACCACCAAAAATCATGTGGCTTGATCGAATATTTTATTTTAAATACAGAGTAAAAGCTTTCCTTTTATAAATGACTACTGATGAGCTTACCCACAGTTGCCTACCCTCACACATCGACCATCAATGAAGAAAATGTCCCATAGACTTACCCAAAAACCAAGTGAATAGAGACAATTCTTCAATTGTTCTCTCTCCTAAGGTGACGCTAGATTGTCAAGTTGGAGATAAATAAAATCCCAGCACATTAAGGTTTATCCTGCTCCATAACCCACACAAACATTACTCATCACAATCTCCTCATTCTGCCTAGGTGTAGACCCACTTCCCTCCATGGCAGAAGTGAAGGGTAAGTACCTCCAACAGCAAGAATACTCAATAATAGGTGACAAGTAGTGAATATGCCTTATAGCCTCACAACACCTACATTCTAATTTGTGTTACACTTTCTGGGAGACACCCCAGTCTGTCCAACTTCCTGCCAACTCAGCTTTGACCAGAAAAATTCTCATCAAGAAATCCAATGACTTTTAATTGATTTCTTTCTCCTGAGGGAATGGAGTGTAACCCCTTCATGGATGTATTGGTGTCTGATTCATAAGTAATAAAACCCACTACTATTAACAGCTAAATCACAGGTGCTATGACAAATATCAACTCACATGAGAAGCATCACATTTGGTTAAGCCTTTTCAGAAGTTTTATTGGAGTTTGATTTATATACTAAATAAATCCATTGATTTATTTATTTTTAAGTGTGTAATTTAATGATTCTAAACACATTTCACCACTGTCATTTTTCACTCATTTTCTGGTTCTTCATATGATATTGAAATCTACTAAAATACAATAGTGAATTCAGAAGAAAGACCAGTGGTGTGGGTAGCAGCAAAGTTCTTGAGTCTCAAAGACAACAGATACCATGGCTGAATATTCCAACTACAACAACTAGGTAACATTGGTTCTACACTTAGCATGCCGTTTCTAGAAAAAAAAAAATTAAAGAATTAAGCAATGTTTCCTCTGAACCTGACATGTTACTATCACAAATGAAAGAAGGATCCATGATCACATGAATATGAAAGGGGCATGAAGCAGCACAATTGTTCAAATTATTGGCAGCTAGTCAGCATTAACACAAGAAGGGACCAAAGACAATAAACAGCTTTGAAGACATGTCCAAATGACCGCGTTCATTTACAAGTTTCTTACCCATTCCTTGTATATCCATTGATTGATTAACTCATTGATTAAAGCCCTCAGGTTCCAATCACTTTTCAGAGTGCATATTGTACTACCTATGAACATTGTACTGTGGACCAAAGCCTTCATCTAAGACCCATGACTGACATTTCAAAACAATTTAACCACAGAATTCTTTATTTGAAACAAAGTGATAAGATCCATCTATCTCTTCAAGGATATCTCTGTTTTGTTCAAAAAGGAGAAAAATGCAATCCAAGTTCAGGATCTTGATCCCTTATCCATGCATCTTAAACCCATAGGGGCTAGCCAGAATGTAAGGTCAGAAGTCTAAACTTCACCTATACTACAACTAACTCTGAAGATATCTAGCAATCTCCAGTTCCTTTCTGGTACTTACCCACACCAAGTCTGCATTAAGGAATATGGTCTAGTGTGAGATAGTGCCAGCAGTTAATTGCAAAATCCCACTATGAGTTGAGTTGTATATATACTGAGACATCTGTAATATAGACACACATGCATATTCACAAATACTCACAGAAAGAGGCAAGAAGTAGAGGAGCTGAAACTTAGAAATCCTCAAGGAAGAGAATGAAAATCTTGTAAGGCACAGAGGTAAGAGAAAAACTGTGTCTTTCTGCACAAAATCAGGACATTCTGTCTTCCATCACTGAATGGGAAGGCTCACTATCCCTTATCGCTATCTGATAAGGTATAGACAGTTGATGAAGGATGAATAGTAAGTTTTCATCAAAGGTATTGACTTTGAAGGTTATAGATTGTTCATGCTCTACTGGAAGCCAGATGTCTAAGAGTTTATGGGAAACACAAATGATTTGAATGGGTTGTAACAAAGGGGAGAAGACGAGATATGAAGTTGGCAGGAGGAGTTAGGTGGGAGTGGGCCATGTTTTGTTCTGGGAGGAGTTACTAAAATAATTGGAAAGTAAATTCCATCAAAATATTTGTATGCAATTCTCAAGGTATTAGGGAAAGTAGTTCTTTTTTTTTTCCATTTTTTATTAGGTATTTAACTCATTTACATTTCCAATGCTATACCAAAAGTCCCCCATATCCACCCACCCCCACTCCCCTGCCCACCCACTCCCCCTTTTTGGCCCTGGTGTTCCCCTGTACTGGGGCATATAATATACCATGTACTGAACACACACAGACCACTTATATTGCCATCTTCTAAATAACAAATTCTTATAGAGCAGTTTCATTACATTGAGGGCAAAAGTCATCCAGAGGTTATTTAAAATAAAGAAGAATCTAGGGAGATGGCCCAGTGGTAAAGCCAAGTGTTTGGTCAAACATTCACCTAAACACCAGTGCTTAGGAATTGGAGTGGCAGAGACAGAAGAATGACTGTGGCTTCCTGAATGTCAGCCTCACTCCTAGCTCAGCAAGAAACCCTGTCACAAGGGGAAAATTAGGGAGTGAAGTAGCAGAAAACAGTATACCCTTCCCTTTCCTCTGGACTTACCTGTATAATTTTGTATGCATACACACATCAATATGATAACTGTATAAAAGAGGTTACTTTGCATAAATTATAGGCAAAAGCAATGTTGTTTTAACCTAGAGACCTGAAGACTTTTATATATTAATGGTCCTGGAGAAACTCTCCATATATAGAGGATTGATATATCTTCTTCCTGTGCAAAGGAAACCTAAGTTAATTGTGTGTGTCAGTGACTTTAAACACCTTTCTTCCTCTAGATTCCTATTTATACCACAGAATGGTCTGTAAATAATGAAAAGATGAAAATAAGACTTTTTCAGGGTGTTGCCTTCTTTTAAAATCATATTTATATTTTACTAAATCAATGGAAAATCTTCAGCTCCAAGGAACAATGGATTCAATATTGTTGACTTCTGTATTATCCCATTATGAATAGGAATTAATTATACATCAACATTTCCCACGATTTGAACTAAATCAGGAATAAGGGATATGTTTCCATAAAAATAAGTAATGCCAATATCGTTAATCAAGTAGAAATGTGTGTGTGTGTGTGTGTGTGGTGGGGTTAGAATGCCTTTGGATTATTTGAGAATGATTGCTGATCAGAAATATGTTATGCAAATAACCCTAACCTGAGAGAAATGAAAAGTAATGATATAAACTATACTACCAAGTGTCATGGCCACTTATTAGTTGATATCATTTTCTTTTTCATTCCTTTATTCGTTTGAATAATTGTGTGCCTCAGATGATCACACGTTCAAATGTGTTAGTTTTCCGGGTGATGGGCTGTTTAGAATGAATTAGGAGTTGTTTTATTATTAAAGGAGATTTGTCACAGAGCCTTGAAATATCAAAAACCCATCAGACTCTCTCTATTTCTCTCTCTCTCTCTCTCTCTCTCTCTCTCTCTCTCTCTCTCTCTCTCTCTCTCTCTCTCTCCCTCTTTCATTACTCTCTGCCATCTCCATCATAAGTTGTTCGCTCTCAACTACTGCTCTACATGTTTTGCCTCTGTGTTGCCATGGTGTCTACCATGATATCCTGGACTTGCCCTCTGGAACTCTAAGACCACAATTAAATGTTTCCTCTTATAAGTTTGTTTGGTCATGATGTCTCTCACAGCATAGAACAGTAACCAAGACATACATACTCCTGTTTATTTTTTGAAACATTCTTTATTTCTTTCATTAAAGTTACCTTTTGTCCATTGAACAGTTTTAAGAATAATGTTAATGGGCCCAAATAAATAGTGCCAATAGGTGTGGCACTCTCAGGAAGTGTGAAATAGTTTCATGAGGTGTGACATTGGTGGAGTAGTTGGGACACTGATGGAGATGTGTCTTTGTTGAGTTGGTGTGATCTTGTTGGAAGAAATGTAACAATGTGGTGGTAGGCTTGGAGGTCTGCTGTCCTTAAGCAATCCCCAGTTTGACACAGTCTCCATCTGCTTCCTGTATATCAAGACCTAAAACTCATCTCCTTCTCCAGCACTTTGTCTGTCTGAAGGCTACCATGTTTCCAGCCATGACAATAATGGAGTAAACCTCTGAAAAGAAGTTACAAAGTGTTCAAGATTTACTATGATCCTGGTGACACTTCATGGCAATAAAACCCATACTAATACTCACATAAACACTCAAAAACACATTTGGTGTTTTGTGGGAACAGACTTTTCAGGCCCTCTGCCTACTGCCTGGAAGCTATTCATTTCCAAGCAGCTATCAGATGAAGTTATACAACTCTCAGCTCCAAATGAACCATGCCTGCCTGGATCCTGACATATTCTTACCTTGATGATAATGGACTGAACTTCTGAACCTGTAAGCCAGCCCCAATTAAATGGTTTTCTAATAAAACATGCATTGATAAGTGTGTCTGTTTACAGCAATATAATCCTAACACACACATGTACATATACACCTAGATATACTGAGTCACAGACACACACACACATGGAAACATTCACACACACACACACACACACACACACACACACACACACACACACACACACACACATTCATTTACAGGGACTTTAGATTCAGCCAGTACCCATGCAATTTAATTGGGGTGTTGAATACATGTGTTTGTGGAACATGACTATTGCACTTTCTTTTAGGAGTTATGTGGACAAAATCTGCACACTCACTTCATTCCTCTTCAACATCAGAAATCTCAATTTAAAGAAAGTGAGATAATGAGAAGTAGTTTTAGATACCTCTCTTTTTTTTCCTGTGAGTAGCTTCCACTTCAAATCACCAAAGAAAAATAAACATAACAGGAAAGAAATTCATATTCAAATGCTCTTGACAAGCTCATAATACATTCTCCATAATGAATATAAACTTTTATTTAGAATTCCCAAGGAAATGAGACTTTTGAAAAATCCTTACTTTCAGATAGGCTTTGGTATTTCATTTCCCTGCAAAAGAACACCAATGTAAAAAGACAAAATGTAGATTGCTTTGTGCACAAGTTGAATCAGAAACATTTGATAATGTGCATACAGGGACTCACCACATTTTTACAAACATATATATATATATATATATATATATATATATATTATATATATTGGGAGGGTGAAAGGAGACATCTGGAGAACAATAAGACCCTCATTAGCATTAAACATTCCTGAAGTCAAGTAATAACATCTAACAACATCAATAACAACAACAACAAAAACAACAACAAGAATAGATGTTCATTAGGAAGAATTTTTTAAAATAACCTTCCATTAGCCACATAAAGAGGGGGCATGATGCATCTGCAACACTTTATAGATACTTATTACAATTACCACTAAAATTTTTAAAATAATACGGATTTTTAAAAATGAAATTGAAGTAAAATAGATTTTTCAGCTGTTAAAAGGGGGAAAATGTGTTCTAGAACGAAATGAGAGTGTAAGAACTAATTGATTTTTTAATAAAGAACATCCTTATAACTCATGTGTCAGTAAGTATCAGGATTATAATGCAGTTGATTTTCTCATTGTAGAATAATTTTAATGTGTTTGAATATTTCCAGTTGTAAGAATGGATCTCAGAATTTTCACAGGACAAGAAGAAGACACCAAGTAGTTCCTCACTTTTGTTTCAAAATTCTTAATTCCTTTTTTGCAGAGTCCCAGACATTCCAGGGAAGGGTTTGAAACATCCAACAACTTCTGAGACCATAACCTCAGAGAGAAGCTACCTTTCTCAGTAAATGGAACTAGGAAAGCTGAAAAGATCCATCAAATCACTTTAGAACAAAAATGGCAGCTGGTTCACAGAACAAGGTATCATTTAGCAACTCAGCCAAGAAATAAGAGGATTTGAAATGATAATAACACAGAGTAATAAAAACCACTATGCAGTTGTAATTTAATCGTATATATATACTTTGGACAGAGAAAGCAATCAAATCTTGAGATCTCTCTGCTCAGCCCAATGAAACTCTGGGTCATGCTGCAGATGTTGCAAGTTCATGGCTCATCACAGATACTGGAAGTCTCTGGGAAACTAGAACTACATCACGTAAGTGCTGTGAGTCCAAAGACATGATTTCAGAAATTGTTCAAGTCCTCATCTTGCTTGAAAAAAAAAAATCACATAGCACCAGAAGTAATAAGAAGTTCATGGTATCAATGTCAACAGGTAAGCACTACTAACAAATATCTGTTAAGCATTGGATTGTTACCAACTCAAATGAGGAGATGATTTTTAAATTTAAATGCAGTTACATTTTAATAATTTGTAGTAATGTTAAGTGTCCAGTGTGAAACTGTGGGTGTAGGGCAAGTTGGTGAAGTGAGAGAGAACATGGACGGCAGAAGGTTCTGTGCTCTGTGAAGGCTGACATGGGAGGAGTGAAGAATAATTACCATGCATACCTGATTGTGCATCTGGCTGTGTAAATCCACTGAAACTACACGGATGGGGGTGAACTAGGGGAAGACAATGGTACCAGATTCTTTGTCTCTGGCATCCCATATTGGGCCTAAAAAACATAGACAGTCTAATGTTTTAGAGCTTTATTTTAGACAGCAAGGAGAAAAAAAGAGTAAAAAGATTGTTAGACTTGCCATGGCCAAAAGGAGTGATGGGGAAAGACATAGAAGGAAAGACAGAATGCAAGTTAGAGAGTAAGAAAGTTGAACGCTTAGAGAAAGAGGTAAAAGTTTACAGAGAGTAAGGATTGTAAAAGTTAGAGAGAGAGAGAGAGAGAGAGAGAGAGAGAGAGAGAGAGAGAGAGAGACAGACAGACAGACAGACAGACAGACAGACAGACAGACAGACAGAGAGAGAGAGAAAGAATGAGAGACTGATGTAGGGCCAAGTAGCCTCTCATATATTGGGCTCGTTATCTTGCTGTTGCTAGGTAACTAGAAGTTATCTAACCTGAAGATCAGAACCTTTGGTCATTTTGTATGTGACTGCTAGCCATTAGCCACTGCAGGGCGGGAGTGCTTGTGGGTATGGTAAATTCACCAGGAGCCAGGGTTCCAGAAATACGGAGGAAATGCCTTCCTTCCCATGTAGGTGAAAATTACGACCCATTAGATTTCATTAGGTTTAAGGACTTCAGCATGACTGGAGACCAGACATTTGGTACATAGCACAATGCCCCAAGCTCAATGATCAAATTTAACTCTAGCCTCCAGATTTTGTGGTTTCTCAGGCAGAACACTATCAGAGAGGATGTGAGTTTGAAACGCTGGAGACTCCCACCAGAAGAAATCAAGGCATGGAGGTGGGGTGGGGTAAAATGATCTTAGAAGAAATCTGTAAAACAGTGAAAGGACAATTGAAAAGACATATGGAAAAGACCAGTAACAGGGATGCCTCAGGAGACCATCCTTGTCTTCATAGCTTGGCAAGACAAAATTCAAATGACCAGTAGTACTGGAGGAGAGTCTGTGAATGCATCAGGGAGGGTAGGGTAAGGGTAGGAGGGAGTGAGGGAGGGTGAGATAGAGAAAAAAGTAGAAGGAGAAAAAGAAAGAGAAGGAGAAGAATATGGAGAGGAAGAGGAGAAGAAGGAAGGGAAGAGGAATGGGTGGAGCAGAACGACAAGGAGAAGGAGAAGGAAGAAGAACAAGAGAAGTGGAAGAGGAAGAGCAAAAGGAAGGAGGAGGACTTGGAGAAGTAGAAAAGGAGAAGGTTAAATAAGGAGGAGAGAAGGAGAGAAGAAGAATGAGAGAAGGAAAATTCAAAGGCATAGAAGAAGAAGAAGAAGAAGAAGAAGAAGAAGAAGAAGAAGAAGAAGAAGAAGAAGAAGAAGAAGAAGAAGAAGAAGAAGAAGAAAGAAACAGGAGTAGGAGGAGAATGCGAAGGAGAAAAGAATAAGGAGGAGAAGGATAAGGCAAAGAAGGAAAAACAATAGAAGAAGAAGGTAAGCAAGGAGAAGAAATGAGTTTAGATGTGAGGCATAGATAGACAGACAGAGACAGAAAGATAGAGAAACTTAGACATACAGAGTGAGACATGCACATAAACATTCACACAGAGACACACAAGTAGGCACAGAGACAGAGAAAAATATACATAGAAAGAGAGATATGCACAGAGACATTCACAGAGTTACACACATTCACACAACTTAATTAAGAAGTATTTAGAAAAATATATCTATGAAATCACGAGGATATTAAGTACTAAATTATGTGAGCAATGAGGAGGAATGAGATCCAAACAAATTTTGCAAGTCCTCCAACATTCTCCATGCTTCCACACAGCTTTAGCTGTGGGAGTATCAGTTATAGGGCTGTAACTTTTGTTTTCTTCATTTATAATTTACTGTGAATCTCCTTTCTCCACCATTCAATATGGTCCGTAGTTTCCATGTGGAAAGACTTTCCAATGCATGGCATCTAGTGAGAAAGAGAAAACAATTTTAAAGAAGAGTCTCTATGCTAGAGCCAACTGTACAAACAATTCGTAGTTATTCTCCAAATGCAGGGCTCAAAGAACACAGAGGCTCCTCTAGCTGGTACACAGATCTTAAGTATGGCCCCACAGCATCACTGGGAACCTATTGACAATTCTCACTCAGGTCATAAAACTATGGAGCATTCCAATTTCTTGAGTTCCAGAAAAAAAGCCATTTGGAAGCTTATCTCCCTAAAATTGAAGATTACACTGAAATTTATGAAAAGTGAGAATAATTTTTAATGTAAAAAATCATTCCACACACACACATTAAAAAAATACATGAAGGCAAAATTGACAGCAATATATTTGACACAACACCCACCCACACACACCTACACACACCCACACACAGAGAGAGAGAGAGAGAGAGAGAGAGAGAGAGAGAGAGAGAGAAAGAGAGAGAGAAAGAGAGAGAGAGAGAGGGAGGGAGGGAGGGAGGGAGGGAGGGAGGGAGGGGGAAGAGGAAGAGGTGGAGAGACAGATGTACACTTACAATACTTATTTTTAAGTCAAGTTGTCAAAACTCCTGACACAATCAATGTTCAGGAAGAGATGTATATGGCAAACACTCACGAGGAACAGACTGTCATGATAAAGAGAACATAGGAGGAAACAACAAGTTCATCTGTGGCATTGAGAGCCTGAATGGGCCCTTCTCACATTTGGTTGGATTTAGAATCCAAGATTTAGTTCAGAACCACCCAGCTCGCTCCTTCTTGCCCCACGGATCTACTTCTCCTAGGGCACAGTCACAAAGGTTCCACAACATTTCTAGACAGTTTTCCCAGTTTTAGACAACTGGGACTGTGGGAGAAATAACCCCCCCCCCCAATCTTAATTAAACTAAGCCACACAACTGCAAAATATATTTGAAAACAGTTTAAATTCAATTTTGGAAAGAGAACAGAGAGCTCTACTTTGAAATGAACTGAAATAGTCTTTAGGTTCCATTGTGCACCCTAAATGAAATATATTGTAAAAGATTCCGTTTTCTATGTAGCAAGTGAGGGCTGAAAACAACACACTAATGGAGATAAAATGCAAAAAAAAAAAAAACTGGGAAATATAGTAACAATTCAAACTGACTGTGTGAAAAACGATGTATTTATACACGTTAACTGTCCTATTGACCACAGTGTCATTCATCATTGTATTAGGGGATACAATCTAGTGATTAATCATCAGGGTTTGACAGTAAAATCCTTAGGCTCAATACATCAGACATTAGCTGAAAAATGATTTACAAGAATGTATTGCCCTTTGGTGTCTTCTCTGTGAATCTGTTGTATGGATGCCCTGTCGTTGGTTGTTTTAGTTGTTGGTGTTGTTTTAAAATAGATATATTGAATGCAAAAGCAAGTGGCAGGAGCCCAAAAGGTCCTCTCTCTATCTCCTTCCCAAAACTTTCTAATTTTCCCAATCCCCTCATTCATTCAAAAATTCAGAAGTTCAAAAAATACAGAAACTCATTCATCATCTTTACTTTGTGCTTGCATGCTGGTTGCAATTATCTTGTAAGCATTAAAAATTAGGCTAACATACTGCCTATGTTCAACAGGGTTTCATTGATGTGAAGAGACATGACACAGGAAACTCTTATAGGGAAAACTTAATTGAGGTTGTCTTACAGATTCAGAGGGTCAGTACATTATTATCTTGGTAGGAAGCATGGCAGCATCCAGGAAGAGGAGGTGCTCGGGAAGGAAGTAATTGGTCTATATCTTAGTCTGAAGGCAACAATGTGGAAGCTTGTGGCCACAGTTAGCAAGGAAGAGGATCAATTTTTGTCACTGGGCAGAGATTGTGCACTACATAAAAGCAAGCCTACACAATGATACACTTCCTCAAACAAGCCAACACCTTGTAATAGTGCCACATCCCATGGGCAAAAGATATTCTAATCAACACACTGCATCATAGGAAAATGGCAGAGAGAAATAAAGAAAGACACTGCATGATTGCATTCCTCTGGTCACAAGTGCTACATACCTACACGCTTATATGCACACACAAACACACACACACACACACACATACACACACACACACACACACACACACACAAATGCCTATCGGATGTGCATAATAATAATGTGCAGTCTAGGGTCCTGGGCAATTTGATTGGACCAGGCACTGTGTTCCACCCACCAGAGGTCTTAGGATCCCGTGGAGGATCCTGTGTGGGTCCTTGTGGGTGTCCACAGAATCCCCCGGTCCAGGGACCATGGTGCTCCCTTGATCTACTTCTGTTGTCCAATTGCTCTGGCTAGGATTTCAAGTGATATATTGAATAGATAGGAAGAAAGTGGCAGCCTTGTCTAGTCCCTGATTTTAGTGGGATTGGGTTTAGTTTCTCTCCATTTAGTTTGATGTTGACTACTGTTTTGCTATATACTGCTTTTATTATGTTCAAGTATGGGCCTTGAATTCCTGATCTTTCCATGACTTTTATCATGAATGGGTGTTGGATTTCATTAAATGATTTCTCAGCATGTAAGGAGATGATCATGCGGTTTTTGTTTTTCAGTTTGCTTATATAGTGGATTACGTTGATGTGTTTCCTTATATTAATCCATCCCTGCATCCCTGGGATGAAGCGTACTTGATCATTATTGATCATCTTTGTGATATGTTCTGAGATTCAGTTTGCATGGACTTTATTGAATATTTTTTGCATCAATATTCATAAGGGAAATTGGTCTGAAGTCCTCTATTTTGTTGGGACTTTATATGGTTTAGTTATCAGAGTAATTGTGGTATCTATAGAATGAATTGAATAGGGTACGATCTGTTTCTATTTTGTGAAATAGTTTGAGAACAGTTGGAATTAGTTCTTTTTTGAAGGTCTGATAGAACTCTGCACTAAACCCATGTGGGTGGTCCTGGGCATTATTTGGTTAGGAGACTATTAGTGACTGCTTCTATTTCTTTAGGGGATATGGGGCTGTTTAGATCTTTATTCTTATCTGGATTTAACTTTGGTACCTGATTTCTGTCTACAAAATTGTCCATTTTGTCCAAGTTTTCCAGTTTTTTTAGTATAGCCTTTTGTAGTAGGATGTGATGATGCCTAGGATTTCCTCAGGTTCTGGTCTTATGTCTCCCTTTTCATTTATGATTTTGTTAATTAGGATACTATCCCTGTGCCCTCAAGTTCATCTTGCTAAGGGTGTATCTATCTTGATACTACTTTCAAAGAACAGGCTCCTGGTTTGGTTGATACTTTGAATAGTTCTTTTTGTGCCCACTTGGTTGATTCCAGCACTGAGTTTGATTATTTTTTGCTATCTACTCCCCCTTGTAAATTTGCCTCCTTTTGTTCTAGAGCTTTTAGGTGTGCAGTCAAGCTCTTAGTGTGTGCTCTCTCTTGTTTCTTTTTGGTGGCACTCAGAGCTGTTGGTTTTCTTTGTGGGACTACATTCATTGTGTCCCATAAGTTTGGATATATTGTCCCTTCATTTTCATTAAACTCTAAAAAGTGTTTAATTTCTTCTTTATTTCTTCCTTGACCAAGTTATCATTGAGTAGAGTGTTGTTCAGCTTTCACATAAATGTTGGCTTCCTATTATTTATGTTGTTATTGAAGATCAGCCTTCCTCCATGGTGATGTGATAGAGTGTATGGGATACTTTCAATATTTTTGTTGAGTCCTGTTTTGTGACTGATTATATGGTCTATTGTGGAGACGGTACCATGAGGTGCTGAGAAGAAGTTATATGCTTTTGTTTTAGGGTAAAATGTTCTGTAGATATCTATTAAATCCATTTGTTTCATAAATTCTTTTATCTTCAATGTGTCTCTGTTTAGTTTCTATTTCCCCGATCTTTCTATAGATAAGAGTGGGTTGTGAAGTCTCCCTCTATTATGGTGTGCAGTGCAATGAATGATTTGAGGTTTACTAAAGTTTCTTTAATGAATGTGGATGCCATTGCATTTGGAGCATAGATATTCAGAATTGAGGGTTCATCTTGGAAGATTTTGCCTTTCATGATCATTAACTGTCCCTTCTTGTCTTTTTTGATAACTTTGGGTTGGAAATTGATTTTATTCTGTATTAGAATGGCTACTCCAGCTTATTTCTTCAGAACATTTGCTAGGAAAATTGTTTTCCAGCCTTTTACTCTGAGGTAGTGTCTGGTTTTGTCCCTGAGGTGGGTTTCTTTTTTTTTTTTTCCATTTTTATTAGGTATTTAACTCATTTACATTTCCAATGCTATACCAAAAGTCCCCCATATCCACCCACCCCCACTCCCCTGCCCACCCACTCCCCCTTTTTGGCCCTGGTGTTCCCCTGTACTGGAGCATATAAAGTTTGCAAGTCCAATGGGCCTCTCTTTCCAGTGATGGCCGACTAGGCCATCTTTTGATATATATGCAGCTAGAGTCAAGAGCTCCGGGGTACTGGTTAGTTCATAATGTTGTTCCACCTATAGGGTTGCAGATCCCTTTAGCTCCTTGGGTACTTTCTCTAGCTCCTCCATTGGGAGCCCTATGATCCATCCATTAGCTGACTGTGAGCATCCACTTCTGTGTTTGCTAGGCCCCGGCATAGTCTCACAAGAGACAGCTACATCTGGGTCCTTTCAATAAAAACTTGCTAGTGTATGCAATGGTGTCAGCGTTTGGATGCTGATTATGGGGTGGATCCCTGGATATGGCAGTCTCTACATGGTCCATCCTTTCATCTCAGCTCCAAACTTTGTCTCTGTAACTCCTTCCATGGGTGTTTTGTTCCCAAAACTAAGGAGGGGCATAGTGTCCACACTTCAGTCTTCATTCTTCTTGAGTTTCATGTGTTTAGCAAATTATATCTTATATCTTGGGTATCCTAGGTTTGGGGCTAATATCCACTTATCAGTGAATACATATTGTGTGAGTTTCTTTGTGAATGTGTTACCTCACTCAGGATGATGCCCTCCAGGTCCATCCATTTGGCTAGGAATTTCATAAATTCATTCTTTTTAATAGCTGAGTAGTACTCCATTGTGTAGATGTACCACATTTTCTGTATCCATTCCTCTGTTGAGGGGCATCTAGGTTCTTTCCAGCTTCTGGCTATTATAAATAAGGCTGCTATGAACATAGTGGAGCATGTGTCCTTCTTACCAGTTGGGGCATCTTCTGGATATATGCCCAGGAGAGGTATTGCTGGATCCTCCGGTAGTACTATGTCCAGTTTTCTGAGGAACCGCCAGACTGATTTCCAGAGTGGTTGTACAAGCCTGCACTCCCACCAACAATGGAGGAGTGTTCCTCTTTCTCCACATCCAAGCCAGCATCTGCTGTCACCTGAATTTTTGATCTTAGCCATTCTGACTGGTGTGAGGTTGAATCTCAGGGTTGTTTTGATTTGCATTTCCCTGATGATTAAGGATGTTGAACATTTTTTCAAGTGCTTCTCTGCCATTCGGTATTCCTCAGGTGAGAATTCTTTGTTCAGTTCTGAGCCCCATTTTTTAATGGGGTTATTTGATTTTCTGAAGTCCACCTTCTTGAATTCTTTATATATGTTGGATATTAGTCCCCTATCTGATTTAGGATAGGTAAAGATCCTTTCCCAATCTGTTGGTGGTCTTTTTGTCTTATTGACGGTGTCTTTTGCCTTGCAGAAACTTTGGAGTTTCATTAGGTCCCATTTGTCAATTCTCGATCTTACAGCACAAGCCATTGCTGTTCTGTTCAGGAATTTTCCCCCTGTGCCCATATCTTCAAGGCTTTTCCCCACTTTCTCCTCTATACGTTTCAGTGTCTCTGGTTTTATGTGAAGTTCCTTGATCCACTTAGATTTGACCTTAGTACAAGGAGATAAGTATGGATCGATTCGCATTCTTCTACACGATAACAACCAGTTGTGCCAGCACCAATTGTTGAAAATGCTGTCTTTCTTCCACTGGATGGTTTTAGCTCCCTTGTCGAAGATCAAGTGACCATAGGTGTGTGGGTTCATTTCTGGGTCTTCAATTCTATTCCATTGGTCTACTTGTCTGTCTCTATACCAGTACCATGCAGTTTTTATCACAATTGCTCTGTAGTAAAGCTTTAGGTCTGGCATGGTGATTCCGCCAGAAGTTCTCTTATCCTTGAGAAGACTTTTTGCTATCCTAGGTTTTTTGTTATTCCAGACAAATTTGCAAATTGCTCCTTCCAATTCGTTGAAGAATTGAGTTGGAATTTTGATGGGGATTGCATTGAATCTGTAGATTGCTTTTGGCAAGATAGCCATTTTTACAATGTTGATCCTGCCAATCCATGAGCATGGGAGATCTTTCCATCTTCTGAGATCTTCCTTAATTTCTTTCTTCAGAGATTTGAAGTTTTTATCATACAGATCTTTCACTTCCTTAGTTAGAGTCACGCCAATATATTTTATATTATTTGTGACTATTGAGAAGGGTGTTGTTTCCCTAATTTCTTTCTCAGCCTTTTTATTCTTTGTATAGAGAAAGGCCATTGACTTGTTTGAGTTTATTTTATATCCAGCTACTTCACCGAAGCTGTTTATCAGGTTTAGGAGTTCTCTGGTAGAATTTTTAGGGTCACTTATATATACTATCATATCATCTGCAAAAAGTGATATTTTGACTTTCTCTTTTCCAATTTGTATCCCCTTGATGTCCTTTTGTTGTCGAATTGCTCTGGCTAATACTTCAAGTACTATGTTGAAAAGGTAGGGAGAAAGTGGACAGCCTTGTCTAGTCCCTGATTTTAGTGGGATTGCTTCCAGCTTCTCTCCATTTACTTTGATGTTGGCTACTGGTTTGCTGTAGATTGCTTTTATCATGTTTAGGTATGGGCCTTGAATTCCTGATCTTTCCAGAACTTTTATCATGAATGGGTGTTGGATCTTGTCAAATGTTTTTTCTGCATCTAACGAGATGATCATGTGGTTTTTGTCTTTGAGTTTGTTTATATAATGTATTACATTGATGGATTTTCGTATATTAAACCATCCCTGCATCCCTGGAATAAAACCTACTTGGTCAGGATGGATGATTGCTTTAGTGTGTTCTTGGATTCGGTTAGCGAGTATTTTATTGAGGATTTTTGCATCGATATTCATAAGAGAAATTGGTCTGAAGTTCTCTATCTTTGTTGGATCTTTCTGTGGTTTAGGTATCAGAGTAATAGTGGCTTCATAAAATGAGTTGGGTAGAGTACCTTCTACTTCTATTTTGTGAAATAGTTTGTGCAGAATTGGAATTAGATCTTCTTTGAAGGTCTGATAGAACTCTGCACTAAACCCATCTGGTCCTGGGCTTTTTTTGGTTGGGAGACTATTAATAACTGCTTCTATTTCTTTAGGTGATATGGGACTGTTTAGATGGTCAACTTGATCCTGATTCAACTTTGGTACCTGGTATCTGTCCAGAAATTTGTCCATTTCGTCCAGGTTTTCCAGTTTTGTTGAGTATAGCCTTTTGTAGAAGGATCTGATGGTGTTTTGGATTTCTTCAGGATCTGTTGTTATGTCTCCCTTTTCAGTTCTGATTTTGTTAATTAGGATTTTGTCCCTGTGCCCTTTAGTAAGTCTAGCTAAGGGTTTATCTATCTTGTTGATTTTCTCAAAGAACCAACTCCTCGTTTGGTTAATTCTTTGAATAGTTCTTCTTGTTTCCACTTGGTTGATTTCACCCCTGAGTTTGATTATTTCCTGCCGTCTACTCCTCTTGGGTGAATTTGCTTCCTTTTTTTCTAGAGCTTTTAGATGTGTTGTCAAGCTGCTAGTATGTGCTCTCTCCCGTTTCTTCTTGGAGGCACTCAGAGCTATGAGTTTCCCTCTTAGAAATGCTTTCATTGTGTCCCATAGGTTTGGGTACGTTGTGGCTTCATTTTCATTAAACTCTAAAAAGTCTTTAATTTCTTTCTTTATTCCTTCCTTGACCAAGGTATCATTGAGAAGAGTGTTATTCAGTTTCCACGTGAATGTTGGCTTTCCATTATTTATATTGTTATTGAAGATCAGTCTTAGGCCATGGGGGTCTGATAGGATACATGGGACAATTTCAATATTTTTGTATCTATTGAGGCCTGTTTTGTGACCAATTATATGGTCAATTTTGGAGAAGGTCCCTTGAGGTGCTGAGAAGAAGGTATATCCTTTTGTTTTAGGATAAAATGTTCTGTAGATATCTGTCAGGTCCATTTGTTTCATAACTTCTGTTAGTTTCACTGTGTCCCTGTTTAGTTTCTGTTTCTACGATCTGTCCTTTGAAGAAAGTGGTGTGTTGAAGTCTCCCACTATTATTGTGTGAGGTGCAATGTATGCTTTGAGCTTTACTAAAGTGTCTCTAATGAATGTGGCTGCCCTTGCATTTGGTGCGTAGATATTCAGAATTGAGAGTTCCTCTTGGAGGATTTTACCTTTGATGAGTATGAAGTGTCCCTCCTTGTCTTTTTTGATAACTTTGGGTTGGAAGTCGATTTTATCCGATATTAAAATGGCTACTCCAGCTTGTTTCTTCAGTCCATTTGCTTGGAAAATTGTTTTCCAGCCTTTCACTCTGAGGTAGTGTCTGTCTTTTTCCCTGAGATGGGTTTCCTGTAAGCAGCAGAATGTTGGGTCCTGTTTGTGTAGCCAGTCTGTTAGTCTATGTCTTTTTATTGGGGAACTGAGTCCATTGATATTAAGAGATATTAAGGAAAAGTAATTGTTTCTCCCTTTTATTTTTGTTGTTAGAGTTGGCATTCTGTTCTTGTGGCTGTCTTCTTTTTGGTTTGTTGAATGATTACTTTCTTGGTTGTTCTAGGGCGTGATTTCCGTCCTTGTATTGCTTCTTTTCTGTTATTATCCTTTGAAGGGCTGGATTCGTGGAAAGATATTGTGTGAATTTGGTTTTGTCGTGGAATACTTTGGTTTCTCCATCTATGGTAATTGAGAATTTGGCCGGGTATAGTAGCCTGGGCTGGCATTTGTGTTCTCTTAGTGTCTGTATAACATCTGTCCAGGCTCTTCTGGCTTTCATAGTCTCTGGTGAAAAGTCTGGTGTAATTCTGATAGGCCTTCCTTTATATGTTACTTGACCTTTCTCCCTTACTGCTTTTAATATTCTATCTTTATTTAGTGCATTTGTTGTTCTGATTATTATGTTACGGGAGGAATTTCTTTTCTGGTCCAGTCTATTTGGAGTTCTGTAGGCTTCTTGTATGATCATGGGCATCTCTTTTTTTATGTTTGGGAAGTTTTCTTCTATTATTTTGTTGAAGATATTAGCTGGCCCTTTACGATGAAAATCTTCATTCTCATCAATTCCTATTATCCATAGGTTTGGTCTTCTCATTGTGTCCTGGATTACCTGGATGTTTTGAGTTAGGATCCTTTTGCATTTTGTATTTTCTTTGACTGTTGTGTCGATGTTCTCTATGGAATCTTCTGCACCTGAGATTCTCTCTTCCATTTCTTGTATTCTGTTGCTGATGCTCGCCTCTATGGTTCCAGATCTCTTTCCTAGGGTTTCTATTTCCAGCGTTGCCTCGCTTTGGGTTTTCTTTATTGTGTCTACTTCCCCTTTTAGTTCTAGTATGGTTTTGTTCATTTCCATCACCTGTTTGGATGTGTTTTCCTGTTTTTCTTTAATGATTTCTACCTGTTTGGCTGTGTTTTCCTGCTTTTCTTTAAGGGCCTGTAACTCTTTAGCAGTGCTCTCCTGTAATTCTTTAAGTGACTTATGAAAGTCCTTCTTGATGTCCTCTATCATCATCATGAGAAATGTTTTTAAATCTGGGTCTAGATTTTCGGTTGTGTTGGGGTGCCCAGGACTAGGTGGGGTGGGAGTGCTGCGTTCTGATGATGGTGAGTGGTCTTGATTTCTGTTAGTAGGATTCTTACGTTTGCCTTTCGCCATCTGGTAATCTCTGAAGCTAGCTGTTTTAGTTGTCACTGTTAAGAGCTTGTTCTTCAGGTGACTCTGTTAGCCTCTATGAGCAGACCTGGAGGGTAGCACTCTCCTTAGTTTCAGTGGGCAGAGTATTCTCTGCAGGCAAGCTCTCTTCTTGCAAGGCAGGTACCCAGATATCTGGTGTTCGAACCAGACTCCTGGCAGAAGTTGTGTTCCATTCACTAGAGGTCTTAGGATCACGTGTGGAATCCTGTGTGGGCCCTTGCGGGTGTCAGGCGACTCAGCTGGCAAGGTAGCCCGGGGCTCGAGTGGAGTGGAAGGGGTTTGTGCCCCAGATCAAGCCCGGGTAGCCTACTTCCCTATGTACCGCAGTCTCAAGTTCTGCGCGATTGGAATGGAGCAGGCGCTGTGTTCCACTCACCAGAGGTCTTAGGGTCCGGTCCCGTGGGGAGTCCCGTGTGGGCCCTTGTGGGTGTTGAGCAAGACTCTGCTGGCAAGGTATCCCGGGGCTCGAGTCTCGAGTCGAGCGGAAGGGCGAGGTGGGTTTCTTTTATGCAGCAAAATGTTGTGTATTGTTTATATAGCCAGTCTGTTAGTCTATTTGTTTTTATTGGTGAATTGATTCCAGATTAAGGCAACTTCAGACCAACTTCTTTTATGCATATCAATGCAAAATACTCAATAAAATTCTCCCCAAACTAAAAGGGCTATTAGGTCCTTTTTCTGATAGTCAAAACTGCAATGAGAACTGCCAGTTTTCCTAGTGTCACTGGCTAATTGCTATTAGATAGTAACTAGGCTTTCTCCTATTCAGAGCACATTCCAAGAGGTTGTATAACAATTAACCAAAGGTCATCAGAAGGGAACTAATGATTTATTATAGGTTCTAGGGTAAAAGATAAAATATTGATTGGGTTTACCTATACAAAACTTCACTAATATCATAGTTATGGTTTGATAACTTCAGTGAACCTGTTGATCTGAGACAGTTGATGAACTTTGTAACATGAGGTCATGTATTCTGAAATATTTATAAGTGCTGAGGACAAAGAGACAAGGAAAATCGAGAGAGAAAAAATTTTTTTTTTTTTGCCTTTCTCCACTTAGACTATTTTTTTTTTTCCTTTTACTCACTTAGAAGAATTTTTCCCTTTCCGCACTTAGGATCTTTCTGCTTTGCCCTTATATAAATTTCATAAAAATATTTTTATAACTTAGTAATAACTTCTATAATCACTTCTCTAAATTCCTTCTCTTCCAGTGACACCTGGCTTGTTGGCTCAAAGTTAGAGCCCAGCAATTCCTGCTGAGCTAGAAAAAAGGCTGCATTGCTTAATCCTCCTCTGTTAGGCTACAGGTGTTAATCACCTAAGCCAGCCTACCCTCAGAAAAACCAAGTACTTTTTAGAAGTTATCATCAGCATTTCAGTACAATTTGAGAGCTAGAAAGCCCTGAGACATTTCGATTTTAAAGCCATTGCCAGGGTCCTACTCTGTGACTCCACTGCTATCCTGGCTCAGAGCAATCCTGGACCTCAAACTCTAGTATAGAGCAGTAGTGATAAAAAAAAAACCTACATGGTATTGATACAGAGACTGACAGATGGATCTGTGGACTAGAACTGAAGAACCAGAAAGAAAACCACACATTTATAGACACTTGATATTTGGAAAGAAGATATATATATATATGATGGAAAAAAGAAAGGATTTTCAATAAATGGTGCTGTTCTAATTTGCAGTCTGTATGTTGAAAAATAAAAATAAATCCATACTTATCACCTTGCACAAAGCTCAGTTTCAAGTTGATCAAGATTATCAACATAAAATAAGATCCCCTGAATCTAATAGAAGATAAACTCATTGACACAGAGAGGGAAATGTCCTAAAAACTACTCCCATGGCTCATGCTCTAAGATCATCAATTCATAAATGTGACCTCATGAAACTGGAAAGCTTCTGTAAGCAAACCATATAGGCAATGGTACTAATCATCAACCTACAGACTGGAGAAAAAAATCTCAACTAACCTCACATCTGATAAAGGGCTAATATCCAAAATATATAAAGAACTCAAGAAACGAAATAAACCAATCAAATATGGGGTATATATCTAAATAGAGATGTCAAGACAGAAGAGTCTAAAATGGCTAAGGAACACTTAAAGATATGTTTAAAGTCCTTAGTGCTCAGGTTAATTCAAATCAAAACAACCCTGAGATTGTACTTTACACCAATCAAATTGGCTAAGATCAAAACCTCAGATGACAGCACATGTTCGTGAAAATGTGGAGAAAAAGGAACACTCCTCCACTGCTGGTGGGACGGAAGCAGGTACAACTTCTCTGGAATTCAGTGTGGAGATTCCTCAGAACATTGGAAATAGGTCTACCTGAAGACCCAGATGTACCACTCTTGGGCATATACCAAAAAGATGTCCCACCATGCCCCAAGGCACATGTTTTTCTATGTTCATAACAGCCTTGTTTATTATAGATAGAAGCTGCAAATAACCCAGATGTCCCAAAACAGAAGAATGGATACAGAAAATGTGGCTCATTTATACAATGAAATACTACTCAGCTATTAAGAAACGAAGACATCCTGAGTTTTTCAGGCAAATGGATGTAACTCGGAAATATCATTCTGAGTAAGGCAACTCAGAACCAAAAGGACATGCATGGTATATCCTCATTAATAAGTGGATATTAACCAAAAAAGTGCAGAACACCCTGTATTCATTCCGCAGAACTTAAAAAAGTTATCAAGCCACAAGTCCCAAGTGAGGACACCTCAATCCCACTTGGAAGGGAGAAAAAGAAATCACAGAGCGAGTGGGGGTGGTGGGAGGGTCTCAAGTGGGGATGGGGACCAGGAGTACTAGAGAAGAACATGATCAGGTATTGGTTAGAAAAAAAAAAACTGAAGCCCTGAGGTACAGCAGAAAGAATGAAAACAGGCAACCTATGGAAGTATGGCGTTGGGGACCTCCCAGAATGTACCAGAGCCCTGGGAGGTGAGAGACTCTCAGGACTCAAATGGAGGTATCTTAGATGAAATGCCCTACAGTGGGGAGTAGGAACTTGTAGATGGGAAGCAGGAACTTGTAGAATCCACATCCAGTAGAAAGATAAGGAAGGCATGAAGTGAGTGATGGGGTTTCCATCCCACGTCAAAAGCTCTGACCCAGAACTATTCCTGTCAAAAAGAACTTCAAGAACAAAAACAGAGAAGAGCCTGATGGAAATGAGGTCCAGTGAATGGATCAAGGTGGGGCCCAGCTTGGGGAAAGGCCCCAAGGCCTTACACTACTACTGAGGCTATGAAGTGCTCACAAAAGGGGGCCTATTATGACTGTACCCGAATGACCCAAAAAGCAACTGGAAGAGTCAGGTGCAGATATTTACACCCAACCAATGGACAGAAGCTGCTGATCCCTCTGGTTCAATGAGGGAAAAGCTGGAAGAAGCTGAGGAGGAGGGCAACCCTGTATGAGGACAAGCAGTCTCATTTAACCTGGATCTCCAAGACCTCTCTGACACTGAGCCACCAATCAGGCAAAATATACAAGCTGACATGATGCCCCAAACACACATACAGCAGAGGACTGCCAGGTCTAGGTTTAGTCAGAGAAGATGCACCAAACCCTCAAGAGACTGGAGGCCACAGACATTCTCTTGGGTAGTTCTGGTGAGGTGGGGGTTGAAGACAATTTTGTGGAATTGGTGGGCGGTGGTATGGAATGTGGAACAATCAGAGGGGGGACCTAGAGGGGTATAACACCTGAAGTATGAAGAAAAGATTAAATAAATCAAAAAAGATAAACAAATAAATAAATAAATAAATAAATAAATAAATTCATAATGAACACTGGCTTTTAAAGGTTTCTTTCTTTTGAGTACATTCTCTCTCTCTCTCTCTCTCTCTCTCTCTCTCTCTCTCTCTCTCTCTCTCTCTCTCTCTCTCTCTCTTTCTCTCTCTTTCTCTCTCCTTTCTCCTCTTCCTTCTCTTCCTATTTCTCACTTGCTGCTTTGCTCCAGAATATTTATCAACAGTCACCTATTATTCTACCTATGTTTAGAAGGGGTGAGTCTCTGCCTCTTTAAGGTATCTAAGGGAGTTTTTTTTTCCTACAAAATTAAAATGAGAGTATTGTCCTGGAAATTTCCCAATGCTTGTTTTGTAGTGTGTAGCACTTTCCTGATACTTACAGAGGAGTTCCTATTAATTGAAAATTTTGCATCTGTGTATCAGAGGGAGAACAATAAATGGAGAAAGAGAGGATAAGGTGGGAGTTCTCATTGTTTTTTATTTGCTGAGAAATAATCTATGCACTAGACACACCAGTGCTTTGGTCATTTCCCAGATAAAACACCTGCTTTTAGCTATCAACGATTACAAACAAATATAGTAAAAATATGTAAGTATATTTTTGTGAGAATATGTTTTCCATTGATTTAATTATCAGAAATAATATTTTTCAGTCCTGTACTTAATTTGTTTAGCCCCTAGATATGAATCCCTGAAATATGTGTACTTGGGCTTTTGAAATATATTGAGATAGCTATCCAGGCTCTATTCTAATTTATCAGAACAATGTATGTCAGTTATAATAAGTATATAATATCCCTAACATAATTACTGAATAATATATAGATAAAGCAAGACATCAAACTTTATCCCTTAGAGATGCCCAGACAAAGATAGCTGATAATAAATAACTCTGAAAAGATAGTTAATAAAATTTATATTTGTCCACTTTGGTGAAGTAAAACCCCTCTGCACAGATATTTCTTTCATGATATAGAGTAGAGGTCCTAACTGTCACAGGAACAGATTTATATAGTTTGTCAAAGAATTCTTTACAAGATTACAAAAGAGGTCGAATATAAATGACATAGTCTTTAGTTGAATTGACCTTTTATAAATAGAAATTTGACAAAAAATAATATTTACTCTATGGGTGCTTTCAAAAATAGAATGGTTTGCATGGAACAAGTTAGTATTGGAAGGATTAGAAGTTCGAAGCTATCCTTGGTTACATTCTAAGTTGGGGCCAGCCTAGGCTATATGACATCCTGTCTGAAAATATGAAATTACTGGAACCAGTAGTTTATCTTTATGAATCCTCTACTTTGGATACTGAATCATGAGCAATATCAGAAGTACAAGGTCTATCAGTACCAGAAAGTATAAAAAGAATTTCCCCAAACAAAAATAATTTAAGAGTTATTTTTAGGGGCATGATTATGTTGCCAGGGAATAAAAGCACTTTGAGTTTAGAGTGGTCAGTAATGAGGAGTGAGTATTGCTCTTACACAGGACTCACATTGGTTAGCTCACAGTCACCTTTACCTTGAGGTTCAGGAGGCCTCTGGCAACTGTGGGCATGTGCATTTCCTTACATACATATGTACGTACGAACACATACACACACACACACACACACACACACACACACACACACACACACACACACACACACACATTTAAATAATAGGGAAAAGTACTTTGCTTTATCTATCAGTTTAAAGGAAGTTTGAGTTGAATGTACTTAAAAGAGGTGCCTCATAACCAAAGTATGAAATCTGCTAGTCTTCCACAAATTAGGTGACTCAGAGCCACTACTCAAATAAATTACACCCTATAAAATCAAATAACCCCATTTAAAAATGGGGCTCAGAACAGAACAATGATTTCTCACCCGAGGAATACCGAATGGCAGAGAAGCACCTGAAAAAATGTTTAACATCTTAATCATCAGGGAAATGCAAATCAAAACATCCCTGAGCTTCCACCTCACACAAGTCAGAATAGCTAAGATCAAAAATTCAGGTGACAGCAGATGCTGGCGCAGATGTTGAGAAAGAGGAACACTCCTCCGTTGTTGGTGGGATTGTAAGCTTGTACAACCACTCTGGAAATCAGTCTGGCGGTTCCTTAGAAAATTGGACATAGTACTACCAGAAGATTCAGCAATACCTCTCCTGGGCATATATCCAGAAGATGCCCCAACCGGTAAGAAGGACACATGCTCCACTATGTTCATAGCAGCCTTATTTATAATAGCCAGAAGCTGGAAAGAACCCAGATGCCCCTCAACAGAGGAATGGATACAGGAAATGTGGTACATTTACACAATGGAGTACTACTCAGCTATTAAAAAGCATGAATTTATGAAATTCCTAACCAAATGGATGGACCTTGAGGGCATCATCCTGAGTGAGGTAACCCAAACACAAAGAATCTCTCACAATATGTACTCAGTGATAATTGGATATTAGCCCAGAACCTTAGGATACCCGATACAAGATATAATTTGCTAAAAACATTAAACTCAAGAGAACGAAGACCAAAGTGTGGACACTTTGCC
This sequence comes from Mus musculus, assembly GCF_000001635.26. Classification (NCBI taxonomy): domain Eukaryota; kingdom Metazoa; phylum Chordata; class Mammalia; order Rodentia; family Muridae; genus Mus; species Mus musculus. The sequence continues at coordinate 84,534,835 of NC_000087.7, read as the reverse complement.
CCTTCTCAGAATAGGAAATGAAACACCCATGGAAGGAGTTACAGAGACAAAATTTGGAAGTGTGACGAAAGGATGGACCATCTAGTGTATGCCATATCCAGAGAACCATCCCCTGATCAGCTTCCAAATGTTGACGCTATGGCATACACTAGCAAGATTTTGCTGAAAGGACCCAGATATAGCTGTGTCTTGTGAGACTATGTCAGCGCCTAGCAATCACAGAACTGGATGCTCACAGTCAGCTATTGAATGGATCACAGGGCCCCCAATGGAGGAACTAGAGAAAGCATCCCACGAACTAAGGGAACTGCAACCCTATAGGTGTAACAACAATATGAACTAAGCAGTAACACGGAGCTCCTGTCTCAAGCTGCATATGTATCAAAAGATGGTCTAGTCGGCCATCACTGCAAAGAGAGGCCTATTGGACTTGTACACTTTATATGCCCCAGTACAGGGGAACGCCAGGGCTAAAAAGGGGGAGTAGGTGGGTAGGGGAGTGGGGGTGGGTGGGTATGGGGTACTTTGGTATAACATTGGAAATGTAAATGAGCTAAATACCTAATAAAAAATGGAAAAAAATAAATTACACCCTAGACATGTGCAGCCATGAGGTCCACTGGTAAACTGTGGATAGAGATCAATGGTAGAGCTATTGGATTATGTAAGGGGAGGCTCAAATAAAACTGAGAGAGTCACAGTCTCATGTGATATAAGCTGGCTTTTGTTTGTGTGTTGGTATTATATAGTATTATAATCCTTACTTGCTTTCGAGATATATTCCATATAGTTCAGACTGTCCTTTATCTCACTTAATAGCTCAATATGACTATGAACCACTGATCCTCCTGCTTTCATTTTCCAGAACAGCTAGTATTAAAGAGAGGTACCAGCATGCTCTACTTGATACAGTTTTAGAGATAAAACCCAAGGCTTCATGCATGAGAATAAAGTACTCTACCAAATCTACTTCGGCAGCTGCAAGCCTTCCTGTTAATGATAAGTCCAAGACAACATTTCTTACCCTTAACACATCATGCCTATGGCTATAATCATTAATGTCCTCTTCTGTTTAAATCAATATCAACTTCACACAAGCCAGAACCATTTGAGAATATTGAATTTCAATTGAGAAAATAACCCCACCAAACTTTTGCCTGGAAAAGGCTTTGTTGAATTTTATTAATTAATGATTTCTATAGAAGGATATCCCAGTTGGCAGTATCAGCTCTGGACTGATGGTACTGGATGCTATAAAAAAAAAAAAGTAGGATGATCAAAACATGGGGAATATGCCAGTATGCAATTTTTCTACATGTCCTCTACTTCAGGTCTTACCTGCTCCAAATTCCAGTCTAGGGTTTCTGGTGTGACTTTCATGTATGATGAATTACAAACTGAACTATGAACCAAAACATTTTCTCTCCCAGTTGATGTTGTTCATAATGTCTTATCACCTAAATACAATCCCTTACTAAGGCAAGTTAGTATGCCAATGTAGCTCATATGGAATACCAAGTACTGAATGTTCACGGTGGTCCAGATAGAGCATAGAAATAATGAACTTCACTGGTCATGATAATGCATACCTAATATCTATGTACGTGAAAGACAGGAGGATGAGTGTAAGTTCAATGCAATGCTGAGCTACATAGGGAGGTTCTGAGTCCAAAACAAAACAAAACAAAAACAAAAACAATATCAAAAACAAAACAAAAAAAAACACAAAACGGGAGGTTAATGAGATGCTAAACAAATAAAGCACTTGCTAAGCAATTGTGATGGCCTTCATTCCATTCTCAGAACATACATGAATGTAAAGAGGGAACTGCATTCAGCAAAGTGATGCTCTGACTTCCACATGTGCTATAGATCACATATGCTACCACATAATAATAATAGTAGTAGTAATAATAATAATAATAATAATAATAATAATAATAATAATAATAAATGTGTTTAAAAATGAAAAGAAAATTTATTCAGTCATATTATATTAGGCTTATAAAAAAACTAGCACTGAGGAAGAGAAATTGGAGTAGTATTGAAAGTTTGAGGCAAGCATGAACTGCATTAAGAATGTTAGCACCTTATAACTTTCTGTAGGTATCCTGCCCAAAACAAGATACATGAAAGTTTATTTTACACACAAATTCAGACTATAGTCCATCACTGTTGGGGCATCAGTGCAACAGGAAGTAGCAGAAACTTGACACAAGTCAAGAGTATAGATCAAGGAATTGATGCGTGTATGGTTACTAGAACTTAATTTGCTTTCTTTATTCTCATACACTCCAGAATCCCCATCGTAAATAATGGTGCCACAACAAGGGAAGTTCTTCCCATATAAATTAAAAGTAATCAAGATGCAGGCACACAACCATGCTCACAGACTAAGTAGTATAGACAATCCTTCATTCTGATTTCCCTCCCAGGCAATTCTATATTGTTTTATGTATATAACATTAACCATCACAGCTTCATTCATTGTTAACCGGTCACATAGACACATCACATTATGTTTTAGACATGAACTACCAACCCTTATTTCCAAAGTTCTCTGTGTGTTTAATAATGCAAAATACAGTTCAACTTTAAAAGTCCTCATAGTCTTTAAAATTTTTACCACATCAAAAAATGTATTGTGATATCTCGTAAAAAATTATGTTATTGCTATGCGTAATAGAATAATGTAAAAATTATTATCACAAAATAAAAATAAGTATTAGGAATAGAAAGTGATGATTATACAAAAAGCCAAAATCAAGCAGAGAAAGGAAATCCTCCATTTCTGGGGCTTTCCATGGAGAAATCAGCTTTGGTGTCCCAATTCCTCTACATATGCTATCTTCAGCACACACAGAATTTCTCAGCATTTAAACTGATTCTATTTCTCACCTTCAGATGTCCTTGTCCAGATATTAGATCATGTCCCATCATCCTGGCCTTTCTAATACTCTGGAATCTCTACAGTAGCTTAAACTTTACCTTCATAACTTCATGCAACAGCCTCTTGGGTCTTCTTTGCAAGGATTCAAACTCTGTCACACAGTTCTGGCCTCAGCTGTTCTTAAAGACTGTCTTAGTATTGCATCTTTCATATATTAAATTTAGAAAAATGTAGACATTGCCACCAAATTTCATGACTGGCCCAAGAGGTAACCTAGTTTCACTGGACCATAGCTGTAACATCATATCTCAGTTAATGTATCTGAAACGTTTGACCATGTTTCATCAACACTAGTATCATTGGCGAATGTAAAACATACAGAGTTCCCAAAGCTTTTTAATCATTCCCAATTCTAAGGTATGTTAATTTATTTTTAAACAAATTCAACATATATATTTTTGGTATGAACTTCATTGTACAAAGTTCCATTTCAAGGACTTGTGACTTTGTGATTAAAAATATGAACATAAGATGTTAAAAAAAACATAAAATGTATGCACAATGAAATGTTTTGTCCACAGACATCCAAATTCTCTCAATATGTCTTACATTTTCTAGCCTCCATTCTCCATTTAATGTTGCCTTAACTCAAGGGGATTAATGATAAACACCTTCTTTCTGAAAATATTTTTTTCCAAATTCAATAAAATAAAATAAAATAAAAGCCAATTCAGTTTAAAAGAATGCATTTCTGTTTGATGGAAAACTCAAGTTGATCGTATATATATGTAATATATGTATCCTGTTACATATATTATGCTATTTTTTTCTAAGCCCAGTTTATAGAGATAATTATGTCTGACAGAAAATAAAGCTCATTAATTTGAACAAAGAGTTTCAATAACAGAATTTACTCTAGTTTTGGAGGGTTAACATGGTGAGTCAAAAAATGAGATGAACTGCCTTGTTGCTGCTCTAAGAACTTAAGAGGTTTTTTTGCAATGATGATTTGTGGGAATTTAAAAGGTATACATAACTACATCTGTATTTGTGTTTGTGTGAGAGAGAGAGAGATTAGGATAAAGTAATTTGTATTATTATTATTATTAACAATTTTTCATACAATATATTTTGAGCATGTGTCCCATCCCTGAATACCTCCCAGATTTTTTCCAACCATCATACCCAATTTAATGTTCTTTCTCTTTCTTTCTCTCTCTTTTTCTTTCTCTCTCTAAATGAAAAAAACAAAAAAGCCGGAATCAACAACAACAAAAAATCATGAAATCAAAAAGCCTCAGAAAATCACACACACACACACACAAAACACACACACATACACACACACACACACAGAGAGAGAGAGAGAGAGAGAGAGAGAGAGAGAGAGAGAGAGAGAGAGAGAGAGAGAGAGAAAGCCAAAACAAACAACATCAAAGAAGTCCACAAAAATAACATGTGTTGGTCAACTCTCTGTAGGTATTAGTCAACTCTGGAATTTGGTTGACATGCAAAGCAATATTCCATCAGAAAAAAAGAGTTCTTTCATATGCCTGAGGGTCTCAATTTAGAACAGAGTCTATGTACATTTCCCCATCTAAGTGTTGGGATCTCATCTATCTTGAACTTGTACAGGTTTCATTTGTGCTACCACAGTCTTGTGAATTCTTATGTTCAACACCATTTTGTCTGGAAGAGAATGAAGAGGAAACCATATTTTTATGAAACTTAATAAATAAGTTTTCTCCACTTAAGAATAAGAACAAATTTGTTGTTAGAGTTATAACATCTCTCTTTTCAAAGAGACCATCTCATTACAGACATGTGTTCATTCCAACTACGAAATAACTAATATAATAATGTAAACTTTTAGTTATCTTCCAATATTGGTAAATATTTACAATTCAACTGATTTGGTAAATCAATTCAAAACTGACATTACCAATTTGAAAATTAAATAACTGTTTATTAAAATTACTAAGGTATAAAAATAAGTATGATTGCTATCAGAAAATATTGCCTTAATAAAATTAACATAAGTGAAGTAACAATTTTACTTAATATAGATTGTATCTCATATTCATCAATACTAATTTAAGATATTATAGTCTTCATTTTATGCATCTGGGATTAGATGACATGCTGAATTTCAGTGCCTGAAATAATAACTAGAGATGTTAGATGACTGGGAGGAAACTGGATTTGATTTTTATACTTATTGTGTTTTTATAATACTAATATTAAATCAATTGGTTACTACACTAAAGCTTTTTGAATCACTTTTTTTCAAATTTTAAAATCTTATGCTACCTCTTATACTACATAGCAAGGCATTATTCAACAGATTCTTAATTTGTTAAATTGTTCTTTGTGAATGACCATGATGTGTAAGAATATTAAAATCATCAATATACTCACCAAATAACTACAATGTTTTAATATGTTGAAGGAATTTTTATATTCTGCATCTGTTAGAAAAATATCTTAATGTTCATTAGACACAGCCCTGGAAGGAATTAGGGTAATTTTTTTCTTTGAGCTTAGAGATGGGTGAGTCCTTCAGTAACATTTAGAATTTCTTTTTACCATGAGCATTCTTGAATCTCGACAGTCCTGACCCATGAAACAATCGAACAGGGTCTGAGAAACCACCTAAGGAGAGAATGGGGAACAAGAAACACAAAGAATGGACAGCAAGACAAAAAAAAAAAAAAAACAACAACAACAACAACAACAAAAAACCTGATCAAGCTGACAAATTTTGTTTTTCCCAGGCAGGTTTTATACCAATAGAAACAGGAAATGGGGAGTGAAAATAATGCGAAATCACTTTGTTTCTGGGGGAAAGCACCTGTTCCCCAAAGCAGGATATTGACTAGGTAAAAAAAGTTCAGCAGGAGGAACAAAACAGAGTGGGTTGCTAAGTACCTGTCCACAAGATCTATAGCTATTTGTTCTTAACTGGGACTAGTACTTTCCTATACAGGCCTCAACTTTTCCCACAGAAATCTCAACTAAGATAGGACTTTTCCACTAAGGCCAAAACTTTGTTAGTAAGGACTTCTGGCTGACAAGGCAGTTAACTTCACCCACAGTCATTCCCAACACTTGACTATAAATACTGCACCTGGAAATTAAAAATAATATTTGTTTGCATGAGATGCAAGCATGAACATGTCTTGATTGGATTAACAACTTTTGGATTAGAATGGCTAGAAGATAAATACAACAAGACAAATTAAAATTAAGTTAACTATTGGGTAAGTAAACCTAATTAATATGCTTTATTGGCAAAACCAGAAACTAATATTGAGAAAACCAGCAAAGTTTCAACATTAAGGTCAAAAGAGCTATGAAACAAAAAACCTTTTTAAAAGGTGGGATGTGAAAATTTTAATTTCTCATTTGTTTAATGTTGCATGAGACTGTAGAAAAAATAGTGACAATGGGATAGAAGTCAACATAAGATTCAAAGTCACACAAAACATTAAAATAGACAGCATTTGCTAAATAAAAGTGTAATTTCAAAACTTAGTGAAATATTTATTAATAAAAAACTATTTGAAAGCATGTGGCAATGAGCAGACTAAAGCCCACACTAAAACGTTAGCTTATCTTTGGAGTTATTAATAGTATGCCAAAATTGGAATGCCTTCTTTTGAGACACGGATGCATTTAATGAAATCATATTCTCTCTAAAATTTTCATAACATCAACACTGCTGACAAGTATGAAGAAAGCAATGACTTGACTAGCTATTGATGCTGCAGTCAGTTTGTATTTTATTTTAATTTATTTACATTCCAAATATCCCACCTCCTGATCCCACTTCCTACAGTTCTTCAACCCATTCATCTTCCCCATTTCCTCTGAGAGGGTGTTCCACAAGACACCCACCCCATCTCACCTCAACATATCCCACACCAGCATCCCTGATGCATCAAGTCTCTCCAGGATTCAGTCTATCCTTTCCCACTGGGCTGGAAAAAGCAATACTCTGCTACATATGTGCCAGGGGCCATGGACTAGCCCAAGTATGCTCTTTGTCTGGTGGCTTAGTCTCTCAGATCTTCCTGGGAGTTTGGGTTAATTGACACTCTTGGTAATCCTATGGGGTTGTCATCTTCTTCAGTTCTTTCAAACTTTTCTCTAACTCTTCTGTATGCGTCCAATGATTAACTATAATTATCTGCATGTGTCTCAGTCAGTTGTTTTTAGAGACACTAGGGGCCCTGTCTATTAACTGGAGGTGGTCTTTCCAGGTTCCATCTCCGCACTGTTGGGCATTTCGGCTAAGATCACCACCCAGTTCCGGGAGCCTCTCACATCCCAGCTCTCTGGGACTTTCTAGAGTTCCTAAGAGCTCCCCACCACCAGATTACACGTCTGGTACATGGATCAGACCGCCTGAAATTGGAATCATGGATGTTTTCAACTTACAAAGAATGTGTAGAGAAACAAATGTTTTCTCTGGAAGAGTACTGGCTATCACTCCTAACCACTGAGCAATCTCTCCAATTCAAGAATATTATTTCTTTAAGACAAGATGTCTTTTCTTGAAGTTCTTATATTGGAAATTATAGATAAAATCTTTTGTAACATGATGCTAATTGTCTGAGAATATGTTTCCCATCTGTACCTTAAATACTAGATTAATTTAAAATGTTAACTGTCACTAAACAACATTAATAACTATTTTTCATTTCATTTTTCATGCAGGTTATTGTAGACTAAATAAATAGTCTGATGTTATGCTGGGCATGGTTGTGCACGCCTTTATTCCCAGCACATGGGAGGCAGAGGCAGGTGGATTTCTGAGTTCAAGGCCAGCCTGGTCTACAAAGTGAGTTCCAGGACAGCCAGAGCTATAGAGTGAAACTCTGTCTCACAAAACCATAATAAATAAATAAATAAATAAATAAATAAATAAATAAATAAATAAATAAATAAATAAATAAATAAATAAATAAATAAATAAATAAATAAATAAAATAAAAATTAAAAAAATAAAAAAGAAGTCTGATTTTATTGTGTGAATTGATGCATTTAAAATTAATGCAAAATATAACATATGATTATTCTCACAATGAAGATATCCATAAGATACCTTATGTGATAAAATGTTTTAGCAGTGAACTATATTTTAACAGAGAGATCATTGAAAAGCCCTTAACTTGTGTCCTTTATTATCTGAAATAGGGTGTATTATGTGTATGTATGTATATATGTATGTATGCATTGTATGTGTGTGTCTTTCTGTGAGTGTATTTGAACTTTGTGAGGGTGCGAAGAGAAAGCGTTATGAACCAAGCAGTCCAGGAAGGTTAGGTTGGGGTGTCTCCTCTGGAGTTATACACCCCAGGATTTGGCTATATTTGAAGCCAGCAAACTCGAACAATAGTATTGCTAATATCCCCTTCTAAATTTGAATCATATCCCTACACCCATTGCCCAAATTGTTGCTGTATGAACAATATGGATGCTGTAAATTCAAACTCTGCCCTTGTCATTGAATAGCAATCTCAGTTAACTACTAAGACATCTCTTTAAATACTCTTTTGTGAACACAGACAAATAATAAAATTCTTCTAGTTTTAGAGCTTTATGATAGCTATGAATTTCAACAAGATATCATAAGGACCTATTAATGATTAGAGGTTTGGCAAAGGTAAGTGCTTGATCATGGACCATTTTCCACTTTGGTTAATGCTTCACATGTTGAATTATACCATATCAGAATATACATGAATATTTGTCTTAAGCATTACACAGAATAAGAAAATAAACAGAATAGGAAAGTGAATGGAAGATAGTTTTGACATTACTAATTAATTTACACAATTATTTTTAAAATGGAATTTAAAATGAGAGATAGTAATTGTTAGTGAAGTTGTTAAAAAACGAAATTTTTGTGGAGAAAATAATTTTCTACACTAGATCTTTAGGCTAGTCTGTTCCAATAGGGGAAAGTAACTGGTATTGGTAAGACATAATTTTTATTTTCAGTATTCAGTAGGCTAATGCAGCAAAATCATACTTTCCAAGGAAATTTGAGCTATGTAGTGAGATCCTATGGCTTAATAAGTGTTCTATTAATACAAGATACCATCACCAGGAAAATATTGTAAACTGAAACCATTTAATCATGACTTGCTTACAGTTTCAGAGATTTAGTTCATTCTTACTGTGGTGGGAGTGCAGTAGCATGTAGACAGACATGTTAATTGAACAGTAGCGAGAGAATCTTCAGGTAGAAAGAAGAGAGAAACTCTGGTCTTGTAATGTACATTTTGAAATATCAAAATAATACCCAGTGTCAATACTTCCAAAAATGTTATACCCATTTCAACAAGGTCATACTTATTCCAACAAGGCCATACCTGCTTACTCTTTCAATTATGTTACTCAGTACTTATTCAAATATATGAACCTTATGGGGGCCATCCTTATTCACACTGTTTCTAAATACTTTCTTTTTAATTGGACACTTTACTTATTTGCATTTCAAATGTTATCTCCATTCCATGTTTTCCATCTACAACCCCTATATCCCATCTCCCCTTTCCCTGATTTTATGAGGGTGATCCTCTAACCTCCAACCCACTCCTACCTCACCGCTCTAGCATTAGGCATAGAGTGTGGAATAACCACGATACAACTCATGAACTACATGAACTTCAGGAGGAAGTAAGACCAAAGAGTGGATGCTTCCATCCTAATTAAACGGAAAACAAAATAATCAAGGGACGTAGATGATGGGAGGGAATTGTGAAGAAGAGAAGAGGGGGGGCAAAAAAGAGGGGAAGAATCAGGAATGGGAGAAGACAGGAGAGTTGTTCAGAGGGTAAGGACATTGAACAGGGGTGTATAGCAACTGGGGGATGAGGAACTGGTGGTAAAAAACAGAAAGTCCCAGATGCTAAGAAAGCAAGAGCTTCCCAGGACTCCAGAAGGATGGCATTAGCTAAAATACTCCCACAAAGGAGACGGGAAAACCTGTCGAGACTAAATATATTATTTAAAGAGAGATAATGAAGTATTCTCTCCCTCTTTCTCTGTTTCTGTCTGTCTGTCTCTGTCTCTGTCTCTGTCTCTCCCTCTCCTTTCCTTCATCTCTCCCTCCATCCCTCCCCCTCGGTTGTGTGGTTTGGTATGGTGGTGGTTGTGGTGGTGGAGATTGTGTGTGTGTGTGTGTGTGTGTGTGTGTGTGTGTGTGTGTGTGTGTGTTTGTTTGCATGTGAACACACACATGTCTGTGAAGAAATGCCATGGTGTGCATGTATAGCTCAGATGACATCAGATGTCACTTTTATTTCTCTACAATATAGGACATAAGAGTCAAACTCAGGCTGTCAGGGTTGGCAGGAAACACTTTACCAGTTGAACCATCTCTACTGCCCATAACATAAAGGTCTATATCTAGTTTTGTTTAGTCTATGTATAGTTTAGCTGACTATGGATTTACTTTCTTGGTGTATCCTGGCATAAAGACATTCTTCATATTTCTTTATACTTTATACTTTAGCAAGTAGTATAGTAGTGATGTTACTTTCAGAAATGTACTATGGTTATTTAAAGTATTACTATTAAAGAAAAAAGAGATAAATGGTATATGAAAACTTTATCCTGACAATGTTTCTGCATATATAAAAATAATCTAAAACAAAAATTGAAGATTAAATAATTAAGCTTGAGATATACTTTCCTTTTATGAATATTCAGTAGGGACGTATAATTTAGGAGAAATAACAGATGTTTCAAGCCTTTGTTTCATAAGGCTTCTGCTACTCTGAAAATGTTTATGCAAACTAAAACGCCCAAAATAAAAATCAGTAAAGAAAATTATATTTGAACACTGACATTCTTAGTATGAACCACACATATGTAAAAAAATTAAAATAGTAACATAGATATTTATCTTGCTAACATTTAAAATATTGATTAATGAAGTATTTGTGCATATTTTACTGTCTTGAAAGAGAATCTCAACAATTACCTTAGGCTTTTTTTTTTTTAACTCAAAGGTCTTCCAATTATGGCTGTAGCTATGAGTATTAACTACCATACCAGCAAGAATTGATTTAGATATTTACAAGAAAACTATTAGCTGGGATATAGGTATCTGCACCGTAGATTTTGTAAGAAAAAGAAGAATAAAATATTAATAAAATAGAATATGTTAAAAAAATTCAGTTTTGTTGCACATTTCCTGAACAGAAAAAAAAATATCATGATTTATATACCATATATCCAGGATTATGTGCATAAGCTTATGTGTATTTGTGTGTGTGTGTCCGCACACACATGCACATGCACACACTTGTGCACGTATCTAACTTATTTCTAAACCTATAGCTTACTATAACTCTTCAAAATAAAATATGTTAACTCACAAAATGTCATGTTTACATGATATTAGTTCAATTTTTAGGGTAGAAACCTAGATGTCAGAAAAGTTAGTATTTTTTTATTTTTATATTATGAAGATAGTTGTATACCCCTGTGTATGTTTTACTTTTTCCCTTTAACATAGAAATGAATAATGGTTTGAAAATTTGGTACTCTTTTTCAAACTTTTTGTTTGATCTTCCTGAGTTTTAAATCATGCACCCAGTCCCACTTATCTCCTCATCACCTTGTATTCCGCTTCCATCATTGCAACCGCCCCACCAGAATAAGAATCTCATCCTGGAATTTATAATGTCACAGTGTATATCCCACAGTGTGAACTTTTATCTACACTTCTTTGTTTCCAAGTTGTTCATTTTAATGAGTCTTAAGAGCTCTCTGCCTTCTACTATACTATCAGTACTAATGCATAACTGTAACTCCTCTCAGATATCCTGTTGTTGCCCTTTTTTATGGAGATCCTGTAGTATGGGATCTGTAGGGTGGCCATTTTAATCTACTTCAGCAGTTCACCAATGGGGGTCAATGTTGTGGTGGGGCAATTCAAACCCCAGGATCTGGGCCTGAGAGAGATCTGACTAATCAGACCACCAGCTCTGCCACACTACCACCATCTGGGAGAGATTTCCTGCCCTTCCCAAGCTTCCCTTTCCAAAGTTGCAGCCAAAAAGGGGCAGAAACAACTTTCATGCTACCATACCCTCAGTGCTCTCTCATTTGTGCCCCTGCCATCAAAGCCAGCTTTACTGTGCTTCCCAGACAAGGTAGAGGGGTCATACTCTACAGTGCTACAGCAGGTAAGGGATGGAGCCAGGTCTCTAATTCTCACTCCCTCTGAGCATGCTCACCAGTAACCCCCCAAACCAGGGCCAACTCCCTCCCTGCTGCTCAGATGAGGTGCATGGCCTAATCTCCCAAGTGCTGCAAGAGGTGATTGGGCTCATGGCCCCATCAGGGACAGCTCTCTTGCCAAGGGTGGTGAGGGCAGAAGGGATGGAAAGGGTCTCTCCTTTGTCCAAACCACTGCACATCAAACAAGAGGCAGAACCAGGTACCCATGCCCATGCCCACCAGGCAGCTCATCAGAAAGCCCCAAATCTAGGGCCAGCTCTACTCTGCTGCTCAATCAAGGAAGGCTGTCACTAGAGGCAGGTTTTGAGATCATATATGCTCATGTCTGGCCAGTGTGTAGACAGCCTCTTTTTGCTGCCTGTGGATGAAAATTTATAGCTCTTGGCTTCATCTCCGGCTCTAACAAAAATCTTCCTGAAAACTACCATGATTCTTGGCAAGACAATAATGAAATTAACCTCTGAAACTGTAAGTCAGCCCCAGCAACGTTCTTTGCTTTATAGGAATTACTGTGGTCATAGTGTCTCTTCATAACAACAAAACTGAAATTTCGACACCTTCCATCCTTACCCTCCAATTCATTCTCTAAATTTCTTTCTCACATTCACATTTTATTTTATACTCTATGATAATGATTAAAACGTCCAGGTAATAGTAAATAAACAGTAAATTACTAAGATTTCTTTTTGTGAATCTATTCAACATTTTATCATTTTTATCATAAATGTAACACTGTTCTTGTTTCGAATACAAATAAAATCTCAAAGAAAAATGAACTGTAATAAGAGGATATTAGCCAAAGACGTACAGATTTCCTAAGATACAATCCACAGAACTCAACAAACTTAACAACAAGAAGGGTCCAAGTGAGAATGCTTCAATCACACTTGTAAGGGAAAAGAAAGAAATCACACGAGGCAGAGAGAGAGAGAGAGAGAGAGAGAGAGAGAGAGAGAGAGAGAGAGAGAGAGAGAGAGAGAGAGAGAGAGAGAGAGAGAGGGAGGGAGAACTAGGTGGGAGATGGGAGGGGGAGGAAAAAAAATGAACACATTCAGGTATGGGAAGGCAGGAGAGAGGCCGTGAGGGTTAGCAGCTCTCCCAAGTCTGCCTGCCCAGAGCATAGGAGGAACTCTGGCCAGATGTGGGCTATCCTTCCTACCCTTCCTTCCCCTGCCCTCATTAGTTTCCACATATTTGGTGCTAAATTTTCATTTTTTATGAAGTCTATGACAATCCTAGAACTAAGGTATCACAAAACTGGTTCATCCTTGTTTTCTGCAATGATCACTTTTCATACTATTAAAAGAGCTGGAGTCCTATTCATCCCTTCATGTTAAAATTAACTAGGTCCTAAGATTGCTGTTTTTACTGACTGCATGTGCTGCTGTTCCCAGTCCATGTCTCCATTCAGAGATCAAAAACCAGCAGCAGCCTTATGACTTGACTAGGACAATTGAGAATCCTGAAATGGGTTATTGGGCCCAACTGGCTAATAAAGAAAAACCACTTGGGATGTCATGATTTCCATATTTAACGTTTGATCTGTGCCGGCTGGCTGATAACTCATGGCCTGACTCCCAACAGACTTTACAACATTCATACACTAAGTAGACTTAGGGAGAATTTTGTATATGTCTGGGGAAAAGAGAACTGTGGCATATGGGGAACCAGAACAATTCTATTATGCTTTTTGGGATTGTGAAACATCGGGATAGAAGGCATCAATGGAAAATTTTATTACAGTCACCTGACAGGGGAGGGAATCTGAAGTTCAACTAAAGTTCACCAGCCTAGGAAAGCAGGAAAAGGGCTGGGAAACTGGGAAACCTTGGGGCCTCCGATTTTATATTATTGGGGGGAAAAACCTCAAACTCATTTTCACAATTAGGCTCCTGATAAAACCAATAGTAAACCCCCTGAATGTGACTGTAGGACCAAACCGAATTTTGGCAAACACTAAACCTATACCAAGAGGTCTTGCCCTGAAAAACCTATGCCAAAGTCTATTCTCAAACCAGTGTTTGTTGACCTCCCAGTCCTTCCCCAGCAGGCTCTGCGCCCCCGTAGATCTGATCTGGTCAAGGATGCTAAAAACCTTTCAGATTTTGACCAGTTCCCAACCAGAGCTAACCATCTTCTGCTGGCTGTGTTATTATGCCAGAAACCCTTTTTATGAAGATGTTGGTTTTATGTCTAAATATAATGAGTCCGAGAGAGACACTGCATGCATATGGTCCCAAGAGAAGAACCTTAACCATACAGACCATATCAGGACAGGGGACCTGCCTGGGAAAAGTTCCCTTGTCACATCAACATATTTGTAACCAAAATACCCTCATGGTGCATTCCAAATGGGTTATTTCCCCCTGAACAGGCATGGTGGGCCTGTTCAACAGGGTTGACTCTGTGTGTGCATGGAGAGGTTCTTAATTCCCCTACTGCAAAGGAGTTCTCTATTCTAGTCCAATTGGTGCCATCCATAACCTATTATTCAGAGGAAATAGTGCTGAAGAACCTAATAGGGCATGTTGGGGGAGACCTCAAAAGACAGAAGAGAGAAACTATTTCCCTAATGTTGGCTATAATTTTGGGAGCAGGGCTACCTAGTGCAGGCACTGGGATAGCAGCTCTAACATTGTAAGAGAATAACTATACAGCCTTATATTAGATACAGATCAAGACAGCCAATGCTTAGAAAAATCCATTGCACACCTAGAGTGAAATGTAGATTCCCTGGCTGAGATAGTTGAACAGAACATACAAGGGTTAGACTTTGTGTTCCTGCATCAGGGATCCACTTAGACTTGAACTACTTTTTCTTTCTTTTCTAGATATATTGGATTTTTTGCTAATATTCATTATAGAACAATATGTGAAATGTTCATAAAAAACATTCCTAAATGTTCCATAACCTTCCCAAACACTGTCTCTACCTGGAGACCAACTGTTTAAATATATTAGCCTACTCAAAATATTATATATTCAAATCATAATAAGACTGAAGCTATGGTGACAGCTAGAGGCGTAAATTGCTTCTGAGTAAAATTTTCACACTAAATGGACAACTGTGACCATAGAACAGGCACTGAGTTAACATGTCAGTGGTGGGCATAAATATACCACCTCCTGTTTAAACGTGTACACTGTGTTTAAACTGTAAGACAGAATTTGCAACACCTATTCCCTTGTTTGTCTTCCCAATATTTTATTATTGAATAAAGCTTACTTGTCTGAACTTTATTACTTGTCTATTTGGTTGTTATATAGGAGATAGGTTGCCAGGCATATTACTTCTATGACTTCTACCTTTTTGATTGCTAGTCTTAGTTGTTAACTTTACTGAATATTGAATTAACTGAAAGTGAAAAGCACTGGATATAAGTGATTTTTGGTTCATTACCTCATTTGAGGTCTAAATACCTATCCTAACTCTGGGACACATATTCTTGTGCTAGCCTATGTAAAGCACATAGAAGACCCCTTTGGTTTTTGCCTTTTTGTCTTCATTCTCACAGGTATGCTTGTTCTTTTGAAGGTTTTAGAGTATATTTCTTTGAGAGCCCAACATATACTGAAGAACATCTGGGAAACTCAGTCTTGTGGACAGAAGATCTATTGGATTCCTTTACTATCTGACCATAGACATCTATTTTTAAATACCTGGGCTGGACCACAGTGTATAAATCCCTCTACAAACACACACACACACACACACACACACACACACACACACACACACACACACACACACACACACATAATTATTCCAGTTTTTTCTTTAAAGAATTTTGACTACCATACCTAAAATCTCTAAAATTAAATTTATCTTCCTATATCCAATTACTTTCATGCTCCTGTTTTGAAGATATTCTAAACTATATCATACTATCAATTTTACTAATTATTTTATTTATTTATATTTCAAATGTGATCCCCTTCAGCATACTCCCTCCATGAGGCCCCTACCACACTTCCCTCCATTCTCTAAAATGTTACTCTCCCACCCACCTCTCTAGAATTCAACTTTTCTGGGGACATAAAGCTTCCACAGGACAAGCACACACCCTCATGGCACTGAGGCCAGACAATGCAATCCTCTGCTACATATGTATAGTAGGGGTTATGTACTAGTACATGTATGCTTTTTGGTTGGTGGCTTAGTACCTGAGAATTCTGAGAAATCTAGTTTTTTCATGGTGTTGTTCTTCCAATAGGGTTGTAATTCCCTTCAGTTCCTTCAGTCTTTGATCAAACTCTTCCATAGGGGTTCCTGGGTTTAGACCAATGATTGGCTGTAAATATCTGCATCTGTCTCAGTCAGTTGATGGCATAGCCTCTTTTAGGACAGTCATGCCATGTTCATGTCTGAAAGCATATCTTGGTCAATTAGCAAATGGGACCTTCTGAAACTGAAAAGGTTCTGTAAGGCAAAGGACACTGTCAATAGGACAAAATGGCAACCTAGTAATGGAGAAAAGTTCTTTACTAACCCTACATCTGATCGAAGGCTAATATTCAAAATATACAAAGAATTCAAGAAGCTAGACTCAAAAAAAAAAAACAAAAACAAAAAACAAAAAACAACCTAATGAAAAAATGAGCTCTAGAGCTAAACAAAATTCTCAATTTAGGAATCTCAAAAGCCTGAGAAGCACCTAAAGAAATGTTCAACATCCTCATTTATTGTGAAATAAAAATCAAAACCACGCTGAGATTCCATCCTAAACCAATCAGAATGGTTGAGACCAAAATGTCAGGTGAAAATAGCTGCTAGAGCAAATGTAGATAAAAAAGAACACTTTATCTTTGCTAGTGGGATTGCAAAGTGTTTTCCAGATTCCATAATCTGGAAAATATTCTGGCATTTCTTCACAAAATTGGAAATAAGTCTATCTGAATATTCATATATACAACTTCTGGGCATATACCCCAAAATGCTCTACCATATCATGAGTAAACCTTCAGTGTTTACAGCAGCCTCAATTATAATAGCGGGGGTTCAGGGACTATGCCGAACTTAGGAAATTAATCTGAACAGGTAAGAGAGTGCACCACAGAACTGGACAGCTTCTGGGACAGGCGGAGCCACAGAACCACTGAGGCAGCACGCTTTTCAGGCAATAGAAAGCCAGCCACCCTCCCAACCAAAGGACAGGTATCTGCCTGGTTAGGAAGGCCTCAGCCTCAGGAGCAGCAGATGCCACTTTGGTTCTGGGACTCCACCGAACTTAGGAACTTAGTCTGCACAGGTGAGAGTGTGCACTTCTGGGACCTGCCAAGCAACACAGCTTCTGGAAAAGGTCCTGTTTTTGGCCCACTTCTTCAGCCAGGAGGAGGTCCAAACACAAGATAATCTGTGCACCTTCCCTGTAAGAGGAGAGCTTGCCAGCAGAGAGAACTCTGAGCACTGAAACTCAGAGGAGAGAGTCTGTCTCCCAGGTCTGCTGATAGACGGTAACAGAATCACCAGAAGAACAATCTCTAAACAGAGTCAACTATAACAACTAACTCCAGAGATTACCAAATGGTGAAAGGTAAATGTAGGAATCTTACTAACAGGAACCAAGACCACTCACCATCATCAGAACCCAGCACTCCCACTTCGCCTAGTCCAGGGCACCTCAACACACCCGAAAACCTAGACCCAGATTTAAAAGCATATCTCATAATGATGGTAGAGGACATCAAGAAGGACTTTAATAACTCACTTAAAGAAATACAGGAGAACACTGCTAAAGAGTTACAAGTCCTTAAAGAAAAACAGGAAAACACAATCAAACAGGTAGAAGTCCTTACAGAAAAAGAGGAAAACACATCCAAACAGGTGAAGGAAATGAACAAAACCATACTAGACCAAAAAAGAGAAGTTGACACAATATAGAAAACTCAAAGTGAGGCAACACTGGAGATAGAAATCCTAGGAAAGAAATCAGGAACCATAGATTTGAACATCAGCAACAGAATACAAGACATGGAAGAGAGAATCTCAGGTGCAGAAGATCCCATAGAGAACATCGGATCAACAATCAAAGAAAATGGAAAATGCAAAAAGATCCTAACTCAAAATATCCAGGAAATCGAGGACACAATGAGAAGACCAAACCTACGGATAATAGGGGTGGATCAGAATGAAGATTTTCAACTCAAAGGACCAGCAAATATCTTCAACAAAATTATTGAAAAAAACTTCCCAAATCTAAAGAAAGAGATGCCCATGAACATACAAGAAGCCTACAGAACTCCCAATAGATTGGACCAGAAAAGAAATTCCTCCCGACACATAATAATCAGAACAACAAATGCACTAAATAAAGAGAGAATACTAAAAGCAGTAAGGGAAAAAGGTCAAGTAACTTATAAAGGCAAGTCAATCAGAATTACACCAACTTTTTCACCAGAGACTATGAAAGCCAGAAGAGCCTGGACAGATGTTATACAGACACTAAGAGAACACAAATTCCAGCCACGGCTACCATACCCAGCTAAACTCTCCATTACCATAGATGGAGAAACAAAAGTATTCCACAACAAAAACAAATTCACATATTACCTTTCCACAAATCCAGGCCTTCAAAAGATAATAACAGAAAAAAGAAAAAAACTAGGAAGGGAACCTTGCCCTAGAAAAAACAAGAAGGCTATCCCTCAACAAACCTAAAATAAAACAGCCACAAAAACAGAATGCCTACTTTAACAACAAAAATAAGAGGAACCAACAATTACTTTTCCTTAATATCTCTTAATTTCAATGGTCTCAACTCCCCAATAAAAAGATATAGACTAACAAACTGGCTACACAAACAAGACCCAGCATTTTGCTGCTTAAAGAAACTCATCTCAGAGAAAAAGATAGACACTACCTCAGAATGAAAGGCTGAAAAACAATTTCCCAAGCAAATGGTATGAAGAAACAAGCAGGAGTATCCATAATAATATCTGATAAGATTGACTTACAACCCAAAGTCATCAAAAAAGACAAGGAGGGGCACTTCATTCTCACCCAAACTTATGGGACACAATGAAAGCATTTCTAAGAGGAAAACTCATAGATCTGAGTGCCTCCAAAAGGAAACTAGAGAGAGCACACATTAGCAGCTTGACAACACACCTAAAAGCTCTAGAACAAAAGGAAGCAAATTCACCCAAGAGGAGTAGATGGCAGGAAATAATGAAACTCGGGCAAAATCAACCAAGTGGAAACAAGAAGAACTATTTAGAGAATCAACCAATCGAAGAGCTGGTTCTTTGAGAAAATCAACAAGATAGACAAACCCTTAGCCAGACTCACTAAAGGGCACAGGGAAAGCATTCTAATTAATAAAATCTGAAATGAAAAGGGAGACATAACAACAGATCCTGAAGAAATCCAAAAAACCCTCAGTTCCTTCTACAAAAGGCTATACTCAACAAAACTGGAGAACCTGGATGAAATGAAGAAGTGTCTAGACAGATACCAGGTACCAAAGTTGAATCAAGATCAGGTTAATGATCTAAACAGCCCGATATCCCCCAAAGAAATAAAAGCAAACCTTAATAATCTCCCAACCAAAAAAAAAAAAGCCCAGGACGAGATGGGTTTCGTGCAGAGTTCTATTAGACCTTCAAAGAAGATCTACTCCTAGTTCTGCACAAACTGTTCCACAAAATAGAAACAGAAGGTACTCTACCCAACTCATTCTATGAAGCCACAATTACTCTGATACCTAAACCACAAAAAGACCCCACAAAGATAAAGAACTTCAGACCAATATCACTTATAAATATTGATGCAAAAATCCTCAATAAAGTTCTTGCTAACCAAATCCAAGAACACATCAAAACAATCATCCATCTTGACCAAGTAGGTTTCATCCCAGGGACGCAGGGATGGTTCAATATACGGAAATCCATCAATGTAATCCAGTATATAACAAACTCAAAAACAAAAACCACATGATCATCTCATTAGAAGCTGTGAACACATTTGACAAAATCCAACACCCATTCATGATAAAAGTCTTGGAAAGATCAGGAATTCAAGGCCCATACCTAAACATGATAAAAACAATCTACAGCAAACCAGTAGCCAGCATCAATGTAAATGGTAAAAAGCTTGAAACAATCCCACTAAAATCAGGGACTAGACAAGGCTGTCCACTCTCTTCCTTCCTATTCAACATTGTACTTGAAATCCTATCCAGAGCATTTAGACAACAAAAGGAGATCAAGGTGATACAAATTGGAAAGGAAGAAGTCAAAATATCACTTTTTGCAGATGATATGATAATATGTATACGTGACCCAAAAATTCCACCAGAGAACTCCTAAGCCTGATAAACAGCTTCAGTGATGTAACTGGATATAAAATTAACTTAATCCAGTCAATGGCCTTTCTCTTCACAAAGGACAAACATGCTGAGGAAGAAATTAGGGAAACAACACCCTTCTCAATAGCCACAAATAATATAAAATACCTAGGCATGACTCTTAGGAAGTAAAAGATCTGTATGACAAGAACTTCATGCCTCTGAAGAAAGAATTTAAAGAAGATCTCAGAAGATGGAAAGATCTCCCATGCTCATGGATTGGCAGGATCAATATAGTAAAAATGGCTATCTTGCCAAAACAATCTACAGATTCAATGCAATCCCCATCAAAATTCCAACTCAATTCGTCAACAAATTAGAAAGAGCAATCAGCAGATTCATCTGGAATAACAAAAAACCTAGGATAGCAAAAACTCTTCTCAAGGATAAAAGAACATCTAGTGGAATCACCATGCCCAAACTAAGCTGTACTACAGAGCAATTGTGATAAAAACTGCATGGAACTGGTATAGTGACAGACAAGTAGACCAATGGAACAGAATTGAAGACCCAAAGAAAAACCCACACACCTATGGTCACTTGATCTTTGACAAGCAATCTAAAACCATCCAGTGGAAAAAAGACAGCATTTTCAACAAATGGTACTGGCACAACTGGCTGTTTTCATGTTGACGATTGCGAATTGATCCATTTCTATCTCCTTGTACTAAGGTCAAATCTAATTGGATTAAAGAACTCCACATAAAACCAGAGACATTGATACTAATAGAGGGGAAAGAAGGGAAAAGCCTCGAAGATATGGGTACAGGGGAAAAATTCCTGAATAGAACAGCAATGGCTTGTGCTGTAAGATGGAGAATCGATAAATGGGACCTCATAAAATTGCAAAGCTTCTGCAAGGCAAAAGATGCCTTCAATATGACAAAAAGACCACAAACAGATTGGGAAAGGATCTTTACCTATCCCAAATCGGTAAGGGGACTAATATCCAATACATATAAAGAACTCAAGAAGGTAGACTCCATATATTCAAATAACCCCACTAAAAATGGGGCTCAGAACTAAACAAAGAATATGCCCCAGTACAGGGGAACGCCAGGGCCAAAAAGGGGGAGTGGGTGGGTAGGGGAGTTGGGGTTGGTGGCTATGGGGGACTTTTGGTATAGCATTGGAAATGTAAATGAGCTAAATACCTAATAAAAAATGGAAAAGAAAAAAAAAGAAAAAATATATATCATAAAATTCTGAAATATATAACCTAAGGTTGCTCTTTAAGTCCTTGAAAAAAAAAATAAAAACAAAAGTTATAGTAAGAAGTAATAAAATCAAAGGCAGACATGAATGTGAACTAGAGCACAGAATAAGGCAACTCAAACAAAAAATACATTCTTTTAAAAGCTTAAAATAATAAAATCAAATAAAAAGTGTAAAATACAAAAGTGGGTGGTGAGTGGGAGATGCTAGATATACAAATGACATGAGAAAGAGAGACCAAGAGAGAGGAAAAAAGGATTTTGGAGCTCTCCCAGGAACAGAAGGAAATTTGGAGATGTACTGTTTCTCTTTGCCCCATACAGGAGACATCCATAATTCTGGTTACATCAAGTTCTCTACCCTCTCTGTATTGTCTGTGTTTAATGCACCAGTCTTTCCATGTGTCAATTCGTGTCTGTTTTTGTTTTGTTGTCTGAACAACTGTTGTTCTGTTTCATGTTGAATAAAAATAGTTAAAACTTAAAAAAAAAAAAAAAAAAAAGTTCTCACCAGAGGAATACCGAATGGCAGAGAAGAACCTGAAAAAATGTTCAACATCCTTAATCATTAGGGAAATGCAAATCAAAACAACGCTGAGATTCCACCTTCACACCAGTCAGAATGGCTAAGATGAATAATTCAGGTGACAGCAGATGCTGGTGAGGATGTGGAGAAAGAGGAACACTCCTACATTGTTGGTGGGATTGCAAGCTTGTACAACCACTCTGGAAATCAGTCTGGCGGTTCCTCAGAAAATTAGACATATTACCACCAGAAGATCCAGCAATACCTCTTCTGGGCATATATCCAGAAGATGTCCCAACCGGTAAAAAGGACATATGCTCCACTATGTTCATAGCAGCCCTATTTATAATAGCCAGAAGCTGGAAAGAACCCAGATGCCCCTCAACAGAGGAATGGATACAGAAAATGTGTTACATTTACACAATGGAGTACTACACAACTATTAAAGAGAATGTGAGTTTCCTTCATTCGGATTCCAGATTTGGAGTATAGGGGATGTGATTACTTGGCATTATTCTATTTTAATTCATTCATTCATTCACTCAACCCTGTCCACCTTCTTATTATTACACATCCCATATCTACTGACCATCCACTGTATCCAAGAGCATGTCCCCAAGCCACCTGATCTCTAAACACCCAGGGGCCTCTAGCCTCTTGAGACCTCAGTGCATCATCTCTGATTGAACAGAGATCAAATTTTTTTTCAGTGTATATTTTGGGGATAATCTAATAGTTGGTATATGCTTCCTGTTTGGTGGTCTATCATTTGGGAGAATTCTGGTCCAGAATAATTGAGACAGCAGGTCCTCCTAAAGGGATACTCTCCTCTTCAGCCTCCTTCAGTCTTTCTCCAATTCCCCAATGGTTCAGCAGATTCTGTCCATTGGTTGGTTGCAGACATATGCATCTGATTGTTTCAACTGCTCATTAGGTCTTCAGAAGTGCATTCATGCTAGTATTCACATTACAATTATGTGAATTCAGAAGCCAGCAGAGTTCGTGGACTGCAAGCAGGTCTTCTGAAAAAGCAATGCATGATATAATTACCTGAATTTTCTGGCAGTGCTCTTCAATATTGTGTTCTACGTGATGCAATATTCCACTCTCTTTCTCTATCTCTGTCTCTGTCTCTGTCCCTCTCTGTCTCTGTCTCTCTCTGTCTCTTTGTCTCTCTCTCTCTGTCTCTCTGTATCTGTCTCTGTCTCTGTCTCTGTCTCTGTCTCTGTCTCTGTCTCTCTCTCTCTCTCTTTCTCTCTCTCTCTGTCTGTCTCTCAATATCTATTCCTCTAACACTCAGTATGACTTATCTTCTCTTCTACAAAGGGGATGATATTTTAATGTCATCTGCAAATTGTTATTCTGAATCGGAGTAGGGAAAGGACACTTTAAATCTGTTGTTACACCCAAGAGCATGGCTTTTAAAACCTGGTGAATCAGTAGAAGATGAGACAATGTATAGAAGAGGTTGCTTCTTTTGCTTTGGTTTGGTTTAGCTTTGTTTATTTCTGTTACACGCAATCATTAGAAGAAACTCTGTGAAATACTGCCTAATGCAAATTTCCTGAAGGAAAATAGGTACCTCAGAACCAAAATTATATTTCTCAGTTACAATATATAATATATATTATTAGAGATTTTTTTTCATTAAACCTTGAACAGAATTTTTCTCTGATCTTAACAAATCTGCAAAGTACATGGGGGATAAAGGTGCACACTCTCAGGTGTGCATGGAATGACAATATGTTGAAGACCTTATTAGCCTCCATGTCCTTACCCTATGTGCCATCTTGGAAAAAAAATATGCTGAAAGTCAAGAAAATGGCTTACTTGAATATGCCAGGGAGATTTCTAACCAAAATGTCACTGTGTATATCTCTAACACAAGGTAGACCTGGTATTGCAAGAGACAGTAAATGGCAGTAACATTGGTGCACTCTAGGATATGGGCCTGTTCTAAGTGTACATCAATAACAACAAAGAGAACGAAAATTTGCAGCCTAATTGCATAAAGGATATAGATATATCTATCTATTTATCTATAGATTAGATAGATAGATAGATAGATAGATAGATAGATAGATAGATAGTTAGTTATAATAAATACACAATGATACACACACACATACATATACATTATATATAATATAACACTTATAAGCATATACATATAATACATATATACACATATCCATCTGTTAAACAAATATGATATATGATATTTGTGCACAGCAAGATTTCAGTTTCATAATGATGATCACCTTTACATATAATCAAATGAATCTGACTTTTTTGTCTACTTCAATGTAATTTATATCACTCTTCATATATTAGAAACTCTTGATACATTTTAATAAATATCAGTAATCCTATTGCTGAATATAGAAAGGTTTGTTCCATTTTCTCTTCATTTTTGTCTTGGTTATATTGTTTAATTTCATATCCCATGTTATCTCCTGTTTTAGATTTCCCCCTGGAAATCCCTCATCTGACCACCTCACCTGCCTCCGAACCTGTGCTGTCCCATCAATTCACCCACTCCATTTCTATACTAGAAAATCCTACCGCCTGATTTTACTGGACTTAGGATCAGTTATCTACTTTTTCATTCACAAATGCTATCTCTGTGAGATGTAAACTTTACTGTTGTATAGTAAATTTGATATTGGTAAATGATCATGTCAAGAAAAACTAACTACAATCAAGCAGGATTGGTCCAACAGATTGTATATGTTCAGCAAGTTTACCCCATTCACTAGGTATTATGCCCATTGCAACAAGTTTAAGAAATGTTCCTGACCCAACTAGCAGCTGAAAGAGTCAGATGCAAACACTTGCACCCAACCAATGTCTTGAAGCAGTTGAACACTATTGTTGAATTAACTAAGTTTAAAAGATGGTGAAGAGGAGGGCAGCCCTGTAGAAGGACCAACAGTCTCAATTAACTTGCTCCCCCAAGATGTCTAAAACTCTGGACAACCAAGGAGACAAAATATGCCTGCTGATATGAGGCCTCAAGCACACATACAGAAGAGGATTGCTGGGTGTGTGTTCCATCTGAATAGATGCACCTAATTTTCAAGAGAATGGAAGTTCCAGGGGGTTTAGATTTCTGGTAGTTTAGAGGTGAGGTGTGGAGACATTTTTGTGGAGAGTATGAGGTGTGAAGGAGGTATGGGATGTGGAACAATTGGAGGGTAGATAGGGTGGGGAATAAAATCTGGACTGTAAATAGAAATAATTATAAAGAAAGAAAAAAAGACAAAAGTTATTGCAATTGCACTGAATTGTGGAATATTAGTGGAGAGTGGTGTGTTCAAGGGTTTTATTTCCTTTTCTCTATAAAAATGCATTCATGGAAAGCAAGTATTAAGATTTTTAAGGATCCAGGACTATTTTGGCAACTGTTCAGAGAATGTTCTGCCAATGCTGAATATCTGAGTTCTGTTCCTCTATCGTCGTCTGCTATTTCATAACTGTTTTTGTGTCCCTTAAACTGCAGTTTGAGTATCAAGACGTTCTTTGCAAACATGACATCTTCAATCCAGTTTCAATGAGTAAAATGTGGATTTTAATGCAGGATGTATTCCTTAAAGGGATGTTTCTGTGGAGACTAACATGAAGAGACATTTTTTTTTAAATGATGATGCATTTTAGACCAAATTCTCATGCTGTTGATGGATGAATGTGAAGGATTTAGTGTAGCTGCAAACATACACTTATCTTTTTGGAAATGTTATTTTCTAGGATGTAGTAAAATCAAAATGTTGCCTCCATTTTCATCTATTTAGAATTTTCGGAGTCCAGGACCTCAATCTGATCCGGAAAATGAGGCCAGATTATCATAAAAATTGAATACACGATAATATCAGTTTTAACATTTCTTTCCTAACAAAATGATAATTGCTTGTTGACATATTTACAAACTTTCTTTATTTTATTCTGTTTTTGTTTACATTCCTTTATCATATTTTTACAGTGGAGTAGTTATCCCAGTCTCAGCCTGCACCCTGACTTCCTCATCACATACCTCTGCCCTCATCAGCAATAGGATATCCACACATCCCAACCCCCACATATTCCCAATGCCTAGGACCTCAACTTTCTCTGGTGTTTAGGTGTATCTTCTTCCATTGAGGCCAGGTCAGGCAATCCTTTCTGTATATGTGTCAGTGTCTCATATCCGCTGGTGTATGCTGCCTAGTTAGTGGCATATTATCTAAGAGATCTTAGTTGTCCAGAGTAGCTGACAGTGATGTTAGTCATTCTATTGGTCACACTCCTCAGCTTCTTCCAACTAGCTCCTTATTTCAAAAACAGGGTTCCCCAAATTCTGTCAATTGTTGGATAAGATATGTGTATATTTGAAAGCAGAAAAAAAAAGAATGATTTCACCTTAGAATACAGAGCCATATTTTGGAGAACACTGAAAAAAACAGAGAGTCTTCTCTCATGAATATGTTCCTACTGGAAATAAGAAAAAGTGTTCTTATTTCATATTTGTTGATTCTTTAGGTTGATTTTTTTCTCTGATACTTTTATTTATAGCCCTATTTGACCTGGGACTTAATTTCTATGCAAGGTCATAGATTCAATTGCCAAATCCAATTTAATTGGAAAATAGCAGGACAGAAATCTTCATGAAAAAAAAATGATGAATAACATTGAAATAAAAATTTGAGAACTTTATTTCTTCCAAAGGAAAAACGAAAGTAAATGAGTAAAGATTTTATGGAGAATGTACATTAGATTGGTGGATAAATATTTCTAGACATCACTGGATGAATAAATGTGAATTATTCCAAAACAAGATAAATGCAGTGTAAGTCAATAATTTAAAGAGATGTACCAAATTAATATTTGACAGTATTCCTGAGCTATGTGTTCAGATATCTGACTTCTATCTGACACCTTGGATAGAATTCAAGTCTGGTCTTATTTCAATGATGTAGATCTTGGGTGTAAAGATGCATCCAAGCATCACTGCACTGGATGCCAAGATTGAGAAGACCTCTACAGCAGCCATGACCATGCCCTTAGTCCTATGTGAGTCATGGAGGAAGGTGACATAAACACTGCAGAATCCTAGCACGACAAAGGTCAGGAACTTGGCTTCATTAAATGTTTCAGGAAAATTCTTTGCCACGAAATCCACAGTGAAGCTTCCAAGGGCAAGGCAGATCAAGTATCCCAAAATTCAGTAGAATGCAGTAACTGAACCCTTGTTGCACAAAATGATTATCATTATCATCAATATCAACAAATATCAATATCAACAAAAGGAGGAGAAACTGAGAGCCAGATTACCCACAGAATACATTGATATGGAACATATCAGAAGGATGTATTTCATTGAACCTGATAAAAGGAGGTTCCTTAAACCTCTTCCAGGTTCTGTGATCATGAAAGCCAAACTACAATGATTGTTTTGGCAAGCAATGTGGAAACAGACACCATGAATACAATTCCAAAAGTGATTTGTTGTAAGGCTACATTTTTTTCTGTTAGGAAGACCAATGAAGAAAAAGGAGCATGAGAAAATGGAACATGAGTGACATGAGTAGCTGATGAGAAATGTGGAAAGACATAGAAGGAAGGACAGGAAGCAAGTTAGAGAGTAAGAAAGATTAAAGCTTAGAGAAAGAGGTGAAAGCTTAGAGAGAGTAAGGATTGTAAAAGTAGAGAGAGAGAGAGAGAGAGAGAGAGACAGAGTCAGAGACAGAGACAGAGACAGAGGGAGGGAGGGAGGGAGGGAGAGAGGGAGGGAGGGAGGAAGAGAGAGAGAGAGAGAAAAGAGAGATAGAGAGAAAGAGAGAAAGAGAGAAAGAGGGAGACACTGAGGTAGGGCCAAGTAGCCTCTCATATATTGGGCTTGCTATCTTGCTGTTGCTAGGTAACTGGAAGGAATCTAACCTGAAGATCAGAAGCTTTGGTCATTTTGTATATAACTTCTAGCCATTACCCTATCCTGAGCAGGGGTGCCTGTGGGTTGGGTAAATTCACCAGGGGCCAGTGTTCCAGAAGTACTGAGGAAATGCCTTCCTTCCCATGTAGGTGAAAATTACGACCCATTAGGTTTCATCAGGTTTAAGGACTTCAGCATGACTGGAGACCAGGCATTTGGTACATAGCCCAATGCCCCAAGCTCAATGATCAAATTTAACTCTAGCATCCAGAGTTTGTGGTTTCTCAGCAAAACAACAGCACAGACGATGTGAGTTTGAAACTCTGGAGACTTCCACCATATGAAATCAAGGCATGGAGGTTGGGTTTGGTAAAATGATCTAGAAGAAATCTGTAAAACAGTGAAAGGACAATTGAAAAGACTCATATGGAAAAGATCAGCAACAGGGAATGCCTCAGAGGACCATCCTTGTATTCATAGCTTCTCAAGACAAAATTCAAATGACCAATAGTACTGGAGGAGAGTCTGTGAATGCATCAGGGAGGGGAGAGTAAGTGTTAGGAGGGAGGGTGAGATAGAGAAAAAAGTAGAAGGAGAAAAAGAAAGAGAACGAGAAGGGAAAGTAGAAGGAGAAGAATATGGAGAGGGAGAACAGAAGAAGGAAGGGAAGAGGAAGGGGTGGAGCAGGATGACAAGGAGAAAGAGATGGAAGAAGAACAAAAAAAGAAGAGGAAAATGAAAAAGAAGGAGCAGGAGGGGAGGAGAAGGAGAAAAGGAGAAGGTGAAATAAGGAGGAGAGAAGGAGAGAAGAAGAAGGAGAGAGGAGGAAGAGATGGGGAAGGAGAAGAAGTAGAAGAAGATGTGGAAGAAGAACTAAAAGAAGAAAGAGGGAGAGGAGAAAAAGATTGAGAAGGAAGAAGAAAGAAGGAGAAGAAAGAAGAAAGAAGAAAGAAAAGTAGAAGAAAAAAAGAAGAAAGAGGAGGAGGAGGAGGAGGAAGAGGAGGAGAAAAGAGAAGGAGAAGGCAAAGAAGGAGAAGAAGTAGAAGGAGGAGAAGGAGAACATGGAGAAGAAATGAGAAGAGATGAGAGGTATAGTTAGGCAGACACAGACAGAGAAACACAGACACACAGAGAGTGTCGTGCACATAAACATTCACACAGAGACACACAAGTAGGCACAGAGACAGAGAAAAATATACATATAAAGAGAGACATGCACAGAGACATTCACAGAGATACACACATTTACACAACTTAATTAAGAAGTATTTACAAAAATATATCTATGAAATTACAAGGATATTAAGTACTAAATTATGTGAGCATTGAGGAGGAATGAGATCCCAACAAATTTTGCAAGTCCTGCAACATTCCGCATGCTTCCACACAGCTTTAGCTGTGGGAGTATCAGTTATAGGGCTGTAACTTTTGTTTTTTTTCATTTATAATTTACTGTGAAACTCCTTTCTCCACCATTCAATATGGTCAGTAGTTTCCATGTCGAATGACTTTCCAATGCATGGCATCTAGTGAGAAAGAGAAAACAATTTAAAAAAAAAGAGTCTCTATGCTGGAGCCAACTGTACAAACAATTTGTAGTTATTCTCCAAATGCAGGGCTCAAAGTACTCAGAGGCTCCTCTAGCTTTTACACAGATCTTAAGTTTGGTCCCCCAGCATCACTGAGAACCTATTGACAATTCTCACTCAGGTCATAAAGCTATGGAGCATTCCAATGTATTGAGTTCCAGAGAAAAAGCCATTTGGAAGCTTATCTCTCTAAAAGTGAAGATTGCGCTGAAAATTATGAAAAGTGAGAATAATTTTAAATATGAAAAAACATTCCACACACACACATTAAAATAATACATGTAGACAAAATTGACAGCAATCTATATGACACAATACCCACATACACGAGAGGGGAAGGGGCAGGGGGAGAGGTGGAGAGACATATGTATACTTACAATACTTTTTATTTTTTAGTCAAGTTGTCAAGACTGACACAATCAATGTACAGGAAGAGATGTATATGGCAAACACTGGGGACAGACTGTCATAATAAGGACAGCATAGGAGGAAACAACAAGTTGATCTGTGGCATTGAGAGCCTGAATGGGCCCTTCTACATTTGGTTGGATTTAGAATCCAAGATTTAGTTCAGAACCAGCCAGCTCCCTCCTTGTCCCAGTGATCTACTTTTGCTGGGGCACAGTCACAAAGGTTCCACAACATTTCTAGACAGTTTTCCCAGTTTTAGACAACTGGGACTGTGGGAGATATAACCCCCCCCATCTTAATTAAACTAAGCCACGCAAACGCAAAATATTTTTGAAAACAGTTTAATTTCAATTTTGGAAAGAGAACAGAGAGCTCTACAATGATATGGACTGAATTAGTCTTTAGGTTCCATTGTGCACCCTAAATTAAATATAGTGTAAAAGATTCTGTTTTCTATGTAGCAAGTGAGGGCTGAAAACAACACACTAATGGAGATAAAATGCAAAAAACTGGGATATACAATAACAATTCAAAATGACACTGTGAAAAACGATGTATTTATACATGCTAACTGTCCTATTGACCACAGTGTCATTCATCATTGTGTTAGGGGATCCAATCTAGTGATTAATCATCAGGGTTTGACAGTAAAATCTTTAGGCTCAATACACCAGACATTAGCTGGAAAATGATTTACAAGAATGTAATGACCTTTGGTGTCTTCTCTGTGAATCTGTTGTATGGATGCCCTGTCGTTGGTTGTTTTAGTTGTTAGTGTTGTTTTAAAATAGAAATATTGAATGCAAAAGCAAGTTGCAGGAGCCCAAAATGTCTTTGCATCCTCTCTTTCTCCTTCCCATAACTTTCTAATTTTCCCAATCCCCACATTCATTCAAAATACAGAATTTTAAAAAATAAAGAAACTCATTCATCATCTTTACTTTGTGCTTGCATGCTGGTTGCAATTATCTTGTAAGCATTAAAAATCAGGCTAACATACTGCCTATGTTCAATAGGGTTTCATTGATGTGAAGCTACATCATGACTCAAGAAACACTTATAGGGAAAATTTAATTGATGTTGTCTTACAGTTTCAGAGGGTCAGTATATTTTTATCTTGATAGGAAGAATGGCAGCATCCAGGAAGAGTCGGTGCTGGGGAAGGAACTAATTGGTCTATATCTTAGTCTGAAGGCAACCAGGAGGAAGTTTGTGGCCATAGGTAGCAAGGAAGAGGATCGATTTTCGTCACTGAGCAGAGATTGTGCACTACATAAAAGCAAGCCTACACAATGATACACTTCCTCAAACAAGCCAACACCTTGTAATAGTGCCACATCCCATGGGCAAAAGATATTCTAATCAACACACTGCATCATAGGAAAATGGTAGAGAGACATAAAGAAAGATACTGCATGATTGCATTCCTCTAGTCACAAGTGCTACATACCTACACGTTAATATGCACACACACACACACACACACACACACACACACATAAACACACACACACACACACACACACATAAACACACACACACACACACACACACACACACACATGCCTATCTGATATGCATAATAATAATGTGCAGTCTCGGGTCCTGTGCGATTGGATTGGACCAGGTGCTGTGTTCCACTCACCAGAGGTCTTAGGATCCCGTGGTGGATCCTGTGTGTGTCCTTGGGGGTGTACAGAGACACCCCTAGCAAGGGATCACCGTGTTCCCTTGATGTACTTCTGTTGTCCAATTGCTCTGGCTAGGATTTCAAGTGCTATATTGAACAGATAGGAAGAAAGTGGACAGTCTTGTCTAGTCCCTGATTTTAGTCGGATTGGTTTTAGTTTCTCTCCATTTAGTTTGATGTTGACTACTGGTTTGCTATATATTGCTTTTATTATGTTTAAGTATGGGCCTTGAATTCCTGATCTTTCCTTGATTTTTATCATGAATGGGTGTTGGATTTGTTTAAATGATTTCTTAGCATATAACGAGATGATTATGTGGTTTTTGTTTTTGAGTTTCTTATGTAGTGGATTACGTTGATGTGTTTCCTTATATTAAACCATCCCTAAATCCCTAGGATGAAGCCTACTTGATCATTATTGATGATTTTTGTGATATGTTCTTGGATTCAGTTTGCATGGACTTTATTAAATATTTTTGCATCGATATTCATAAGGGAAATTGGTCTGAAGTCTTCTATTTTGTTGGGAATTTATGTGGTTTAGTTATCAAAGTAATTTTGGCTTCTATAGAATTAATTGAATAGAGTACCTTCAGTTTCTATTTTATGGAATAGTTTCGGGACAGTTGGAATTAGTTCTTTTTTGAAGGTCTGATAGAACTCTGCACTAAACCCATGTGGGCTGTCCTGGGCATTATTTGGTTGGGAGATTATTAGTGACTGCTTCTATTTCTTTAGGGGGTATGGGGCTGTTTAGATCTTTATTCTGATCTGGATTTAACTTTGGTATCTGATTTCTGTCTAGAAAATTGTCCATTTTGTTCAAGTTTTCCAGTTTTGTTTAGTATAGCCTTTTGTAGTAGTATCTGATGATGCCTAGGTTTTCCACAAGTTCTGGTCTTATGTCTCCCTTTTCATTTCTAATCTTGTTATTTAGGATACTATCCCTGTGCCCTGTAGTTCGTCTTGCTAAGAGTTTATCTATCTTGATACTATTTTCAAAGAACAGGCTCCTGGTTTGGTTGATACTTTGAATAGTTCTTTTTGTTCCCACTGGTTGATTCCAGCCCCGAGTTTGATTATTTTCTGCTATCTACTCCCCCTTGTAAATTTGCCTCCTTTTGTTCTAGAGCTTTTAGGTGTGCTGTCAAGCTCTTAGTGTGTGCTCTGTCTGGTTTTTTTTTTTTTTTTTTTTTTTTTTTTTTGTGGTGGCATTCAGAGCTGTTGGTTTTCTTTGTGGGACTACATTCATTGTGTCCCATAAGTTTGTGTATATTGTCCCTTCATTTTCATTAAACTCTAAAAAGTGTTTAAGTTCTTCTTTATTTCTTCCTTGACCAAGTTATCATTGAGTAGAGTGTTGTTCAGTTTTCACGTGGATGTTGGCTTTCTATTATTTATGTGGTTATTGAAGATCAGCCTTCTTCCATGGTGATGTGATAGGGTGTATGGGATACTTTCAATATTTTTTTGAGTCCTGTTTTGTGACTGATTATATGTTCTATTGTGGAGAAGATACCATGGTGTTTTGAGAAGAAGTTATATCCTTTTGTTTTAGGGTAAATGTTCTGTAGATATCTATTAAATCCATTTGTTTCATAACTTCTATTATCTTCAATGTATCTCTGTTTAGAGTCTATTTCCAGGATCTTTCTATTGATAAGAGTGGGTTATTGAAGTTTCCCACTATTATGGTGGGCAGTGCAATGAGTGATTTGAGCTTTACTAAAGTTTCTTTAATGAATGTGGATGCCTTTGCATTTGGAGCATAGATATTCAGAATAGAGGGTTCATCTTGGAAGATTTTACCTTTCATGAGCATTAATTGTCCCTCTTGTCTTTTTTGATATCTTTGGGTTGGAAATTGATTTTATTCTATATTAGAATGGCTACTCCATCTTATTTCTTCAGACCATTTCCTTGGAAAATTGTTTTCCAGCCTTTTACTATGAGGTAGAATCTGGTTTTTTACCTGAGGTGGGTTTCTTTTATGCAGCAAAATGTTGTGTATTGTTTATATAGCCAGTCTGTTTGTCTATTTGTTTTTATTGGTGAATTGATTCCACATTAAGGCAACTTCAGACCAACTTCTCTTATGTATATCAATGCAAAAATATTCAATAAAATTCTCCCCAAACTAAAAGGGCTATTAGGTTCTTTACTGAGAGTCAAAACTGCAATGAGAACTTCCAGTTTTCCAAATGTCTCTGACTAATTGCTCTTTGATAGTAACTAGGCTTTCTCCTACTCAGAGCACATTACAAGAGGTTGTATAACAATTAACCAAAGGTCATCAGAAGGGAACTAATGATTTATTATAGGTTCTAGGGTAAAAGATAAAATATTGATTGGGTTTACCTACACAAAACTTCACTAACATCTTAGTTATGGTTTGATACCTTCAGTGAACCTGTTGATCTGAGACAGTTGTTAAACTTTGTAGCATGTGGTCATGTATTCTGAAATATGTATAAGTGCTGAGGACAAAGAGACGAGGAACATCTAGAGAAAAGATTTTTTTTTTGCCTTTCTCCACTTAGACTATTTTTTTTTCCTTTTGCCCACTTAGAAGAATTTTTCCCTTTCCCCACTTAGGATCTTTCTGCTTTCCCCTTATATAACTTTCATAGGAAATTTTTTATAACTTAGTAATAACTTCTATAATCACTTCTCTAAATTCCTTCTCTTCCAGTGACATCTGGTTAGTAGGCTCAAAATTAGAGCCCAGCAATTCCTGCTGAGCTAGAAAAAAGGCTGCATTGCTTAATCCTCCTCTTAGGCTACAAATGTTAATCACCTAAGCCAGCCTACCCTCAGAAAGACCCAGTACTTTTTAGAAGTTATCATCAGCATTTCAGTACAATGAGAGAGCTAGAAAGCCCTGGGACACTTAGATTTTAAAGCCATTGCCAGGGTCCTACTCTGTGACTCCACTGCTATCCTGGCTCAGAGCAATCCTGGACCTCAAACTCTACTATAGAGAAGAAGTGATTTAAAAAAAAAAACTACATGGTATTGATACAGAGACTGACAGATGAATCAGTGGACTAGAACTGAAGATCCAGAAAGAAAACCAAATATTTATGGACCCTAGATTTTTGACAAGGAACCAAAAAAAAAAAAAAAAAAAAAAAAAACGATGGAAAAAAGAAAGGATTTTCAATAAATGGTGATGTTCTAATTTGCAGTCTGTATGTTGAAAAATAAAAATAAATCCATACTTATCACCTTGCACAAAGCTCAGTTTCAAATTGAACACTATTATCAACATAAAATATGATACACTGAATCTAATAGAAGATAAACTCATTGACACAGAGAGGGAAATGTCCTAAACACATATCCCATGGTTCATGCTCTAAGATCAACAATTCATAAATGTAAAATAATAAACTATTTTAGATCATCTCCCCATTAATGTAACAATCACTGTAGTCATCAAATAGTTTCCATGTAAGATTTGAGGCAATTACCATATTAACCATTTTTTTTTTAATTTGGTTGGTTAATTATTTGGGGGGTATTCAATTTGAAATGAACAGGAGATCATTTCCTGCCTGCGAACAACGTGGAGGGAGTCAGTTCAGGAAACAGATAGCTACTACAGATAATAAATAAGTAAATACTCCAAATGAAGGCAATTTTTAAACCTTTCATAGTATGGCAAAAAACACTTTAGTCATTTACAGACCAAAAGCTAGAACCTCTTTGTAGTGTGGGCATTGGGCTTAGCAGCCTAGTCTCAGTATACTAACATACTTGGAAATTATCATAAAAAATACACTGAATAGTTTGTCTTTAGATCTTTAAAAACCTCAGAAATACTTATCAAAATAAAAGACTATAATAAATTCAACAGAATAAGTTTCATTTTCTTTCAACAAAAATTTAGGCTTTTTATAATAATAAATATTTGTTATGAATAATTCTAGCTCATTTGGTCATAAATATATATGTTTTTAGGAAAATAATTCTAAAAACTTAAAATTTATGTTTTGTATTATTATGTATAACATTGGCAAATTAGATAAGACATGCTCATTCATGTTAAACTCATAAATCTACTCCTATTTATTGAATCTTTTAAAAATCAGAAACCTCCCTAGGCAAGATCTTAAACTAATGTTCCCACTTATGCCATGACATTTTTAGCAGATATTTAAATGTATTAACTGATCTACTAATGAGTAGAAATCTGAAAGACCAGAATCTCTGTTACCTTTCACATAATGATTCTATTCAATGTAAACTATGACTACAATTAGAAAAATACCCAAATCCTAAAGTCAAATCCTCACCTCTTTTATCAGTCATAGAAAATATTTTAATAGCTATGGTACTGTAATCTGTAATCCCAGCACTTGGCAGTTGAATGAAGGAGGATCAAGGCCTTTGACTGTCCATAGCTACATAGCGAGTTTGAGGTCAGCATGAGTAATGTAGGACTGTCTCAAATAAACCTGTCCCCTACAAATCAAACAGAAATCTAATGTTAGTATAAAGATATAAAAAAGTAAATATTTCTGTCACTTCAGTAGGAAAATGTTGACCAGAAATACTAAAATAAATGTACAATTGCAATTTTTTTACTATATTTTTGAAGGGAAAACTATTGAAATCTGGATATCCATAGAGTTCCCTGTTTAGAACATTATCCTGACAGCATATAGCCCAGAACTGGTAAGAAGCAAGGCTTGGAGAATCACAGGAGTTGCCTTGCCCAGACTTTAGAGATGGCAGCAAATAACTGTTTTTTTAGACTGAGGAAGTTCAATTGATGATGACATGTTCCAATATAATAATAGAAAAACAAACAAACAAACAAATAAAAAACTATTATTTCTGCTTTAGATCTTGGCAGGGCCATTCTAGCCCCATCGTTTGACAAAAGCACAACACAGCTCAGAAAATTGTTTTGATGACATCAACAATTGTCAGACTTAAAATCTATCGATGTGCTTCAAACTTCTCTCATCTTCCGGGGTTATACATGGTGGTATTTATGAGACCTCTAAATGATCCCTAGGAATAGGAGCATAGTGTGTAGAGTTGGGAGTGGATATATAGACTGGAGAGATAAAATGGGAAGCATGGTGATCCTTGGATTGCCTGTGCCACATACCTTTGCAGTTGTGCTAATAGATTCAGTGCAGATTGCCAATACCTTCTATGAGCACTACCCTAGCACACAGTACAGTGCTTTCTATTCTTTTTCCGGGCTTTTGCCTGTGACAGGGAATGTAGCTTGGATACTACTGGGTATTGTGTGGAAGATAACAATCATTGGATCAGTTCAAAGCTTTGGGAGCTGCCAGTTAATAGGCTAAGCTTCAGACTACATCCTTCCAATGGATAACTAGGGTCCAGTCTAGATGAATTTCTGGATCCCCAGGATACATGAATAGCATGCAGTATTCTAGAGTAGTATCCAGCTTAATGATACTTCTGTTGCTCTTGTGTCTTTCCCTCTTCTGTATCCCACAAGTTCATTCTGCTTTCTTGGCATGACTCACAAATGAGCATTGTGTATTAACCTGTGATATATGAGAGGAGTTGTCTGAATAGAGATGAAATATTGAGTCATGGCAAACAAAACTGTGGAAATGGAAACCATCCAGGGGCAAATGTTGTAAAATTAACATAGTCTGTGAAAGAAAAATGCTTTTGCTTTCAGAAGGAGAGTGAATGGAGTTTTTCACTAAGCTGGAAGGGGGCTAATAAAGACCTTTTTTAACTGGAGAATTTAATAAGAATTAACCAAAACCCAGGTGCAATTATTCTTACAGGAGTGAACTGGATAGATGGGTAGAGTTTGGCTAGTATAAGATACTTGATTTAATGACTTTTGAGGTCCTTTTTCGAAATCATGATCAATAAATTCTGCCCTCTGTGACATTTCTACTATATTTGTTTGAAAGATGAATGAACTAGGATACATAGATATAACTTTATATTATAGTTCTTGAACTTTCATGATGTGACAATTAAATCTGTATGATCAGGACATATTGTAGAGCTCTGCATTAGGCACACATAATCTATAGCTCCTGGGGACATACACGCAAATGAACAAACATGACTTTATAGTGTTTCTTGTTTTCAGAATGGAATACATTTTATAAATAATCTAAAAGAAATAGGTTCAGTTTCTATGTTCTTAGAGATAGAACCTTAAAGACCCTAAAAACTCTAAAAAATAAAAAAGAAAAAAGAAGAGAAAAGAAAATAAACTTGAAGCTTTAAATAAACAACAAAAACCCTAAAAACAAACAAACAAACAAACAATAAAAAAAAAACATAATTTTTTTGAATAAAACTAAAAGAACCTAAAACCCTAAACAAACAAACAAACAAACAAACAAAAAAATCTAGATCTCTACAAAGACCCAAAAAAACAAAAAATCATTACCACAAACAAACAAACAAACAAGGAAAGAACAATAACCACACTAAGCCTTAAAAAAAAAATCTCGCCAAATACACTGAGAACAACCCTAAAATCATTTAAAAAAACGTAAAAAAAAAAAAACCCTAAAACAATAAAGCAAAACCTAAAACCCTAAAAACGCTAAAATTATTAAACAAACACTAAATGACCGAAAAAAGCTATTTTTTTAATCTTAATAAACATTTTTAAAACCCTACAATTCTATAAATAAGAAAACACAAGAACTCTAAAAAGACCCTAAAAAAATTATAAAACCCTAAAAAAAAATCCAAAACTCTACAAGTCTAGATCCCTAATAAGACAATAAAAAAAAAAAAATTAAAAAAAAAGATAATGAAAAGATACAAAACCACCACCCCAACAACTACAAATTCTTCTGCCTTAAAAAATCGCCAAAAACACTGGAAAAGAAAATCATTTTACAAACCTTATTAAAAAAATGCTTAAAACAATTTTTAAAAATTCCTTAATTAAATTAAAAAACAAAACAAAACTAAAAAATAAAGAAAAACCCTAAAATTCTAAAACAATCTCAACAACAGTAAAAAGACCCAAAAGAACTGTAAAACCCTAAAAAAAGTTTTTTTAAAAAGTTCTAAAAACACATCAAAACTCTGAAACTCAAAAAAAAAACCTTGAAAACCCGCTTAAAAAAGCAAAACAACAAAAACAAACAAATAAACAAACAAAAAACAACAACAACAAAACACCTACAATACCCTGAAACACTAACTAAAATCCTGAGACTATAAAAACAACCCTACCCCCCCAAAAGGCTTACAAAACCCTGAAACATTAACTAAAATCCTAAGATACAAAAATAATCCTAAACCCATAAAAAAAAAGCAAACACACACACAAGAAAACAAAAAACCTTTACAAAATTCTAAAACCCTATAAAACACTAAAAGTATAAAAAGAAACAAAAACAAAACAAAACAAAACAACAAGAAGATCAAAAACACACAAAAAAATACAATTATCCTAAAATTATTCATAAACCCTAAAAAGCCCTAAAACCCTGAAATACCTTAAATTTCTAGGAGAAATCAAGATCTAAAATAAATAAATAAATACATAAATAAACACATAAATAAATACATAAATAAACAAACAAACCTAGACCCTACCAAAAACAAACAAACAAACAAACAAACAAACAAACAAAAAACTTGTAAGGACAAAACAACCTCCCAAATTTAAAACCATTAAAACCCTAAAACTCTAAATAACCCAAAGGGCTTTACCCTCCTGCACCCCCCCCAAAAAAAAAAACCCGAAAACTGTAAAATACTAAAAAGCCCGAAAAAAAAGCCTAAAACATTAGAAGAAGTAAATAGAAAAAAAAATCTAGAATCTTTAAACAAATACTGAAATAGTCCTAAAATCAAAAAAAAAAAAAAAAAAGAAAAGAAAAGAAAAGAAAAAGAAAAGAAAAAGAAAAAGAAAAAGAAAATTCTGAAAACACACCTATCAGCTAGGCAGTCATTCAACTTACATATTTTAGCCTGCTTCTGAGTGCTGGTATTAAAGGGGAATAAAACTATACTTGACTCCTTTTTGTTTGTATAATTGTTTTCTAAAAGATTTTTTTCTCTATGGGTGAGTATATGTGTGTGTGTGTGTGTGTGTGTGTGTGTGTGTGTGTGTGTGTGTGTGTGTGTGTGTGTGTGTGTGTGTGTGTGTGTGCGTGTGTGTGTGTCTGTGTGTGTGTGTGTTGTCCAAAGAGGTCATCAGATCATCTAGAACTAGAATTGCAGGTGGTTGTGAACAACCATGTGGGTGTTAGAAATTGAACCCTGGTCCTGTGCAAAAGCAATCAGTGGGCCTAAGCAGTGAGCTATCTCCTCAGTCCTTTCTGCTTGCTCTAATCTCTACTTCACTATTCATCTTGCCCAAATATGTCTTTAATTCTTACTTCTTCTGTCTTTTTTTCTGTGATGAATTCTTGTTTGCTTTTCTCTTGCTTCTCCAATTACAGCACCAAGATTCTGCATTTCCTTTTGTTTTGGAAGATTCTCAAGGAATCCTAAATCCAGATTTTAGGGCAGTTATTTAAAATTCTTGCTGGTGATTCTGACAATGGTTTCCTCATTTTTTTAAAAATTAGGTATTTTTTCATTTACATTTCCAATACTATCTCAAAAGTCCCCACATACCCACCTCAACCACACCCCCACCACCACCACCACATCTTGTCCCTGGCATACCCCTGAATTAAGGCATATAAAGTTTGCAAGACTGATGGGGCTCTCTTTCCAATGATAACCAACTAGTCCATCTTCTGATACAACTGCAGCTAGAAACATGAGCTCTGATATGCTGCTAGAAAAATGAGCTCTGGGGGGTTTCTTTAGTTCATATTGTTGTTCCACTTATGGGATTGCAGACCCCTTTAGCTCCTTGGGTACCTTCTCTACCTCCTCCATTTCGGTCCCTGTGATTCATCCAATAGCTGACTGTGAGCATCCACTTCTGTGTTTGCTAGGCCATGGCAAAGCCTCACAAGAGACAGCTAAATCTGTGTCCTTCCAGCAAAATCTTGCCAGTGTATGCAATGGTGTCAGTGTTTGGAGGCTGCTTATGGATGGATTAGTGGATTGAAAACCACTAATTTGGACACAATGGGGCTACTGCTGCCAATGTAGACTGTTTATCCAGTGTTGCTGGTCAGAAATCTCCGTTCTTTGAAGGCAATGGGTTTTCCCAGAACAGGCTTCTTCTGAGTCCCCAAACTTCTGTCAACACCTGTTCACCTTGATGATGATCACTGATGTATCAAATGACCATACTTAGTAAATTAGAGTAATACAGTTTTCTTTTCCACCCTAGAAAGTGGGGATTCTAAAAATATGTGTACTAGCTAAAAGCAGTGATGGTGCTCTTCCTAGGGTTCCTTACATAGTGTCCTCCTTGGATGTTCCTCTCTGATCTATACTCACCATCTATGCAGCTTCCTCTCATGAACAGCACACATGATAACACTCAACACATCTGATCTTCAGTCAGCAGAAATATACTAATTTTATTTCCCATATGGCCCAGTTGCTCATGATTCTGAGGCATAATCATACATGTTGTATTGCCAAACAAAATGACACTAATTGTCTAGTATATAATGAAGCATATTTTGTATGACTCTTTTCAGGAGTCTGTATATTCAATGATGAACACACCATCAGCAAATGAGTGAATTCTTGTGA
The DNA here is from genome assembly GCF_000001635.26 of Mus musculus. Lineage (NCBI taxonomy): Eukaryota > Metazoa > Chordata > Mammalia > Rodentia > Muridae > Mus > Mus musculus. Next base: position 84,493,353 of record NC_000087.7, on the reverse strand, counting down.
GATGATGTCATCACAGAGGGAACCAATGGGCTAGAAAGAGAAAAGAGAGAGCCAAACTCCCTTTCATAATTAAACCTTTTCTATAACAGCATTATTAAATTATTTTTATATGTAAGTCATATCCCTCCTGACCCATTCAATTTCTTCCAAATATATTCACACCTGGGGATTAATCTTCAGAAAATTATTCTTGGGAAACACATGTGATTATTTCAACATCTATAGTAGTGTGGGGGCATTATTCTCCCTACGTCATGTACACTTAATATCTTTAGATACCTCCTTCCCTGTGATAGCCTTGCAGCTCACTGAGTGACATGTGCATTTGATGATAAATGATACACAAACATTGAAGCACCTTACCATATCCTGTCACCCATATCATGTACAACATAGCAAGAACCACACCTGAGTTGAAAAATACAAATATATTTTATAGTGTCTTGAAGCTAAAATCCCCAAATTAATCAAAATATTATTTGGACTCTGTTACTTTATACCAGTGTTTTTTAAGTGTACAAGTCGCAGGCCTTTTCTGTGACCCTTTGCACAGGTTTATAGTGTCCTTTTACCATCTTCATCCTCCCCACTATCCTCCATTGGTATCAAATCTCCCCCTGCTGCTGCGCTTACTCTTCCAAAATACCTCCTATTTTTTAATGCCTCTTATTAAATTTATATTTTCACAATTGTCATTTTGAGTTTTACTTGTCTAACCTAATATATAGTATTTTAACGTTCCATCCATTTTTTTGAAAACAAAGCCCTGCACTAATACACATAGATGAGAAATATATTTCTCTCTCTCTCTATCTCTCTCTCTCTCTCTTTCTCTGTGTCTCTCCTTTTTAAGGCATTCATCCAGTAGATGACATCTTAAATCACTCCATAGCATGTATGTTTCATACAGTGAGGCAATCAATATTGATGATATGGATATGTAGTGGTCCTTCTTAGATTTTTTTTTTTTTTGAACTTAAATCAACCTGGGAAGATAGAATCTCAGATAAAGATCCTCCATCACATTGGCCTGTGGCCACACCTTAAGGAATGATTTTTTTTATGACTGTTGTTGAAGGATCTAGCTCTCTATGGATAGTGTCATATTCTATGAAGATGATGTACAGGGTACGGTGGGGACCGTGGAAGGTACTGAAAACGATTTTTTTTTTGAAGAACTGAAGATCTATGTGGCATGAACAATTAAAGTGTCCTCTAATTTGTAAGTAAATTTTATACATACCTGTGTCCAGTATTCTGTCTACACATATTTCAAAACTAAAATTACCTCATCTATTTCATCCTGTTTTACTGCATTTAATCTCTGAAATTCCTTGTAATCAGAAGTGCTGGTAAATTTTAAAAACCTTTAAAATATGACTGGGAGATATCAGGTTTGTTTTAATTTTATCACAACTTTGTAAGCATGCCCAAGATCTATGTTTTCCTCTTACTTTCTAAAGAATCCATAATTCATGATTGCCATTGGTTTCAATATATGTCATTTAACCCTGTCAAATTCCAGGTTTTTTTGCATAAAAATAGTCCTCTTCTAACTGTGGGTTTTCATAAAGTGAAAATTGGTGTGCTATCCAGTGTGCTGCCTCAAAGAATCTGGCAATATTTATGATAAGAAGCACAGCTTAAAGATAACCAAGGGAAAGGTTGGAACATGAAAAATAACCACCATGGATGTTGTCAAGTCAGAAACCGAAGACTTTTTCAGAACGAAAATAAAAACAAAAATGAAACAAAACAAAACACAAACCAAACAAATAAATAAAAATCCAACAACCAAACAATAAAAACAATGCAAGGGTGAAATTCTTTGGCAGAATATTACTCAGATCATCAGGCCTTTCAGTTGGGATTTCATTTATTATTTCTAGGAGGCCATATGGAAAGGTAAATTCGAGATGCTGAACGTTTCTGAGTGTAACTAGGGAAGGAACCAGCCTGAGAGGGGTTCTATGATGTAAGCTGAACTAGGGTGATGTCACAGAGCACTGGCTGGAGGTTGCTCATCTATTCCACTTGGAGGCACTAGAATCCATTGAAGGTGAGTTCACTATCTTCACAGTGGTGTGTCAAAGCCAGGTCATTTTTTCCCACAGGCTTTTGGTGCCTGGTCTGTATCAGGAGACAGAATCTTGACAACTAGGATATTTTTCTATTGGTAAGTATATTTATGTAGTAATTAGGACCCTCATAGCTACAGAAAGCTAAAAATTTTCTATCCTACAGAGAGTTACTGTACAATTTACTTTCTCCATGTTTATTAGCTAGGGAGATGAATGGTCTAGGTTAGTTTATCTCCTGAATTTATTATCCTTGCTAACAATATCTAGATCACAATTCCACTAAAATGCCAAATCTCCTCTTTGTCCAAGTGCATGTTAGAAGATATTAGTTCTAAATGGCTGATATTGCCTCAAATTGTTGAGTTGTTCTTGAGTTCACTGATGCAATGGCTTCATCAAATAATTTTGAAGCTGGGTCAGGAGAAACAATAAAGGACAGTGGTGTGCTGTGTCCCTGGGAAGATATTTGTGAATGCAGGCACTTAGCTCAGTCCTTACACGTACAAGAGAGTCATGGTGACCCTTCTGGCCCTTTTATTTTTTTTTCTCTTCTTCTTGATCATTGGGTGTAATAGTCATAGCACAACCTAAATTGACATAGAATTTCAAGGAGATGATCCTCATCAGAGACAAATTAACTCAGGGCTGAAGAAATAAATGTTGATCTGAGTATATTCTTCTGAGCTCTAGAGAATTACTTGTTAATTACACTATTTTTATGTCCTTGTTTTTTTGTTTCTTTGTTTCTTTGTTTGTTTGTTTGCCTGCTTGGTTAATTTTATTTGAGTTTCTGTATGTTTAGATTTGGCTGTCAGGAAACTCACTGTGTAGACCAGACTAGCCTTTATCTCACTAAGGTCTGCCTCACTCTGCCTCTTGAGTACTATGATTAAAGTTATGGGTCACCACCACTTCCTATTAACTTCTCCATTTGATTGTTTGTTTTGTTATTTTTTTGTTTGAATTTCTCTTTTGTTTGTTTTTCGTTTGATTTTCTTCTGTTTTCTTTTACTTGTTGTTGTTGTTGTTGTTGTTGAGACAGGGTTCCTCTCTATAGCACTGGCTTCCCTGGAACTCACTTTGTAGACCAGGCTGGTCTCTAATTTAGAAATCTGCCTGTCCTTGCCTTCTGAGTTCTGGGATTAAATGCGTGTACCACCATGGCTGACTTATTAACTTCTTATTTTTATAAAATTAATTTTAGGAGCTCAAATCTGTTTAGCATAGTCTTCTTCACATGCTCAGAAGTTCTCGTAGAGAAGAGTCTTGGTCCAGCATTCACTCCCAACCCATAACCATTGCCCATCAGGAATTCATATATATATATATGACAGAGGCAACAGCATTGTGTCTGGCATAAACGGGCAAGATCTTCAGTCCCAGGCAATGGGCAAGTATGATATTTGAAGAGAATGGAAGCCACTTAGACAGTGTGATTTAGCACAACAGGTCTACAGCCAGGTAGAAGACAATACCTCTGAAGAGTCTGAGCATGACATCACTCAAGAAGAAGAGTAGGAGGAAGCCTTCTTCCCAGGCCCTGGGGAATATTGTTGGCTGCAGAATTTCTCACGGGTGGAAGGAAGGTAATGAGCCTGTCACCCATTGGAAGGCCATCATTCTAGGTCAACTGCCAACAAACCCTTCTCTTTATTTGGTGAAGTATGACAGAATTGACAGTGTCTACGGACAGGAGCTCCACAGCGATGAGAGGATTTTAAATCTTAAGGTCTTGCCTCACAAAATAGTTTTTCTTCAGGTGAGGGATGTCCACCTCGCCAGCGCCCTGGTTTGCAGAGAGGTACAACACAAATTTGAGGGGAAAGATGGCTCTGAGGACAACTGGAGTGGGATGGTGCTAGCCCAGGTGCCATTCTTACAGGACTATTTTTACATTTCCTACAAGAAGGATCCGGTCCTCTACGTCTATCAGCTCCTGGATGACTACAAGGAAGGTAACCTCCACATCATTCCAGAGATCCCTCTGGCTGAGGCGAGATCAGGTGATGACAATGACTTCTTAATAGGTTCCTGGGTGCAGTACACCAGAGATGATGGATCCAAAAAGTTCGGAAAGGTTGTTTACAAAGTTCTAGCCAATTCTACTGTGTACTTTATCAAATTTCTTGGTGACCTACATATCTATGTCTATACTCTGGTGTCAAATATCACTTAAATTTAAAAAAATCACAAAGTACAGAAAAGTAAACTTATAGGATTGAAAAAAATGTTTATTTTCCTGTGTTGGGTACCTATGGGTCTTTGACAACCTCAGTATCTTTGTCAATAAAATTTGTTTTGTTCTAAAAATTAATACGTGTGACATGACATGCTTTTAGTGAACACATTGTTGGAAGAGATGGACTATGGTGGAAAGAACATCAAAGCAAGATGAAAGTTGCAACTCAGGCTGTGAACAGTGCATACATCTAATATTACACAGGCTAAAATGGACAGGACTTAGATTCTGTGGTCTGCATAGTGAGCAAGGAATTGGAGATATGACTTAGAGGAGCAGGGATGGCAGCAAAAGATGGATTTTTAGGAAGAAGGGGAGAAAGACAGGACATAGATAGAATCTCTGGAATGAAGTCTGAGGGAGAAACAACAAGTTGGGGGAAAGAGTGATAGATAAAAGGAATGTGGCCTTGTTACACAAAGTGCAACCCAGAAAACTGATCCAAAGAGACTCAGAAATCAGAAAAATCAGGGTTCATTTGAATAATGAAACCAAATGAAACTTGTCTCTCATTTTAAGATTTATTATCTTTATTTATATGGGTGGGTAGTAGCTTGAGAGTATAGGTGACCACAGAGACATGAGTTGTCAGATCCCATGGAGCTGGCATTAAAGCTGATTGTTAACCATTGGATATGAATTCAAGAAAACAAATCCAGTTTTTTTGTGGTACAAATGTACTCTTGACAACATGGTCATCTCTCTATTCCCATTAAGATATCTTTTTAAGAAATCCAATATTAACATGCAGAAAAGAGACCAGGTAGAAGTTAAGAAAGATTAAATTGATGGTAACCTTTAAAAACAATAAAGGACACACAAAGGAGTAAAGGACACTGAGGAACAAAAGTATTCTAAGATGAAGTTCTCAAAATGTGAAGCAGGAGACCCAGGAAGAATAGAAATTTTCTGCAAGTAGTTAAAATTGGACATATCCACATTAGGTTCTTTGGTTTCTTAACAAATAGCCAGCCGATCAGGTCAAATAGTAATTTAAAAGAGAAAATGAATATACGGTGAGATAATATATGGTGGGGCATGGATCCTGAGTGCTTTCCCTGAGCACTCTTTGCCTGGGATGAATCCTGTGATCTTTTGGATGTCTCTGTGGAGTGCCCCAGATGACCATCAAAATGTTCCCCATGGCCTGTTCCCCTGGCTCTCCTCAAACATCTGACTCCCAACATACCTATGTACCATTTCAGCCTGTCTATTCCCTGGAAATTCCAGTCTTAAATTTTTTTTTTGACAGGACTTATTTTTTTCATCATTAATTTAGTTATCTATTTACAATTTAAATGATAACTTCCTTCACAGTTTCCGATCAACAAATCCCCATTCCAATCCCCCTCTCCTCCCTTCTCTTTTGAAAAAGTTTAGTTTGTGTTATTCTTCCACATCACACTCCATCACTGAGTGAAATCAGGGCAGGAACCCATGTAGGATTATAGGCAGGGTACATGGAGCAAGGATTTTTAAAAAGTTGTGTGAGAGCTTTGTGATTATATAAATATATATATATAATCACATATATATATATATATATATATATATATATATATATCTTAATAGACTTGGCTGAGTTTCTGGAGCCATTTATGTGTTATTTTCCAATGAATCATAATTTCCTTTTATTCTGTGACTGGGAGAGACAGACTTATTATAAGAAAGAAAACCATTAGCCTGGGATCTCTCCTATTATAAGTATTCCTTGGGTCTGGGTGGTCAATTAGACAGAAACCATGTCTTGGTATACTGGTTGTAATCTGAGAAATTTGTTGCAACCAATCACCCCATCTCTGAGGACACTTGAGTAAATGTAACTTCCTAAAAGGTCTAAAAATTAGAAAGACACACACTAGGTACATGCACACCACACATTCTGACTCTGTCTCTGATTCTGAATCTCCCTTTGACTGTCCCTGTGACTCTGCCTGTCCTTCCTTTTCTCCTTCTTCATTCTCTATCTCAGCCTGTTTCTCAACCTCTGCATCTGTGTCTGCCTGTGTTTCTTCCTTTTCCTCTTCTTTTGCTTGTGCAGCTGCCTATTCATTAGTGCTGAGATATCATGCAGAATAATGTAGTTTTAGAACTGATCTACTGTGGAATTTGTTTTACATCAACACTAGGTGCCTGTCTACCTACTACTAAAACCATTTAATTGATTTTCAATCTTCAATATAATCAGAGATGTATCCAAATTCATAGGGCAACAATTGCTATGTAACTGTCTGATGCTCATCGGTCACTCCACTGTTTTGAACAAAGAGTTTTTTAGTCAGAAGTTTAAGCACAGGCAGATAACATTATTGCAAGCATACAGTCCTGTCTTGATTTCAATGAGATAAAAATTGGGACCCAAAACTACCAAATGATGTAATGGATTCTATCTGTTTTCAACTTTCAGGTTTTAAACTGTGTTATCTATAGAAGTCTGGACAACACCTTAATCAGAGCTGGTAAGTGGAGACAGGAACTGAAGCAAAGACTATGGAAGAACTCTGGCTTACTCTCCTCCAGGTCATTGGGATGTGGGGTCCTAGGTGGTGTAAAACAGAAAAGAATGAAAAAATAAGTATCAAATATATCAAAATTTTTGACCTACATCCACATTTTGAGGTCCTCTCCTAATAGTATGTGTGATCATTTGGAAATCAAGTTTTATATGGCAATTGGTAAACTGTAGAATTTTCATTATTTCTATTTTATGAATGTTTTACCTGAAGGGGTGTGTCTGCTGCCTGTGCACTAAACTGGACCGTGTAGAGATCAGAAGTTAGATAGTATCAGATCCCCTGAAACAGCACTTACCTGTGGCTGTGACAAACAAGATGGGCCCTGGTAATTGAATCCTGGAACCTGTGCACAGGGGCCAATGATCTTATACTCTAAGCCATGTACCACCTCCCCATTTTCTCATGAGCGAAAAATGGTGTAGGAACACAATCTTTCTCAAAAGGTCCAAATTCATCTAAGAGTAAATTAATTCTTATAAGTCTTTCTTAAAAAATCACCACCACTACAACAAGAAAAAAATAGATAAAGAGAGAGAAATCTGAATAGGATGTTTGTGATCTGTGGTGAATTCTAACCAAGAGTAAGCTAATACACTATATAAAGCTGTACTGAGAAGCCTTAAGAAGGCAGGTATCTCACTCTGACCAGGGCTAAGGTTGTTTCGACTGTATTGGCTTTATTCTTCTGGAGATTCTTGTCAGGAATGGCGTCCTTTTACCAGACCACAACAGGAAACCTTCCATATGTCTCCTTTGGTGTCTGGGCATAGGATATGTGAGATGCATCAAGACTGATTAAAGGTCATGTTCCCTAGATGTGAAAATGTTTCCAGGAATACGATGGTATACACAAGGTCAACTCCAGAATACATAGCATCAGGTCTTTCTTGGCCAATTCAAAATTGGAGCCAAAATCTCAAGAGACAATGTATGTGTTGACAGACTTGCTGCTATCACACAGGTCGTGGCTTCAATTTCCAGCAATTACATTGTGACTGTTTCTCTGTCTCTCTATCTGTCTCTCTGTCTCTCTGTCTCTCTGTCTCTCTGTCTCTCTGTCTCTCTGCCTCTCTCTCTTTCCTTCTAACTTCCCCACTCTCTGTATTGCTATCCCTCTGTATCTCAGTCTCAGTCTGTGTTTCTCTCTTTCCCTCTCACTCCCTGCCCCCCTTTCTTTCTCATCCTCCCTGTAATTCCAGCAGCATATGCTGCTGTATCCTCTTCTGTCCTCTGATGTATTACATATAAGAAGTGTCCATGCAAACTGTAATGTTCACAAACAACTATATCTGCCTTCGCAGATTGAAAAAATAAATAAAAAAATAATGTCTAGATTAGGAGTCTCAATCATCTGTGAAAGGTAGGAGAGAGTGATCACTGTGTGTCACCTCATTTAGAAACAGAGTACCCAAGGAATAGAGCCTACTCCCCACACCCATGGAATGAACACCACATGCAAGAGGAGGGATTTTGGAAGAGGAACTCATTCCTGTTCTTTCCAAAAGGAGTGTTTTGGTGGGTGAGCACATCAACAGAACAGAATTCTCACAGCATGTAATTGCCCCCTCCCACCAGAAACCAAAGTCACCTTGGTGGGACCAGGAGCAGTTCACCTGCCTCTTCAGGTTGCTTTTGTTTAACTGCCTTTGGAGACAGCAGTTGGAGCTGCTGCTACCTGCTGGAAAGGTGGCTTCTAATGGGACAATTCATTGGTCTGTAGAATTCAAACAATTTTGGACCCTATGAAAGTAATGGATTGTCCAAATGCTCCCGGACTGAGAATCTTGGGGAAGCTCTAGGTTTTTTCTTAATCTGCAATGTCATTTAGACATTAGAGCAAGCAGAGATGATTTGCTCCTTCTCTTAGGCAATCAGATTTTATCCTGGAAGACAACCGTTGTGAGCCTTGAGAGGGTTTGCTGGAGGAGAAGGGATATTGACAGTGCTCTACCCAACCTGCAAGGCACACAGCTAGACCTTGTTCCCTCTGATGCATAGAAGTGTCTGATGGTATTAGATGGGATTCTTGATGAGGACAGAATCTGAGGAAAGGTTCCTGGTAGAGAAATGAAGTGCAGTTATACAACCTAGAAAGTATATACCATTGATCATTGTGAGCCTGAAACAGAAAGCACCCAAGCATTGGACCTAATGTATGATTGGTGAGACAGATTGAAGAGATTTTGTTTGTTTTGAATTCTCTGTATAGGTATGGATACATTGTCTCATGGGAAGGGGGAGTGTGGATTCCCTGTGGTTACTAAAATAGAAGAAGTTGTAAACAGCCTATGGAAATGTGGCAAGTCCAAGTGTATGCTGTGCATGAGCTGCCAGTGTTCAGAAATGCTGAGCCATCACTTCAGATTCAATAAGATATTTAAAGAAGAAAACCAGAAGAAAAAACTTAAGGGGACTGTTGTGAATTTTAATGAGACATTTTTAATTATTTTTACTGATTTATATAACATATGCCAAATGGTGTGTCCAGTCTTTTAAACATGGCTTGATTGTTCCTTTCAAAGTATCTTGATTATTATTCCCAGAGACAGGATTTACAATCTGTACATTCAAATTCTTATTTGTACTTCCCAATTTCCCCTGTTTCTTTTGTTTTTCTTCTCTGGAACTGGATATTTCTGTATAGTCCTAGATTTCTGTGCTTTCCTGTGCAGATCAGCAGAGAATTCATCTCTACCTGGTTTTGATTCCCATATCCTGAGATTAAAGTCCTTTCTAAGCAGATCTCAACACCTTTTTTAAAAATTTTCTGTCTCACAGTTCTTGAAGAATAGATGGGGGAGCAGAGAAAATTTCACCCTAAAAAATTGGCAATTAGTGGCTGCAGGTGTGAGGGCCAGTTTTCTTCATAGATTTGGCTCCTCAGAGGCTGCCCATGTTCCAGTGGATGTGTTTCCCTAACCGCACATATGTAGTCAGCACTAAATTCACTCAGTGGTCTTTATTAAAATGTGCATGGAATTAAGGCTAAAAGTGATACAGGAGAAATGGAGAGCAATTCAAGGAGGAGAAGATGGTGATGGATTTACTCAAACTCATTATATTTATGTACAAAGTTCTTCAGCAAAACATTTAAAACTAAGTAAGTAAGTAAATAAGTAAATAAGTAAGCAATAAGCAAGCAAGCAAGTAAGTAAAAAATAAATATATGTGTAAATAGACAAATATATTTTTATGCAATCTCACGTGCAATAAGCATGAAAGTGTGTGTGTGTGTGTGTGTGTGTGTGTGTGTCTTTGTGTGTGTGTGCATACATGCATACAGGAGTGTTTGCAGGTATGTAGCAGTTTGATGATTAGAATATCCTTGGCCCATGGGAAGTGGCACTATTAGCAGATGTGGCCTTGATCATTGTGTAGGCTGGCTTTTATCTAGTGCTCAAACTCTGCCCAGTGATGAAGAGAGATGCTTTTCCTTGCTGCTTTGGCCACAATCTTCCTCCTGTTTGCTTTCAGATTAAGATATAGAAAACTTCTTTCCTTCTACATCGCCCCTTCTACCTGGATGTTGCCATGCTTCCCACCATGATAATAATGTACTGACCTGACCCTCTAAAACTGTAAGAAACCTCTATTAAATTTTCCTTTATAAGAGTTGCTTGAGTCATGGTGTCTCTTCACAGCAATGAAACCCTATCAAACATAGGCAGAATCTTAGCCTGATTTTTAATGTTTTCAAGATGATTACAGCCAACATGCAAGCACAAAGTAAAGATGATGAAGGAGTCTTATTTTCAATTGTTTCTGATGATTGTTTCTTGAATGAAAGCTGGGGATTGGAAGAATTGGAGAGTGATGGAAAGGAGAAAGTAAGAATGCAAAGACCTGTTGGGCTCCTGCCACTTGCTTTTGCATTCAATATTTCAAATTTTAAAACAACAACCAACAACAATAACAAACAATGACAGGACGCCCATATAACAGACTCAGAGAGAAGAAACCAAAGGACATTACCTACTTGTACCTCACTTTCCAGCTAATGTCTGGTGTATTGAGCCGATGGATTTTGCTGTCAAACCCTGATGATTAATTCCTAGATTGGATCCACTAACACAATGATGAATGAAACTGTGGCCAATAGGGACAGACTATTGTTTTTTATCCTGTACAATCAAACCATTAGGGAAATAACAAGCACAACTCACATATATGTATATTTGTTTTTTCACACTTATAATTGGAATTGTTACTATATATCGCGGTTCTTTGCATTTTATCTCCATTAGTGTGTTGTTTTCACTCCTTACTTGCTACATAGAAAACTGCTTCTTTTACACTATGTTTCATTTAGGGTGCACAATGGAAGCTAAAGACTAACTCCATCCATTACAAAGCAGGGCTCTCTGTCCTTTTTCCTGAATTGAAATGAAACTATTTTCAAAAAGTATTTTACACATGCCTGGTTCAGTTTCATTAAGATTGGGTGTGAAATTTTCCCACAGTCTCAGGTGTCTCAAACTAGTGGAACAGTCTAGCAAGTTTGTGGAACATTTGGGACTGTTCCCTAGCAGAAATAGGTTACTTTGGCATAATTGAGGGAGCTGGCTATTTCTGACCTAACTCTTGGCTGCTTATTCCACAAAAGTGTAAGAAGGCCCCATGCTGGCCCTCAATGAAACAGATCAACATTTTGTTTCCTGCCATGCTGTCCCAGTCATGACAGTTTGTCCCCGGTGAGTGTGTGCTCTAAATATCTCTTCTTGGACATTGATTGTATCAGGAGTTTTGACCCCTTGATATAAAAATAATTATTGTAATTGTAATCTCTGCTTGTGTGTTTTGTGACACATAGAAGGCTGTCAATTTTGCCTACATGAATTTTTACTGTGTGTTTTTTTTCTTTCATATTTAAAATTGTTCTCAATTTTCATAAGAGTTTCAGCACAACCTTCACATTTAGGGACACAATCTTCCAAATGGCTACTCCTCTGGATCTCAGTAAATGGGAATGTTCCATAGCTTCATGGCCTAAGTGAGAATTGTCAATTGTTTCTATTTCCATTTTTAGATCATGGATGGTTTTGTTCTGCTCCTTCACCTGTTTGATTGTGTTTTCCTGAATCTATTTAACAGATTTTTGTGTTTCCTCTTTAAGGACTTCTACATGTTTATCTGTGTTCTCCTGCATTTTGTTAAGAGAGTTACTAATGTCCTTCTTAAAGTCCTTCATCATCACTATGAGAAGTGACTTTAGATCCATGTCTTACTTTTAGGGTGTGTTGGGTTATCCACTTGATATGGTGCAAGTGTTGGGTTCTGATTATTCCAAATAACTTTGGTTTCTCCTGCTTATTAACTTATCCTTGCCTCTCACCATCTGGATATCTCAAGTGCTACATGCCCTGGCTACATCAGACTGTCCTTCCTGTGATATTGGTTGTGTCATAACTCTTCAAAGTCTAGCTGTCTCTGTGATCCTGTTATTATGGTATACTGTGATTATGAGATGCTGGGTGGGTCTGACATCCTGGGAGTCAAGCTGCCCTTGGAACCTTGAGATCCTGGTGTGACTAAGCTCCTAGGTTCCTGGGATCCTCTGACCCTGGCCATGTTAGATCTTCAGGTAGTGGAGCTTCCTCTGGGTGTTATGGGGCTGGCTGCTGAGTTTGCGTCCAAGGACTGCTCAGGGCCCTGTCCCAGACAGAATGGATGCAATCCATACCACTGGTCTGGTGGAGTTCCTGCATGCCTGTGTCTTTCTGTTACCCTCTACTCAAGGTGTTGGGGAAAGATGTTGTGTCTTCCTCTTGTCGGATCATCGGATCCTATGAATGTTAGATGCCTGGCAGTGGAGTTGCCTCCGGGTGTTATAAGGCTAGCTACAGAGTTTGCATGCAAGGTCTACTCAAGGTTTTGGCTCCAGAAATAAAATATTTTTTAAATGATGTTTCTTGTAAACTTACCTGTCTCCAAAAGTACCTGAAATATTTTTACAGGGATTGATTTAATCTCATAAATTGATTAAGGAAATATGACATCTTGATGATTTTGATATATCCTAACAGGAAAAAAATAATGGACATCTCCCACTAAGTAAAAAATATTTCGGAAGCCAGGTGGTGGTGGGAACACATTTTATCTCAGTTTTTGGAAGGCAGAGGTAGGCAAATCTCAGTTTGAGGACATTCTAGTCTACAAAGTAAGTTTCATAATTGCCATATATATTAATAATAATAAAATAAATGAAACACAGAGTATTGAAAAGGAATGATAATTTTAAATTATGTACATATGTGCCACATGTCCCTGTGTACATATGTGAATACACTTAAGTTTTTTTTTTCAATTAGATGTTTTCTTCATTTAGATTTCAAATGCTATCCCAAAATTCCCCTGTATGTTCCCCCAACCCTTCCCCTTACCCACTCACTCTCCTGTCGTAGGCCTGGCATTCCCCTGTTCGAGAGCATCAATAATAATGGGAACAGAGAGAAGCAGCAGAGCCTGGAAACCAGAGAGGGGGCTAATCATGGCACTCAGTTAGCAGTTTAGTTTGTTTCAAGAAACAAATATACTTTCTATCAATGAGGTTTGTAAATGAACAGGAAATATTTTCATCTCTCAGACTGGAAAGTGTTTATTTTATAGTGTTTATAGTTTTTTTGGGACTATTTTATTATAAGCAATTAAAGCCAGGTAAGTTTTTACATACCTGTAATGGTACTAGCATGGAATGCTGAACCTCAACACTCTAGACCTTCCTGGAGAATACAAAACATACTAACTGCCTATCTCAAAAATCAAATGAAATGAAATAAAATTAAACCAATGTACCTTTGGTATTTGTATATCATCCCTTTGGAAACTAATAAGATAATGAATCAAAAAAATAAACTTCAATTATTTTATTAGTCATAAACATAATTAGAAATGATAAGAAGGTTAAAAAATCAATACAGATAGGGGAAGGGAGAGACCTGGGTGGGAAATGGGACAAGAAGGAGAATAGAGGAATTTTATCAGGTATTGTGGTTGTGGGAAACAGGACTGAATTGATGAAGACCAGCGAAAAGAATGGAAACAGGCAACTTTGTGAAGGAGGAAATGAGAAAACGCTCTAGAGTAAACCAGAGACCTGGGATGTGAGAGACTCTAAGGAATTAAAAAAAAAAAAAAAAAAAAAAAAAAAAACATTAGATGAAATGCCCTCCAGTGGGGAGAGTGGAATTGTAGAGTTCTCCTCCCAGCAATCCTCTCCTGTATATGTGTTGGAGGCCTCATATCAGCAGGTGCATTCTGTCTCTTTGTTGGGCCACAATTTCAGACATCTTGGGGGAACACTTTAATTGAGACAGGGATCCTACCACAGGGATGCCCTCTTCTTTAATATCTTTGACCTCATTAATTCAACAACAGGGGTCAGATGCTTCAATCCATTGATTGGGTGAAAATATCTGCATCTGAATCATAAAGCTGCTATTTGGGTCACTAGGAATATTTCTTAAACTTGTTGCAGTGGGTATAATAGCTAATAAATAAAAAAAATCTCTAAAAATATATATTGTATATTGTAACAGAAATATAATGTTGGTTCTAAGTCCCCTGTTTGCATTCAGTTCAAGATACAGGCATTAATTTGTGTTTCTCTGTATTTCTTATAATGATTGTGGGTAACCACAATAAGCTAAAACAAACCAAACCAAAAGAAACAAACGCATCTACACATTGTCTCTTCTACTGATTCACAAGTTGTTAAAGTCCATGCTCTTGGATGTAACTACAGTTTGGAACTGTCCTCCAACTACTCTGACTCAGAATAACAGTTTGTATGAGCTCAGATACCTTACTTTGTAATCTGAGTGCATGTGTGATTTAGATATTAGTTGATTGCTAAGAGAAAGCACAAACTGTGTAGGAAAGTGAATGAATGTTGCAGATGACATGCCAATATCATCTCCTTTGTAGGAGAGAATATAAGAGAATTTTTATTCATACTAAGTGTTAGAAGAATATATATATTCAGAGAGAGAGAGAGAAAGAGAGAGAGAGATTTCATCACATAGAATAGAATATTGTAGAGCACTGATATCAATTTTAGTACTTATATTATATATTGCTTTTGCAGAAGACCTGCTTGCAGTACACAGCCTCTGTATGTTTCTGAATTCAGATACTTGTAATATGAATGCTAGGATGACTGTACTTATGAAGAAATAATGAGCAGGTGAAACAGTCAGATGCAGATGTATGCAAACAACCAATGGACAGAATCAGCAGAACCATTGGTTTAATTTGAGAAAGACTGAAGGAGGCTGACAGGACCAGTTGTCTCAAATGCTATGGACCTAGAATTCTCCCAAATGCTAGACAACCAAACAGGCAGCATATATGAACTATCAGGAGGTCTCTAAAACATACACAGAAAAAAATCTGCTTGATCTCTATTCAATCAGAAATGATGCACCAAATTCTCAACAAACTAGAGACATCAAGGTGTTTAGAGATCCGGTAGGATGGGGACTTTCCCTTGGAGAAAGGGGATGGGCAGTAGATATGGGATGTGGAACAGTAGGAAGGTGGACAATGAATGAACTAATTAATAAAAAATAATAGTGCCACATAATCAGGTCCCCTATACTCTAATTCTGCAATCGGAATCCAAGAAAACTCACATGAACCCATAATAACATACTCAAAAAAATTAAATATAGATAACTGAAATGCATGATTTTCAACTTTATTTTACAAAGAAATTCACTGGAACAAAGATTTTCTTTGGTTGAACTCATTTACATGCATTTGCTCTCCTAGTGTACCGAAAATATAAGTTATTCTCAATATAAAAGGCCAAAAATATACTAACATAGCTTTCATCTGGATACACTCCAAATTTATCTTTCATTAGAATGTAATCTGGATTCATTTGGACATAAATTAAATTTATATTTAAAATTCATTTAGTTGGTGTAAGGTGGAGGTAAGGTAAAATATCAGGGTCATGTTGGTTTTCATTTCTCTACTGATATGATCATTGATTTCAATAAACAATACCCTGCTGGGGGCTGGGAAGATGGCTCAGTGGAGTTCATGTATTCTCAGCACCTCTGTAAAATTCCAGGCATGTCTATTCATATCTGCAACACTGTGCGGTGGAGACAGGTAGATATCCCAATAGTGTATTGGCCAGTCAAACTAGTCAAAATGGTGAGAGGGTTTCACTCTAAGAGAGCAAGTGTTGAAGATATTCTACTCATTACTGAACATATGTGTATGTGTGACATCAGACTTGGGAACAGACACTGCACTCATATACAGACACTAATCACCCTACCATACCACCCATGAAACCTTGAGTTCCGCAGATCTATAACCCATGTGTCTCTATGAAATAGGAAGTTTTATATTCTCATTGTCTTGTTAATCCTGTTTTCTGTCAAATGCTAGAAGCTAAACCAATGTATTCTCAGACTCTGGATGGTACGTCATAACTTTTGGTCTTTCTGGAATAGCAACCAACTATCAGCAGAGACACTTTTCAATTTACCCTGGCTTACAGGTTCAGAAATTCAGTCCATTATCATCAAGGTAGGAATATGGCAGGATCCTGGCAGGCATGTGCATTTGGAGATGACAGTTCTACAGCTTCATCTGAAGGGTGCTAGGAAATGATTAGCTTTCAGGCAGCTAGGCAGAGGGCATTAAAGTCCATGTTCACAAAGATAAATTTCTTTCAACAAGGCCAAACTTACTTCAACAAGGTTATTAGCTCCCAGTAGTGCCACTCCCTAGGCCAAGAATAGTCAAAATATCAAATGTGCTTTTGAATGTTTGTGTTTGTGTTAGTTTGGGTTTTTTTGCCATGAAGAGTCTACAGGATCACAGTAACTCTTGAACACTTTGTAACTTGTTTTCAGAGGTTTACTCCATTATTATCATGACTGGAAATATGGAAGCATTCAGACAGACACAATGCTAGAGAAGGAGCTGAGAGTTTTACATCTTGATACACAGGTAGAAGATAGAGACTGTGTGTCACACTGGGGACAGCTTAAGCATTGCCGACCTCAAAGTCCACAAGCACAGTATTACATTTCCTCCAACAAGGCCACATCTACTCCAACAGGGTCACACATACTTCAACAAGGCCACACCTCCTAACACTGCCACTCCTACTGGCACTATTTGTTCAGTATCTTTAATAGTATTCTTAAAACTTTTCAATGGACAAAAGGTAACTTTAATGAAATAAATACAGAACGATTGAAAAAATTAACTGGAATATGGATGTCTTGGTTACTGTTCTAATGATGTGAGACATCATGACCACACCAAATTATAAGATGAAATATTTAATTGTGGTCTTACAGTTTCAGAAGGCGACTCCAGGACATCATGGTAAACACCATGGCAACACTCAGGCACACATGTGTAGAGCAGTAGCTGAGAGCTCACAAGCAATACTACAGACAACAAACATAGACAGAGAAAGACAGAGAATGAAAGAGAGAGAGAGAGAGAGACAGAGATAGAGACAGAGACAGAGACAAAGAGACAGAGACAGAGAGAGAATGAGGAGAGAGTAAGAATGAGAGAGAGAGAGCCTGATGGATTTTTGATATTTCAAAGAATAGTGACAAATCTCCTTTAATAAAAATACAAATCCTAATTCTTTCTTAACATCTCACCACCTGGAAAACTAACACCTTTGAATATTTGAGCTTCTGTGGGCCACAATTTTTCAAACAACTAAAGTATGTAAAGGAAAATGAAATCTAGTAAGTGTCCATGTCACTTCGTAGTATATCTTATATCATTACTTGTCTTTTCTCAGAGGTAAGGGTTATTTGAATAACAAGAGACTAATCAGTCATCACTATCACATAAGCCAAACACATCCTAACCCTGCCAGATTTCTACTTGAATAATCACATTGACATTACTTATTTGTACGGAAACATAGCCCTTCTCCCTGATTTAGTTGAAAGTGTGGGACCTGTTGATGTGCAATTAATTTTGTTCACAATGGGACAAAACAGAAGCCTACAGCATTGACTGTATTGTTCCTGAGAGCTGAAGATTTCACTTCCATTTAATACAATGTTATACATATGATTTTAACACAAGCCTAAAATCTCAAAAAAAGCTTTGTTTTCATATTTTCATTATTTACAGATCATTCTATGCTATATAAAGGAACATAGAGGAGGAAAGCTGTTTGGAGTCACTGACACACACACTTAACTGAGGTTTCCTTTGCACAGTAAGAAGATATACCCATCATCTATATCTTGGGAGTTTGCTCCAGGAACTATAATGATATAAAGTCCTCAGGTTTCTAGTCTAAAACAACACTGCTTTTGAACATAAGCTATGCAAAATAACCTCTTGCATATTTTAATCATATTTATGTGAGTCTGCATAGAGAACTGTACAGGTAAGTTCAGAGGCTAGGGAAGGGTATAGTGTGATCTACTCTTTTCCTCCATAACTTATCCCCTTGTGACTGGGTTTCTTGCTGAGCTGGTAGTGAGCCTGGCTTTCAGGAAGCCACAATCATCTTCCTGTCTCTGCCCCTCCCAAAATCTTAAGCACTGTTGTTGTAGGTGAATGTTTGAACACACTCCTGGCATTGTCTCTGGGCCATATCCCCTGATCCTTCTTTATTTTAAATAATCTCTGGATTACTTTTGCACTTAATGTAATGTAAGTGCTATAAAATGAGTTGCTATTTAGGAGATTGAAATATAAGTGGTCTGTATATGTGTCTGTCTTAATATACAGACATTGTATATTAAGAACTACATTAATTAATTCCTTGAGAACTTCATACAATTTTTTGATGGAATTCACTTTCCAATTCTCTTGATAACTCCTCCCAGACTAAAACCAGACCCATTCCCACCTTAATCCTCCTCCCAAGTTCAAGTCTACTTTTCTCCCCTTTGCTACAACCCAATTCAAATCAATTGTGTTGCCCATAAACTCTTGGACATGGGGCTACTAGTAGAGCATGACAAACCTATCACATACAAAAGCCTTACATTTGATGAAAACTGATTCTCTATCCTTCATCAATAGTCCATATATTCTCAGATGGGGATGATGGATGGTGATACCATACCACTTAGGGATGCAAGGCAGACTGGCCTGATTTTGTGCAGTAGAGACATACAGTGTCTCAGTGACCTCTCTGCCTTACAAGATTTCTACCATCTCTTCCGTGAGAGTTCCTAAGACAAAGCTCCTCTACTGCTTGCCTCTTTCTGTGAGTATGTGTGTATGTACAAATATGTCTATATTATACATGTCTCATTTTACATGTAAGTCAACACATAGTGTTGTTTGCAATCAACTGCTGGCACTATTTCACACTAGGCAATATGCCTTGAGGCAGACTTGGTGGACTCCATAACAGACAGAACCTAGAGATGGCTAGAAATCATCCCAATTAGTTGTAGTATAGGTGCAATTTACACTTTTGACCTACATTTCTGTGTTCACCCTATGGTTTTAAGATGCAGAGATGGGGGACAAAGACCCTTAAATTGCATTGCAATTTCCTTCTTCTTGAACTCACATTTATAAAAGCTCCTGGAGGTGCTGATGCTGTTTAACTGAACATTTTCCTTTTGGAACTGCTTGATAGAGATACCCTTAAAGAGACAGATAGATCCTATCACTTTGTGTAGCATAAAGAATGCTGTGGTGAAATGGGTTTGAAATATCTGTCCTGGGTCTTTGATGAAGGTTTTGGTCCGAAGTACAATGTTCATAGGTAGAACAATATACTCAATCTGAAAAGTGATTGGACACTGAGGGCTTTAATCTATGCGTTGATTGATGGGTGTGCATGGAAGGGGTGAGAAACTTGTAAAGGAACATGGTCATTGGGAACATGTCTTGGAAGGTGTTTATTGTATTTGGTCGCTTCCTGTGTTGATGTTTACTGGCTGCCAATAAGTTGGACAATTGTGCTCATTCATGCCCCTTTCATACTCCTGTGACCATGGACCTGTTTTCCTTGTTGCTAGGCATCTTGTAACAGTGATGAAAATGATTGACATGAATATGACTCATTAGTGATACTGAACTCTCTGGTCCAGAGGAACCATGGCTTAATTCTTTAAGTTTTTTTTTTTCTAGAAATTTCATGCTAACAGTAGACCCAAAGTTACCAAAAAGTTGTATCTGGAATATTTAGACAGTGTATCTGTTGTTTTAGAAATAAAGAACTTTGCAGCTTCCCACACTGATCCTCCCTCTGCCTTCAGTACTGTATTTTAATAGATTGCAATATCATATGAAGAAGCAGAAAATGAGGGGAAAATGGAATGGAGGTGAAAATGTGTTAGAATCATTAAATTATACACTTAAAGAAATCAATTGACTTTTTAGTATACAAAGGAAACTTCAAAAAAGCACTGAAAAGGCTTGGCCAACTGTGCAGCTGCTCATGGGAGTTGGTATTTGTCATATCTCCTGTGATGTATTTATTAATAGTAGTGGTTTTATTACAGATGAATAAGACACCAATATATGCATGAAGGGATAACACTGAGTTGCCCCAGGAGAAAGAAATCAGGTAAAATTCATTGGATCTATTGATGAGGAGATTTTTTTTTCTCATAGCTGAGTTGGCAGGAAATTGGACAGATTGGGTTGTACCCCAGTAAGTGTAACACACAGTAGAATGTGGGGGGTTGTGTGGCTATAGGACATATTCACATCATTTCACCTATTATTGAGTATCCATGCTGATGAAAGAAGTTATCCTTCACTTATGCCATGCATGGAAGTGGGTCTATGAAGGGGCAGAGAGGACGAAATGCTGTTCAGTAATGTTTGGGTAGGTTGTGGAGTCAGTAAAATATTCCTGTAATGGGACTTTATTTTTTCCCAATCTTGACAATCAACGGATACCTGAGAAGAGAGAGCAATTGAAGATCTGTCTCTATTCACTTGGTTATTAGGTAAGTCTATAGGATATTTTCTTGGGTAATGATTGATGTGGGAGGGCCCACCACTGTGGCTAAGCTCAACAGTAGTCATTTTAATTGGGAGCCTTTTAGACTGTACTAAAATAATAAAAGCTGATCAAGCCATAGAAAATTGGTAGTTTGAATAAGAAAGTTCTCTATAGACACATATATATGAATACTTAGTCACTGGGAAGTGGCAGTGAGTTTAAAGATTAGAAGGAATAAGAGAAGGTGGGGCTTCATTGGAGGATGTGGGTGTGTCAACAAGGATGGGTTTGAGTTTTCAAGAAGCCAAAGCAATGGCAGAATCTTTCTCTTTGCTTAAGGATCAATAGTTCTCTATTGCTCCAGTGATGGGATCCCTCCCTTGGTGAATGACCAAACTTCTGAATATGTAAGCAAGCCTCTAGTTAAATGTTTTGTTTTCTAATAGTTGCCTTATCCATGGTATCTCTTCACATCAATAAAAGAGTGACTAAGACAGTGGCAAGCCAATAAGCAGTTTTTTGCTGTTACTGATACAACTTCCTGTTTATTCTTCCTCGGTGATAGACTATAACCCTTCTATTTCCAAGTTATTTTTGATTGTAGTATTCTACATAGTGAGAAAGAAGCAAACTAGAACATTTACATCTCAGGTAGGTACACGAGTATATCTTACCTTTAAATAAAAATAAAATGTCTACACACTATTATTTGTGGTTTTAAGATAAGTGGCATTGGCACTGTTAGACATTTTTCCGATGAAAGTCTTACTATGTTTATTGTTGTAAGGATCCACCATGTCCAAAGAGCAAATTCCATAGCAAAGGTTTTATTCAGCTTATACTTCCACATTGTTGTTAATTATCAAAGAAGTTGGGACAGAAACTGAAACAACAAAGGATCCTGGAGCCAGGAGCTTATTCAGAGGCTATGGTGTGGTGATGCTTATTGTCTTGCTCCTCTAGTCTTGCTTATCTTGCTTTCTTAAAGAACCCAGGACTACTAATACAAGGATGTCAACTCCCACAAAGGAGTGGGTGCTCTCCCACCAATTATGAAATTTCCTAACAGCTGGATCTTGTGGAGGCATCTTCTCAACTGAGGCTCCTCCTCTTTGAAGAAGCTAGATCTTGTCAATTGCTATGAAACCAGTGTGGCATTCTAAATGTATTATGTCTATGAGGAGGTGTGGCCTTGTAGGAATAGGTCTGGCCTTGCTGGAGGAAGCATATCATTTTGGGGCTTTAAAGCTCTACCAGTGTGGAAGAGACCCTCCCTGCATACAGAATACATAGTTTTTCCTGGAAGCATTTGGATGAAGATGCATAATTCTAAACTTCCTCTCCACCACCATGTCTGCATAGACACAGCCATATTTTCTGCCTTGATGATTGTGGAGTAAATCTCTGAACGTGAAATGAAACGTAGAAAAGCCCTAATGAAATGTTGTCTCTTATGAGTGGCCTTTGACATGGTGTCTTTTCACAGCAACTAATCCCTAAGAGAATCAGTTACTGCAGAAACTCTCCCAGATATTAAAATTAATCAACAATAGAGATTATTATCAAATGTTGAAGCATACAAACTTATTCTAGAGAGGAAAATTGTAATGACTGAGTCCATGGCATTCTTGTCTCAAAAAAGAAAAAAAAAAAAAAAAAACCTCTCAGAGTATAGATGGAACCCAGGCAGACATCCATGAAGTACATGGGCTCCTCAGGAAGTGACCCACAAAGTGGGCAAACTCATAACATTTGAAACCCATGACAACTGGCGTAGAAAAGAGGTAAGCATATATGCATTGGTTACACCTTCAGTGTTTTCTGAGAATGAGGTCACATATAAGTAAAAGACTAGAATTTCCAGGCTATAGACAGGCTGAAGTTATACATAGGTATGTAGGGGGTCATGTGTTTAGAGGAGAGCTAGGTGGAACAGGCCACTGTGGGGCTTTTTATGGTTATCTGAGGATCTCATTGGAGACCTGCAAAAGATCACAGGATTCATCACAGGGAAAGAGTGCTCACGGAAGGAACTCAGGATCCATTCCAACACAAAATTATCTCACAGCATATTCATTTTCTGTTTTACTTTACTTTTGGAACTGATTACACAAAATCAAGGTTTCTGTGATGATTTAGGGAGTCTCATAATTATAAACATTCACTAGTCTAGATTGCCTGTGTAAAAATGGACACACACGCACACTCACAAACACACACACCCACACACACACACACACACACAAACACACCCATCTGTAATGACAGGCTGGCTATTTGTTAAGAAAACAAAGAAGCCAATGTGGATATGGCCCAAGTTTGACTATTTCCTTAAAATTTCTCTTCTTCCTGTGTCTCCAGCTTAACTTTTTGAGAACTCCAACTTAGAATTCATTTGTCTCTCAGTGTCCTCTCCTCCTTGTGTGTCCCTTATTACTTTTAATGGTCACCATCAATTAGAACTTTATCTTGAATCTGGTCTGTTTTATGCATGTGAATTTTGGATTTCTTAAAAAAGATATCTTTGTGGGATTAGAGAGATGAATCAATGGTAACAAGCACTTTTGCACCACAAGAAAAATGGATTTGGTTTCTTGATTTCATATCCAATGGCAAATAATCACCTTTAATGGCAGCTCCAGAGGACCTGACAACGCATGTCTCTGTGTTCACCTGTACTCAAAAGCACATGCCATATCCCCACCCACATAAGTAAAGATAATAAATCTTAAAATGTGAGACAGGTTTCTTTAAGTGTCATTATTCAAAGAAAACCTGATTTTCTCTGATTTCTGAGTCTATTTCAATCAGTTTTCTGGGTTTCACCTTGTGCAACAAGGCCACATTTCTTTTAAATCTCCCACTTTCCCCAAATTTTTGTTTCTCCTTCAGTCTTCACATCAGAGGTTCTAACTATGTCCTGTCCTTCTCCCCTACTTCCTAAACATCCATCTTTTTCTGCCATCCCTGTTCCTCCAAGTTCCATCTCCAATTCCTTATTCTGAATGCAGACCAGAGAAGCTGTTCCTTTTAGCATGTATGATTTTAGGTGTATGTACTGTTCACCGCCTGAAATGAAACTTTCATCTTCATTTGATGTTCCTTCCACTGTAGGCCATCTCTTCCAGCAAATTGTTCACTTACAGAATGTCATGTCACACATTTACATTTTTAGAACAAAACACATTTTATTGGCAAAGATACTGGGATTGTCAAAGACCCTTATGTAGCTAACACAGTAAAAAAAAAAAAACTTTTTTTTTCTTCCAGTCCTATATGTTTTCGTTTCTGTACTTTATGATTTTTCAACTTCAAGAATCTTTGGCACCATAGTATAGACATAGATATGGATGTCACCATGAAACTTGATAAAGTACATGGAGGGATTGGCTAGAAATTGGTAAACAACCTTTCCGAACTTTTTGGAACCATCTTTTCTGGTGTACTGCATCCAGTTACCTATCAACAAATCACTGTCATCTCCTGATCTCTCCTCAGCCGGAGGAGTGTCTGGAATCATGTGGAGGTTACCTTCCTTGTAGTCATCCAGGAGCTGATAAGCATAGAGAGCTGGATCCTTCTTGTAGGTAATGTAAAACAAATCCTTCATGATTCACATGATCCTAAGACTCAGCTCCTCTACTTCTTGCCTCTTTCTGTGAGTATGTGTGTGTGTACAAGTGTGTCTATATTATAGATGTCTCCTTTTACATCCAAGTCAACACATAGTGGTTTTTGCAATAAACGGCTGGCATTATTTCACATTAGGCAATATGCCTTGATGTAGATGGTGGGACTAAATACCACACTGAAACTGGAGATGGCTAGAAATCATCACAGTTGTTTGTAGTATAGGTGAAATTTACACTTTTGACCTAAACTTCTGGGTCCACCCTATGGCTTTAAGCTGGATGGATAGGGGATCAAGACCCTTAACTTGCATTGCATTTTCCTTCTTCTTGAACTCATATTAAAAAAAAAAAAAAAAAAAAAAAAGCTCATGGAGTTGATGATTCTGTTGGCCTGGACGTTCTGCTTTTGTAACTTCTAGACAGAGATACCCTTAAAGAGACAGATACATTCCATCACATTTTGTAACATAAAGAATTCTGTGGTGAAATGGGTTTGCAATGTCAGTCGTGGGTCTTTGATGAAGATTTTGTTCCGAAGTACAATGTTCAAAGGTAGAACAATATACACAATCTGAAAAGTGATTGGACCCTGAGGGCTTTAATCAATGAGTTAATTGATTGATGGGTGTGCATGGAAGGGGTGAGGCACTTGTAAAGGAACATGGTCATTGGGAACATGTCTTGGAAGGTATTTATTGTCTTTGGTCGCTTCCTGTGTTGATGCTTACTGGCTGCTAATAAGTTGGACAACTGTGCTCCTTGATGCCTCTTTCATACTCTTGTGACCATGGACCTGTTTTCCTTGCTGCTAAGGCACATTGTAACAGTAATGAAAATGATTTACATGAATGTTTTTCACTAGTGATACTGACTTGTCTGGTCCAGAGTAACCATGGTTTAATTCTTTAAGCTTTTTTCTGGAAGAATCATGCTAACATTAGACACAAAGTTACCAAGCAGTTGTACCTGGAAGATTCTGGCAGTGTATCTGTTGTCTGAGAAATAAAGAAATTTGCTGCTTCACACACTGGTCCTTTCACTGTATTCACTACTATATTTTAATAGATTGCAATATCATATGAAGTAGCAGAAAATGATGGGAAAATGGAACGGAGGTGAAAATGTGTTAAAATCATTAAATTACACACTTAAAAATAAAGGAATCAATGGACTTTTTAGTATAGAAAGGATACCTCAAAAAAGCTGCTGAAAAGGCTTGGCCAACTCATGGGAGATGGTATTTGTCATACCTCCTGTGATGTAGCTGTTAATAGTAGTGGGTTTATTACAGATGAATCAGACACTAATATAAGCATTAAGGGATAACTCTCAGTTGCCTCAGGAGAAAGAAATCAGGTAAAATTCATTGGATTTCCTGATGAGGATTTTTTTTTTGTCATAGCTTTGGTGGCAGGATATTGGACAGATTAGCAAGTCCCCCAATAAGTGTAACACACAGTAGAATGTGGGGGTTGTGAGGCTATAGGAAATATTCAGTTCATGGCACATATTATTGAGTATCCTTGCTGATGGAGGTAGTCACCCTTCACTTAAGCCATACATGGAAAGTGTCTATGCAGGGGCAGAATGCAATAGATGGTGTTGAGTAATGTTTGTGTAGGTTATGGAGTAAGTTAAACATTACTGTGATGGAACATTATTTTTTTTCCCAATCTTGACAATCTACAGTTACCTGAGAAGAGAGAACAATTGAACATCTGTCTCCAATCACTTAGTCATTAGGTAAGTCTATGGGTTATTTTCTAGTCTAATGATTGATGTGGGAGGGCCCATCACTGTGGCTAAGCTCATAAGTAGTCCTTAATAAATGGGAGCCCTTTAGGTTATATTTAAAAAAAATAGCTGATCGAGCCATGGGAAAAGTGGTGGTTTGAATAATAAATCCCCTATAGACACATATATATGAATATTTCATTACCAGGAAGTGGCAGTGAGTTTAAAGATTAGAAGGAATACGAGAAGGTGTGGCTTCATTGGAGGATAGGTGTGTCAACAAGGATGAGTTTGAGTTTTCAAGAAGCCAATACAATGGCGGAATCTCTCTTTTTGCCTAAGGATCAATAGTTCTCTATTGCTCCAGTGATGGGGTACCTCACGTGATGATTGACCAATCTTCTGAAAATGTAACAAAGCCTCCAATTAAATGCTTTGTTTTCTAATAGTTGCCATAACAATGGTCAGGTGATTATGTTAGCCTCTATCAGCAGACCTCGGAGACTAGTTTTCTCCTGAGTTTCAGTGTTCAGAGTACTCTCTGCAGGCAAGATCTCCTCTTGCAGAGAAGGGTCCCAGATATCTGGTGTTCGAACCTTTCTCCTGGCAGATGTTGTAATCCACTCACTAGAGGTACTAAGATCCCATGGAGAGTCCTGTGGGGACCTTTGGGGTGTCCACAGACTCTGCCCCCAAGGTGCCCGGTGCTGTAATGGATTGGAAGGGACTTGTGACCCTGGTCAGGCCGGTTTATCTGCTTCCCTAATGAATGCAGTCTCAGGTCCTGCATAATAGGATTGGAGCAGAAGTGGTTTTCCATTCACAAAGGTCTTAAGATCTCGTGGATGTTTCTGTGAGGACCTTGGGGCTGTCCTCAGACTCCGTCCAACAAGTTGCCCAGGTGCTGGCACAGACCAGAGGGACTTGTGACCATTGTCAGGCCAGTTTTTCTGCTTCCCTAATTAATTCAGTCTCAGATCCTGTGAGATTGGATTGGAGCAGAGGTTGTGTTCCATTCACCAGAGGTCTTATGATCCTATTGAGGGTCTTTTGGGGACGTTAAGCGTGTCTGCAGACTCAGAGCACAATATACCCTGGTGCTGGCTTGTCACTCTCTCTTATGGTACACTTTCTCTGACTCCTTAAACAGATGTTGTAAAGATAATATTTTCGGACTCTCTAGACGCTGTAACCCTTTCCTAATGTCAGAAGGATACTGCCCAATGGAAGCCATGACACCTGTCACCTGCTGGCACGCCGAAGTAGGGTCAAAGTTAGTGTAACACCTCTATACCTTTCAGAGGTATTCTAAAAACACTGCTGGGGGCTCCTTTTTCTCTTGTAGGATCTCTCTTACCTTGGCCAAATTGGTGGGGCACCTGCCAGCTCCTTTCAGTCCTATTATCAGAGCCCAGCAGAAAATTGTAAATTGCTCCATATGGTCAGTCCTGTCAGGACATGTCAGAGGGAAGGCTGCATCCATTTCATTTAGAAGTTTTATGGGTAGTCAATTGGCCCCCAGCATGCTCTTTCTTTCCTCTCAGAATCCTCTCCTTCTCTTCTGTGGTGAAAGAATCTGTAGCTGCTGACAGTCATCCCAAGTAGGCTGAAGAGAGAATATGAGAGATTCCATTAGATTAGGAGGCTAGAGGCGTTTTCAAAGAAGGGAGATGTGATTTGCCTTCCAGTTATAGAGTTCAGAGGAGGAAAAGGGCCATTACTGAAGGGTCAGCAGTTGTCTGGGGCCTGCTGGAAGAGGGTCATAAGTACATAAAGGCAGTGCAATGGTTGAATCTGGTCACTCTGGGCTTCGAGCTCGCTGGCCTTGGGCTTTAGCAACTGGTCCCTCCCCAAATATCTAGTGGCACCCTATTGAGAGTTCTTGGAGGGGACCAGTAGGGAATATGGGGATGGGGTGCTATGCCATTTTTGAGGTTCTTCTAACTCTGGATAGATCTTGGGAGAAACCGAGGGCTCCAGTTCAACCTGTGCCAGTTTTAACTTTTTTTTCACCTCTGGGTGGCAGAGGGCCAGGACTGGGGAGCCTGGATTATTCTTTTTAACCCAAGGCTTTAAACAGGAGGGGAGAGGGGGGATCCTGTGCTAAATTTTTCTAGATGAGAATGTAGGGCACGTAATCTGGCTGAGACCCTGGTCCCCTCTGTAAAACAACTTTAAGAGCTGAAAACAGAACCAAACAAAGAGTGCCCTCTAGTGGCCAACTATCATCAAAGATGGCCATTCTGTAGATCAGAAAGTTCTCTAAAATCTATTTCAGACATACACAGAGAGAATGTGAGTGTTAGTCTTAAGTTCAGTCGAGTGATCAAGGGTCAGTCCAAGGGGCATGTTAATAGTCGGTCCCATCATCAGAGTCACATACAGGGAAAAAAATATATACACAAAAAAGATTACAATAACCAAGACCAGGCCCCAATAAGATGGCTGAGAGATCACACACTCACTTGGCACCCAGTAACAGAAACAGACAGCCGAGTGAGCACACTCTCACTTGGCACACTGATAGGAGATCTCCAGGTATCCCTGGAACTCCCTCAGAACTCCTGGGATGTCCCAAAGGGTGGCAGCCAGTTTCTCCTGACATGTCTGTCAGTAACCCTTTTCCATCTGAAAAAGGGAGTTCGTTGCTCTCACGAGCATTTACAACTGCAAACGGAGAATAGTGAATTCAAACAGAGCTGGCACAAAAAGATAGAGACAAAGATAGAGGAAAGTTATAGAAAAAGATAGAGACAAAGATACAGACAAAGATAGAATCCTACCTCCAAGCAGGGTCTCTGAGAATTGGGGTAGGCCACAAATCATGGTGGAGAAGCCCCCAAATGTAAGACCTCAGAAGCTGGACCTCCTCTCAAGTCCTGGAATGAGCTGGCCAGCACCCCAATGACCCAAGAGAAAACCACAACTGACGCAAACTGCAAGAGTTTTTACTATTAGCTGGGTGAAGACAAAGTCACTCTGCCTAGCAGGGCAGGGGAGTTTGACACCGAGCTGTGACAGTAAGGGGCTTTTAACAGCTAGCTGAGGAATTGGGAGGAGTTGGGAGGAGAGTTGGGAGGAGTTGGGAAATGTTTTTAGGGGAGTTCCTCTCTTCCTGGTGTTCTTGTTGAAATTTACAAGGCAGGAGTGGGGCGTGAGTCCTTTCTAAATTTTTATCACCTTGTCCTTGGCACAGGAAGGCAGGCATCTCTGGTTGAAAAGTATAGAAACAAAAAGCCTTTTTGCTGGCTATAGAGAACAAAGAGCTTCTTCCTAGCTGTATTTTCAGAGATCAGGGAAAACAAGCTTGGGGAACGTCTAGGGGATTTACCTTCCTGCGAGATACACTTTAAGTTGGAGTCTCACCATAGGACATTTTTTCTACCACACACAAAACTTTACACAGAAAATTATTTTAATTATTTTTAATAAATATATAATATTTGGTTTGAATCAAATGTCATATCCATATACAATACATGGTAGAATTCCAAAAAAAACTTGTAATATTTACTTTAAACAATTCATACATTTACACCTCACAGCACTTCTTCATAACTGTACTACCATTGCTGAGATCCTTCTTCTTCGTAAATGGTCCTTCTCTTATTTTTATAATGGTTCTCCTTTTCTTTGTGTGTATATCTGGGAACATCTCATGCAGGTGGTTGTATTGTACTAGTTGCTATATTTTTGTGATCACAAGGTCTAAAGGACCACAATCTGGTCTTGAACTACACATATAAGAGCATCTGACACTGAATTGCTCTTTTTCCTGAATCTACTTCTCCAGTTAAGGTTTCACAAACACTACTGTTGAAGGACTCTATCAAAATGGGAAAAAATGAAAATATTACACCGTATCTTCATCTGTTTCTACCTGAGGTGATATATTCTCATCTTTGTCAAATGATGGGCTCTGTACTATATAGACAAAAAAAATGGAAACATAATATGCTATATTAGTAAAAGGGGATAAAGTATTAATGATTTGAATTTCTCAGGAAATACTGCCCAGGTGAATTTTTGAAACAGCTTTTAGAAATGACATAATTACGTACATGAAATCCGGCATAGGTATAGATGAGAAGTAAGGTTTCCAAATTATAGGGCTATTGAATATTTTTACCAATATTATAGAAAAAAAATTCCCTAACTTAAAGAAAGATATGCTCATGAATAAACAAGGAGACTACAGAACGCCAAATTATTTGGACCGGAAAAAAAATAATTTCTGCCATCATATAATAGTCAAAACACCAAATGCACAAAACAAAGAAAGAATATTAAAAGCAGTAAGGGAAAATGGTCAAGTAATATATAAAGCAAGATCTATCAGGATTACACATAACTTCTCCCCTGAGACTATGAAAGGAGAAAATCTAGGGCAGATGTCATACAGAATGTAAGAGAGCAGAAATGCCAGCCAAGACTACTATATGAAGCAAAACTCTTTTAACATAGCTTGGGAAAACAAGGTATTCTGTGACAAAACAATATTTACACAATATCTTCCAATGCATCCAGCACATCAAACGATAATAAAGGGACAATTTCAATATAAAGAGGGAAATTACACTCAAGAAAAAAGAAGAAATTAAAGTTGAAGGAAACCTAAAAGAAGATAGCTACATGAACAAAATTCCAACTCTAATAACAAAAATAACAGGAAGCAACAAGGACTTTTCTTAGTATCTCTTAATATCAGTGGACTCAGTTCACCAGTAAAAAGGCATAGAATAAAAAAATGGATGTGTAAGCAATATTCAGCATACCAAAAACAAACACCAAGGACAAAGTCAGACATTACCTCAGACTAAAAGGCTGGAAAAGAACTTTCCAAGCAAATGATCCGAAGAAATAAGGTGGAGCAGCCATTCCAATATCAAATAAAATTGACTTTCAACCAAAAGTTATTAAAATAGGCAAGGCTGGAAACGTCATATTCATTAAAGTTAATATTTACCAAGATGGACTCCCAAATCTAAACATTTATACTCCAAATGCAATGACATCCACATTCATAAAAGAAACTTTAGTAAAGCTCAAAACTCACATTGTACCACACACAATAATATTGGAAGACTTCAACACCCCTCCCTCATTAATGGACAGATCCTGGAAACTAAAACTAAAAAGATACACGGTGAAACTTGTAGAATTTATGAAGCAAATACGTTTAGTTGATATCTATAGAACATTTTATCCTAAAACAAACGAATGTCCCTTCTTCTCAGGACTTCACGATGCCTTCTCCAAAATTGACCATACACTCAGTCACACCACATGCCTCAACAGATATAAAATTATTGAAATAATTTCCTGCTTCCTATCAGATCACCACAGACTAACTTCAACAATAATATAAATAATTGAAAACCCACATACACGTGGAATGTGTACAACAATCTAGTCAGTGACAAAACAGTCAAGGAAGAAATATAGAACTAA
This sequence comes from Mus musculus, assembly GCF_000001635.26. Lineage (NCBI taxonomy): Eukaryota > Metazoa > Chordata > Mammalia > Rodentia > Muridae > Mus > Mus musculus. Next base: position 84,461,776 of record NC_000087.7, on the reverse strand, counting down.
ATTAAAGACTTTTCAGAGTTTAATGAAAATGTAGCTACAACATACTGCAAGTTATGGAACACAATGAAAATAGCCCTAAGAGGGACACTCATAGCTCTCTCTGAATGCCTCTAAAAAAACCAGAGAGAGGATATAGGAGTAGGTTGACATCACACCTTAACACTATAGAACAAAAGGAAGCAAATTCACCCAAAAGGAGTTGAAGTCAGGAAATAATCAAACTCAGTGCTAAAATCATCCAAGTGGAAACAAAGGAACAATACAAAAATAATCAAACAAACTGGGAGCTTGTTCTTTGAGAAAATCAACAAGATAGATAAACCATTAGACAGACTAAATACAGAACACAAGAACAGTATCCAATTTAGCAAAATCAGAAATGAAAAGGGAGAAATAACACCAGAAATTTAGTAAATTTTAAATATCATCAGATCCTACTATTCAAGGCTGTACTCAACAAAACTTGAAAATTTGGATAAAATGGACACTTATTTAGACAGATATCAGGTACCAAATTCAAATCAGGATCAGAGAAACCCTGTAATTACTTCTACCACTGTGAGGAGCCGCCCTCATGGTCACCAATACAAGATGGTGCTGACAACACCATTGTCACCATTGCTCATGGTGAGTATGCTCAGGCGTCAGGGTATCTTTCCATTACCTGAGCCCTGCCTCTCCAATGGCGTCATCAGGCTGATGGTGGACAGACAATTCCGGTGATTCACGTCTCCAACCGTATTTCTAACCATACTTTGCAACCTATATAAGGGAGGGGTTTTCTGCTCTCTGGATCTCCTGTCTTGAAGCTGTTCATCTATCTCTGGAGATGTATTAAAGCTTTACTGCAGAAAGATCTGAGTGTCCTGCATGTGTTCTTGCTGGCGAGATGGTAGCGCAGGTCATCCGGTGCCATAAACCCAGGATCAACATCGCTGGCATTGAGGAGAACCCCTGGAGATGGGGTGGATTCAGAACTGCAGGGAAAAGGTAAGTTTGGAGTGGTATGTCTCATCGTGACCCTCTTATCCCTATTGATTTCGGTCTTAATCTAGATGCACCCTAGGAAGGGCCAGTAGAAGCTCTAGTCTTGGTTGCCCTGGCCCTCATTCTGTTTCTTATTCTGTCCATCGAGGCTGGTGCTGAAAAATGAGGTGTTGTCAGTCCGACGTAGATAAGTGGCAACACTGAGGTATCTTCTAAGCCTTCCGTAGATAAGGGAGCAGAGCACTGTGTTTACTTTCGCTTTGCTTAAGGAGTACTATAAATGGGGTGTAGATCAAGAGCAGGGACTCACTCTATCATGGCCTCCTCAAAGTCAGTGATCACTGCATTACAGGCAGGTTGCCTCCAGTATGCTGCAGAACTTTGTTAAGGAAGTGGATCGCATTTCTCCCTGGTATTCTTGTTCGGGGTCTCTAACTGTAGCCTTATGTAGTAAGCTAGGAAGTGACCTTGACCTTAAGCATAAAGAGGGAGACTTACGCCTGGGCACCAAGGCATTTGCAAGCTAATATAAAACTGTCTAGAGGATGAAACCTGCCAAACAGCCAATGTGGAGGGACAGGGAATACTAGAAGAGGTTCAGGACAGTATGTCAGAAACCTAACAGAATGAGAGAATGGGAGCTTGAAAAAAGAAAGACATGTCTAAGAAAAAGGGCCCTCCCAGGGATTCAGAAGGAAGGGGAGAGAGAAAAGAGGGCAGTAAAACTGATCCCTCTACTAAGAAAAAGCCACACATGTAATTCAACATTGCCTTGAAGCTTGGGGACAAACCAAATTTCTTAGAACCGATAATGGACTGGCCTACACCTCTCAAAATTTTCAACAATTCTGTCTACAGAGGAATGTAACTTATTTAACTGGTTTGCCATACAGGGACAAGGCATTGTGGAACGTGCCCACCACACTGTTAAAACTTACCTTATCAAAAAGAAAGGGTGAGTCGATGAGGCTCTTACCCTTAACACTGAGAGTGGACATCTCCATGGTACTCTTTACTCTTAATTTTTTGAATATTGATGAGCAAGGCCACACTGCAACTGATCGTCACTGTTCAGAACCAAACAGATCTAGAGAAATTATCAAATGGAAAGTTGTCTTAACTGGAAAATGTAGAGGCCTGCATCCTATTTTAATAAGATCCAAAGGAGTTATTTGTGTCTTTCCACAGGAAGAAGACAATCCCCTTTGGGTTCCAGAATGCCTCATCTGAAGGATCTCCCCTTCAGAAGATGTGGACAAAAGAGGGAATTCTGGAAACAACGATGGATAATGACCCTTCTACTGGAGATCATGGTTCCTAGTATATCGGGGGAATTGTGTTGGGGTATTATGTCTAACATTCTGTTCATGCCTGTCATGCACAGTGCACAAGTTTTTCCACATTTCTTTACTACTGATAGGGAGCTGGGACTTGCCTTTTTACCATTAGATGGACAAATTCAGGTTCTGATGGAAAACAGAACTTCTCCCTCAAAGGAAGCCTGTGCTTTGTAATGATCTCTGACTTGAAAGACCAACGCCAGTGTATATCTTTATAAAATCAATCAGTGGCCTGGTTGAAAGCAGCTGCTTGGGGAACCCACTCTGAAATAATAGCCAATGCCTTGATAATTCAAGGCTGGAGGCCTAGTCATAAATCCAGGAAAGCACTGCCCCAGCAACCCAGAATGGCACCCTTTTGTAAAGGAAGATCCTCGGAGGACTCCATGCTTCCTTGGACTGGGTGCCAGGCCAGAAAAACCTTTTGGGTGGTTGAAAGATTTTTTTTTCCTTTTCCCCACATGTAAGTGTAGAGATTAATGAAATCCTTGCTGGACATGATTTTAACTTCATGGATTCTGATCGGGCAGATGCTAACCCTTTTGATCAATGGTTACTTTGTGGGGTTAATGAGAGCTGTACCGATCTTTCACCTATGGCAACGATTGGAGGTGGATATAGTGAAAAGGTCCAAATGGGTTTTGAGTGGTAGGGCACTTTGAGTGCTGGTTTGGGGTCTTTCGATTGGTCCTCCTCTAATACTAAATATAAATCATTTAAAAGGGTGAATTATACTGTCACCCCGGTTTGTGTTTGACCCCCTTTCTGTGGGTTGTAAGTAATAAAAGTTTAAATAATAATCAATTAGAATTAGATTGCTTGCTTAATGAAAGTTTCTATACCCTGTGTTGGGATGCTACTAAGTATTGCTTTGCTTTGGTTACTCATGTGCCTAGATTTTTTCCAGTTCCTGTGGAAGCCTCTAGAATTTAAGCTTATTTAGAGAAAAGAGAGATTTTGGAATCTCTGCTATTATAGTTGGCTTGGTAGCAACAGCAGCAGTAGCTGCCTCTGTCACTGTTTCGGCCCTGGCCTTGTCTGCTACGGTTCAGACAACACAAACTATAAAATGACCTTTAGGCAAGAGTGACATTGGCCCTGAACAGCCAGGCAATGGCCAACTCCCAGATACAGAGAGGCCTCATGTTGGTAAACCAACGGATCGATCTGGTCCAAGAGCAGGTGTATATTCTTTGGCAAATGCCTCAGCTGGGTTGCAAACATAAGCTGCCTAGCGTCTGTATCACCTTACTACAATTTCAGAATTTTACAAGAGCAGCTAACCTGTAAAAGGCTTTGTCTTGTTATTTGTTACAGAATTGGACCATAGAATTTGAACAGACACTCCGGGAGCTGAGGATCACCATCTTATAAGTTGATTCGACATGTCTTGACCTGTCATTGATGGAAGGATTTTCTACCTGAATTTCTGCAGCATTCTCCTACTTCAAGCAATGGGTGGGGGTGGTTTGTTTGGAGTGGCTGTGTACAGTGGAGTACTGCTCCTACTATGGATGATCTGCAAACTTAAATCCCAAACAAGGAGGGACAGGATGGTAGTAACCCAAGCACTTGTTGCTTTGGAGCAGGGTGTTTCCCCCGATATATGAATATTGATGATGCTCAAGCAATAAGGTTGCTGGACATCCAGCTCCACAAAACCCTGAGGCGAGTCTTGCTGCATGGGTTGGAGCGGGTGTCCTTTAACAACCCAGGTGAGTTTTGTGGCTAAGCACTGCACTGGAATGGCGTTGTCGTGTAATTTGAGCTTCTTTCTGGGAGATATGTCATCATTCAAGAAGGTTGAGTGTCCTAGTGTCCTTCCCCCCAGGAAAAACGACAGGGGAGCTGACCAAGACCCCTCTGGGTGACGAGCCTGGAGGGAGGTTTTGTGTAAGGCCCCTATGCTTGCACAGTGGGAATTTGACCTCTATCTCCACTCTCCATACTGTGTGGCCTGTTGCTTCTAACATAAAAGAAAAGGGTGAGATGTGAGGAGCCGTCCTCACGGCCACCATTACAAGATGGTGCTCACAACACCATTGTCACTATTGCTCGTGGTGAGTGTGCACAGGCATCGGGGTATCTTTCCATTACCTGAGCCCTGTCTCTCCAATGGCGTCATCAGGCTGATGGTGGGCAGACAATTCCGGTGGTGCACGTCTCCAACCATACTTCTAACTGTACTTCACAGCCTATATAAGGGAGTGTTGTCAGGAGCCAGACCCGGACAGAAGCCTCAGAGGATCCTTTGTGAGCAAACAGGTCTCACCAAAGGACTGTGCTGATTGGCTAAATACCCCCTGCACATGCGTTCATGGAATACCAAGTACCAACACTTTGAAGGGAGATTTTAGAAGGTGGGAATAAGCCACTGGCTTTAAGGCAAATGATTTCCAGTTTGTTGGTTGATAAGTGCTTACAAACTTGAAAATCCAGAACAAATATGAAACATATGAAATACAGCAAATGGCTCTACTTAATTTCAGCTGTAGAGGCTCTTGTACGCATTTTTGGTTTTTTATTTATTTATGTGCATAAACATTTAATAATGTGGACTTCTGCATGTACACACGCACACCAGAAGAGTCTATGCTGCCCTAAGAGTTCAGAAGGGAGCATGCACATTTCCTTCAACCCCTGGTACTCTCCTGTCTCTACTTTCCTAGTCCTCAGCTTGATTAGAAGAGTGTGCTATGCAGTGCAGGCCCTCTCTCTCTCACTTATGTGCTTGGCCACTCAGGCCCACTCTCTCACTTAGGCATTAGGCTGGGCAGGCACTCTCTGTCTCTCTCTTTCTCTCTCTGTCTCTCTCTGTCTCTCTCTCTGTCTCTCTCTTTGTCTCTTTGTCTCTTTGTCTCTCTGTCTCTGTCTCTGTCTCTGTCTCTGTCTCTGTCTCTGTCTCTGTCTCTGTCTCTGTCTCTGTCTCTCTCTCTCTCTCTCTCTCTCTCTCTCTCTCTCTCTCTCTCACTCTCTCTCACTTAAGTGCTAGGCTGCACATGTCCTCTCTCTCTCTCTTATGTGCTAGACTGCCCAGGGCCCCTCTCTCTCTTATATGCTAGGCTTCCCAGGACCTCTCTCTCACTTAGATGTTAGTCCTTGCAGGCCCTCTTTCTCACTTATGTGCTAGGCTGGGCAGGGCCTCTCTCTCACTTATGTGCTAGCTGCCCAGGTCACCTCTATCACTTATGTGCTAGGCTGGGAAGCCCCTCTCTCTCACTTATGCCGCAAGAGAGCACTGATTCTCTGAAACTGTGATTGTGCATATGTTATGAGCCACAATGTGAGTGCTTTGTGCCTGGTCCTCTACATAGAACAGGTGCTTTTCTTTTCTTTTTTGTTTTTATTATTATTATTATTATTATTATTATTATTATTATTATTATTGTTATTGTTATTGTTATTGTTATTGTTATTGTTATTATTATTATTATTATTATTATTATTAAATTTCAAGACAGGGATTCTCAGTGTAGCACTGTCTTTCCTGGAACTTACACCAGGCTGGCTTTGAACTCAAAAATCCTTGTCCTCTGCTTCCCAAGTGCTGTGATTGAAGGCATGAACCACCACTGCCCAACCAACAGTTGCTCTTAACAGCTAGTTTTTCCATTTTTTCAACAAGTTTAGTGTGTATTTCATGTATCCTAGAGCATTCCGCCCATTTACTTGCAGTGTTTTCCTACTTGTGCATTAGATTTTCAAGGCTGGTTTGGTGAAAAGAAATGAAAGGAAGTAGTTAGGCACTTTAATAATAATAATAATAATAATAATAATAATAATAATAATAATAATAATAACAATAATAATAATATAAACATTTTAATGTCTTTAAGTCTATCATTTTTAAAATGTATGAGTGCTCTGTTTATGGGTTCACCTTCATGAAAGAAGGGGGCATCAGATCACTTTATATATGGTAGTAAGCCACCATGTTATTGCTGGGAATTGAAATCAGGAACTGTAAAATAACAGCCCCTTCTCATAACTGCTAAGCAATCCCACCAGTTCTAGAAATATGTTTTGATTTAATTTTAATTGCATTATGATAAGAAAATATACATAATTTCAATTTATCTGAATTTGTTAACAACTAAAAACATATTTTGAGTAAACAGACTTACATCACATTCTTCTTTTTATTTTGTACCCCAACTCCTCCAGTTGATGCCCACTCAAAACCTATCAAACCTTTCATTTTTATCATGTTCCTTAATATTTATAAAATATTTAACAATAAAAATGAATATTAAAAAAGTTGTTTGATATAAAACAACAATCAATTGAATAGTCTTATTGATATGTTTGTCTGCAGCAATACTGAAAATACATTTCTCTCATAAATTTTAAATAACTCCAAATATATTAACTGTATGATATATTAAAATAATATATCACTATTAGTTTTTTTGGTGAACATAAATAGTCTTTTGGTTTGTTTGTTGTTTGTTTGTTTTGTTTTTAGTAGATCTTAAAAATCTTGACTTACAGAAGATGCTAACAGGACCCTGAAGTTGTCTTGTGTGATGCTAGTCCAGTGACTGGCAAATACAGAAGTGGATGCTCACAATCATCTATTGGATGGAACACAGGACCCCCAATGGAGGAGCTAGAGAAAGTACCCTAGGAACTGAGGTGGTTTGAAACCCTAAATAAGAACAACAATATTAACTAACCAGTACCTCCAGAGCTCATGTCTCTAGTTGAATGTGTAGCAGGGGATGGCCTGGTAGGCCATGTGTGGGGGGAGAGGCCTATGGTTTTGTGAAGGTTATATGCCTCAGCTCAAGGTACTACTAGGGCCTGGAGGTGGGAATAGGTATTTTGGGGATCAAGGAGGGGGGAGAGGGGAGGCGGGAGGGGACTTTTGGAATGTAAATGAAGAAAGTATCTAATAAATATAAAATTAATATAAAATCTTGGCTTACTGTGATACAAAAAAAAAAAAAGAAAAAAAGAAGAACAGTTTATGGACACTGGATTTCATTGTAATAAGGCTGTACTTGAATGTCCCTCACATCACCAAAGTATTTTACCTCCATAGTAGCTAAGGGAAGAGTTGACATATCTGCTGCAGCAAGGAATGAACTGTAGGCATTATTTTTGGATACTAATTTCCTGCTATGTACAAAGCTATTTGATTTGAGTGATTGTTGTCATTCTCAGGCCACATGTAACAGGGTACATTCACTTAAGGAATGGGTGTTTATTAAGATGGTCTATCCATGATGTCATTGATCAACAGTTTCAATGAAGAATTGTTCTGCTTCGAGAGTGTCACAGACGTTAGTTGATGATAGAATTCAGTTTCATTGGATGTGATGTTTTTTGCAAAAGCATTCATCTCAGAATAATAGTAACTTTATTGCAAACTTGAAAAATGGAAAAACTCAGAGTAGAAGTGGAAGCTAAAATACTACCACATTTTTGCTACTGTGATGACAGATGACTGATAAATCCTCTCTCACTCTTTGTAGGAATGTGTAAACAGGAACAATCAGCAATGGGTTTGGCTAAGATTGTTTTCCTGCTGTCCAAACCCTGTTACTCAGTATGCTTTGTGGTGGCCAGGAAGCTGAGTTCCTGAGGAAGTAAAGTTCTGGAGGAAGCATGGTAGGCAGAAGTCTCTGTGGAGGGAGTCAGTGAACTGTTGAAAGATGGTTAATCCTGGTTCAGCTGGGGGTCCTAGTGGGATGATGGTGGAGGGATGGAGGTGTTACTAAAGGAGAAAGGAGAGCAGGTGACCCTCATTGGACTCCTGTGGTTAATGCTTCTGGGTTCACAATCCACTTTACCCAAGAAAAACAGAGAACTTTTTCGCTATGGGCAGGAGATTGAACAAATTATCACCTAGCTGAAACCAGGAAGGCTAGGGAATTGTAGACCCTAAAAGTATTCTTGGGGCCTGGGGATGTGAGTTGTGAGTAAACTGGCGGTCAGTTACTGGTGGAAACAGACTAGATCCTTTTCTGTACTGCTGCTGCCCACCAGGAATTCAAAAAACAAACTGAAGACCAGTCTTCATTTTCCTTTACCTGGTTTTGAAAGGCCAGATTTCCAAAATTTGCGTATATAGGCGCCAAAGTGCTTCCAAATCCAGAGGCTCCTCTCAACCTCAGAAGAGCTGGTACTTCAGACATGATTCAGGGAAGGCTGTGTTTATGTATGTGTTGTTTTGGTATAGGAAGGTAAGCTCTAACTCTGTATCTCAGTATTATCTTAGCACATGTGCAGTTTGGACTGGCCTTGAAAATGAAGTACTCAGCCTTACAAATTTACTGGGGCCTAAGGAAACATGTCTTCTATATTTTTTATACTTAAATTTTATTTTTTATTTATTTATTTTTTCATTGTTGAAGATTGAATCCAGAGCTTCTTTGTGTAGCATTAAAATATAAGTCCAGTCAGGCAAAAGTATTTCATTAATATTTGCAAAAAATAATAATAATAATAATAATAATTGTTTATATATCTTGTTGTATTACCAAACAAGAACAGAATCTTCAGTAACTAATGATAATTAAAATGCAAATTCTGAAGAAGTAATTGGAGATACACTGTATTATGTTCAAACTTATTATTTCCTTCTTAGTGTAAGTATTTCAATGAAAGTATAATTGATTGTATAGCAAGTAATCTATGTTAACATTTTGTATATGATGTATATTCCAAACAATAATTCTGTATGATTAATCTTTAATTTTAATGGTTTTCTTGGAGGGTATAGTGTTGTGGGTCAAACTCTCATTGTCATGCCTGTATGTCAAAAGCTGAGCCATCAAACTCTAAGATCTGCATCTGTACTTTTTAAAACATTAATTTCTTTATAGATTTCCAGTACAAAATCTTCAGGGAAAATTTGAAGGTACATTTTTGGATATATAATTTTTTAAACTATATAGTATTAGCATAATTTCTATATTAGGAAATATTAGTTAATATACTGTATGACATCATAGTGAATTATTCTTTTTATATGTAGTATTTTGTAACTATTTTTATTTTTATTTATTTATCTATCTATCTATTTATTTATTTATTTTTACTAGATATTATGTTTCTTTACATTTCAAATATTAGTCATTTCTTTGTTTCACCCCAGATAATCCCTATTCCATTTACCCTCTCTGTGTTTTTATGAGGGTCTCCTCCATCTTTCAATTTTACCCTCCCCACCCTGGTACATGCCTACACTGGGGAATCAAGCCTTCACAGGACCAAGAACCTCTCCTCCCACAGATGTCTGACAAGGTCATACTCTGCTATATATGCAGCTGGAACCATGGGTTGGTGCTTAGTCCCTGGGTGCTCTGGACAGTCTGGTTGGTTCATATTGTTGTTATTCCTATAAGGTTGCAAACCCATTCAGCTCCTTCAGTTCTTCCTGTATCTTGTCTACTGGGAACCCCATGATCAGTCTGATATTTGTCTGTGAGCATCAGCCTCTTTTCTTGCCAAGAAATGGCTGAGCTTCTCAGGAGATAGCCATATTTGGCTCCTGTCAGCAAGCAAGTGTTGGTATCCACAATAGTGACTGGGTTTGGTGTCTGTATATGGGATGGATCCACAGGTTGGGCAAACAATGGATAGTTATTCCTTCAGTCTCTGCTCTGCACTTTGTCTCCATATTTTTTTCCAAGGAGTATTTTGTTCCCCATTCTAAGAGGGATTGAAACACCCACACTCTCATCTTCCTTCTGCTTGAGCTTCATGTGGTCTGTGAATTACATTTTGGATATTCTGAATTTTTAGAATAATATCCCTTTATCAGTGAGTGTGTACCATGTTTGTAATTTTGGGATTGGGTTACCTCACACAGGATGATATATTTGATATCCTTCCATTTGCCTGTGTATTTAATAAAGTCATTGTCTTTGTATCATTTGCATATATTTTTATCTCTATTGCTCTATTCTACAGCTTGAGGTCGAGGATGTTTCCCCCTGTACTTCTTTTATTGTTGAGAATAGTTTTTCAATATCCTGGATTTTTTTTTATTTCAGATGATTTTGTAAATTGTTCTTTCTATCTTTATGAATAATTGAGCTTGAATTTTGATTGTGATTTCACTGAATTTATAGATTGCTTTTGGCAAGATCACCATTTTTACTGAATTAATCGTGCCAATCTATGAGCATGGTAGGTCTTTCCATTTTCTGAGATTTTCAATTTCTTTCTTCAGAGACTTGAAGTTCTTGTCACACAGATCTTTCACTTGCTTGGTGCGAGTAACAGAAAAGTATTTTCTACTTTAAGTAAATGTTAATGAGACTTTAAATTTTGATTTATATTTGTTGTGGAAATACGGAAGTATTACACAAAGTTTTAGAAATGTACTTTATGGTTTATTATGTTTAACAGTATAGAAAAAATCAGTTACATAATCAGGCAATTTGTATATTTTAATTGAATTATGTTTTACACTAAGTCTTAACTGAGTCAATATAGGAAAAAAAATTAGACTTTCTATTTGGTAGAACAGAATAAAACCCTACTTTGAAATACAATTAATTTACTAAAAAAGATTACCTATCTATCTATCTATCTATCTATCTATCTATCTATCTATCTATCTATCTATCTATCTATCTATCTATCTATCATCTATCTACCTCTCTATTTTCTATCTATCTATCATCTATCTATCTATCTATCTATCTGTCTGTCTGTAAACTTTAATTTTGAAAATCTAAAACATAAAATAAAACTTCTCTGATAATCTCTTAGAAAAAAAATCTGCAATTACTTCCCATTAGATGATTTTTTACTGCTATTTTTCTTTTTATAGTATGAAAAGAACAATTTAATTTTTTTGAGCGTTCTTTTCCTATTTGTATAAATTTGACTGCTTTCATTACTTTGCTTTACAGGGTCATGATCAACAACAAATTATATGAGCAGTATAAAAATATGTTTCAGAAGTTGTATGTGGGTGTAGAGAAATTCGATAAAGAACAAGAAAAACAAGTGGTTGGTATAGTAAGTAACTTTATAATTAACCTCGTATACCTATGTATCAATTAGGAATGGAGAAACTAGCCTTGTGTTCGACACTTGAAACTAAATTAAGTCTCATTATCTAACTATCCTTGGTTCTGTTCAAGTCCTACTGAATTGTAAATCAGAGAGGTATGGTCACATACTATACCAATGAAAACCACTAAGAATTTTAATGGAGACGAGATCATAAATTTCCAAGAGACAGACATTTGCTGAGAGATGAAGAGAGGATTACCAGTTTTTACAATATGTCAGCCTCAGGTATAGTTGAAAGATAGAGAAAGATTACTTACTGTTGTCATCTGGACTCTGTCGTTAATTTTAGAAAACCAAATCAAACTAGCAAAGTAGTTTTAAAATCCTAAACTTAGTCCCTATTTAGTAAAAAAAAAAAAAAAAAAAAAAAGTGTATGGAAACAACTTTCCTAACAACCATGGCAAAATAAACCTGTGTAATAATATCACCAAACTATTTTAGATCGTCTCCCCGTTAATGTAACAATCATTGTAGTCATCAAATGGTTTCCAAGTAAGATCTGAGGCAATTACCATATTAACCATTTTTTTTGGTTGGTTAATTGTTTGGGGGGTATTCAATTTGAAATAAACAGGAGATCATTTCCTGCATGAGAACAACGTGGAGGGAGCTGCCATTTTGAGTCAGTTCAGGAAACAGATAGGGACTAAAGATAAAAAATAAATAAATACTCCAAATGAAGGCAATTTTTAAACCTTTCATAGCATGGCAAAAAACACTGTAGTCATTTACATACCAAAAGCTAGAACCTCTTTGTAGTGTTGGCATTGGGCTTACCATCCTAGTCTCAGTATACTAACTTACTTGAAAATTATCATAAAAACATACACTGAATATTTTGTCTTTAGATCTCTAAAAACCTCAGAAAAACTTATCAAAATAACAGACTACAATAAATTCAAGAGAATCAGTTTCATTTTATTTCAAAAAAATTTAGGCTTTTTATAATATTAAATATTTGTTATGAGTAATTCTAGCTCATTTGGTCATAAATATATATGTTTTTAGGAAAATAATTCTAAAAACTTAAAATGCATGTTTTGTATTATTATGTATAACATTGGCAAATTAGATAAGACATGCTCATTCATGTTAAACTCATAAATCTACTCCTATTTTCTGAATCTCTAAAAAATCAGAAACCTCGCTAGGCAAGATCTTAAACTACTGTTCTCCTGTAGGCCATGACATTTTTAGCAGATATTTAAATGTATTAACTGATCTACTAATGAGTAGAAATCTGAAAGACCAGAATCTCTGTTGCCTTTCACATAATGACTCTATTCAATGTAAACTATGACTACAATTAGAAAAATACCCAAATCCTAAAGTCAAATCCTCACCTCTTTTATCAGTCATAGAAAATCTTTTAATAGCTATGATACTGTAATCTGTAATCCCAGCACTTGGCAGTTGAATGCAAGAGGATCAAGGCCTTTGACTGTCCATAGCTATATAGCAAGTTTGAGGTCAGCATGAGTAATGTAGGACTGTCTCAAATAAACCTGTCCTCTACAAATCAAACAGAAATATAATGTTAGTATAAAGATATAAAAATAGTAAATATTGCTGTCACTTCAGTAGGAAAATGTTGACCAGAAATACTAAAATAAATGTACAATTGGAATTTTTTTACTATACTTTTGAAGGGAAAACTATTGAAATCTGGATATCCATAGAGTTCCCTGTTTAGAACATTATCCTGACAGCATATAGCCCAGAACTGGTAAGAAGCAAGGCTTGGAGAATCACAGGAGTTGCCTTGCCCAGACTTTAGAGATGGCAGCAAATAACTGTAAGTATCACCTGTTATTTTAGACTGAGGAAGTGCAATTGATGATGACATGTTCCAATATAATAATAGAAAAACAAACAAACAAACAAAAAACTAGTATTTCTGCTTTAGATCTTGGCAGGGCCATTCTAGCCCCATCGTTTGACAAAAGCACAGCACACCTCAGAAAATTGTTTTGATGACATCAACAATTGTCAGACTTAAAATCTATTGATGTGCTTCAAACATCTCTCATCTTCCGGGGTTATACATGGTGGTATTTATGAGACCTCTAAATGATCCCTAGGAATAGGAGCATAGTGTGTAGAGTTGGGAGAGGATATATAGACTGGAGAGATAAAATGGGAAGCATGGTGATCCTTGGATTGCCTGTGCCATATACCTTTGCAGTTGTGGTAATAGATTCAGTGCAGATTGACACTATGAGCACTACCCTAGCACACAGTACAGTGCTTTCTTTTCTTTTTCCGGGCTTTTGCCTGTGACAGGGAATGTAGCTTGGATACTACTGGGTATTGTGTGGAAGATAACAATCATTGGATCAGTTCAAAGCTTTGGGAGCTGCCAGTTAATAGGCTAAGCTTCAGACTACATCCTACCAATGGATAAATAGGGTCCAGTCTAGATGAATTTCTGGATCCCCAGGATACATGAATAGCATGCAGTATTCTAGAGTAGTATCCAGCTTAATGATACTTCTGTTGCTCTTGTGTCTTTCCCTCTTCTGTATCCCACAAGTTCATTCCGCTTTCTTGGCATGACTCACAAATGAGCCTTTGTGTATTATCCTGTGGTATATGAGAGGAGTTGTCTGAAGAGAGATGAAATATTGAGTCATGGCAAACACAACTGTGGAAATGGAAACCATCCAGGGGCAAATTTTGTAAAATTAACATAGTCTGTGAAAGAAAAATGCTTTTGCTTTCAGAAGGAGAGTGAATGGAGTTTTTCACTAAGCTGGAAGGGGGCTAATAAAGACCCTTTTTAACTGGAGAATTTAATAAGAATTAACCAAAACCCAGGTGCAATTATTCTTACAGGAGTGAACTGGATAGATGGGTAGAGTTTGGCTAGTATAAGATACTTGATTTAATGACTTTTGAGGTACTTTTTCGAAATCATGATCAATAAATTCTGCCCTCTGTGACATATCTACTATATTTGTTTGAAAGATGAATAAACTAGGATACATAGATATAGCTTTATAGTATAGTTCTTGAACTTTCATGATGTGACATTTAAATCTGTATGATCAGGACATATTTAGAGCTCTGCATTAGGCACACATAATCTATAGCTCCTGGGGACATACACGCAAATGAACAAACATGACTTTATAGTGTTTCTTGTTTTCAGAATGGAATACATTTTATAAATAATCTAAAAGCAATAGGTTCAGTTTCTATGTTCTTAGAGACATAACCTTAAAGACCCTAAAAACTCTAAAAAATAAAAAAGAAAAAAGAAGAGAAAAGTAAATAAACTTGAAGCTTTAAATAAACAATAAAAACCCTAAAAAAAACAAACAAACAAAAAAAACATAAAATTTTTGAAAAAATAAAACTAAAAGAACCTAAAAACCTAAAGAAAAACAAACAAACAAACAAAATCAACAAAAAATTCTAGATCTCTACAAAGACCCAAAAAAACATAAAATAATTACCACAAACAAACAAACAAGGAAAGAACAATAGCCACACTAAGCCTTAAAAAAAAAAAAATCTTGCCAAATACACTGAGAACAACCCTAAAATCATTTAAAAACCGTAAAAAAAAACCCTAAAACAATAAAGCAAAACCTAAAACCCTAAAAAAACCCTAAAATTATTAAACAAACACTAAATGACCCAAAAAAGCTATTTTTTAAATTCTTAATTAACATTTTTAAAACCCTAAAATTCTATAAATAAGAAAACACAAGAACTCTAAAAAGACCCTAAAAAAATTATAAAACCCTAAAAAAAAAATCCAAAAACTCTACAAGTCTAGATCCCTAATGAGACAATAAAAAAGCAATTAAAAAAAAAAAGAAAATGAAAAGATACAAAACCACCACCCCAACAACTACAAATTCTTCTGCCTTAAAAAGTCGCCAAAAACACTGGAAAAGAAAATCATTTTCCAAACCTTATTTAAAAAATGCTTAAAACAATTTTTAAAAATTCCTTAATTAAATTAAAAAACAAAACAAAACTAAAAAATAAAGAAATACCCTAAAATTCTTTTTTTTTTCTTATAAAAGAAAACATTTATTTGGGGGCTTGCTCACAGTTTGAAAGGGTTAGTCCATTATCATCATGGTGGGAAGCAGACAGGCATGGTGGTGGAGAGGTAGCTGAGAGCTTCGAATCCTGATCTGAAAGCAGCCAGGAGAGAGAGTGAGGGGGAGAGTCAGAGAGAGACAGAGAGAGAGAGAGACAGACAGAGAGAGAGAGAGAGAGAGAGAGAGACAGAGAGAGAGAGACAGAGAGAAACAGAGACAGAGACAGAGACAGAGACAGAGACATAGTTTCAAAGTCCTGGTATGGACTTTGAAACCTTAAAGATCACTCCTTACTAGGAGTGATCACACCTGTTCCAACAAGGCCACACCTCCTAATCCTTCCCAAACACTTCCATTAACCAGGGAATCAAGCAGTCAAGCATATAAGCCTAAGTGAGGTTGTCTTATTCAGACCAAGACACTCATTAAACCTTGTAACAAAGCCAAGTTGAAAAGCAGTACTGTACAAGTGTTATGAGAAAAGTTGCTGGGACCAGGCTTACATTCCAATGCAGTGACCTGGCAACTCACTCAACAACAGTAAAAAGACCCACAAGAACTGTAAAACCCTAAAAAAAGTTCCTTTAAAAAGTTTTAAAAACACATCAAAACTCTGAAACTCAAAATAAAATCCTTGAAAACCCGCTTAAAAAAGCAAAACAAAAAAAACAAACATACAAACAAACAAACAACAACAAAAAAAAACCTACAATACCCTGAAACCCTAAGTAAAATCCTGAGACTATAAAATCAATCCTACCCTCCCCCAAAATACCTACAAAACCCTGAAACATTAACTAAAATCCTAAGATAAAAAAATAATCCTAAGCCTATAAAAAAAAGCAAACACACACACAAGAAAACAAAAAACCCTTACAAAATCCTAAAACCCTATAAAACACTAAAAGTATAAAAAGAAACAAAAACAAAACAAAACACAACAACAAGAAGAACAAAATCACACAAAAAACTACAATTATCCTAAAATTATTTATAAACACTAAAAAGCCCTAAAACCCTGAAATACCTTAAATAAATAAATAAATAAATAAATAAATAAATAAAATAAAAATAAATAAAATAAAAATAAACCTCAACCCTACCCAAAACAAACAAACAAACAAACAAACAAAAAACTTATAAGGACAAAAAACCTACCAAATTTAAAACCATTAAAACCCTAAAACTCTAAATAACACAAAGGGCTTTACCCTCCCGCACACCCCCCCCCTCTAAAAAAAAAAAAAAAAACCTGAAAACTGTAAAATACTAAAAAGCCCGAAAAAAGCCTAAAACATTAGAAAAAGTAAATCAAAAGAAAAAAAAATCTAGAATCTTTAAACAAATACTGAAATAGTCCTAAAATACAAAAAAAAAAAAAAAAAAAGAAAAAGAAAAAAACAGAAAAAGAAGAGAAAAATAAAATTCTGAAAACACACCTATTAGTTAGGCAGTCATTCAACTTACAGAGTTTAGCCTGCTTCTGAGTGCTGGTATTAAAGGGGAATAAAACTATACTTGACTCCTTTTTGTTTGTATAATTGTTTTCTAAAATAGTTTTTTTTCTCTGTGGGTGAGTATATGTGTGTGTGCGTGTGTGTGTGTCTGTGTGTGTGTGTGTTGTCCAAAGAGGTCATCAGATCGTCTAGAACTAGAATTGCAGGTGGTTGTGAACAACCATGTGGGTGTTAGAAATTGAACCCTGGTCCTGTGCAAAAGCAATCAGTGGGCCTAAGCAGTGAGCTATCTCCTCAGTCCTTTCTGCTTGCTCTAATCTCTACTTCACTATTCATCTTGCCTAAATATGTCTTTATCCCTACTTCTTCTGTCTGTTTTTATGTGATGAATTCTTGTTTGCTTTTCTCTTGTTTCTCCAATTACAGCACCAAGATTCTTCATTTCCTTTTGTTTTGGAAGATTCTCAAGGAATCTTAAATCCAGACTTTAGGGCAGTTATTTAAAATTCACACCTGGGGATTAATCTTCAGAAAATTATTTTTGGGAAAAACATGTGATTATTTCAACATCTATAGTAGTGTGGGGGCATTATTCTCCCTACGTCATGTACACTTAAGATCTTTAGATACCTCCTTCCCTGTGATAGCCTTGCAGCTCACTGAGTAACATGTGCATTTGATGATAAATGATACACAAACTTTGAAGCACCTTACCATATCCTGTCACCCATATCATGTTCAACATAGCAAGAACCACAAGTGAGTTGAAAAATACAAATACATTTTTTAGTGTCTTGAAGTAAAATCCCCAAATTAATCAAAATATTATTTGGACTCTGTTACTTTATACCAGTGTTTTTTTTAAGTGTACAAGTCGCAGGCCTTTTCTGTGACCTTTGCACAGGTTTACAGTGTCCTTTTACCATCTTCATCCTCCCCACTATCCTCCATTGCTATCAGATCTCCCCCCTCCTGCTGCGCTTACTCTTCCAAAATACCTCCTATTTTTTAATGTCCCTTATTAAATTTATATTTTTACAATAGTCATTTTGAGTTTTACTTGTCTAACCTAATATATAGTATTTAACCATTCCATCCATTTTTTTGAAAACAAAGCGCTGCACTAATACACATAGATGAGAAATATATTTCTCTCTCTCTCTCTCTCTCTCTCTCTCTCTCTCTCTCTCTCTCCTTCTGTCTCTCATTTTTAAGGCATTCATCCAGTAGTTGACATCTTAAATCACTCCATAGCATGTATGTTTCATACAGTGAGGCAATCAATATTGATGATATGGATATGTAGTGGTCCTTCTTAGATTTTTTTTTTTTGTGAACTTAAATCAACCTAGGAAGATAGAATCTCAGATAAAGATCCTCCATCACATTGGCCTGTGGCCACACCTTAAGGAATGATTTTTTTTTTGATGACTGTTGTTGAAGGATCTAGCTCTCTATGGATAGTGTCATATCCTATGAAGATGATGTACAGGGTACGGTGGGGACGGTGGAAGGTACTGAAAAGGATTTTTTTTGAAGAACTGAAGATCTATGTGCCATGAACAATTAAAGTGTCCTCTAATTTGTAAGTAAATTTTATACATACCTGTGTCCAGTATTCTGTCTACACATATTTCAAAAGTAAAATTACCTCATCTATTTCATCCTGTTTTACTGCATTTAATCTATGAAATTACTTATAATCAGAAGTGCTGGTAAATTTTAAAAACCTTTAAAATATGACTGGGAGATATCAGGTTTTTTTTTTTTAATTTTATCACAACTTTATAAGCATGCCCAAGATCTATGTTGTCCTCTTACTTTCCAAAGAATCCATAATTCATGATTGCCATTGGTTTCAATACATGTCACTTAACTCTGTCAAATTCCAGGTTTGTTTGCATAAAAATAGTCCTCTTCTAACTGTGGGTTTTCATAAAGTGAAAATTGGTGTGCTATCCAGTGTGCTGCCTCAAAGAATCTGGCAATATTTATGATAAGAAGCACAGCTTAAAGATAACCAAGGGAAAGGTTGGAACATGAAAAATAACCACCATGGATGTTGTCAAGGCAGAAACCGAAGACTTTCTCAGAACGAAAATAAAAACAAAAATGAAACAAAACAAAACACAAACCAAACAAATAAATAAAAATTCAACAACCAAACAATAAAAACCATGCAAGGGAGTAATTCTTTGGCAGAATATTACTCAGATCATCAGGCCTTTCAGTTGGGATTTCATTTATTATTTCTAGGAGGCCATATGAAAAGGTAAATTCGAGATGCTGAATGTTTCTGAGTGTAACTAGGGAAGGAACCAGCCTGAGAGGGGTTCTATGATGTAAGCTGAACTAGGGTGATGTCACAGAGCACTGGCTGGAGGTTGCGCATCTATTCCACTTGGAGGCGCTAGAATCCATTCAAGGTGAGTTCACTATCTTCACAGTGGTGTGTCAAAGCCAGGTCATTTTTTCCCACAGGCTTTTGGTGCCTGGTCTGTATCAGGAGATCTTGACGACTAGGATATTTTTCTATGGGTAAGTACATTTATGAAGTAATTGGGACCCTCATAGCTACAGAAAGCTAAAAATTTTCTCTCCTACAGTGAGTTACTGTACATTCTACTTTCCCCATGTTTATTAGCAAGGGAGATGAATGGTCTAGGTTAGTTTATCTCCTGAATTTATTATCCTTGCTAACCATATCTAGATCACAATTCCACTAAAATGCCAAAGCTCCTGTTTGTCCATGTGCATGTTAGAAGTTATTAGTTCTAAAAGGCTGATATTGCCTCGACTTTTTGAGTTGTTCTTGAGTTCAGTGATGCAATGGCTTCATCGAATAATTCTGAAGCTGGGTCAGGAGAAACAATAAAGAAGGACAGTGGTGTGCTGTGTCCCTGGGAAGATATTTGTGAATGCAAGAACTTAGCTCAGAGCTTACGCGTACAAGAGAATCATGGTGACCCCTCTGGCCTTTTTTTTTTTTTCTCTTCTTCTTGATCATTGGGGGTAATTGTCATAGCACCACCTAAATTGACATAGAAATTCAAGGAGAGGATCCTCATCAGAGACAAATTTACTCAGGTCTGAAGAAATAAATGTTGATCTGAGTATGTTATTCTGAGCTCTAGAGAATTACTTGTTAATTACACTATTTTTATTTCCTTGTTTCCCTTGTTTCTTTGTTTCTTTGTTTGTTTGTTTGCTTGCTTGGTTAATTTTATTTGAGTTTCTGTATGTTTAGATTTAGCTGTCAGGAAACTCACTGTGTAGACCAGACTAGTCTTTCTCTCACTAAGGTCTGCCTCACTCTGCCTCTTGAGTACTATGATTAAAGTTATGGGTCACTACCACTTCCTATTAACTTCTCCATTTGATTGTTTGTTTTGTTATTTTTTTGTTTGTATTTCTGTTTTGTTTGTTTTTCGTTTGATTTTCGTTTGTTTTCTTTTACTTGATGTTGTTGTTGTTGTTGTTGTTGAGACAGGGTTCCTCTCTATAGCACTGACTGCCCTGGAACTCACTTTGTAGACCAGGCTGGTCTCTAATTTAGAAATCTGCCTGTCCTTGCCTTCTGAGTTCTGGGATTAAATGCGTGTACCACCATGGCTGACTTATTAACTTCTTATTTTTATAAAATTAATTTTAGGAGCTCAAAACTGTTTAGCATAATCTTCTTCACCTGCTCAGAAGTTCTCTTAGAGAAGAGTCTTGGTCCAGCATTCACTCCCAACCCATAATCATTGCCCATCAGGAATTCATATATATGACAGAGGCAACAGCATTGTGTCTGGCGTAAACGGGCAAGATCTTCAGTCCCAGGCAATGAGCAAGTATGATATTTGAAGGGAATGGAAGCCACAAGACAGTGTGATCTACCACAACAGGTCTACAGCCAGGTAGAAGACAATACATCTGAAGAGTCTGAGCATGACATCACTCAAGAAGAAGAGTAGGAGGAAGCCTTCTTCCCAGGCCCTGGGGAATATTGTTGGCTGCAGAATTTCTCACGGGTGGAAGGAAGGTAATGAGCCTGTCACCCATTGGAAGGCCATCATTCTAGGTCAACTGCCAACAAACCCTTCTCTTTATTTGGTGAAGTATGACGGAATTGACAGTGTCTACGGACAGGAGCTCCACAGCGATGAGAGGATTTTAAATCTTAAGGTCTTGCCTCACAAAGTAGTTTTTCCTCAGGTGAGGGATGTCCACCTCGCAGGCGCACTGGTTGGCAGAGAGGTACAACACAAATTTGAGGGGAAAGATGGCTCTGAGGACAACTGGAGTGGGATGGTGCTAGCCCAGGTGCCATTCTTACAGGACTATTTTTACATTTCCTACAAGAAGGATCCGGTCCTCTACGTCTATCAGCTCCTGGATGACTACAAGGAAGGTAACCTCCACATCATTCCAGAGACCCCTCTGGCTGGGGCGAGATCAGGTGATGACAATGACTTCTTAATAGGTTCCTGGGTGCAGTACACCAGAGATGATGGATCCAAAAAGTTCGGAAAGGTTGTTTACAAAGTTCTAGCCAATCCTACTGTGTACTTTATCAAATTTCTCGGTGACCTCCATATCTATGTCTATACTCTGGTGTCAAATATCACTTAAATTGAAAAAAATCACAAAGTACAGAAATGTAAACTTATAGGATTGAAAAAAAAATGTTTGTTTTCCTGTGTTGGGTACCTATGGGTCTTTGACAACCTCAGTATCTTTGTCAATAAAATTTGTTTTGTTCTAAAAATTAATACGTGTGACATGACATGCTTTTAGTGAACACTTTGTTGGAAGAGATGGACTATGGTGGAAAGAACATCAAAGGAAGATGAAAGTTGCAACGCAGGCTGTGAACAGTGCATACATCTAATATCACACAGGCTAAAATGGACAGGACTTAGATTCTGTGGTCTGCATAGTGAGCAAGGAATTGGAGATATGACTTAGAGGAGCAGGGATGGCAGCAAAAAATGGATTTTTAGGAAGAAGCGGAGAAAGACAGGACATAGATAGAATCTCTGGTATGAAGTCTGAGGGAGAAACAACAAGTTGGGGAAAGAGTGATAGATAAAAGGAATGTGGCCTTGTTACACAAAGTGCAACCCAGAAAACTGATCCAAAGAGATTCAGAAATCAGACAAAATAAGGTTTCATTTGAATAATGAAACCAAATGAAACTTATCTCTCATTTTAAGATTTATTATCTTTATTTATATGGGTGGGAGTAGGGCATGAGCTTGAGAGTATAGGTGACCACAGAGACATGAGTTGTCAGATCCCATGGAGCTGGCATTAAAGCTGATTGTTAACCATTGGATATGAATTCAAGAAAACAAATCCAGTTTTTTTGCGGTACAGTAGTGCTCTTGACAACATGGTCATCTCTCTATTCCCATTAAGATATCTTTTTAAGAAATCCAATATTAACATGCAGAAAAGAGACCAGGTAGAAGTTAAGAAAGATTAAATTGATGGTGACCTTTAAAAACAATAAAGGACACACAAAGGACTAGAGGACACTGAGGGACAAATGAATTCTAAGATGAAGTTCTCAAAATGTGAAGCAGGAGACCCAGGAAGAATAGAAATTTTGTGCAAATAGTTAAAATTGGGCATATCCACATTAGGTTCTTTGGTTTCTTAACAAATAGCCAGCTGATCAGATCAAAGAGTAATTTAAAAGAGAAAATGAATAAACTGTGAGATAATATATGGTGGGGCGTGGATCCTGAGTTCTTTCCCTGTGCAATCTTTGCCTGGGATGAATCCTGTGATCTTTTGGAGGTCTCTGTTGAGTGCCCCAGATGACCATCAAAAAGCTCACCACTGGCCTGTTCCCCTGGCTCTCCTCCAAACATCTGACTCCCAACATACCTATGTACCATTTCAGCCTGTCTATTCCCTATAAATTCCTGTCTCAAATTTATGTGTGACCTCCTTCTCATAAAACAGTGAAGGTGTACTCAATGCATATGTGCTGATCTCTTTTCTATGCCAGTTCTCATGGGTTTCAAACTCTATGAGGTTGCCCAATATGTTGGTCACTACTCCTGAGTAGCCCCTGTGCCTCATGGGGGTCTTAATGGGTCCCATATGCACTCTGAGTGTTTCTTTTGTTTGTTTGTTTGGTTGGTTTTATTGTTGTTGTAGGTTTTTTTGTTTGTTTTTGTTTTGTTTGTTTGTTTGTTTTTTGTTTGTTTGTTTTTGTATTGTTTTTTGTTTTTGTTTTTAGTCAGGCTTGTCATGGACTCAATCATTTGTGTTTTTTCTCTAGAATAAGTTTGAATGCCAAATGACTTGAAAATACTCTCTATTGTTGATTAATTTTGATATCTGGGAGAGTTTCTATGCTAGCTGGATGTCTTAATTAGGGTTTCAATGCTGTGAAAAACCACTATGACTAAGACAACTCATTAGAGACATTTCATTAGGGCTTTTCAACATTTCATTGCAGTTTCAGAGGTTCAGTCCACTATCATCAAGGAAGTGAACATGCAAGTGTCTGGGCATATGTAGTGGTTGAGAGGAAGCTTAGAGTCTTCTGCATGCAGGGATGTTGTCTTCCACACTGAGCAGAGCTTTAAAGCCTCACAGTGATATGCTTCCTCCAAAAAGGCCACACCCACTCCTACAAGGCCACACCTCCTCATAGGCCAACTACATTCAGAGTGCCATACTGGTTTCATAGCAACTTGAAAAGATCTAGAGTCTTGCAAGAGGAGGAGCCTCAGTTGAGAAAATGCCTCATTAAGATCAAGCTTTTAGGAATTTTCTTAATTGGTGGGAGAGGACCCAGTTCATTGTGGGTGGGGACACCCTTGTGGTGGTAGTCTTGTGCTCCTTATGGAAGCAAGACTTAAGGAGCATGTCAATAAGCATCACCACTCCATGGCCTATGCATGAGCTTCTGGCTCCAGGAACCTGTGTTGTTTCAGTTTCTTTCCAAACTACTTTGATGATGAACAGCAATGTGGAATATAAGCTGAATAAAACTTTTGCTATGGAATTAGCTCTTTGGACATGGTATGTTCTTACAACAATAGAAACCTTAAGTAAGACAATTTCTTAGAGGAACAAAATATCTAATACTACCACTGTCACTTATCCTATAAGGACAAATAATGTGTAGATATTTTATTTTAATTTAAAGGTAAGATATTCTCATGTATATAATGACATGCAATTGTTCTAGTTTGCTTCTTTCTCACACTGAAGAATACTAACATCAAACATAACTTGGGAATATAAGGGTTATTAGCTTACATGTTACAGACTATTACCAAGGAAGGCAAAACAGGAACTTGAAGCATTACCAGGAAAGAGTGCTTATTGCTTGACCCTATCTTAGTCATTGTTCTATTGCTGTGAAGAGACATCATGGATAAAACAACTATTATGAAACAAAGCATTAACTGGGGGCTTGATTACACTTACAGAAGTTTAGTCAAACATCAAGTCAGTGACCGCAGCACTGGAGCAATAGAGAACTATTGATCCTTAGACAGAAACAGATATTCTGCCATTACATTGGTTTCTTGAAAACTCAAAGACCACCCTTATTGACACAACCACTTCCTCCAATGAAGCCACATCTTCTCTCATTCCTTCTAATCCTTAAACACACTGCCAATCCCTGGTGACTAAATATCCATATATATGAATCTATAGGGTATATTCTTATTCAAACCACCAAAAATCATGTGGCTTGATCGAATATTTTATTTTAAATACAGAGTAAAAGCTTTCCTTTTATAAATGACTACTGATGAGCTTACCCACAGTTGCCTACCCTCACACATCGACCATCAATGAAGAAAATGTCCCATAGACTTACCCAAAAACCAAGTGAATAGAGACAATTCTTCAATTGTTCTCTCTCCTAAGGTGACGCTAGATTGTCAAGTTGGAGATAAATAAAATCCCAGCACATTAAGGTTTATCCTGCTCCATAACCCACACAAACATTACTCATCACAATCTCCTCATTCTGCCTAGGTGTAGACCCACTTCCCTCCATGGCAGAAGTGAAGGGTAAGTACCTCCAACAGCAAGAATACTCAATAATAGGTGACAAGTAGTGAATATGCCTTATAGCCTCACAACACCTACATTCTAATTTGTGTTACACTTTCTGGGAGACACCCCAGTCTGTCCAACTTCCTGCCAACTCAGCTTTGACCAGAAAAATTCTCATCAAGAAATCCAATGACTTTTAATTGATTTCTTTCTCCTGAGGGAATGGAGTGTAACCCCTTCATGGATGTATTGGTGTCTGATTCATAAGTAATAAAACCCACTACTATTAACAGCTAAATCACAGGTGCTATGACAAATATCAACTCACATGAGAAGCATCACATTTGGTTAAGCCTTTTCAGAAGTTTTATTGGAGTTTGATTTATATACTAAATAAATCCATTGATTTATTTATTTTTAAGTGTGTAATTTAATGATTCTAAACACATTTCACCACTGTCATTTTTCACTCATTTTCTGGTACTTCATATGATATTGAAATCTACTAAAATACAATAGTGAATTCAGAAGAAAGACCAGTGGTGTGGGTAGCAGCAAAGTTCTTGAGTCTCAAATACAACAGATACCATGGCTGAATATTCCAACTACAACAACTAGGTAACATTGGTTCTACACTTAGCATGCCGTTTCTAGAAAAAAAAATTAAAGAATTAAGCAATGTTTCCTCTGAACCTGACATGTTACTATCACAAATGAAAGAAGGATCCATGATCACATGAATATGAAAGGGGCATGAAGCAGCACAATTGATCAAATTATTGGCAGCTAGTCAGCATTAACACAAGAAGGGACCAAAGACAATAAACAGCTTTGAAGACATGTCCAAATGACCGCGTTCATTTACAAGTTTCTTACCCATTCCTTGTATATCCATTGATTGATTAACTCATTGATTAAAGCCCTCAGGTTCCAATCACTTTTCAGAGTGCATATTGTACTACCTATGAACATTGTACTGTGGACCAAAGCCTTCATCTAAGACCCATGACTGACATTTCAAAACAATTTAACCACAGAATTCTTTATTTGAAACAAAGTGATAAGATCCATCTATCTCTTCAAGGATATCTCTGTTTTGTTCAAAAAGGAGAAAAATGCAATCCAAGTTCAGGATCTTGATCCCTTATCCATGCATCTTAAACCCATAGGGGCTAGCCAGAATGTAAGGTCAGAAGTCTAAACTTCACCTATACTACAACTAACTCTGAAGATATCTAGCAATCTCCAGTTCCTTTCTGGTACTTACCCACACCAAGTCTGCATTAAGGAATATGGTCTAGTGTGAGATAGTGCCAGCAGTTAATTGCAAAATCCCACTATGAGTTGAGTTGTATATATACTGAGACATCTGTAATATAGACACACATGCATATTCACAAATACTCACAGAAAGAGGCAAGAAGTAGAGGAGCTGAAACTTAGAAATCCTCAAGGAAGAGAATGAAAATCTTGTAAGGCACAGAGGTAAGAGAAAAACTGTGTCTTTCTGCACAAAATCAGGACATTCTGTCTTCCATCACTGAATGGGAAGGCTCACTATCCCTTATCGCTATCTGATAAGGTATAGACAGTTGATGAAGGATGAATAGAAAGTTTTCATCAAAGGTATTGACTTTGAAGGTTATAGATTGTTCATGCTCTACTGGAAGCCAGATGTCTAAGAGTTTATGGGAAACACAAATGATTTGAATGGGTTGTAACAAAGGGGAGAAGACGAGATATGAAGTTGGCAGGAGGAGTTAGGTGGGAGTGGGCCAGGTTTTGTTCTGGGAGGAGTTACTAAAATAATTGGAAAGTAAATTCCATCAAAATATTTTTATGCAATTCTCAAGGTATTAAGGAAAGTAGTTCTTTTTTTTTCCATTTTTTATTAGGTATTTAACTCATTTACATTTCCAATGCTATACCAAAAGTCCCCCATATCCACCCACCCCCACTCCCCTGCCCACCCACTCCCCCTTTTTGGCCCTGGTGTTCCCCTGTACTGGGGCATATAATATACCATGTACTGAACACACACAGACCACTTATATTGCCATCTTCTAAATAACAAATTCTTATAGAGCAGTTTCATTACATTGAGGGCAAAAGTCATCCAGAGGTTATTTAAAATAAAGAAGAATCTAGGGAGATGGCCCAGTGGTAAAGCCAAGTGTTTGGTCAAACATTCACCTAAACACCAGTGCTTAGGAATTGGAGTGGCAGAGACAGAAGAATGACTGTGGCTTCCTGAATGTCAGCCTCACTCCTAGCTCAGCAAGAAACCCTGTCACAAGGGGAAAATTAGGGAGTGAAGTAGCAGAAAACAGTATACCCTTCCCTTTCCTCTGGACTTACCTGTATAATTTTGTATGCATACACACATCAATATGATAACTGTATAAAAGAGGTTACTTTGCATAAATTATAGGCAAAAGCAATGTTGTTTTAACCTAGAGACCTGAAGACTTTTATATATTAATGGTCCTGGAGAAACTCTCCATATATAGAGGATTGATATATCTTCTTCCTGTGCAAAGGAAACCTAAGTTAATTGTGTGTGTCAGTGACTTTAAACACCTTTCTTCCTCTAGATTCCTATTTATACCACAAAATGGTCTGTAAATAATGAAAAGATGAAAATAAGACTTTTTCAGGGTGTTGCCTTCTTTTAAAATCATATTTATATTTTACTAAATCAATGGAAAATCTTCAGCTCCAAGGAACAATGGATTCAATATTTTTGACTTCTGTATTATCCCATTATGAATAGGAATTAATTATACATCAACATTTCCCACGATTTGAACTAAATCAGGAATAAGGGATATGTTTCCATAAAAATAAGTAATGCCAATATCGTTAATCAAGTAGAAATGTGTGTGTGTGTGTGTGTGTGGTGGGGTTAGAATGCCTTTGGATTATTTGAGAATGATTGCTGATCAGAAATATGTTATGCAAATAACCCTAACCTGAGAGAAATGAAAAGTAATGATATGAACTATACTACCAAGTGTCATGGCCACTTATTAGTTGATATCATTTTCTTTTTCATTCCTTTATTCGTTTGAATAATTGTGTGCCTCAGATGATCACACGTTCAAATGTGTTAGTTTTCCGGGTGATGGGCTGTTTAGAATGAATTAGGAGTTGTTTTATTATTAAAGGAGATTTGTCACAGAGCCTTGAAATATCAAAAACCCATCAGACTCTCTCTATTTCTCTCTCTTTCTCTCTCTCTCTCTCTCTCTTTCTCTCTCTCTCTCTCTCTCTCTCTCTCTCTCTCTCTCTCTCTCTCTCTCCCTCTTTCATTACTCTCTGCCATCTCCATCATAAGTTGTTCGCTCTCAACTACTGCTCTACATGTTTTGCCTCTGTGTTGCCATGGTGTCTACCATGATATCCTGGACTTGCCCTCTGGAACTCTAAGACCACAATTAAATGTTTCCTCTTATAAGTTTGTTTGGTCATGATGTCTCTCACAGCATAGAACAGTAACCAAGACATACATACTCCTGTTTATTTTTTGAAACATTCTTTATTTCTTTCATTAAAGTTACCTTTTGTCCATTGAACAGTTTTAAGAATAATGTTAATGGGCCCAAATAAATAGTGCCAATAGGTGTGGCACTCTCAGGAAGTGTGAAATAGTTTCATGAGGTGTGACATTGGTGGAGTAGTTGGGACACTGATGGAGATGTGTCTTTGTTGAGTTGGTGTGATCTTGTTGGAAGAAATGTAACAATGTGGTGGTAGGCTTGGAGGTCTGCTGTTCTTAAGCAATCCCCAGTTTGACACAGTCTCCATCTGCTTCCTGTATATCAAGACCTAAAACTCATCTCCTTCTCCAGCACTTTGTCTGTCTGAAGGCTACCATGTTTCCAGCCATGACAATAATGGAGTAAACCTCTGAAAAGAAGTTACAAAGTGTTCAAGATTTACTATGATCCTGGTGACACTTCATGGCAATAAAACCCATACTAATACTCACATAAACACTCAAAAACACATTTGGTGTTTTGTGGGAACAGACTTTTCAGGCCCTCTGCCTACTGCCTGGAAGCTATTCATTTCCAAGCAGCTATCAGATGAAGTTATACAACTCTCAGCTCCAAATGAACCATGCCTGCCTGGATCCTGACATATTCTTACCTTGATGATAATGGACTGAACTTCTGAACCTGTAAGCCAGCCCCAATTAAATGGTTTTCTAATAAAACATGCATTGATAAGTGTGTCTGTTTACAGCAATATAATCCTAACACACACATGTACATATACACCTAGATATACTGAGTCACAGACACACACACACATGGAAACATTCACACACACACACACACACACACACACACACACACACACACACACACACACACACACATTCATTTACAGGGACTTTAGATTCAGCCAGTACCCATGCAATTTAATTGGGGTGTTGAATACATGTGTTTGTGGAACATGACTATTGCTCTTTCTTTTAGGAGTTATGTGGACAAAATCTGCACACTCACTTCATTCCTCTTCAACATCAGAAATCTCAATTTAAAGAAAGTGAGATAATGAGAAGTAGTTTTAGATACCTCTCTTTTTTTTCCTGTGAGTAGCATCCACTTCAAATCACCAAAGAAAAATAAACATAACAGGAAAGAAATTCATATTCAAATGCTCTTGACAAGCTCATAATACATTCTCCATAATGAATATAAACTTTTATTTAGAATTCCCAAGGAAATGAGACTTTTGAAAAATCCTTACTTTCAGATAGGCTTTGGTATTTCATTTCCCTGCAAAAGAACACCAATGTAAAAAGACAAAATGTAGATTGCTTTGTGCACAAGTTGAATCAGAAACATTTGATAATGTGCATACAGGGACTCACCACATTTTTACAAACATATATATATATATATATATATATATTATATATATTGGGAGGGTGAAAGGAGACATCTGGAGAACAATAAGACCCTCATTAGCATTAAACATTCCTGAAGTCAAGTAATAACATCTAACAACATCAATAACAACAACAACAAAAACAACAACAAGAATAGATGTTCATTAGGAAGAATTTTTTAAAATAACCTTCCATTAGCCACATAAAGAGGGGGCATGATCCATCTGCAACACTTTATAGATACTTATTACAATTACCACTAAAATTTTTAAAATAATACGGATTTTTAAAAATGAAATTGAAGTAAAATAGATTTTTCAGCTGTTAAAAGGGGGAAAATGTGTTCTAGAACGAAATAAAGAGTGTAAGAACTAATTGATTTTTTAATAAAGAACATCCTTATAACTCATGTGTCAGTAAGTATCAGGATTATAATGCAGTTGATTTTCTCATTGTAGAATAATTTTAATGTGTTTGAATATTTCCAGTTGTAAGAATGGATCTCAGAATTTTCACAGGACAAGAAGAAGACACCAAGTAGTTCCTCACTTTTGTTTCAAAATTCTTAATTCCTTTTTTGCAGAGTCCCAGACATTCCAGGGAAGGGTTTGAAACATCCAACAACTTCTGAGACCATAACCTCAGAGAGAAGCTACCTTTCTCAGTAAATGGAACTAGGAAAGCTGAAAAGATCCATCAAATCACTTTAGAACAAAAATGGCAGCTGGTTCACAGAACAAGGTATCATTTAGCAACTCAGCCAAGAAATAAGAGGATTTGAAATGATAATAACACAGAGTAATAAAAACCACTATGCAGTTGTAATTTAATCGTATATATATACTTTGGACAGAGAAAGCAATCAAATCTTGAGATCTCTCTGCTCAGCCCAATGAAACTCTGGGTCATGCTGCAGATGTTGCAAGTTCATGGCTCATCACAGATACTGGAAGTCTCTGGGAAACTAGAACTACATCACGTAAGTGCTGTGAGTCCAAAGACATGATTTCAGAAATTGTTCAAGTCCTCATCTTGCTTGAAAAAAAAAAATCACATAGCACCAGAAGTAATAAGAAGTTCATGGTATCAATGTCAACAGGTAAGCACTACTAACAAATATCTGTTAAGCATTGGATTGTTACCAACTCAAATGAGGAGATGATTTTTAAATTTAAATGCAGTTACATTTTAATAATTTGTAGTAATGTTAAGTGTCCAGTGTGAAACTGTGGGTGTAGGGCAAGTTGGTGAAGTGAGAGAGAACATGGACGGCAGAAGGTTCTGTGCTCTGTGAAGGCTGACATGGGAGGAGTGAAGAATAATTACCATGCATACCTGATTGTGCATCTGGCTGTGTAAATCCACTGAAACTACACGGATGGGGGTGAACTAGGGGAAGACAATGGTACCAGATTCTTTGTCTCTGGCATCCCATATTGGGCCTAAAAAACATAGACAGTCTAATGTTTTAGAGCTTTATTTTAGACAGCAAGGAGAAAAAAAAGAGTAAAAAGATTGTTAGACTTGCCATGGCCAAAAGGAGTGATGGGGAAAGACATAGAAGGAAAGACAGAATGCAAGTTAGAGAGTAAGAAAGTTGAACGCTTAGAGAAAGAGGTAAAAGTTTACAGAGAGTAAGGATTGTAAAAGTTAGAGAGAGAGAGAGAGAGAGAGAGAGAGAGAGAGAGAGAGAGAGAGAGAGACAGACAGACAGACAGACAGACAGAGAGAAAGAATGAGAGACTGATGTAGGGCCAAGTAGCCTCTCATATATTGGGCTCGTTATCTTGCTGTTGCTAGGTAACTAGAATTTATCTAACCTGAAGATCAGAACCTTTGGTCATTTTGTATGTGACTGCTAGCCATTAGCCACTGCAGGGCGGGAGTGCTTGTGGGTATGGTAAATTCACCAGGAGCCAGGGTTCCAGAAATACGGAGGAAATGCCTTCCTTCCCATGTAGGTGAAAATTACGACCCATTAGATTTCATCAGGTTTAAGGACTTCAGCATGACTGGAGACCAGACATTTGGTACATAGCACAATGCCCCAAGCTCAATGATCAAATTTAACTCTAGCCTCCAGATTTTGTGGTTTCTCAGGCAGAACACTATCAGAGAGGATGTGAGTTTGAAACGCTGGAGACTCCCACCAGAAGAAATCAAGGCATGGAGGTGGGGTGGGGTAAAATGATCTTAGAAGAAATCTGTAAAACAGTGAAAGGACAATTGAAAAGACATATGGAAAAGACCAGTAACAGGGGATGCCTCAGGAGACCATCCTTGTCTTCATAGCTTGGCAAGACAAAATTCAAATGACCAGTAGTACTGGAGGAGAGTCTGTGAATGCATCAGGGAGGGTAGGGTAAGGGTAGGAGGGAGTGAGGGAGGGTGAGATAGAGAAAAAAGTAGAAGGAGAAAAAGAAAGAGAAGGAGAAGAATATGGAGAGGAAGAGGAGAAGAAGGAAGGGAAGAGGAATGGGTGGAGCAGAACGACAAGGAGAAGGAGAAGGAAGAAGAACAAGAGAAGTGGAAGAGGAAGAGCAAAAGGAAGGAGGAGGACTTGGAGAAGTAGAAAAGGAGAAGGTTAAATAAGGAGGAGAGAAGGAGAGAAGAAGAATGAGAGAAAGAAAATTCAAAGGCATAGAAGAAGAAGAAGAAGAAGAAGAAGAAGAAGAAGAAGAAGAAGAAGAAGAAGAAGAAGAAGAAGAAGAAGAAGAAGAAGAAGAAGAAGAAGAAAGAAACAGGAGTAGGAGGAGAAGGCGAAGGAGAAAAGAATAAGGAGGAGAAGGATAAGGCAAAGAAGGAAAAACAATAGAAGAAGAAGGTAAGCAAGGAGAAGAAATGAGTTTAGATGTGAGGCATAGATAGACAGACAGAGACAGAAAGATAGAGAAACTTAGACATACAGAGTGAGACATGCACATAAACATTCACACAGAGACACACAAGTAGGCACAGAGACAGAGAAAAATATACATAGAAAGAGAGATATGCACAGAGACATTCACAGAGTTACACACATTCACACAACTTAATTAAGAAGTATTTAGAAAAATATATCTATGAAATCACGAGGATATTAAGTACTAAATTATGTGAGCAATGAGGAGGAATGAGATCCAAACAAATTTTGCAAGTCCTCCAACATTCTCCATGCTTCCACACAGCTTTAGCTGTGGGAGTATCAGTTATAGAGCTGTAACTTTTGTTTTCTTCATTTATAATTTACTGTGAATCTCCTTTCTCCACCATTCAATATGGTCCGTAGTTTCCATGTGGAAGGACTTTCCAATGCATGGCATCTAGTGAGAAAGAGAAAACAATTTTAAAGAAGAGTCTCTATGCTAGAGCCAACTGTACAAACAATTCGTAGTTATTCTCCAAATGCAGGGCTCAAAGAACACAGAGGCTCCTCTAGCTGGTACACAGATCTTAAGTATGGCCCCACAGCATCACTGGGAACCTATTGACAATTCTCACTCAGGTCATAAAACTATGGAGCATTCCAATTTCTTGAGTTCCAGAAAAAAAGCCATTTGGAAGCTTATCTCCCTAAAATTGAAGATTACACTGAAATTTATGAAAAGTGAGAATAATTTTTAATGTGAAAAATCATTCCACACACACACATTAAAAAATACATGAAGGCAAAATTGACAGCAATATATTTGACACAACACCCACCCACACACACCTACACACACCCACACACAGAGAGAGAGAGAGAGAGAGAGAGAGAGAGAGAGAGAGAGAGAGAGAGAAAGAGAGAGAGAGAGAGGGAGGGAGGGAGGGAGGGAGGGAGGGAGGGAGGGAGGGGGAAGAAGAAGAGGTGGAGAGACAGATGTACACTTACAATACTTATTTTTAAGTCAAGTTGTCAAAACTCCTGACACAATCAATGTTCAGGAAGAGATGTATATGGCAAACACTCACGAGGAACAGACTGTCATGATAAAGAGAACATAGGAGGAAACAACAAGTTCATCTGTGGCATTGAGAGCCTGAATGGGCCCTTCTCACATTTGGTTGGATTTAGAATCCAAGATTTAGTTCAGAACCACCCAGCTCGCTCCTTCTTGCCCCACGGATCTACTTCTCCTAGGGCACAGTCACAAAGGTTCCACAACATTTCTAGACAGTTTTCCCAGTTTTAGACAACTGGGACTGTGGGAGAAATAACCCCCCCCAATCTTAATTAAACTAAGCCACACAACTGCAAAATATATTTGAAAGCAGTTTAAATTCAATTTTGGAAAGAGAACAGAGAGCTCTACTTTGAAATGGACTGAAATAGTCTTTAGGTTCCATTGTGCACCCTAAATGAAATATATTGTAAAAGATTCCGTTTTCTATGTAGCAAGTGAGGGCTGAAAACAACACACTAATGGAGATAAAATGCAAAAAAAAAAAAAAAAAACAAACTGGGAAATATAGTAACAATTCAAACTGACTATGTGAAAAACGATGTATTTATACACGTTAACTGTCCTATTGACCACAGTGTCATTCATCATTGTATTAGGGGATACAATCTAGTGATTAATCATCAGGGTTTGACAGTAAAATCCTTAGGCTCAATACACCAGACATTAGCTGAAAAATGATTTACAAGAATGTATTGCCCTTTGGTGTCTTCTCTGTGAATCTGTTGTATGGATGCCCTGTCGTTGGTTGTTTTAGTTGTTGGTGTTGTTTTAAAATAGATATATTGAATGCAAAAGCAAGTGGCAGGAGCCCAAAAGGTCCTCTCTCTATCTCCTTCCCAAAACTTTCTAATTTTCCCAATCCCCTCATTCATTCAAAAATTCAGAAGTTCAAAAAATACAGAAACTCATTCATCATCTTTACTTTGTGCTTGCATGCTGGTTGCAATTATCTTGTAAGCATTAAAAATTAGGCTAACATACTGCCTATGTTCAACAGGGTTTCATTGATGTGAAGAGACATCATGACACAGGAAACTCTTATAGGGAAAACTTAATTGAGGTTGTCTTACAGATTCAGAGGGTCAGTACATTATTATCTTGGTAGGAAGCATGGCAGCATCCAGGAAGAGGAGGTGCTGGGGAAGGAAGTAATTGGTCTATATCTTAGTCTGAAGGCAACAATGTGGAAGCTTGTGGCCACAGTTAGCAAGGAAGAGGATCAATTTTTGTCACTGGGCAGAGATTGTGCACTACATAAAAGCAAGCCTACACAATGATACACTTCCTCAAACAAGCCAACACCTTGTAATAGTGCCACATCCCATGGGCAAAAGATATTCTAATCAACACACTGCATCATAGGAAAATGGCAGAGAGAAATAAAGAAAGACACTGCATGATTGCATTCCTCTGGTCACAAGTGCTACATACCTACACGCTTATATGCACACACAAACACACACACACACACACACATACACACACACACACACACACACACACACAAATGCCTATCGGATGTGCATAATAATAATGTGCAGTCTAGGGTCCTGGGCAATTTGATTGGACCAGGCACTGTGTTCCACCCACCAGAGGTCTTAGGATCCCGTGGAGGATCCTGTGTGGGTCCTTGTGGGTGTCCACAGAATCCCCCGGTCCAGGGACCATGGTGCTCCCTTGATCTACTTCTGTTGTCCAATTGCTCTGGCTAGGATTTCAAGTGATATATTGAATAGATAGGAAGAAAGTGGCAGCCTTGTCTAGTCCCTGATTTTAGTGGGATTGGGTTTAGTTTCTCTCCATTTAGTTTGATGTTGACTACTGTTTTGCTATATACTGCTTTTATTATGTTCAAGTATGGGCCTTGAATTCCTGATCTTTCCATGACTTTTATCATGAATGGGTGTTGGATTTCGTTAAATGATTTCTCAGCATGTAAGGAG
The DNA here is from genome assembly GCF_000001635.26 of Mus musculus. Lineage (NCBI taxonomy): Eukaryota > Metazoa > Chordata > Mammalia > Rodentia > Muridae > Mus > Mus musculus. The sequence continues at coordinate 84,426,106 of NC_000087.7, read as the reverse complement.
ATGATCATGCGGTTTTTGTTTTTCAGTTTGCTTATATAGTGGATTACGTTGATGTGTTTCCTTATATTAATCCATCCCTGCATCCCTGGGATGAAGCGTACTTGATCATTATTGATGATCTTTGTGATATGTTCTGAGATTCAGTTTGCATGGACTTTATTGAATATTTTTTGCATCAATATTCATAAGGGAAATTGGTCTGAAGTCCTCTATTTTGTTGGGACTTTATATGGTTTAGTTATCAGAGTAATTGTGGTATCTATAGAATGAATTGAATAGGGTACGATCTGTTTCTATTTTGTGAAATAGTTTGAGAACAGTTGGAATTAGTTCTTTTTTGAAGGTCTGATAGAACTCTGCACTAAACCCATGTGGGTGGTCCTGGGCATTATTTGGTTAGGAGACTATTAGTGACTGCTTCTATTTCTTTAGGGGATATGGGGCTGTTTAGATCTTTATTCTTATCTGGATTTAACTTTGGTACCTGATTTCTGTCTACAAAATTGTCCATTTTGTCCAAGTTTTCCAGTTTTTTTAGTATAGCCTTTTGTAGTACGATGTGATGATGCCTAGGATTTCCTCAGGTTCTGGTCTTATGTCTCCCTTTTCATTTATGATTTTGTTAATTAGGATACTATCCCTGTGCCCTCAAGTTCATCTTGCTAAGGGTGTATTTATCTTGATACTACTTTCAAAGAACAGGCTCCTGGTTTGGTTGATACTTTGAATAGTTCTTTTTGTGCCCACTTGGTTGATTCCAGCACTGAGTTTGATTATTTTCTGCTATCTACTCCCCCTTGTAAATTTGCCTCCTTTTGTTCTAGAGCTTTTAGGTGTGCAGTCAAGCTCTTAGTGTGTGCTCTCTCTTGTTTCTTTTTGGTGGCACTCAGAGCTGTTGGTTTTCTTTGTGGGACTACATTCATTGTGTCCCATAAGTTTGGATATATTGTCCCTTCATTTTCATTAAACTCTAAAAAGTGTTTAATTTCTTCTTTATTTCTTCCTTGACCAAGTTATCATTGAGTAGAGTGTTGTTCAGCTTTCACATAAATGTTGGCTTCCTATTATTTATGTTGTTATTGAAGATCAGCCTTCCTCCATGGTGATGTGATAGAGTGTATGGGATACTTTCAATATTTTTGTTGAGTCCTGTTTTGTGACTGATTATATGGTCTATTGTGGAGACGGTACCATGAGGTGCTGAGAAGAAGTTATATGCTTTTGTTTTAGGGTAAAATGTTCTGTAGATATCTATTAAATCCATTTGTTTCATAAATTCTTTTATCTTCAATGTGTCTCTGTTTAGTTTCTATTTCCCCGATCTTTCTATAGATAAGAGTGGGTTGTGAAGTCTCCCTCTATTATGGTGTGCAGTGCAATGAATGATTTGAGGTTTAGTAAAGTTTCTTTAATGAATGTGGATGCCATTGCATTTGGAGCATAGATATTCAGAATTGAGGGTTCATCTTGGAAGATTTTGCCTTTCATGATCATTAACTGTCCCTTCTTGTCTTTTTTGATAACTTTGGGTTGGAAATTGATTTTATTCTATATTAGAATGGCTACTCCAGCTTATTTCTTCAGACCATTTGCTAGAAAAATTGTTTTCCAGCCTTTTACTCTGAGGTAGTGTCTGGTTTTGTCCCTGAGGTGGGTTTCTTTTTTTTTTTTTCTTTCTTTTTTTTTTCCATTTTTATTAGGTATTTAACTCATTTACATTTCCAATGCTATACCAAAAGTCCCCCATATCCACCCACCCCCACTCCCCTGCCCACCCACTCCCCCTTTTTGGCCCTGGTGTTCCCCTGTACTGGAGCATATAAAGTTTGCAAGTCCAATGGGCCTCTCTTTCCAGTGATGGCCGACTAGGCCATCTTTTGATATATATGCAGCTAGAGTCAAGAGCTCCGGGGTACTGGTTAGTTCATAATGTTGTTCCACCTATAGGGTTGCAGATCCCTTTAGCTCCTTGGGTACTTTCTCTAGCTCCTCCATTGGGAGCCCTATGATCCATCCATTAGCTGACTGTGAGCATCCACTTCTGTGTTTGCTAGGCCCCGGCATAGTCTCACAAGAGACAGCTACATCTGGGTCCTTTCAATAAAAACTTGCTAGTGTATGCAATGGTGTCAGCGTTTGGATGCTGATTATGGGGTGGATCCCTGGATATGGCAGTCTCTACATGGTCCATCCTTTCATCTCAGCTCCAAACTTTGTCTCTGTAACTCCTTCCATGGGTGTTTTGTTCCCAAAACTAAGGAGGGGCATAGTGTCCACATTTCAGTCTTCATTCTTCTTGAGTTTCATGTGTTTAGCAAATTATATCTTATATCTTGGGTATCCTAGGTTTGGGGCTAATATCCACTTATCAGTGAATACATATTGTGTGAGTTTCTTTGTGAATGTGTTACCTCACTCAGGATGATGCCCTCCATGTCCATCCATTTGGCTAGGAATTTCATAAATTCATTCTTTTTAATAGCTGAGTAGTACTCCATTGTTTAGATGTACCACATTTTCTGTATCCATTCCTCTGTTGAGGGGCATCTAGGTTCTTTCCAGCTTCTGGCTATTATAAATAAGGCTGCTATGAACATAGTGGAGCATGTGTCCTTCTTAGCAGTTGGGGCATCTTCTGGATATATGCCCAGGAGAGGTATTGCTGGATCCTCCGGTAGTACTATGTCCAGTTTTCTGAGGAACCGCCAGACTGATTTCCAGAGTGGTTGTACAAGCCTGCACTCCCACCAACAATGGAGGAGTGTTCCTCTTTCTCCACATCCACGCCAGCATCTGCTGTCACCTGAATTTTTGATCTTAGCCATTCTGACTGGTGTGAGGTGGAATCTAAGGGTTGTTTTGATTTGCATTTCCCTGATGATTAAGGATGTTGAACATTTTTTTCAAGTGCTTCTCTGCCATTCGGTATTCCTCAGGTGAGAATTCTTTGTTCAGTTCTGAGCCCCATTTTTTAATGGGGTTATTTGATTTTCTGAAGTCCACCTTCTTGAGTTCTTTATATATGTTGGATATTAGTCCCCTATCTGATTTAGGATAGGTAAAGATCCTTTCCCAATCTGTTGGTGGTCTTTTTGTCTTATTGACGGTGTCTTTTGCCTTGCAGAAACTTTGGAGTTTCATTAGGTCCCATTTGTCAATTCTCGATCTTACAGCACAAGCCATTGCTGTTCTGTTCAGGAATTTTCCCCCTGTGCCCATATCTTCAAGGCTTTTCCCCACTTTCTCCTCTATAAGTTTCAGTGTCTCTGGTTTTATGTGAAGTTCCTTGATCCACTTAGATTTGACCTTAGTACAAGGAGATAAGTATGGATCGATTCGCATTCTTCTACACGATAACAACCAGTTGTGCCAGCACCAATTGTTGAAAATGCTGTCTTTCTTCCACTGGATGGTTTTAGCTCCCTTGTCGAAGATCAAGTGACCATAGGTGTGTGGGTTCATTTCTGTGTCTTCAATTCTATTCCATTGATCTACTTGTCTGGCTCTATACCAGTACCATGCAGTTTTTATCACAATTGCTCTGTAGTAAAGCTTTAGGTCTGGCATGGTGATTCCGCCAGAAGTTCTTTTATCCTTGAGAAGACTTTTTCCTATCCTAGGTTTTTTGTTATTCCAGACAAATTTGCAAATTGCTCCTTCCAATTCGTTGAAGAATTGAGTTGGAATTTTGATGGGGATTGCATTGAATCTGTAGATTGCTTTTGGCAAGATAGCCATTTTTACAATGTTGATCCTGCCAATCCATGAGCATGGGAGATCTTTCCATCTTCTGAGATCTTCCTTAATTTCTTTCTTCAGAGATTTGAAGTTTTTATCATACAGATCTTTCACTTCCTTAGTTAGAGTCACGCCAAGATATTTTATATTATTTGTGACTATTGAGAAGGGTGTTGTTTCCCTAATTTCTTTCTCAGCCTGTTTATTCTTTGTATAGAGAAAGGCCATTGACTTGTTTGAGTTTATTTTATATCCAGCTACTTCACCGAAGCTGTTTATCAGGTTTAGGAGTTCTCTGGTAGAATTTTTAGGGTCACTTATATATACTATCATATCATCTGCAAAAAGTGATATTTTGACTTCCTCTTTTCCAATTTGTATCCCCTTGATCTCCTTTTGTTGTCGAATTGCTGTGGCTAATACTTCAAGTACTATGTTGAAAAGGTAGGGAGAAAGTGGACAGCCTTGTCTAGTCCCTGATTTTAGTGGGATTGCTTCCAGCTTCTCTCCATTTACTTTGATGTTGGCTACTGGTTTGCTGTAGATTGCTTTTATCATGTTTAGGTATGGGCCTTGAATTCCTGATCTTTCCAGAACTTTTATCATGAATGGGTGTTGGATCTTGTCAAATGCTTTTTCTGCATCTAACGAGATGATCATGTGGTTTTTGTCTTTGAGTTTGTTTATATAATGTATTACATTGATGGATTTTCGTATATTAAACCATCCCTGCATCCCTGCAATAAAACCTACTTGGTCAGGATGGATGATTGCTTTAATGTGTTCTTGGATTCGGTTAGCGAGAATTTTATTGAGGATTTTTGCATCGATATTCATAAGAGAAATTGGTCTGAAGTTCTCTATCTTTGTTGGATCTTTCTGTGGTTTAGGTATCAGAGTAATAGTGGCTTCATAAAATGAGTTGGGTAGAGTACCTTCTACTTCTATTTTGTGAAATAGTTTGTGCAGAATTGGAATTAGATCTTCTTTGAAGGTCTGATAGAACTCTGCACTAAACCCATCTGGTCCTGGGCTTTTTTTGGTTGGGAGACTATTAATAACTGCTTCTATTTCTTTAGGTGATATGGGACTGTTTAGATGGTCAACTTGATCCTGATTCAACTTTGGTACCTGGTATCTGTCCAGAAATTTGTCCATTTCGTCCAGGTTTTCCAGTTTTGTTGAGTATAGCCTTTTGTAGAAGGATCTGATGGTGTTTTGGATTTCTTCAGGATCTGCTGTTATGTCTCCCTTTTCAGTTCTGATTTTGTTAATTAGGATTTTGTCCCTGTGCCCTTTAGTAAGTCTAGCTAAGGGTTTATCTATCTTGTTGATTTTCTCAAAGAACCAACTCCTCGTTTGGTTAATTCTTTGAATAGTTCTTCTTGTTTCCACTTGGTTGATTTCACCCCTGAGTTTGATTATTTCCTGCCGTCTACTCCTCTTGGGTGAATTTGCTTCCTTTTTTTCTAGAGCTTTTAGATGTGTTGTCAAGCTGCTAGTATGTGCTCTCTCCCGTTTCTTCTTGGAGGCACTCAGAGCTATGAGTTTCCCTCTTAGAAATGCTTTCATTGTGTCCCATAGGTTTGGGTACGTTGTGGCTTCATTTTCATTAAACTCTAAAAAGTCTTTAATTTCTTTCTGTATTCCTTCCTTGACCAAGGTATCATTGAGAAGAGTGTTATTCAGTTTCCACGTGAATGTTGGCTTTCCATTATTTATGTTGTTATTGAAGATCAGTCTTAGGCCATGGTGGTCTGATAGGATACATGGGACAATTTCAATATTTTTGTATCTATTGAGGCCTGTTTTGTGACCAATTATATGTTCAATTTTGGAGAAGGTCCCATGAGGTGCTGAGAAGAAGGTATATCCTTTTGTTTTAGGATAAAATGTTCTGTAGATATCTGTCAGGTCCATTTGTTTCATAACTTCTGTTAGTTTCACTGTGTCCCTGTTTAGTTTCTGTTTCCACGGTCTGTCCTTTGAAGAAAGTGGTGTGTTGAAGTCTCCCACTATTATTGTGTGAGGTGCAATGTATGCTTTGAGCTTTACTAAAGTGTCTCTAATGAATGTGGCTGCCCTTGCATTTTGTCCGTAGATATTCAGAATTGAGAGTTCCTCTTGGAGGATTTTACCTTTGATGAGTATGAAGTGTCCCTTCTTGTCTTTTTTGATAACTTTGGGTTGGATGTCGATTTTATCCGATATTAAAATGGCTACTCCAGCTTGTTTCTTCAGTCTATTTGCTTGGAAAATTGTTTTCCAGCCTTTCACTCTGAGGTAGTGTCTGTCTTTTTCCCTGAGATGGGTTTCCTGTAAGCAGCAGAATGTTGGGTCCTGTTTGTGTAGCCAGTCTGTTAGTCTATGTCTTTTTATTGGGGAACTGAGTCCATTGATATTAAGAGATATTAAGGAAAAGTAATTGTTTCTCCCTTTTATTTTTGTTGTTAGAGTTGGCATTCTGTTCTTGTGGCTGTCTTCTTTTTGGTTTGTTGAATGATTACTTTCTTGGTTGTTCTAGGGCGTGATTTCCGTCCTTGTATTGCTTCTTTTCTGTTATTATCCTTTGAAGGGCTGGATTCGTGGAAAGATATTGTGTGAATTTGGTTTTGTCGTGGAATACTTTGGTTTCTCCATCTATGGTAATTGAGAGTTTGGCCGGGTATAGTAGCCTGGGCTGGCATTTGTGTTCTCTTAGTGTCTGTATAACATCTGTCCAGGCTCTTCTGGCTTTCATAGTCTCTGGTGAAAAGTCTGGTGTAATTCTGATAGGCCTTCCTTTATATGTTACTTGACCTTTCTCCCTTACTGCTTTTAATATTCTATCTTTATTTAGTGCATTTGTTGTTCTGATTATTATGTGTCGGGAGGAATTTCTTTTCTGGTCCAGTCTATTTGGAGTTCTGTAGGCTTCTTGTATGATCATGGGCATCTCTTTTTTTATGTTTGGGAAGTTTTCTTCTATTATTTTGTTGAAGATATTAGCTGGCCCTTTACGTTGAAAATCTTCATTCTCATCAATTCCTTTTATCCGTAGGTTTGGTCTTCTCATTGTGTCCTGGATTACCTGGATGTTTTGAGTTAGGATCCTTTTGCATTTTGTATTTTCTTTGACTGTTGTGTCGATGTTCTCTAAGGAATCTTCTGCACCTGAGATTCTCTCTTCCATTTCTTGTATTCTGTTGCTGATGCTCGCCTCTATGGTTCCAGATCTCTTTCCTAGGGTTTCTATCTCCAGCGTTGCCTCGCTTTGGGTTTTCTTTATTGTGTCTACTTCCCCTTTTAGTTCTAGTATGGTTTTGTTCATTTCCATCACCTGTTTGGATGTGTTTTCCTGTTTTTCTTTAATGATTTCTACCTGTTTGGCTGTGTTTTCCTGCTTTTCTTTAAGGGCCTGTAACTCTTTAGCAGTGCTCTCCTGTAATTCTTTAAGTGACTTATGAAAGTCCTTCTTGATGTCCTCTATCATCATCATGAGAAATGTTTTTAAATCTGGGTCTAGATTTTCGGTTGTGTTGGGGTGCCCAGGACTAGGTGGGGTGGGAGTGCTGCGTTCTGATGATGGTGAGTGGTCTTGATTTCTGTTAGTAGGATTCTTACGTTTGCCTTTCGCCATCTGGTAATCTCTGAAGCTAGCTGTTTTAGTTGTCACTGTTAAGAGCTTGTTCTTCAGGTGACTCTGTTAGCCTCTATGAGCAGACCTGGAGGGTAGCACTCTCCTTAGTTTCAGTGGGCAGAGTATTCTCTGCAGGCAAGCTCTCTTCTTGCAAGGCAGGTACCCAGATATCTGGTGTTCGAACCAGACTCCTGGCAGAAGTTGTGTTTCACTCACTAGAGGTCTTAGGATCACGTGTGGAATCCTGTGTGGGCCCTTGTGGGTGTCAGGCGACTCAGCTGGCAAGGTAGCCCGGGGCTCGAGTGGAGTGGAAGGGGTTTGTGCCCCGATCAAGCCCGGGTAGCCTACTTCCCTATGTACCACAGTCTCAAGATCTGCGCGATTGGATTGGAGCAGGCGCTGAGTTCCACTCACCAGAGGTCTTAGGGTCCCGTGGGGAGTCCCATGTGGGCCCTTGTGGGTGTTGGGCAAGACTCTGCTGGCAAGGTATCCCGGGGCTCGAGTCTCGAGTCGAGGGGAAGGGCGAGGTGGGTTTCTTTTATGCAGCAAAATGTTGTGTATTGTTTATATAGACAGTCTGTTAGTCTATTTGTTTTTATTGGTGAATTGATTCCAGATTAAGGCAACTTCAGACCAACTTCTTTTATGCATATCAATGCAAAATACTCAATAAAATTCTCCCCAAACTAAAAGGGCTATTAGGTCATTTTCTGATAGTCAAAACTGCAATGAGAACTGCCAGTTTTCCTAGTGTCACTGGCTAATTGCTATTAGATAGTAACTAGGCTTTCTCCTATTCAGAGCACATTCCAAGAGGTTGTATAACAATTAACCAAAGGTCATCAGAAGGGAACTAATGATTTATTATAGGTTCTAGGGTAAAAGATAAAATATTGATTGGGTTTACCTATACAAAACTTCACTAATATCATAGTTATGTTTTGATAACTTCAGTGAACCTGTTGATCTGAGACAGTTGATGAACTTTGTAACATGAGGTCATGTATTCTGAAATATTTATAAGTGCTGAGGACAAAGAGACAAGGAAAATCGAGAGAGAAATTTTTTTTTTTTTGCCTTTCTCCACTTAGACTATTTTTTTTTTCCTTTTACTCACTTAGAAGAATTTTTCCCTTTCCGCACTTAGGATCTTTCTGCTTTGCCCTTATATAACTTTCATAAAAATATTTTCATAACTTAGTAATAACTTCTATAATCACTTCTCTAAATTCCTTCTCTTCCAGTGACACCTGGCTTGTTGGCTCAAAGTTAGAGCCCAGCAATTCCTGCTGAGCTAGAAAAAAGGCTGCATTGCTTAATCCTCCTCTGTTAGGCTACAGGTGTTAATCACCTAAGCCAGCCTAACCTCAGAAAAACCAAGTACTTTTTAGAAGTTATCATCAGCATTTCAGTACAATTTGAGAGCTAGAAAGCCCTGAGACATTTCGATTTTAAAGCCATTGCCAGGGTCCTACTCTGTGACTCCACTGCTATCCTGGCTCAGAGCAATCCTGGACCTCAAACTCTAGTATAGAGCAGTAGTGATAAAAAAAAAAACCTACATGGTATTGATACAGAGACTGACAGATGGATCAGTGGACTAGAACTGAAGAACCAGAAAGAAAACCACACATTTATAGACACTTGATATTTGGAAAGAAGCTATATATATATATATATATATATATATATATATATATATGATGGAAAAAAAGAAAGGATTTTCAATAAATGGTGCTGTTCTAATTTGCAGTCTGTATGTTGAAAAATAAAAATAAATCCATACTTATCACCTTGCACAAAGCTCAGTTTCAAGTTGATCAAGATTATCAACATAAAATAAGATCCACTGAATCTAATAGAAGATAAACTCATTGACACAGAGAGGGAAATGTCCTAAAAACTACTCCCATGGCTCATGCTCTAAGATCATCAATTCATAAATGTGACCTCATGAAACTGGAAAGCTTCTGTAAGCAAACCATATAGGCAATGGTACTAATCATCAACCTACAGACTGGAGAAAAAAATCTCAACTAACCTCACATCTGATAAAGGGCTAATATCCAAAATATATAAAGAACTCAAGAAACGAAATAAACCAATCAAATATGGGGTATATATCTAAATAGAGATGTCAAGACAGAAGAGTCTAAAATGGCTAAGGAACACTTAAAGATATGTTTAAAGTCCTTAGTGCTCAGGTTAATTCAAATCAAAACAACCCTGAGATTGTACTTTACACCAATCAAATTGGCTAAGATCAAAACCTCAGATGACAGCACATGTTCGTGAAAATGTGGAGAAAAAGGAACACTCCTCCACTGCTGGTGGGACGGAAGCAGGTACAACTTCTCTGGAATTCAGTGTGGAGATTCCTCAGAACATTGGAAATAGGTCTACCTGAAGACCCAACTGTACCACTCTTGGGCATATACCAAAAAGATGCCCCACCATGCCCCAAGGCACATGTTTTTCTATGTTCATAACAGCCTTGTTTATTATAGCTAGAAGCTGCAAATAACCCAGATGTCCCAAAACAGAAGAATGGATACAGAAAATGTGGCTCATTTACACAATGAAATACTACTCAGCTATTAAGAAACGAAGACATCCTGAGTTTTTCAGGCAAATGGATGTAACTCGGAAATATCATTCTGAGTAAGGCAACTCAGAACCAAAAGGACATGCATGGTATATCCTCATTAATAAGTGGATATTAACCAAAAAAGTGCAGAACACCCTGTATTCATTCCGCAGAACTTAAAAAAGTTATCAAGCCACAAGTCCCAAGTGAGGACACCTCAATCCCACTTGGAAGGGAGAAAAAGAAATCACAGAGCGAGTGGGGGTGGTGGGAGGGTCTCAAGTGGGGATGGGGACCAGGAGTACTAGAGAAGAACATGATCAGGTATTGGTTAGAAAAAAAAAAAAAACTGAAGCCCTGAGGTACAACAGAAAGAATGAAAACAGGCAACCTATGGAAGTATGGCGTTGGGGACCTCCCAGAATGTACCAGAGTCCTGGGAGGTGAGAGACTCTCAGGACTCAAATGGAGGTATCTTAGATGAAATGTCCTACAGTGGGGAGTAGGAACTTGTAGATGGGAAGCAGGAACTTGTAGAATCCACATCCAGTAGAAAGATAAGGAAGGCATGAAGTGAGTGATGGGGTTGCCATCCCACGTCAAAAGCTCTGACCCAGAACTATTCCTGTCAAAAAGAACTTCAAGAACAAAAACAGAGAAGAGCCTGATGGAAATGAGGTCCAGTGAATGGATCAAGGTGGGGCCCAGCTTGGGGAAAGGCCCCAAGGCCTTACACTACTACTGAGGCTATGAAGTGCTCACAAAAGGGGGCCTATTATGACTGTACCCGAATGACCCAAAAAGCAACTGGAAGAGTCAGGTGCAGATATTTACACCCAACCAATGGACAGAAGCTGCTGATCCCTCTGGTTCAATGAGGGAAAAGCTGGAAGAAGCTGAGGAGGAGGGCAACCCTGTATGAGGACTAGCAGTCTCATTTAACCTGGATCTCCAAGACCTCTCTGACACTGAGCCACCAATCAGGCAAAATATACAAGCTGACATGATGCCCCAAACACACATACAGCAGAGGACTGCCAGTTCTAGGTTTAGTCAGAGAAGATGCACCAAACCCTCAAGAGACTGAAGGCCACAGACAGTCTCTTGGGTAGTTCTGGTGAGGTGGGGGTTGAAGACAATTTTGTGGAATTGGTGGGCGGTGGTATGGAATGTGGAACAATCAGAGGGGGGACCTAGAGGGGTATAACACCTGGAGTATGAAGAAAAGATTAAATAAATCAAAAAAGATAAATAAATAAATAAATAAATAAATAAATAAATAAATAAATAAATAAATAAATAAATTCTTAATGAACACTGGCTTTTAAAGTTTCTTTCTTTTGAGTACATTCTCTCTCTCTCTCTCTCTCTCTCTCTCTCTCTCTCTCTCTCTCTCTCTCTCTCTTTCTCTCTCCTTTCTCCTCTTCCTTCTCTTCCTATTTCTCACTTGCTGCTTTGCTCCAGAATATTTATCAACAGTCACCTATTATTCTACCTATGTTTAGAAGGGGTGAGTCTCTGCCTCTTTAAGGTATCTAAGGGAGTTTTTTTTTTTCCTACAAAATTAAAATGAGAGTATTGTCCTGGAAATTTCCCAATGCTTGTTTTGTAGTGTGTAGCACTTTCCTGATACTTACAGAGGAGCTCCTATTAATTGAAAATTTTGCGTCTGTGTATCAGAGGGAGAACAATAAATGGAGAAAGAGAGGATAAGGTGGGAGTTCTCATTGTTTTTTATTTGCTGAGAAATAATCTATGCACTAGACACACCAGTGCTTTGGTCATTTCCCAGATAAAACACCTGCTTTTAGCTATCAACGATTACAAACAAATATAGTAAAAATATGTAAGTATATTTTTGTGAGAATATGTTTTCCATTGATTTAATTATCAGAAATAATATTTTTTCAGTCCTGTACTTAATTTGTTTAGCCCCTAGATATGAATCCCTGAAATATGTGTACTTGGGCTTTTGAAATATATTGAGATAGCTATCCAGGCTCTATTCTAATTTATCAGAACAATGTATGTCAGTTATAATAAGTATATAATATCCCTAACATAATTACTGAATAATATATAGATAAAGCAAGACATCAAACTTTATCCCTTAGAGATGCCCAGACAAAGATAGCTGATAATAAATAACTCTAAAAAGATAGTTAATAAAATTTATATTTGTCCACTTTGGTGAAGTAAAACCCCTCTGCACAGATATTTCTTTCATGATATAGAATAGAGGTCCTAACTGTCACAGGAACAGATTTATATAGTTTGTCAAAGAATTCTTTGCAAGATTACAAAAGAGGTCGAATATAAATGACATAGTCTTTAGTTGAATTGACCTTTTATAAATAGAAATTTGACAAAAAATAATATTTACTCTATGGGTGCTTTCAAAAATAGAAAGGTTTGCATGGAACAAGTTAGTATTGGAAGGATTAGAAGTTCGAAGCTATCCTTGGTTACATTCTAAGTTGGGGCCAGCCTAGGCTATATGACATCCTGTCTGAAAATATGAAATTACTGGAACCAGTAGTTTATCATTATGAATCCTCTACTTTGGATACTGAATCATGAGCAATATCAGAAGTACAAGGTCTATCAGTACCAGAAAGTATAAAAAGAATTTCCCCAAACAAAAATAATTTAAGAGTTATTTTTAGGGGCATGATTATGTTGCCAGGGAATAAAAGCACTTTGAGTTTAGAGTGGTCAGTAATGAGGAGTGAGTATTGCTCTTACACAGGACTCACATTGGTTAGCTCACAGTCACCTTTACCTTGAGGTTCAGGAGGCCTCTGGCAACTGTGGGCATGTGCATTTCCTTACATACATATGTACGTACGAACACATACACACACACACACACACACACACACACACACACACACACACACACACACACACATTTAAATAATAGGGAAAAGTACTTTGCTTTATCTATCAGTTTAAAGGAAGTTTGAGTTGAATGTACTTAAAAGAGGTGCCTCATAACCAAAGTATGAAATCTGCTAGTCTTCCACAAATTAGGTGACTCAGAGCCACTACTCAAATAAATTACACCCTATAAAATCAAATAACCCCATTTAAAAATGGGGCTCAGAACAGAACAATGATTTCTCACCCGAGGAATACCGAATGGCAGTGAAGCACCTGAAAAAATGTTTAACATCTTAATCATCAGGGAAATGCAAATCAAAACATCCCTGAGCTTCCACTTCACACAAGTCAGAATAGCTAAGATCAAAAATTCAGGTGACAGCAGATGCTGGCGCAGATGTTGAGAAAGAGGAACACTCCTCCGTTGTTGGTGGGATTGTAAGCTTGTACAACCACTCTGGAAATCAGTCTGGCGGTTCCTTAGAAAATTGGACATAGTACTACCAGAAGATTCAGCAATACCTCTTCTGGGCATATATCCAGAAGATGCCCCAACCGGTAAGAAGGACACATGCTCCACTATGTTCATAGCAGCCCTATTTATAATAGCCAGAAGCTGGAAAGAACCCAGATGCCCCTCAACAGAGGAATGGATACAGGAAATGTGGTACATTTACACAATGGAGTACTACTCAGCTATTAAAAAGCATGAATTTATGAAATTCCTAACCAAATGGATGGACCTTGAGGGCATCATCCTGAGTGAGGTAACCAAACACAAAGAATCTCTCACAATATGTACTCAGTGATAATTGGATATTAGCCCAGAACCTTAGGATACCCGATACAAGATATAATTTGCTAAAAACATTAAACTCAAGAGAACGAAGACCAAAGTGTGGACACTTTGCCCCTTCTCAGAATAGGAAATGAAACACCCATGGAAGGAGTTACAGAGACAAAATTTGGAAGTGTGACGAAAGGATGGACCATCTAGTGTATGCCATATCCAGAGAACCATCCCCTGATCAGCTTCCAAATGCTGACGCTATGGCATACACTAGCAAGATTTTGCTGAAAGGACCCAGATATAGCTGTGTCTTGTGAGACTATGTCAGCGCCTAGCAATCACAGAACTGGATGCTCACAGTCAGCTATTGAATGGATCACAGGGCCCCCAATGGAGGAACTAGAGAAAGCATCCCACGAACTAAGGGAACTGCAACCCTATAGGTGTAACAACAATATGAACTAAGCAGTAACACGGAGCTCCTGTCTCAAGCTGCATATGTATCAAAAGATGGTCTAGTCGGCCATCACTGCAAAGAGAGGCCTATTGGACTTGTACACTTTATATGCCCCAGTACAGGGGAACGCCAGGGCTAAAAAGGGGGAGTAGGTGGGTAGGGGAGTGGGGGTGGGTGGGTATGGGGTACTTTGGTATAACATTGGAAATGTAAATGAGCTAAATACCTAATAAAAAATGGAAAAAAATAAATTACACCCTAGACATGTGCAGCCATGAGGTCCACTGGTAAACTGTGGATAGAGATCAATGGTAGAGCTATTGGATTATGTAAGGGGAGGCTTAAATAAAACTGAGAGAGTCACAGTCTCATGTGATATAAGCTGGCTTTTGTTTGTGTGTTGGTATTATATAGTATTATAATCCTTACTTGCTTTCGAGATATATTCCATATAGTTCAGACTGTCCTTTATCTCACTTAATAGCTCAATATGACTATGAACCACTGATCCTCCTGCTTTCATTTTCCAGAACAGCTAGTATTAAAGAGAGGTACCAGCATGCTCTACTTGATACAGTTTTAGAGATAAAACCCAAGGCTTCATGCATGAGAATAAAGTACTCCACCAAATCTACTTCGGCAGCTGCAAGCCTTCCTGTTAATGATAAGTCCAAGACAACATTTCTTACCCTTAACACATCATGCCTATGGCTATAATCATTAATGTCCTCTTCTGTCTAAATCAATATCAACTTCACACAAGCCAGAACCATTTGAGAATATTGAATTTCAATTGAGAAAATAACCCCACCAAACTTTTGCCTGGAAAAGGCTTTGTTGAATTTTATTAATTAATGATTTCTATAGAAGGATATCCCAGTTGGCAGTATCAGCTCTGGACTGATGGTACTGGATGCTATAAAAAAAAAAAAGTAGGATGATCAAAACATGGGGAATATGCCAGTATGCAATTTTTCTACATGTCCTCTACTTCAGGTCTTACCTGCTCCAAATTCCAGTCTAGGGTTTCTGGTGTGACTTTCATGTATGATGAATTACAAACTGAACTATGAACCAAAACATTTTCTCTCCCAGTTGATGTTGTTCATAATGTCTTATCACCTAAATACAATCCCTTACTAAGGCAAGTTAGTATGCCAATGTAGCTCATATGGAATACCAAGTACTGAATGTTCACGGTGGTCCAGATAGAGCATAGAAATAATGAACTTCACTGGTCATGATAATGCATACCTAATATCTATGTATGTGAAAGACAGGAGGATGAGTGTAAGTTCAATGCAATGCTGAGCTACATAGGGAGGTTCTGAGTCCAAAACAAAACAAAACAAAAACAAAAACAATATCAAAAACAAAACAAAAAAAAACACAAAACGGGAGGTTAATGAGATGCTAAACAAATAAAGCACTTGCTAAGCAATTGTGATGGCCTTCATTCCATTCTCAGAACATACATGAATGTAAAGAGGGAACTGCATTCAGCAAAGTGATGCTCTGACTTCCACATGTGCTATAGATCACATATGCTACCACATAATAATAATAGTAGTAGTAGTAGTAATAATAATAATAATAATAATAATAATAATAATAATAATAATAATAATAAATGTGTTTAAAAATGAAAAGAAAATTTATTCAGTCATATTATATTAGGCTTATAAAAAAACTAGCACTGAGGAAGAGAAATTGGAGTAGTATTGAAAGTTTGAGGCAAGCATGAACTGCATTAAGAATGTTAGCACCTTATAACTTTCTGTAGGTATCCTGCCCAAAACAAGATACATGAAAGTTTATTTTACACACAAATTCAGACTATAGTCCATCACTGTTGGGGCATCAGTGCAACAGGAAGTAGCAGAAACTTGACACAAGTCAAGAGTATAGATCAAGGAATTGATGCGTGTATGGTTACTAGAACTTAATTTGCTTTCTTTATTCTCATACACTCCAGAATCCCCATCGTAAATAATGGTGCCACAACAAGGGAAGTTCTTCCCATATAAATTAAAAGTAATCAAGATGCAGGCACACAACCATGCTCACAGACTAAGTAGTATAGACAATCCTTCATTCTGATTTCCCTCCCAGGCAATTCTATATTGTTTTATGTATATAACATTAACCATCACAGCTTCATTCATTGTTAACCGGTCACATAGACACATCACATTATGTTTTAGACATGAACTACCAACCCTTATTTCCAAAGTTCTCTGTGTGTTTAATAATGCAAAATACAGTTCAACTTTAAAAGTCCTCATAGTCTTTAAAATTTTTACCACATCAAAAAATGTATTGTGATATCTCGTAAAAAATTATGTTATTGCTATGCGTAATAGAATAATGTAAAAATTATTATCACAAAATAAAAATAAGTATTAGGAATAGAAAGTGATGATTATACAAAAAGCCAAAATCAAGCAGAGAAAGGAAATCCTCCATTTCTGGGGCTTTCCATGGAGAAATCAGCTTTGGTGTCCCAATTCCTCTACATATGCTATCTTCAGCACACACAGAATTTCTCAGCATTTAAACTGATTCCATTTCTCACCTTCAGATGTCCTTGTCCAGATATTAGATCATGTCCCATCATCCTGGCCTTTCTAATACTCTGGAATCTCTACAGTAGCTTAAACTTTACCTTCATAACTTCATGCAACAGCCTCTTGGGGCTTCTTTGCCAGGATTCAAACTCTGTCACACAGTTCTGGCCTCAGCTGTTCTTAAAGACTGTCTTAGTATTGCATCTTTCATATATTAAATTTAGAAAAATGTAGACATTGCCACCAAATTTCATGACTGGCCCAAGAGGTAACCTAGTTTCACTGGACCATAGCTGTAACATCATATCTCAGTTAATGTATCTGAAACGTTTGACCATGTTTCATCAACACTAGTATCATTGGCGAATGTAAAACATACAGAGTTCCCAAAGCTTTTTAATCATTCCCAATTCTAAGGTATGTTAATTTATTTTTAAACAAATTCAACATATATATTTTTGGTATGAACTTCATTGTACAAAGTTCCATTTCAAGGACTTGTGACTTTGTGATTAAAAATATGAACATAAGATGTTAAAAAAAACATAAAATGTATGCACAATGAAATGTTTTGTCCACAGACATCCAAATTCTCTCAATATGTCTTACATTTTCTAGCCTCCATTCTCCATTTAATGTTGCCTTAACTCAAGGGGATTAATGATAAACACCTTCTTTCTGAAAATATTTTTTTTTCCAAATTCAATAAAATAAAATAAAATAAAAGCCAATTCAGTTTAAAAAAATGCATTTCTGTTTGATGGAAAACTCAAGTTGATCGTGCTGTGCTTTAAACTATTTCGAGTATTTGATATGCTCTCTACTTTATAGAGTTTGACTCACATTTAAGGGTACCCTGAGAAGTTTTGGTAAGTAATTTTATAATATTCAGTCAAGTTCCTACAAATCCAAAGTAACCAAAATATCTTTAGAAATCTGCAACCCTTGAAAAAACATATTGTCTTGCAGATTTTATAGTATATAGACCTGTACTGGCTAGTTTTATGTCAACTTCACACAGCTGGGGTTATCACAGAGAAAGGAGCTTCAGTTGAGGAAATTCCTCCATGAGATCCAACTCTAAGACATGTTCTCAATTAATGAACAAGGTGAAAAGGCCGTTTGTGGGTGGGACCATCTGTGGGCTGGTAGTCTTGGGTTCTATAAGAGAGCAGGCTGAGCAAGCCAGGGGAAGCAAGACAGTAAAGAACATCCCTCCATGGCCTCTGCGTCACCATCTGCTTCCTGACCTGTTTGAGTTCCAGACCTGACCTCCTTAGTGATGTAAGCCAATAAATCTCTCCTTCCTCCCCAAATTGCTTCGTGGTCATGATGTTCTGTCCAGGAATAAAAACCCTGACTAAGACAACACCCTATCCTGTTACATATATTATGCTATTTTTTTCTAAGCCCAGTTCATAGAGATAATTATGTCTGACAGAAAATAAAGCTCATTAATTTGAACAAAGAGTTTCAATAACAGAATTTACTCTAGTTTTGGAGGGTTAACATGGTGAGTCAAAAAATGAGATGAACTGCCTTGTTGCTGCTCTAAGAACTTAAGAGGTTTTTTTGCAATGATGATTTGTGGGAATTTAAAAGGTATAAATAACTACATGTGTATTTGTGTGTGTGTGAGAGAGAGAGAGATTAGGATAAAGTAATTTGTATTATTATTATTATTAACAATTTTTCATACAATATATTTTGAGCATGTGTCCCATCCCTGAATACCTTCCAGATTTTTTCCAACCATCATACCCCATTTAATGTTCTTTCTCTTTCTTTCTCTCTCTTTTTCTTTCTCTCTCTAAATGCAAAAACAAAAAAGCCTGAATCAACAACAACAAAAAATCATGAAATCAAAAAGCCTCAGAAAATCACACACACACACACACAAAACACACACACATATACACACACACAGAGAGAGAGAGAGAGAGAGAGAGAGAGAGGGAGAGAGAGAGAGAGAGAGAGAGAGAGAGAGAGAGAGAGAGAGAGAGAGAGAGAGAGAGAGAGAGAGAGAAAGCCAAAACAAACAACATCAAAGAAGTCCACAAAAATAACATGTGTTGGTCAACT
Organism: Mus musculus; assembly: GCF_000001635.26. Classification (NCBI taxonomy): domain Eukaryota; kingdom Metazoa; phylum Chordata; class Mammalia; order Rodentia; family Muridae; genus Mus; species Mus musculus. The sequence continues at coordinate 84,407,383 of NC_000087.7, read as the reverse complement.
CTCTGTAGGTATTAGTCAACTCTGGAATTTGGTTGACATGCACAGCAATATTCCATCAGAAAAAAAAGAGTTCTTTCATATGCCTGAGGGTCTCAATTTAGAACAGAGTCTATGTACATTTCCCCATCTAAGTGTTGGGATCTCATCTATCTTGAACTTGTACAGGTTTCATTTGTGCTACCACAGTCTTGTGAATTCTTATGTTCAACATCATTTTGTCTGGAAGAGAATGAAGAGGAAACCATATTTTTATGAAACTTAATAAATAAGTTTTCTCCACTTAAGAATAAGAACAAATTTGTTGTTAGAGTTATAACACCTCTCTTTTCAAAGAGACCATCTCATTACAGACATGTGTTCATTCCAACTACGAAATAACTAATATAATAATGTAAACTTTTAGTTATCTTCCAATATTGGTAAATATTTACAATTCAACTGATTTGGTAAATCAATTCAAAACTGACATTACCAATTTGAAAATTAAATAACTGTTTATTAAAATTACTAAGGTATAAAAATAAGTATGATTGCTATCAGAAAATATTGCCTTAATAAAATTAACATAAGTGAAGTAACAATTTTACTTAATATAGATTGTATCTCATATTCATCAATACTATTTTAAGATATTATAGTCTTCATTTTATGCATCTGGGATTAGATGACATGCTGAATTTCAGTGCCTGAAATAATAACTAGAGATGTTAGATGACTGGGAAGAAACTGGATTTGATTTTTATACTTATTGTGTTTTTATAATACTAATATTAAATCAATTGGTTACTACACTAAAGCTTTTTGAATCACTTTTTTTCAAATTTTAAAATCTTATGCTACCTCTTATACTACATAGCAAGGCATTATTCAACAGATTCTTAATTTGTTAAATTGTTCTTTGTGAATGACAATGATGTGTAAGAATATTAAAATCATCAATATACTCACCAAATAACTACAATGTTTTTAATATGTTGAAGGAATTTTTATATTCTGCATCTGTTAGAAAAATATCTTAATGTACATTAGACACAGCCCTGGAAGGAATTAGGGTAATTTTTTTCTTTGAGCTTAGAGATGGGTGAGTCCTTCAGTAACATTTAGAATTTCTTTTTACCATGAGCATTCTTGAATCTCGACAGTCCTGACCCATGAAACAATCGAAAAGGGTCTGAGAAACCACCTAAGGAGAGAATGGGGAACAAGAAACACAAAGAATGGACAGCAAGACAAAAAAAAAAAAAAAAAAAAAAAACCAACAACAACAACAAAAAACCTGATCAAGCTGACAAATTTTGTTTTTCCCAGGCAGGATTTATACCAATAGAAACAGGAAATGGGGAGTGAAAATGATGCGGAATCACTTTGTTTCTGGGGGAAAGCACCTGTTCCCCAAAGCAGGATATTCACTAGGTAAAAAAAGTTCAGCAGGAGGAACAAAACAGAGTGGGTTGCTAAGTACCTGTCCACAAGATCTATAGCTATTTGTTCTTAACTGGGACTAGTACTTTCCTATACAGGCCTCAACTTTTCCCACAGAAATCTCAACTAAGATAGGACTTTTCCACTAAGGCCAAAACTTTCTTAGTAAGGACTTCTGGCTGACAAGGCAGTTAACTTCACCCACAGTCATTCCCAACACTTGACTATAAATACTGCACCTGGAAATTAAAAATAATATTTGTTTGCATGAGATGCAAGCATGAACATGTCTTGATTGGATTAACAACTTTTGGATTAGAATGGCTAGAAGATAAATACAACAAGACAAATTAAAATTAAGTTAACTATTGGGTAAGTAAACCTAATTAATATGCTTTATTGGCAAAACCAGAAACTAATATTGAGAAAACCAGCAAAGTTTCAACATTAAGGTCAAAAGAGCTATGAAACAAAAAACCTTTTTAAAAGTAGGGATGTGAAAATTTTAATTTCTCATTTGTTTAATGTTGCATGAGACTGTAGAAAAAATAGTGACAATGGGATAGAAGTCAACATAAGATTCAAAGTCACACAAAACATTAAAATAGACAGCATTTGCTAAATAAAAGTGTAATTTCAAAACTTAGTGAAATATTTATTAATAAAAAACTATTTGAAAGCATGTGGCAATGAGCAGACTAAAGCCCACACTAAAACGTTAGCTTATCTTTGGAGTTATTAATAGTATGCCAAAATTGGAATGCCTTCTTTTGAGACACGGATGCATTTAATGAAATCATATTCTCTCTAAAATTTTCATAACATCAACACTGCTGACAAGTATGAAGAAAGCAATGACTTGACTAGCTATTGATGCTGCAGTAAGTTTGTATTTTATTTTAATTTATTTACATTCCAAATATCCCACCTCCTGATCCCACTTCCTACAGTTCTTCAACCCATTCATCTTCCCCATTTCCTCTGAGAGGGTGTTCCACAAGACACCCACCCCATCTCACCTCAACATATCCCACACCAGCATCCCTGATGCATCAAGTCTCTCCAGGATTCAGTCTATCCTTTCCAACTGGGCTGGAAAAAGCAATACTCTGCTACATATGTGCCAGGGGCCATGGACTAGCCCAAGTATGCTCTTTGTCTGGTGGCTTAGTCTCTCAGATCTTCCTGGGAGTTTGGGTTAATTGACACTCTTGGTAATCCTATGGGGTTGTCATCTTCTTCAGTTCTTTCAAACTTTTCTCTAACTCTTCTGTATGCGTCCAATGATTAACTATAATTATCTGCATGTGTCTCAGTCAGTTGTTTTTAGAGACACTAGGGGCCCTGTCTATTAACTGGAGGTGGTCTTTCCAGGTTCCATCTCCGCACTGTTGGGCATTTCGGCTAAGATCACCACCCAGTTCCGGGAGCCTCTCACATCCCAGCTCTCTGGGACTTTCTAGAGTTCCTAAGAGCTCCCCACCACCAGATTACACGTCTGGTACATGGATCAGACCGCCTGAAATTGGAATCATTAATGATTTCAACTTACAAAGAATGTGTAGAGAAACAAATGTTTTCTCTGGAAGAGTACTGGCTATCACTCCTAACCACTGAGCAATCTCTCCAATTCAAGAATATTATTTCTTTAAGACAAGATGTCTTTTCTTGAAGTTCTTATATTGGAAATTATAGATAAAATCTTTTGTAACATGATGCTAATTGTCTGAGAATATGTTTCCCATCTGTACCTTAAATACTAGATTAATTTAAAATGTTAACTGTCACTAAACAACATTAATAACTATTTTTCATTTCATTTTTCATGCAGGTTATTGTAGACTAAATAAATAGTCTGATGTTATGCTGGGCATGGTTGTGCACACCTTTATTCCCAGCACATGGGAGGCAGAGGCAGGTGGATTTCTGAGTTCAAGGCCAGCCTGGTCTACAAAGTGAGTTCCAGGACAGCCAGAGCTATAGAGTGAAACTCTGTCTCACAAAACCATAATAAATAAATAAATAAATAGATAAATAAATAAATAAATAAATAAATAAATAAATAAATAAATAAATAAATAAAAATTAAAAAAATAAAAAAGAAGTCTGATTTTATTGTGTGAATTGATGCATTTAAAATTAATGCAAAATATAACATGATTATTCTCACAATGAAGATATCCATAAGATACCTTATGTGATAAAATGTTTTAGCAGTGAACTATATTTTAACAGAGAGATCATTGAAAAGCCCTTAACTTGTGTCCTTTATTATCTGAAATAGGGTGTATTATGTGTATGTATGTATATATGTATGTATGCATTGTATGTGTGTGTCTTTCTGTGAGTGTATTTGAACTTTGTGAGGGTGCGAAGAGAAAGCGTTATGAACCAAGCAATCCAGGAAGGTTAGGTTGGGGTGTCTCCTCTGGAGTTATACACCCCAGGATTTGGCTATATTTGAAGCCAGCAAACTCTAACAATAGTATTGCTAATATCCCCTTCTAAATTTGAATCATATCCCTACACCCATTGCCCAAATTGTTGCTGTATGAACAATATGGATGCTGTAAATTCAAACTCTGCCCTTGTCATTCAATAGCAATCTCAGTTAACTACTAAGACATCTCTTTAAATACTCTTTTGTGAACACAGACAAATAATAAAATTCTTCTAGTTTTAGAGCTTTATGATAGCTATGAATTTCAACAAGATATCATAAGGACCTATTAATGATTAGAGGTTTGGCAAAGGTAAGTGCTTGATCATGGACCATTTTCCACTTTGGTTAATGCTTCACATGTTGAATTATACCATATCAGAATATACATGAATATTTGTCTTAAGCATTACACAGAATAAGAAAATAAACAGAATAGGAAAGTGAATGGAAGATAGTTTTGACATTACTAATTAATTTACAAAATTATTTTTAAAATGGAATTTAAAATGAGAGATAGTAATTGTTAGTGAAGTTGTTAAAAAACGAAATTTTTGTGGAGAAAATAATTTTCTACACTAGATCTTTAGGCTAGTCTGTTCCAATAGGGGAAAGTAACTGGTATTGGTAAGACATAATTTTTATTTCCAGTATTCAGTAGGCTAATGCAGCAAAATCATACTTTCCAAGGAAATTTGAGCTATGTAGTGAGATCCTATGGCTTAATAAGTGTTCTATTAATACAAGATACCATCACCAGGAAAATATTGTAAACTGAAACCATTTAATCATGACTTGCTTACAGTTTCAGAGATTTAGTTCATTCTTACTGTGGTGGGAGTGCAGTAGCATGTAGACAGACATGTTAATTGAACAGTAGCGAGAGAATCTTCAGGTAGAAAGAAGAGAGAAACTCTGGTCTTGTAATGTACATTTTGAAATATCAAAATAATACCCAGTGTCAATACTTCCAAAAATGTTATACCCATTTCAACAAGGTCATACTTATTCCAACAAGGCCATACCTGCTTACTCTTTCAATTATGTTACTCTGTACTTATTCAAATATATGAACCTTATGGGGGCCATCCTTATTCACACTGTTTCTAAATACTTTCTTTTTAATTGGACACTTTACTTATTTGCATTTCAAATGTTATCTCCATTCCATGTTTTCCATCTACAACACCTATATCCCATCTCCCCTTTCCCTGATTTTATGAGGGTGATCCTCTAACCTCCAACCCACTCCTACCTCACCGCTCTAGCATTAGGCATAGAGTGTGGAATAACCACGATACAACTCATGAACTACATGAACTTCAGGAGGAAGTAAGACCAAAGAGTGGATGCTTCCATCCTAATTAAACGGGGAACAAAATAATCAAGGGACGTAGATGATGGGAGGGAATTGTGAAGAAGAGAAGAGGGGGGGGCAAAAAAGAATCAGGAATGGGAGAAGACAGGAGAGTTGTTCAGAGGGTAAGGACATTGAACAGGGGTGTATAGCAACTGGGGGATGAGGAACTGGTGGTAAAAAACAGAAAGTCCCAGATGCTAAGAAAGCAAGAGCTTCCCAGGACTCCAGAAGGATGGCATTAGCTAAAATACTCCCACAAAGGGGATGGGAAAACCTGTCGAGACTAAATATATTATTTAAAGAGAGATAATGAAGTATTCTCTCCCTCTTTCTCTGTTTCTGTCTGTCTGTCTCTGTCTCTGTCTCTGTCTCTCCATCTCCTTTCCTTCATCTCTCCCTCCATCCCTCCCCCTCGGTTGTGTGGTTTGGTATGGTGGTGGTTGTGGTGGTGGAGATTGTGTGTGTGTGTGTGTGTGTGTGTGTGTGTGTGTGTGTGTGTGTGTGTTTGTTTGCATGTGAACACACACATGCCTGTGAAGAAATGCCATGGTGTGCATGTATAGCTCAGATGACATCAGATGTCACTTTTATTTCTCTACAATATAGGACATAAGAGTCAAACTCAGGCTGTCAGGGTTGGCAGGAAACACTTTACCAGTTGAACCATCTCTACTGCCCATAACATAAAGGTCTATATCTAGTTTTGTTTAGTCTATGTATAGTTTAGCTGACTATGGATTTACTTTCTTGGTGTATCCTGGCATAAAGACATTCTTCATATTTCTTTATACTTTATACTTTAGCAAGTAGTATAGTAGTGATGTTACTTTCAGAAATGTACTATGGTTATTTAAAGTATTACTATTAAAGAAAAAAGAGATAAATGGTATATGAAAACTTTATCCTGACAATGTTTCTGCATATATAAAAATAATCTAAAACAAAAATTGAAGATTAAATAATTAAGCTTGAGATATTCTTTCCTTTTATGAATATTCAGTAGGGACGTATAATTTAGGAGAAATAACAGATGTTTCAAGCCTTTGTTTCATAAGGCTTCTGCTACTCTGAAAATGTTTATGCAAACTAAAACGCCCAAAATAAAAATCAGTAAAGAAAATTGTATTTGAACACTGACATTCTTATTATGAACCACACATATGTAAAAAAATTAAAATAGTAACATAGATATTTATCTTGCTAACATTTAAAATATTGAGTAATGAAGTATTTGTGCATATTTTACTGTCTTGAAAGAGAATCTCAACAATTACCTTAGGCTTTTTTTTTTTAACTCAAAGGTCTTCCAATTATGGCTGTAGCTATGAGTATTAACTACCATACCAGCAAGAATTGTTTTAGATATTTACAAGAAAACTATTAGCTGGGATATAGGTATCTGCACCGTAGATTTTGTAAGAAAAAGAAGAATAAAATATTAATAAAATAGAATATGTTAAAAAAATTCAGTTTTGTTGCACATTTCCTGAACAGAAAAAAAAAATATATCATGATTTATATACCATATATCCAGGATTATGTGCATAAGCTTATGTGTATTTGTGTGTGTGTGTCCGCACACACATGCACATGCACACACTTGTGCACGTATCTAACTTATTTCTAAACCTATAGCTTACTATAACTCTTCAAAATAAAATATGTTAACTCACAAAATGTCATGTTTACATGATATTAGTTCAATTTTTAGGGTAGAAACCTAGATGTCAGAAAAGTTAGTATTTTTTTATTTTTATATTATGAAGATAGTTGTATACCCCTGTGTATGTTTTACTTTTTCCCTTTAACATAGAAATGAATAATGGTTTGAAAATTTGGTACTCTTTTTCAAACTTTTTGTTTGATCTTCCTGAGTTTTAAATCATGCACCCAGTCCCACTTATCTCCTCATCACCTTGTATTCCGCTTCCATCATTGCAACCGCCCCACCAGAATAAGAATCTCATCCTGGAATTTATAATGTCACAGTGTATATCCCACAGTGTGAACTTTTATCTACACTTCTTTGTTTCCAAGTTGTTCATTTTAATGAGTCTTAAGAGCTCTCTGCCTTCTACTATACTATCAGTACTAATGCATAACTGTAACTCCTCTCAGATATCCTGTTGTTGCCCTTTTTTATGGAGATCCTGTAGTATGGGATCTGTAGGGTGGCCATTTTAATCTACTTCAGCAGTTCACCAATGGGGGTCAATGTTGTGGTGGGGCAATTCAAACCCCAGGATCTGGGCCTGAGAGAGATCTGACTAATCAGACCACCAGCTCTGCCACACTACCACCATCTGGGAGAGATTTCCTGCCCTTCCCAAGCTTCCCTTTCCAAAGTTGCAGCCAAAAAGGGGCAGAAACAACTTTCATGCTACCATACCCTCAGTGCTCTCTCATTTGTGCCCCTGCCATCAAAGCCAGCTTTACTGTGCTTCCCAGACAAGGTAGAGGGGTCATACTCTACAGTGCTACAGCAGGTAAGGGATGGAGCCAGGTCTCTAATTCTCACTCCCTCTGAGCATGCTCACCAGTAACCCCCCAAACCAGGGCCAACTCCCTCCCTGCTGCTCAGATGAGGTGCATGGCCTAATCTCCCAAGTGCTGCAAGAGGTGATTGGGCTCATGGCCCCATCAGGGACAGCTCTCTTGCCAAGGGTGGTGAGGGCAGAAGGGATGGAAAGGGTCTCTCCTTTGTCCAAACCACTGCACATCAAACAAGAGGCAGGACCAGGTACCCATGCCCATGCCCACCAGGCAGCTCATCAGAAAGCCCCAAATCTAGGGCCAGATCTACTCTGCTGCTCAATCAAGGAAGGCTGTCACTAGAGGCAGGTTTTGAGATCATATATGCTCATGTCTGGCCAGTGTGTAGACAGCCTCTTTTTGCTGCCTGTGGATGAAAATTTATAGCTCTTGGTTTCATCTCCGGCTCTAACAAAAATCTTCCTGAAAACTACCATGATTCTTGGCAAGACAATAATGAAATTAACCTCTGAAACTGTAAGTCAGCCCCAGCAACGTTCTTTGCTTTATAGGAATTACTGTGGTCATAGTGTCTCTTCATAACAACAAAACTGAAATTTCGACACCTTCCATCCTTACCCTCCAATTCATTCTCTAAATTTCTTTCTCACATTCACATTTTATTTTATACTCTATGATAATGATTAAAACGTCCAGGTAATAGTAAATAAACAGTAAATTACTAAGATTTCTTTTTGTGAATCTATTCAACATTTTATCATTTTTATCATAAATGTAACACTGTTCTTGTTTCGAATACAAATAAAATCTCAAAGAAAAATGAACTGTAATAAGAGGATATTAGCCAAAGACGTACAGATTTCCTAAGATACAATCCACAGAACTCAACAAACTTAACAAAAAGAAAGGTCCAAGTGAGAATGCTTCAATCACACTTGTAAGGGAGAAGAAAAAATCACACGAGGCAGAGAGAGAGAGAGAGAGAGAGAGAGAGAGAGAGAGAGAGAGAGAGAGAGAGAGAGAGAGAGAGAGGGAGGGAGGGAGAACTAGGTGGGAGATGGGAGGGGGAGGAAAAAAATGAACACATTCAGGTATGGGAAGGCAGGAGAGAGGCCGTGAGGGTTAGCAGCTCTCCCAAGTCTGCCTGCCCAGAGCATAGGAGGAACTCTGGCCAGATGTGGGCTATCCTTCCTACCCTTCCTTCCCCTGCCCTCATTAGTTTCCACATATTTGGTGCTAAATTTTCATTTTTTATGAAGTCTATGACAATCCTAGAACTAAGGTATCACAAAACTGGTTCATCCTTGTTTTCTGCAATGATCACTTTTCATACTATTAAAAGAGCTGGAGTCCTATTCATCACTCCATGTTAAAATTAACTAGGTCCTAAGATTGCTGTTTTTACTGACTGCATGTGCTGCTGTTCCCAGTCCATGTCTCCATTCAGAGATCAAAAACCAGCAGCAGCCTTATGACTTGACTAGGACAATTGAGAATCCTGAAATGGGTTATTGGGCCCAACTGGCTAATAAAGAAAAACCACTTGGGATGTCATGATTTCCATATTTAACGTTTGATCTGTGCCGGCTGGCTGATAACTCATGGCCTGACTCCCAACAGACTTTACAACATTCATACACTAAGTAGACTTAGGGAGAATTTTGTATATGTCTGGGGAAAAGAGAACTGTGGCATATGGGGAACCAGAACAATTCTATTATGCTTTTTGGGATTGTGAAACATCGGGATAGAAGGCATCAATGGAAAATTTTATTACAGTCACCTGACAGGGGAGGGAATCTGAAGTTCAACTAAAGTTCACCAGCCTAGGAAAGCAGGAAAAGGGCTGGGAAACTGGGAAACCTTGGGGCCTCCGATTTTATATTATTGGGGGGAAAAACCTCAAACTCATTTTCACAATTAGGCTCCTGATAAAACCAATAGTAAACCCCCTGAATGTGACTGTAGGACCAAACCGAATTTTGGCAAACACTAAACCTATACCAAGAGGTCTTGCCCTGAAAAACCTATGCCAAAGTCTATTCTCAAACCAGTGTTTGTTGACCTCCCAGTCCTTCCCCAGCAGGCTCTGCGCCCCCGTAGATCTGCTCTGGTCAAGGATGCTAAAAACCTTTCAGATTTTGACCAGTTCCCAACCAGAGCTAACCATCTTCTGCTGGCTGTGTTATTATGCCAGAAACCCTTTTTATGAAGATGTTGGTTTTATGTCTAAATATAATGAGTCCGAGAGAGACACTGCATGCATATGGTCCCAAGAGAAGAACCTTAACCATACAGACCATATCAGGACAGGGGACCTGCCTGGGAAAAGTTCCCTTGTCACATCAACATATTTGTAACCAAAATACCCTCATGGTGCATTCCAAATGGGTTATTTCCCCCTGAACAGGCATGGTGGGCCTGTTCAACAGGGTTGACTCTGTGTGTGCATGGAGAGGTTCTTAATTCCCCTACTGCAAAGGAGATCTCTATTCTAGTCCAATTGGTGCCATCCATAACCTATTATTCAGAGGAAATAGTGCTGAAGAACCTAATAGGGCATGTTGGGGGAGACCTCAAAAGACAGAAGAGAGAAACTATTTCCCTAACGTTGGCTATAATTTTGGGAGCAGGGCTACCTAGTGCAGGCACTGGGATAGCAGCTCTAACATTGTAAGAGAATAACTATACAGCCTTATATTAGATACAGATCAAGACAGCCAATGCTTAGAAAAATCCATTGCACACCTAGAGTGAAATGTAGATTCCCTGGCTGAGATAGTTGAACAGAACATACAAGGGTTAGACTTTGTCTTCCTGCATCAGGTATCCACTTAGACTTGAACTACTTTTTCTTTCTTTTCTAGATATATTGGATTTTTTGCTAATATTCATTATAGAACAATATGTGAAATGTTCATAAAAACATTCCTAAATGTTCCATAACCTTCCCAAACACTGTCTCTACCTGGAGACCAACTGTTTAAATATATTAGCCTACTCAAAATATTATATATTCAAATCATAATAAGACTGAAGCTATGGTGACAGCTAGAGGCGTAAATTGCTTCTGAGTAAAATTTTCACACTAAATGGACAACTGTGACCATAGAACAGGCACTGAGTTAACATGTCAGCGGTGGGCATAAATATACCACCTCCTGTTTAAACGTGTACACTGTGTTTAAACTGTAAGACAGAATTTGCAACACCTATTCCCTTGTTTGTCTTCCCAATATTTTATTATTGAATAAAGCTTACTTGTCTGAACTTTATTACTTGTATATTTGGTTGTTATATAGGAGATAGGTTGCCAGGCATATTACTTCTATGACTTCTACCTTTTTGATTGCTAGTCTTAGTTGTTAACTTTACTGAATATTGAATTAACTGAAAGTGAAAAGCACTGGATATAAGTGATTTTCGGTTCATTACCTCATTTGAGGTCTAAAAACCTATCCTAACTCTGGGACACATATTCTTGTGCTAGCCTATGTAAAGCACATAGAAGACCCCTTTGGTTTTTGCCTTTTTGTCTTCATTCTCACAGGTATGCTTGTTCTTTTGAAGGTTTTAGAGTATATTTCTTTGAGAGCCCAACATATACTGAAGAACATCTGGGAAACTCAGTCTTGTGGACAGAAGATCTATTGGATTCCTTTACTATCTGACCATAGACATCTATTTTTAAATACCTGGGCTGGACCACAGTGTATAAATCCCTCTACAAACACACACACACACACACACACACACACACACACACACACACACACACACACACACACATAATTATTCCAGTTTTTTCTTTAAAGAATTTTGACTACCATACCTAAAATCTCTAAAATTAAATTTATCTTCCTATATCCAATTACTTTCATGCTCCTTTTTTGAAGATATTCTAAACTATATCATACTATCAATTTTACTAATTATTTTATTTATTTATATTTCAAATGTGATCCCCTTCAGCATACTCCCTCCATGAGGCCCCTACCACACTTCCCTCCATTCTCTAAAATGTTACTCTCCCACCCACCTCTCTAGAATTCAACTTTTCTGGGGACATAAAGCTTCCACAGGACAAGCACACACCCTCATCGCACTGAGGCCAGACAATGCAATCCTCTGCTACATATGTATAGTAGGGGTTATGTACTAGTACATGTATGCTTTTTGGTTGGTGGCTTAGTACCTGAGATTTCTGGGAAATCTAGTTTTTTCATGGTGTTGTTCTTCCAATAGGGTTGTAATTCCCTTCAGTTCCTTCAGTCTTTGATCAAACTCTTCCATAGGGGTTCCTGGGTTTAGACCAATGATTGGCTGTAAATATCTGCATCTGTCTCAGTCAGTTGATGGCATAGCCTCTTTTAGGACAGTCATGCCATGTTCATGTCTGAAAGCATATCTTGGTCAATTAACAAATGGGACCTTCTGAAACTGAAAAGGTTCTGTAAGGCAAAGGGCACTGTCAATAGGACAAAATGGCAACCTAGTAATGGAGAAAAGTTCTTTACTAACCCTACATCTGATCGAAGGCTAATATTCAAAATATACAAATAATTCAAGAAGCTAGACTCCAAAAAAAAAAAAAAACAAAAAACAAAAAACAAAAAACAACCTAATGAAAAAATGAGCTCTAGAGCTAAACAAAATTCTCAATTTAGGAATCTCAAAAGCCTGAGAAGCACCTAAAGAAATGTTCAACATCCTCATTTATTGTGAAATAAAAATCAAAACCACGCTGAGATTCCATCCTAAACCAATCAGAATGGTTGAGACCAAAATGTCAGGCGAAAATAGCTGCTAGAACAAATGTAGATAAAAAAGAACACTTTATCTTTGCTAGTGGGATTGCAAAGTGTTTTCCAGATTCCATAATCTGGAAAATATTCTGGCATTTCTTCACAAAATTGGAAATAAGTCTATCTGAATATTCATATATACAACTTCTGGGCATATACCCCAAAATGCTCTACCATATCATGAGTAAACCTTCAGTGTTTACAGCAGCCTTAATTATAATAGCGGGGGTTCAGGGACTATGCTGAACTTAGGAAATTAATCTGAACAGGTAAGAGAGTGCACCACAGAACTGGACAGCTTCTGGGACAGGCGGAGCCACAGAACCACTGAGGCAGCACGCTTTTCAGGCAATAGAAAGCCAGCCACCCTCCCAACCAAAGGACAGGTATCTGCCTGGTTAGGAAGGCCTCAGCCTCAGGAGCAGCAGATGCCACTTTGGTTCTGGAACGCCACCGAACTTAGGAACTTAGTCTGCACAGGTGAGAGTGTGCACTTCTGGGACCTGCCAAGCAACACAGCTTCTGAAAAAGGTCCTGTTTTTGGCCCACTTCTTCAGCCAGGAGGAGGTCCAAACACAAGATAATCTGTGCACCTTCCCTGTAAGAGGAGAGCTTGCCAGCAGAGAGAGCTCTGAGCACTGAAACTCAGAGGAGAGAGTCTGTCTCCCAGGTCTGCTGATAGACGGTAACAGAATCACCAGAAGAACAATCTCTAAACAGAGTCAACTATAACAACTAACTTCAGAGATTACCAAATGGTGAAAGCTAAATGTAGGAATCTTACTAACAGGAACCAAGACCACTCACCATCATCAGAACCCAGCACTCCCACTTCGCCTAGTCCAGGGCACCTCAACACACCCGAAAACCTAGACCCAGATTTAAAAGCATATCTCATAATGATGGTAGAGGACATCAAGAAGGACTTTAATAACTCACTTAAAGAAATACAGGAGAACACTGCTAAAGAGTTACAAGTCCTTAAAGAAAAACAGGAAAACACAATCAAACAGGTAGAAGTCCTTACAGAAAAAGAGGAAAGCACATCCAAACAGGTGAAGGAAATGAACAAAACCATATTAGACCTAAAAAGAGAAGTTGACACAATATAGAAAACTCAAAGTGAGGCAACACTGGAGATAGAAATCCTAGGAAAGAAATCAGGAACCATAGATTTGAACATCAGCAACAGAATACAAGACATGGAAGAGAGAATCTCAGGTGCAGAAGATCCCATAGAGAACATCGGATCAACAATCAAAGAAAATGGAAAATGCAAAAAGATCCTAACTCAAAATATCCAGGAAATCGAGGACACAATGAGAAGACCAAACCTACGGATAATAGGGGTGGATCAGAATGAAGATTTTCAACTCAAAGGACCAGCAAATATCTTCAACAAAATTATTGAAAAAAACTTCCCAAATCTAAAGAAAGAGATGCCCATGAACATACAAGAAGCCTACAGAACTCCCAATAGACTGGACCAGTAAAGAAATTCCTCCTGACACATAATAATCAGAACAACAAATGCACTAAATAAAGAGAGAATACTAAAAGCAGTAAGGGAAAAAGGTCAAGTAACTTATAAAGGCAAGTCAATCAGAATTACACCAACTTTTTCACCAGAGACTATGAAAGCCAGAAGAGCCTGGACAGATGTTATACAGACACTAAGAGAACACAAATTCCAGCCACGGCTACCATACCCAGCTAAACTCTCCATTACCATAGATGGAGAAACAAAAGTATTCCACGACAAAAACAAATTCACATATTACCTTTCCACAAATCCAGGCCTTCAAAAGATAATAACAGAAAAAAAAAAAAAACTAGGAAGGGAACATTGCCCTAGAAAAAACAAGAAGGCTATCCCTCAACAAACCTAAAATAAAACAGCCACAAAAACAGAAAGCCTACTTTAACAACAAATATAAGAGGAACCAACAATTACTTTTTCTTAATATCTCTTAATTTCAATGGTCTCAACTCCCCAATAAAAAGATATAGACTAACAAACTGGCTACACAAACAAGACCCAGCATTTTGCTGCTTACAGAAACTCATCTCAGAGAAAAAGATAGACACTACCTCAGAATGAAAGGCTGAAAAACAATTTCCCAAGCAAATGGTATGAAGAAACAAGCAGGACTAGCCATCATAATATCTGATAAGATTGACTTACAACCCAAAGTCATCAAAAAAGACAAGGAGGGGCACTTCATTCTCATCAAAGGTAAAATCCTCCAAGAGGAACTATCAATTCTGAATATCTATGCTCCAAATACACGGGCAGCCACATTCATTAAAGAAACTTTAGTAAAGCTCAAAGCACACATTGCACCTCACACAATAATTGTGGGAGACTTCAACACACTACTTTCACCAATGGACAGATCAAGGAAACATAAAGTAAACAGGGACACAGTGAAACTAACAGAAGTTATGAAACAAATGGATCTGACAGATATCTACAGAACATTTTATCCTAAAACTAAAGGATATACCTTCTTCTCAGCACCTCATGGTACCTTCTCCAAAATTGACCACATAATAGATCACAAAACAGGCCTCAACAGATACAAACATATTGAAATTGTCCCATGTATCCTATCAGATCACCATGCACTAAGGCTGATCTTCAATAACAAAATAAATAATAGAAAGCCAACATTCACGTGGAAACTGAACAACACTCTTCTCAATGATATCTTGGTCAAGGAAGGAATAAAGAAAGAAATGAAGGACTTCTTAGAGTTGAATGAAAATGAAGCCACCTCATACCCAAACTTATGGGACACAATGAAAGCATTTCTAAGAGGAAAACTCATAGATCTGAGTGCCTCCAAAAGGAAACTAGAGAGAGCACACATTAGCAGCTTGACAACACACCTAAAAGCTCTAGAACAAAAGGAAGCAAATTCACCCAAGAGGAGTAGATGGCAGGAAATAATGAAACTCAGGGGCAAAATCAACCAAGTGGAAACAAGAAGAACTATTTAGAGAATCAACCAATCGAAGAGCTGGTTCTTTGAGAAAATCAACAAGATAGACAAACCCTTAGCCAGACTCACTAAAGGGCACAGGGAAAGCATTCTAATTAATAAAATCTGAAATGAAAAGGGAGACATAACAACAGATCCTGAAGAAATCCAAAAAACCCTCAGTTCCTTCTACAAAAGGCTATACTCAACAAAACTGGAGAACCTGGATGAAATGAAGAAGTGTCTAGACAGATACCAGGTACCAAAGTTGAATCAAGATCAGGTTAATGATCTAAACAGCCCGATATCCCCCAAAGAAATAAAAGC
This sequence comes from Mus musculus, assembly GCF_000001635.26. Lineage (NCBI taxonomy): Eukaryota > Metazoa > Chordata > Mammalia > Rodentia > Muridae > Mus > Mus musculus. The sequence goes on along the minus strand of NC_000087.7, from coordinate 84,391,552 downwards.
AAACCTTAATAATCTCCCAACCAAAAAAAAAAAAAAGCCCAGGACGAGATGGGTTTCGTGCAGAGTTCTATTAGACCTTCCAAGAAGATCTACTCCTAGTTCTGCACAAACTGTTCCACAAAATAGAAACAGAAGGTACTCTACCCAACTCATTCTATGAAGCCACAATTACTCTGATACCTAAACCACAAAAAGACCCCACAAAGATAAAGAACATCAGACCAATATCACTTATAAATTTTGATGCAAAAATCCTCAATAAAGTTCTTGCTAACCAAATCCAAGAACACATCAAAACAATCATCCATCCTGACCAAGTAGGTTTCATCCCAGGGACGCAGGGATGGTTCAATATACGGAAATCCATCAATGTAATCCAGTATATAACAAACTCAAAAACAAAAACCACATGATCATCTCATTAGAAGCTGTGAACACATTTAACAAAATCCAACACCCATTCATGATAAAAATTTTGGAAAGATCAGGAATTCAAGGCCCATACCTAAACATGATAAAAACAATCTACAGCAAACCAGTAGCCAGCATCAATGTAAATGGTGAAAAGCTTGAAGCAATCCCACTAAAATCAGGGACTAGACAAGGCTGTCCACTCTCTTCCTACCTATTCAACATTGTACTTGAAATCCTAGCCAGAGCATTTAGACAACAAAAGGAGATCAAGGTGATACAAATTGGAAAGGATGAAGTCAAAATATCACTTTTTGCAGATGATATGATAATATGTATACGTGACCCAAAAATTCCACCAGAGAACTCCTAAGCCTGATAAACAGCTTCAGTGATGTAGCTGGATATAAAATTAACTCAATCCAGTCAATGGCCTTTCTCTTCACAAAGGACAAACATGCTGAGGAAGAAATTAGGGAAACAACACCCTTCTCAATAGCCACAAATAATATAAAATACCTAGGCATGACTCTTAGGAAGTAAAAGATCTGTATGACAAGAACTTCATGCCTCTGAAGAAAGAAATTAAAGAAGATCTCAGAAGATGGAAAGATCTCCCATGCTCATGGATTGGCAGGATCAATATAGTAAAAATGGCTATCTTGCCAAAACAATCTACAGATTCAATGCAATCCCCATCAAAATTCCAACTCAATTCGTCAACAAATTAGAAAGAGCAATCAGCAGATTCATCTGGAATAACAATAAACCTAGGATAGCAAAAACTCTTCTCAAGGATAAAAGAACATCTAGTGGAATCACCATGCCCAACCTAAAGCTGTACTACAGAGCAATTGTGATAAAAACTGCATGGAACTGGTATAGTGACAGACAAGTAGACCAATGGAACAGAATTGAAGACCCAAAGAAAAACCCACACACCTATGGTCACTTGATCTTTGACAAGCAATCTAAAACCATCCACTGGAAAAAAGACAGCATTTTCAACAAATGGTACTGGCACAACTGGCTGTTATCATGTTGACGATTGCGAATTGATCCATTTCTATCTCCTTGTACTAAGGTCAAATCTAATTGGATTAAAGAACTCCACATAAAACCAGAGACATTGATACTAATAGAGGGGAAAGAAGGGAAAAGCCTCGAAGATATGGGTACAGGGGAAAAATCCCTGAATAGAACAGCAATGGCTTGTGCTGTAAGATGGAGAATCGATAAATGGGACCTCATAAAATTGCAAAGCTTCTGCAAGGCAAAAGATGCCTTCAATATGACAAAAAGACCACAAACAGATTGGGAAAGGATCTTTACCTATCCCAAATCGGTAAGGGGACTAATATCCAATACATATAAAGAACTCAAGAAGGTAGACTCCATATATTCAAATAACCCCACTAAAAATGGGGCTCAGAACTAAACAAAGAATATGCCCCAGTACAGGGGAACGCCAGGGCCAAAAAGGGGGAGTGGGTGGGCAGGGGAGTTGGGGTTGGTGGCTATGGGGGACTTTTGGTATAGCATTGGAAATGTAAATGAGCTAAATACCTAATAAAAAATGGAAAAGAAAAAAAAAGAAAATATATATATCATAAAATTCTGAAATATATAACCTAAGGTTGCTCTTTAAGTCCTTGAAAAAAAAATAAAAACAAAAGTTATAGTAAGAAGTAATAAAATCAAAGGCAGACATTAATGTGAACTAGAGCACAGAATAAGGCAACTCAAACAAAAAATACATTCTTTTAAAAGCTTAAAATAATAAAATCAAATAAAAAGTGTAAAATACAAAAGTGGGTGGTGAGTGGGAGATGCTAGATATACAAATGACATGAGAAAGAGAGACCAAGAGAGACGAAAAAAGGATTTTGGAGCTCTCCCAGGAACAGAATGAAATTTGGAGATGTACTGTTTCTCTTTGCCCCATACAGGAGACATCCATAATTCTGGTTACATCAAGTTCTCTACCCTCTCTGTATTGTCTGTGTTTGATGCACCAGTCTTTCCATGTGTCAATTCGTGTCTGTTTTTGTTTTGTTGTCTGAACAACTGTTGTTCTGTTTCATGTTGAATAAAAATAGTTAAAACTTAAAAAAAAAAAAAAAAGTTCTCACCAGAGGAATACCGAATGGCAGAGAAGCACCTGAAAAAATGTTCAACATCCTTAATCATTAGGGAAATGCAAATCAAAACAACGCTGAGATTCCACCTTCACACCAGTCAGAATGGCTAAGATGAATAATTCAGGTGACAGCAGATGCTGGTGAGGATGTGGAGAAAGAGGAACACTCCTACATTGTTGGTGGGATTGCAAGCTTGTACAACCACTCTGGAAATCAGTCTGGCGGTTCCTCAGAAAATTTGACATATTACCACCAGAAGATCCAGCAATACCTCTTCTGGGCATATATCCAGAAGATGTCCCAACCGGTAAAAAGGACATATGCTCCACTATGTTCATAGCAGCCCTATTTATAATAGCCAGAAGCTGGAAAGAACCCAGATGCCCCTCAACAGAGGAATGGATACAGAAAATGTGTTACATTTACACAATGGAGTACTACACAACTATTAAAGAGAATGTGAGTTTCCTTCATTCGGATTCCAGATTTGGAGTATAGGGGATGTGATTACTTGGCATTATTCTATTTTAATTCATTCATTCATTCACTCAACCCTGTCCACCTTCTTATTATTACACATCCCATATCTACTGACCATCCACTGTATCCAAGAGCATGTCCCCAAGCCACCTGATCTCTAAACACCCAGGGGCCTCTAGCCTCTTGAGACCTCAGTGCATCATCTCTGATTGAACAGAGATCAATTTTTTTTTCAGTGTATATTTTGGGGATAATCTAATAGTTGGTATATGCTTCCTGTTTGGTGGTCTATCATTTGGGAGAATTCTGGTCCAGAATAATTGAGACAGCAGGTCCTCCTAAAGGGATACTCTCCTCTTCAGCCTCCTTCAGTCTTTCTCCAATTCCCCAATGGTTCAGCAGATTCTGTCCATTGGTTGGTTGCAGACATATGCATCTGATTGTTTCAACTGCTCATTAGGTCTTCAGAAGTGCATTCATGCTAGTATTCACATTACAATTATGTGAATTCAGAAGCCAGCAGAGTTCGTGGACTGCAAGCAGGTCTTCTGAAAAAGCAATGCATGATATAATTACCTGAATTTTCTGGCAGTGCTCTTCAATATTGTGTTCTACGTGATGCAATATTCCACTCTCTTTCTCTATCTCTGTCTCTGTCTCTGTCCCTCTCTGTCTCTGTCTCTCTCTGTCTCTTTGTCTCTCTCTCTCTGTCTCTCTGTATCTGTCTCTGTCTCTGTCTCTGTCTCTGTCTCTGTCTCTCTCTGTCTCTCTCTCTCTCTCTCTCTCTCTCTCTCTCTGTCTGTCTCTCTCAATATCTATTCCTCTAACACTCAGTATGACTAATGATTCTCTTATCTTCTCTTCTACAAAGGGGATGATATTTTAATGTCATCTGCAAATTGTTATTCTGAATCGGAGTAGGGAAAGGACACTTTAAATCTGTTGTTACACCCAAGAGCATGGCTTTTAAAACCTGGTGAATCAGTAGAAGATGAGACAATGTATAGAAGAGGTTGCTTCTTTTGCTTTGGTTTGGTTTAACTTTGTTTATTTCTGTTACACGCAATCATTAGAAGAAACTCTGTGAAATACTGCCTAATGCAAATTTCCTGAAGGAAAATAGGTACCTCAGAACCAAAATTATATTTCTCAGTTACAATATATAATATATATTATTAGAGATATTTTTTTTCATTAAACCTTGAACAGAATTTTTCTCTGATCTTAACAAAACTGCAAAGTACATGGGGGATAAAGGTGCACACTCTCAGGTGTGCATGGAATGACAATATGTTGAAGACCTTATTAGCCTCCATGTCCTTACCCTATGTGCCAATGCCAGGGAGATTTCTAACCAAAATGTCACTGTGTATATCTCTAACACAAGGTAGACCTGGTATTGCAAGAGACAGTAAATGGCAGTAACATTGGTGCACTCTAGGATATGGGCCTGTTCTAAGTGTACATCAATAACAACAAAGAGAACGAAAATTTGCAGCCTAATTGCATAAAGGATATAGATATATCTATCTATTTATCTATAGATTAGATAGATAGATAGATAGATAGATAGATAGATAGATAGATAGATAGATAGATAGATAGATATATAGTTATAATAAATACACAATGATACACACACACACATACATATATATTATATATAATATAACACTTATAAGCATATACATATAATACATATATACACATATCCATCTTTTAAACAAATATGATATATGATATTTGTGCACAGCAAGATTTCAGTTTCATAATGATGATCACCTTTACATATAATCAAATGAATCTGACTTTTTTGTCTACTTCAATCTAATTTATATCACTCTTCATATATTAGAAACTCTTGATACATTTTAATAAATATCAGTAATCCTATTGCTGAATATAGAAAGGTTTGTTCCATTTTCTCTTCATTTTTGTCTTGGTTATATTGTTTAATTTCATATCCCATGTTATCTCCTGTTTTAGATTTCCCCCTGGAAATCCCTCATCTGACCACCTCACCTGCCTCCGAACCTGTGCTGTCCCATCAATTCACCCACTCCATTTCTATACTAGAAAATCCTACCGCCTGATTTTACTGGACTTAGGATCAGTTATCTACTTTCTCATTCACAAATGCTATCTCTGTGAGATGTAAACTTTACTGTTGTATAGTAAATTTGATATTGGTAAATGATCATGTCAAGAAAAACTAACTACAATCAAGCAGGATTGGTCCAACAGATTGTATATGTTCAGCAAGTTTACCCCATTCACTAGGTATTATGCCCATTGCAACAAGTTTAAGAAATGTTCCTGACCCAACTAGCAGCTGAAAGAGTCAGATGCAAACACTTGCAACCAACCAATGTCTTGAAGCAGTTGACCACTATTGTTGAATTAACTAAGTTTAAAAGATGGTGAAGAGGAGGGCAGCCCTGTAGAAGGACCAACAGTCTCAATTAACTTGCTCCCCCAAGATGTCTAAAACTCTGGACAACCAAGGAGACAAAATATGCCTGCTGATATGAGGCCTCAAGCACACATACAGAAGAGGATTGCTGGGTGTGTGTTCCATCTGAATAGATGCACCTAATTTTCAAGAGAATGGAAGTTCCAGGGGGTTTAGATTTCTGGTAGTTTAGAGGTGAGGTGTGGAGACATTTTTGTGGAGAGTATGAGGTGTGAAGGAGGTATGGGATGTGGAACAATTGGAGGGTAGATAGGGTGGGGAATAAAATCTGGACTGTAAATAGAAATAATTATAAAGAAAGAAAAAAAAGACAAAAGTTATTGCAATTGCACTGAATTGTGGAATATTAGTGGAGAGTGGTGTGTTCAAGGGTTTTATTTCCTTTTCTCTATAAAAATGCATTCATGGAAAGCAAGTATTAAGATTTTTAAGGATCCAGGACTATTTTGGCAACTGTTCAGAGAATGTTCTGCCAATGCTGAATATCTGAGTTCTGTTCCTCTATCGTCGTCTGCTATTTCATAACTGTTTTTGTGTCCCTTAAACTGCAGTTTGAGTATCAAGACGTTCTTTGCAAACATGACATCTTCAATCCAGTTTCAATGAGTAAAATGTGGATTTTAATGCAGGATGTATTCCTTAAAGGGATGTTTCTGTGGAGACTAACATGAAGAGACATTTTTTTTAAATGATGATGCATATTAGACCAAATTCTCATGCTGTTGATGGATGAATGTGAAGGATTTAGTGTAGCTGCAAACATACACTTATCTTTTTGGAAATGTTATTTTCTAGGATGTAGTAAAATCAAAATGTTGCCTCCATTTTCATCTATTTAGAATTTTCGGAGTCCAGGACCTCAATCTGATCCGGAAAATGAGGCCAGATTATCATAAAAATTGAATACACGATAATATCAGTTTTAACATTTTCTTTCCTAACAAAATGATAATTGCTTGTTGACATATTTACAAACTTTCTTTATTTTATTCTGTTTTTGTTTACATTCCTTTATCATATTTTTACAGTGGAGTAGTTATCCCAGTCTCAGCCTGCACCCTGACTTCCTCATCACATACCTCTGCCCTCATCAGCAATAGGATATCCACACATCCCAACCCCCACATATTCCCAATGCCTAGGACCTCAACTTTCTCTGGTGTTTAGGTGTATCTTCTTCCATTGAGGCCAGGTCAGGCAATCCTTTCTGTATATGTGTCAGGGTCTCATATCCGCTGGTGTATGCTGCCTAGTTAGTGGCATATTATCTAAGAGATCTTAGTTGTCCAGAGTAGCTGACAGTGATGTTAGTCATTCTATTGGTCACACTCCTCAGCTTCTTCCAACTAGCTCCTTATTTCAAAAACAGGGTTCCCCAAATTCTGTCAATTGTTGGATAAGATATGTGTATATTTGAAAGCAGAAAAAAAAAGAATGATTTCACCTTAGAATACAGAGCCATATTTTGGAGAACACTGAAAAAAAACAGAGAGTATTCTCTCATGAATATGTTCCTACTGGAAATAAGAAAAAGTGTTCTTATTTCATATTTGTTGATTCTTTAGGTTGATTTTTTTCTCTGATACTTTTATTTATAGCCCTATTTGACCTGGGACTTAATTTCTATGCAAGGTCATAGATTCAATTGCCAAATCCAATTTAATTGGAAAATAGCAGGACAGAAATCTTCATGAAAAAAAAATGATGAATAACATTGAAATAAAAATTTGAGAACTTTATTTCTTCCAAAGGAAAAACGAAAGTAAATGAGTAAAGATTTTATGGAGAATGTGCATTAGATTGGTGGATAAATATTTCTAGACATCACTGGATGAATAAATGTGAATTATTCCAAAACAAGATAAATGCAGTGTAAGTCAATAATTTAAAGAGATGTACCAAATTAATATTTGACAGTATTCCTGAGCTATGTGTTCAGATATCTGACTTCTATCTGACACCTTGGATAGAATTCAAGTCTGGTCTTATTTCAATGATGTAGATCTTGGGTGTAAAGATGCATCCAAGCATCACTGCACTGGATGCCAAGATTGAGAAGACCTCTACAGCAGCCATGACCATGCCCTTAGTCCTATGTGAGTCATGGAGGAAGGTGACATAAACACTGCAGAATCCTAGCACGACAAAGGTCAGGAACTTGGCTTCATTAAATGTTTCAGGAAAATTCTTTGCCACGAAATCCACAGTGAAGCTTCCAAGGGCAAGGCAGATCAAGTATCCCAAAATTCAGTAGAATGCAGTAACTGAACCCTTGTTGCACAAAATGATTATCATTATCATCAATATCAACAAATATCAATATCAACAAAAGGAGGAGAAACTGAGAGCCAGATTACCCACAGAATACATTGATATGGAACATATCAGAAGGATGTATTTCATTGAACCTGATAAAAGGAGGTTCCTTAAACCTCTTCCAGGTTCTGTGATCATGAAAGCCAAACTACAATGATTGTTTTGGCAAGCAATGTGGAAACAGACACCATGAATACAATTCCAAAAGTGATTTGTTGTAAGGCTACATTTTTTTCTGTTAGGAAGACCAATGAAGAAAAAGGAGCATGAGAAAATGGAACATGAGTGACATGAGTAGCTGATGAGAAATGTGGAAAGACATAGAAGGAAGGACAGGAAGCAAGTTAGAGAGTAAGAAAGGTTAAAGCTTAGAGAAAGAGGTGAAAGCTTAGAGAGAGTAAGGATTGTAAAAGTTGAGAGAGAGAGAGAGAGAGAGACAGAGAGAGAGACAGAGACAGAGACAGAGACAGAGACAGAGACAGAGACAGAGGGAGGGAGGGAGGGAGGGAGGGAGAGAGAGAGAGAGAGAAAAGAGAGACAGAGAGAAAGAGAGAAAGAGAGAAAGAGGGAGACACTGAGGTAGGGCCAAGTAGCCTCTCATATATTGGGCTTGCTATCTTGCTGTTGCTAGGTAACTGGAAGGAATCTAACCTGAAGATCAGAAGCTTTGGTCATTTTGTATATAACTTCTAGCCATTACCCTATCCTGAGCAGGGGTGCCTGTGGGTTGGGTAAATTCACCAGGGGCCAGTGTTCCAGAAGTACTGAGGAAATGCCTTCCTTCCCATGTAGGTGAAAATTACGACCCATTAGGTTTCATCAGGTTTAAGGACTTCAGCATGACTGGAGACCAGGCATTTGGTACATAGCCCAATGCCCCAAGCTCAATGATCAAATTTAACTCTAGCATCCAGAGTTTGTGGTTTCTCAGCAAAACAACAGCACAGACGATGTGAGTTTGAAACTCTGGAGACTTCCACCATATGAAATCAAGGCATGGAGGTTGGGTTTGGTAAAATGATCTAGAAGAAATCTGTAAAACAGTGAAAGGACAATTGAAAAGACTCATATGGAAAAGATCAGCAACAGGGAATGCCTCAGAGGACCATCCTTGTATTCATAGCTTCTCAAGACAAAATTCAAATGACCAATAGTACTGGAGGAGAGTCTGTGAATGCATCAGGGAGGGGAGAGTAAGTGTTAGGAGGGAGGGCGAGATAGAGAAAAAAGTAGAAGGAGAAAAAGAAAGAGAACGAGAAGGGAAAGTAGAAGGAGAAGAATATGGAGAGGGAGAACAGAAGAAGGAAGGGAAGAGGAAGGGGTGGAGCAGGATGACAAGGAGAAAGAGATGGAAGAAGAACAAAAAAAGAAGAGGAAAATGAAAAAGAAGGAGCAGGAGGGGAGGAGAAGGAGAAAAGGAGAAGGTGAAATAAGGAGGAGAGAAGGAGAGAAGAAGAAGGAGAGAGGAGGAAGAGATGGGGAAGGAGAAGAAGTAGAAGAAGATGTGGAAGAAGAACTAAAAGAAGAAAGAGGGAGAGGAGAAAAAGATTGAGAAGGAAGAAGAAAGAAGGAGAAGAAAGAAGAAAGAAGAAAGAAAAGTAGAAGAAAAAAAGAAGAAAGAGGAGGAGGAGGAGGAGGAAGAGGAGGAGAAAAGAGAAGGAGAAGGCAAAGAAGGAGAAGAAGTAGAAGGAGGAGAAGGAGAACATGGAGAAGAAATGAGAAGAGATGAGAGGTATAGTTAGGCAGACACAGACAGAGAAACACAGACACACAGAGAGTGTCGTGCACATAAACATTCACACAGAGACACACAAGTAGGCACAGAGACAGAGAAAAATATACATATAAAGAGAGACATGCACAGAGACATTCACAGAGATACACACATTTACACAACTTAATTAAGAAGTATTTACAAAAATATATCTATGAAATTACAAGGATATTAAGTACTAAATTATGTGAGCATTGAGGAGGAATGAGATCCCAACAAATTTTGCAAGTCCTGCAACATTCCGCATGCTTCCACACAGCTTTAGCTGTGGGAGTATCAGTTATAGGGCTGTAACTTTTGTTTTTTTTCATTTATAATTTACTGTGAAACTCCTTTCTCCACCATTCAATATGGTCAGTAGTTTCCATGTCGAATGACTTTCCAATGCATGGCATCTAGTGAGAAAGAGAAAACAATTTAAAAAAAAAGAGTCTCTATGCTGGAGCCAACTGTACAAACAATTTGTAGTTATTCTCCAAATGCAGGGCTCAAAGTACTCAGAGGCTCCTCTAGCTTTTACACAGATCTTAAGTTTGGTCCCCCAGCATCACTGAGAACCTATTGACAATTCTCACTCAGGTCATAAAGCTATGGAGCATTCCAATGTATTGAGTTCCAGAGAAAAAGCCATTTGGAAGCTTATCTCTCTAAAAGTGAAGATTGCGCTGAAAATTATGAAAAGTGAGAATAATTTTAAATATGAAAAAACATTCCACACACACACATTAAAATAATACATGTAGACAAAATTGACAGCAATCTATATGACACAATACCCACATACACGAGAGGGGAAGGGGCAGGGGGAGAGGTGGAGAGACATATGTATACTTACAATACTTTTTATTTTTTAGTCAAGTTGTCAAGACTGACACAATCAATGTACAGGAAGAGATGTATATGGCAAACACTGGGGACAGACTGTCATGATAAGGACAGCATAGGAGGAAACAACAAGTTGATCTGTGGCATTGAGAGCCTGAATGGGCCCTTCTACATTTGGTTGGATTTAGAATCCAAGATTTAGTTCAGAACCAGCCAGCTCCCTCCTTGTCCCAGTGATCTACTTTTGCTGGGGCACAGTCACAAAGGTTCCACAACATTTCTAGACAGTTTTCCCAGTTTTAGACAACTGGGACTGTGGGAGATATAACCCCCCCCATCTTAATTAAACTAAGCCACGCAAACGCAAAATATTTTTGAAAACAGTTTAATTTCAATTTTGGAAAGAGAACAGAGAGCTCTACAATGATATGGACTGAATTAGTCTTTAGGTTCCATTGTGCACCCTAAATTAAATATAGTGTAAAAGATTCTGTTTTCTATGTAGCAAGTGAGGGCTGAAAACAACACACTAATGGAGATAAAATGCAAAAAACTGGGATATACAATAATAATTCAAAATGACACTGTGAAAAACGATGTATTTATACATGCTAACTGTCCTATTGACCACAGTGTCATTCATCATTGTGTTAGGGGATCCAATCTAGTGATTAATCATCAGGGTTTGACAGTAAAATCTTTAGGCTCAATACACCAGACATTAGCTGGAAAATGATTTACAAGAATGTAATGACCTTTGGTGTCTTCTCTGTGAATCTGTTGTATGGATGCCCTGTCGTTGGTTGTTTTAGTTGTTAGTGTTGTTTTAAAATAGAAATATTGAATGCAAAAGCAAGTTGCAGGAGCCCAAAATGTCTTTGCATCCTCTCTTTCTCCTTCCCATAACTTTCTAATTTTCCCAATCCCCACATTCATTCAAAATACAGAATTTTAAAAAATAAAGAAACTCATTCATCATCTTTACTTTGTGTTTGCATGCTGGTTGCAATTATCTTGTAAGCATTAAAAATCAGGCTAACATACTGCCTATGTTCAATAGGGTTTCATTGATGTGAAGCTACATCATGACTCAAGAAACACTTATAGGGAAAATTTAATTGATGTTGTCTTACAGTTTCAGAGGGTCAGTATATTATTATCTTGATAGGAAGAATGGCAGCATCCAGGAAGAGTCGGTGCTGGGGAAGGAACTAATTGGTCTATATCTTAGTCTGAAGGCAACCAGGAGGAAGTTTGTGGCCATAGGTAGCAAGGAAGAGGATCGATTTTCGTCACTGAGCAGAGATTGTGCACTACATAAAAGCAAGCCTACACAATGATACACTTCCTCAAACAAGCCAACACCTTGTAATAGTGCCACATCCCATGGGCAAAAGATATTCTAATCAACACACTGCATCATAGGAAAATGGTAGAGAGACATAAAGAAAGATACTGCATGATTGCATTCCTCTAGTCACAAGTGCTACATACCTACACGTTAATATGCACACACACACACACACACACACACACACACACACACACATAAACACACACACACACACACACACACACACATGCCTATCTGATATGCATAATAATAATGTGCAGTCTCGGGTTCTGTGCGATTGGATTGGACCAGGTGCTGTGTTCCACTCACCAGAGGTCTTAGGATCCCGTGGTGGATCCTGTGTGTGTCCTTGGGGGTGTCCAGAGACACCCCTGGCAAGGGACCACGGTGTTCCCTTGATGTACTTCTGTTGTCCAATTGCTCTGGTTAGGATTTCAAGTGCTATATTGAACAGATAGGAAGAAAGTGGACAGTCTTGTCTAGTCCCTGATTTTAGTCGGATTGGTTTTAGTTTCTCTCCATTTAGTTTGATGTTGACTACTGGTTTGCTATATATTGCTTTTATTATGTTTAAGTATGGGCCTTGAATTCCTGATCTTTCCTTGATTTTTATCATGAATGGGTGTTGGATTTGTTTAAATGATTTCTCAGCATATAACGAGATGATTATGTGGTTTTTGTTTTTGAGTTTCTTATGTAGTGGATTACGTTGATGTGTTTCCTTATATTAAACCATCCCTAAATCCCTAGGATGAAGCCTACTTGATCATTATTGATGATTTTTGTGATATGTTCTTGGATTCAGTTTGCATGGACTTTATTAAATATTTTTGCATCGATATTCATAAGGGAAATTGGTCTGAAGTCTTCTATTTTGTTGGGAATTTATGTGGTTTAGTTATCAGAGTAATTGTGGCTTCTATAGAATTAATTGAATAGAGTACCTTCAGTTTCTATTTTATGGAATAGTTTCGGGACAGTTGGAATTAGTTCTTTTTTGAAGGTCTGATAGAACTCTGCACTAAACCCATGTGGGCTGTCCTGGGCATTATTTGGTTGGGAGATTATTAGTGACTACTTCTATTTCTTTAGGGGGTATGGGGCTGTTTAGATCTTTATTCTGATCTGGATTTAACTTTGGTATCTGATTTCTGTCTAGAAAATTGTCCATTTTGTTCAAGTTTTCCAGTTCTGTTTAGTATAGCCTTTTGTAGTAGTATCTGATGATGCCTAGGTTTTCCACAAGTTCTGGTCTTATGTCTCCCTTTTCATTTCTAATCTTGTTATTTAGGATACTATCCCTGTGCCCTGTAGTTCGTCTTGCTAAGAGTTTATCTATCTTGATACTATTTTCAAAGAACAGGCTCCTGGTTTGGTTGATACTTTGAATAGTTCTTTTTGTTCCCACTGGTTGATTCCAGCCCCGAGTTTGATTATTTTCTGCTATCTACTCCCCCTTGTAAATTTGCCTCCTTTTGTTCTAGAGCTTTTAGGTGTGCTGTCAAGCTCTTAGTGTGTGCTCTGTCTGGTTTTTTTTGTGGTGGCATTCAGAGCTGTTGGTTTTCTTTGTGGGACTACATTCATTGTGTCCCATAAGTTTGTGTATATTGTCCCTTCATTTTCATTAAACTCTAAAAAGTGTTTAAGTTCTTCTTTATTTCTTCCTTGACCAAGTTATCATTGAGTAGAGTGTTGTTCAGTTTTCACGTGAATGTTGGCTTTCTATTATTTATGTGGTTATTGAAGATCAGCCTTCTTCCATGGTGATGTGATAGGGTGTATGGGATACTTTCAATATTTTTTTGAGTCCTGTTTTGTGACTGATTATATATTCTATTGTGGAGAAGATACCATGGTGTTTGGAGAAGAAGTTATATCCTTTTGTTTTAGGGTAAATGTTCTGTAGATATCTATTAAATCCATTTGTTTCATAACTTCTATTATCTTCAATGTATCTCTGTTTAGAGTCTATTTCCAGGATCTTTCTATTGATAAGAGTGGGTTATTGAAGTTTCCCACTATTATGGTGTGCAGTGCAATGAGTGATTTGAGCTTTACTAAAGTTTCTTTAATGAATGTGGATGCCTTTGCATTTGGAGCATAGATATTCAGAATAGAGGGTTCATCTTGGAAGATTTTACCTTTCATGAGCATTAATTGTCCCTCTTGTCTTTTTTGATATCTTTGGGTTGGAAATTGATTTTATTCTATATTAGAATGGCTACTCCATCTTATTTCTTCAGACCATTTGCTTGGAAAATTATTTTCCAGCCTTTTACTATGAGGTAGAATCTGGTTTTTTACCTGAGGTGGGTTTCTTTTATGCAGCAAAATGTTGTGTATTGTTTCTATAGCCAGTCTGTTTGTCTATTTGTTTTTATTGGTGAATTGATTCCACATTAAGGCAACTTCAGACCAACTTCTCTTATGTATATCAATGCAAAAATACTCAATAAAATTCTCCCCAAACTAAAAGGGCTATCAGGTTCTTTACTGAGAGTCAAAACTGCAATGAGAACTTCCAGTTTTCCAAATGTCTCTGACTAATTGCTCTTTGATAGTAACTAGGCTTTCTCCTACTCAGAGCACATTACAAGAGGTTGTATAACAATTAACCAAAGGTCATCAGAAGGGAACTAATGATTTATTATAGGTTCTAGGGTAAAAGATAATATATTGATTGGGTTTACCTACACAAAACTTCACTAACATCTTAGTTATGGTTTGAAACCTTCAGTGAACCTGTTGATCTGAGACAGTTGTTGAACTTTGTAGCATGTGGTCATGTATTCTGAAATATGTATAAGTGCTGAGGACAAAGAGACGAGGAACATCTAGAGAAAAGATTTTTTTTTTGCCTTTCTCCACTTAGACTATTTTTTTTTCCTTTTGCCCACTTAGAAGAATTTTTCCCTTTCCCCACTTAGGATCTTTCTGCTTTTCCCCTTATATAACTTTCATAGGAAATTTTTTATAACTTAGTAATAACTTCTATAATCACTTCTCTAAATTCCTTCTCTTCCAGTGACATCTGGTTAGTAGGCTCAAAATTAGAGCCCAGCAATTCCTGCTGAGCTAGAAAAAAGGCTGCATTGCTTAATCCTCCTCTTAGGCTACAGGTGTTAATCACCTAAGCCAGCCTACCCTCAGAAAGACCCAGTACTTTTTAGAAGTTATCATCAGCATTTCAGTACAATGAGAGAGCTAGAAAGCCCTGGGACACTTAGATTTTAAAGCCATTGCCAGGGTCCTACTCTGTGACTCCACTGCTATCCTGGCTCAGAGCAATCCTGGACCTCAAACTCTACTATAGAGAAGAAGTGATTAAAAAAAAAAAAACTACATGGTATTGATACAGAGACTGACAGATGAATCAGTGGACTAGAACTGAAGATCCAGAAAGAAAACCAAATATTTATGGACCCTAGATTTTTGACAAAGAACCAAAAAAAAAAAAAAAAGATGGAAAAAAGAAAGGATTTTCAATAAATGGTGATGTTCTAATTTGCAGTCTGTATGTTGAAAAATAAAAATAAATCCATACTTATCACCTTGCACAAAGCTCAGTTTCAAATTGAACACGATTATCAACATAAAATATGATACACTGAATCTAATAGAAGATAAACTCACTGACACAGAGAGGGAAATGTCCTAAACACATATCCCATGGTTCATGCTCTAAGATCAACATTTCATAAATGTAAAATAATAAACTATTTTAGATCATCTCCCCATTAATGTAACAATCACTGTAGTCATCAAATGGTTTCCATGTAAGATTTGAGGCAATTACCATATTAACCATTTTTTTTTAATTTGGTTGGTTAATTGTTTGGGGGGTATTCAATTTGAAATGAACAGGAGATCATTTCCTGCCTGCGAACAACGTGGAGGGAGTCAGTTCAGGAAACAGATAGCTACTACAGATAATAAATAAGTAAATACTCCAAATGAAGGCAATTTTTAAACCTTTCATAGCATGGCAAAAAACACTTTAGTCATTTACAGACCAAAAGCTAGAACCTCTTTGTAGTGTGGGCATTGGGCTTAGCAGCCTAGTCTCAGTATACTAACATACTTGGAAATTATCATAAAAAAATACACTGAATAGTTTGTCTTTAGATCTTTAAAAACCTCAGAAATACTTATCAAAATAAAAGACTATAATAAATTCAACAGAATAAGTTTCATTTTCTTTCAACAAAAATTTAGGCTTTTTATAATAATAAATATTTGTTATGAGTAATTCTAGCTCATTTGGTCATAAATATATATGTTTTTAGGAAAATAATTCTAAAAACTTAAAATTTATGTTTTGTATTATTATGTATAACATTGGCAAATTAGATAAGACATGCTCATTCATGTTAAACTCATAAATCTACTCCTATTTATTGAATCTTTTAAAAATCAGAAACCTCCCTAGGCAAGATCTTAAACTAATGTTCCCACTTATGCCATGACATTTTTAGCAGATATTTAAATGTATTAACTGATCTACTAATGAGTAGAAATCTGAAAGACCAGAATCTCTGTTACCTTTCACATAATGATTCTATTCAATGTAAACTATGACTACAATTAGAAAAATACCCAAATCCTAAAGTCAAATCCTCACCTCTTTTATCAGTCATAGAAAATATTTTAATAGCTATGGTACTGTAATCTGTAATCCCAGCACTTGGCAGTTGAATGAAGGAGGATCAAGGCCTTTGACTGTCCATAGCTACATAGCGAGTTTGAGGTCAGCATGAGTAATGTAGGACTGTCTCAAATAAACCTGTCCCCTACAAATCAAACAGAAATCTAATGTTAGTATAAAGATATAAAAAAGTAAATATTTCTGTCACTTCAGTAGGAAAATGTTGACCAGAAATACTAAAATAAATGTACAATTGCAATTTTTTTACTATATTTTTGAAGGGAAAACTATTGAAATCTGGATATCCATAGAGTTCCCTGTTTAGAACATTATCCTGACAGCATATAGCCCAGAAATGGTAAGAAGCAAGGCTTGGAGAATCACAGGAGTTGCCTTGCCCAGACTTTAGAGATGGCAGCAAATAAATGTAAGTATCACCTGTTTTTTTAGACTGAGGAAGTTCAATTGATGATGACATGTTCCAATATCATAATAGAAAAACAAACAAACAAACAAATAAAAAACTATAATTTCTGCTTTAGATCTTGGCAGGGCCATTCTAGCCCCATCGTTTGACAAAAGCACAACACAGCTCAGAAAATTGTTTTGATGACATCAACAATTGTCAGACTTAAAATCTATCGATGTGCTTCAAACATCTCTCATCTTCTGGGGTTATACATGGTGGTATTTATGAGACCTCTAAATGATCCCTAGGATTAGGAGCATAGTGTGTAGAGTTGGGAGTGGATATATAGACTGGAGAGATAAAATTGGAAGCATGGTGATCCTTGGATTGCCTGTGCCACATACCTTTGCAGTTGTGCTAATAGATTCAGTGCAGATTGCCAATACCTTCTATGAGCACTACCCTAGCACACAGTACAGTGCTTTCTATTCTTTTTCCGGGCTTTTGCCTGTGAGAGGGAATGTAGCTTGGAAACTACTGGTTGGTGTGTGGAAGATAAAAATCATTGGATCGGTTCAAAGCTATGGGAGCTGCCAGTTAATAGGCTAAGCTTCAGACTACATCCTTCCAATGGATAACTAGGGTCCAGTCTAGATGAATTTCTGGATCCCCAGGATACATGAATAGCATGCAGTATTCTAGAGTAGTATCCAGCTTAATGATACTTCTGTTGCTCTTGTGTCTTTCCCTCTTCTGTATCCCAAAAGTTCATTCCGCTTTCTTGGCATGACTCACAAATGAGCATTGTGTATTAACCTGTGATATATGAGAGGAGTTGTCTGAATAGAGATGAAATATTGAGTCATGGCAAACAAAACTGTGGAAATGGAAACCATCCAGGGGCAAATGTTGTAAAATTAACATAGTCTGTGAAAGAAAAATGCTTTTGCTTTCAGAAGGAGAGTGAATGGAGTTTTTCACTAAGCTGGAAGGGGGCTAATAAAGACCTTTTTTAACTGGAGAATTTAATAAGAATTAACCAAAACCCAGGTGCAATTATTCTTACAGGAGTGAACTGGATAGATGGGTAGAGTTTGGCTAGTATAAGATACTTGATTTAATGACTTTTGAGGTCCTTTTTCGAAATCATGATCAATAAATTCTGCCCTCTGTGACATTTCTACTATATTTGTTTGAAAGATGAATGAACTAGGATACATAGATATAACTTTATATTATAGTTCTTGAACTTTCATGATGTGACAATTAAATCTGTATGATCAGGACATATTGTAGAGCTCTGCATTAGGCACACATAATCTATAGCTTCTGGGGACATACACGCAAATGAACAAACATGACTTTATAGTGTTTCTTGTTTTCAGAATGGAATACATTTTATAAATAATCTAAAAGCAATAGGTTCAGTTTCTATGTTCTTAGAGATAGAACCTTAAAGACCCTAAAAACTCTAAAAAATAAAAAAGAAAAAAGAAGAGAAAAGAAAATAAACTTGAAGCTTTAAATAAACAACAAAAACCCTAAAAACAAACAAACAAACAATAAAAAAAACATAATTTTTTTTGAAAAAATAAAACTAAAAGAACCTAAAACCCTAAAAAAACAAACAAACAAACAAAAAAAATCTAGATCTCTACAAAGACCCAAAAAAACAAAAAATCATTACCACAAACAAACAAACAAACAAGGAAAGAACAATAACCACACTAAGCCTTAAAAAAAAATCTCGCCAAATACACTGAGAACAACCCTAAAATCATTTAAAAAAAGTAAAAAAAAAAAAAACCCTAAAACAATAAAGCAAAACCTAAAACCCTAAAAACGCTAAAATTATTAAACAAACACTAAATGACTGAAAAAAGCTATTTTTTAATCTTAATAAACATTTTTAAAACCCTACAATTCTATAAATAAGAAAACACAAGAACTCTAAAAAGACTCTAAAAAAATTATAAAACCCTAAAAAAAAATCCAAAACTCTACAAGTCTAGATCCCTAATGAGACAATAAAAAAAAAAAAATTAAAAAAAAAGATAATGAAAAGATACAAAACCACCACCCCAACAACTACAAATTCTTCTGCCTTAAAAAATCGCCAAAAACACTGGAAAAGAAAATCATTTTACAAACCTTATTAAAAAAATGCTTAAAACAATTTTTAAAAATTCCTTAATTAAATTAAAAAACAAAACAAAACTAAAAAATAAAGAAAAACCCTAAAATTCTAAAACAATCTCAACAACAGTAAAAAGACCCAAAAGAACTGTAAAACCCTAAAAAAAGTTTTTTTAAAAAGTTCTAAAAACACATCAAAACTCTGAAACTCAAAAAAAAAAAAAAACTTGAAAACCCGCTTAAAAAAGCAAAACAACAAAAACAAAGAAATAAACAAACAAAAAACAACAACAACAAAACACCTACAATACCCTGAAACACTAACTAAAATCCTGAGACTATAAAAACAACCCTACCCCCCCAAAAGGCTTACAAAACCCTGAAACATTAACTAAAATCCTAAGATACAAAAATAATCCTAAACCCATAAAAAAAAAGCAAACACACACAGAAGAAAACAAAAAACCTTTACAAAATTCTAAAACCCTATAAAACACTAAAAGTATAAAAAGAAACAAAAACAAAACAAAACAAAACAACAAGAAGATCAAAAACACACAAAAAACTACAATTATCCTAAAATTATTCATAAACCCTAAAAAGCCCTAAAACCCTGAAATACCTTAAATTTCTAGGAGAAATCAAGATCTAAAATAAATAAATAAATAAATAAACACATAAATAAATACAAAAATAAACAAACAAACCTCAACCCTACCAAAAACAAACAAACAAACAAACAAACAAACAAACAACTTGTAAGGACAAAACAACCTCCCAAATTTAAAACCATTAAAACCCTAAAACTCTAAATAACCCAAAGGGCTTTACCCTCCTGCACTCCCCCCAAAAAAAAAAACCCGAAAACTGTAAAATACTAAAAAGCCCGAAAAAAAAAGCCTAAAACATTAGAAGAAGTAAATAGAAAAAAAAATCTAGAATCTTTAAACAAATACTGAAATAGTCCTAAAATAAAAAAAAAAAAAGAAAAGAAAAGAAAAAGAAAAGAAAAAGAAAAAGAAAATTCTGAAAACACACCTATCAGCTAGGCAGTCATTCAACTTACATATTTTAGCCTGCTTCTGAGTGCTGGTATTAAAGGGGAATAAAACTATACTTGACTCCTTTTTGTTTGTATAATTGTTTTCTAAAAGATTTTTTTCTCTGTGTGTGAGTATATGTGTGTGTGTGTGTGTGTGTGTGTGTGTGTGTGTGTGTGTGTGTGTGTGCGTGTGTTTGTGTGTGTGTGTGTGTGTGTGTTGTCCAAAGAGGTCATCAGATCGTCTAGAACTAGAATTGCAGGTGGTTGTGAACAACCATGTGGGTGTTAGAAATTGAACCCTGGTCCTGTGCAAAAGCAATCAGAGGGCCTAAGCAGTGAGCTATCTCCTCAGTCCTTTCTGCTTGCTCTAATCTCTACTTCACTATTCATCTTGCCCAAATATGTCTTTAATTCTTACTTCTTCTGTCTTTTTTTCTGTGATGAATTCTTGTTTGCTTTTCTCTTGCTTCTCCAATTACAGCACCAAGATTCTGCATTTCCTTTTGTTTTGGAAGATTCTCAAGGAATCTTAAATCCAGATTTTAGGGCAGTTATTTAAAATTCTTGCTGGTGATTCTGACAATGGTTTCCTCATTTTTTTAAAAATTAGGTATTTTTTCATTTACATTTCCAATACTATCTCAAAAGTCCCCACATACCCACCTCAACCACACCCCCACCACCACCACCACATCTTGTCCCTGGCATACCCCTGAATTAAGGCATATAAAGTTTGCAAGACTGATGGGGCTCTCTTTCCAATGATAACCAACTAGTCCATCTTCTGATACAACTGCAGCTAGAAACATGAGCTCTGATATGCTGCTAGAAAAATGAGCTCTGGGGGGTTTCTTTAGTTCATATTGTTGTTCCACTTATGGGATTGCAGACCCCTTTAGCTCCTTGGGTACCTTCTCTACCTCCTCCATTTCGGTCCCTGTGATTCATCCAATAGCTGACTGTGAGCATCCACTTCTGTGTTTGCTAGGCCATGGCAAAGCCTCACAAGAGACAGCTAAATCTGGGTCCTTCCAGCAAAATCTTGCCAGTGTATACAATGGTGTCAGTGTTTGGAGGCTGCTTATGGATGGATTAGTGGATTGAAAACCACTAATTTGGACACAATGGGGCTACTGCTGCCAATGTAGCCTGTTTATCCAGTGTTGCTGGTCAGAAATCTCCGTTCTTTGAAGGCAATGGGTTTTCCCAGAACAGGCTTCTTCTGAGTCCCCAAACTTCTGTCAACACCTGTTCACCTTGATGATGATCACTGATGTATCAAATGACCATACTTAGTAAATTAGAGTAATACAGTTTTCTTTTCCACCCTAGAAAGTGGGGATTCTAAAAATATGTGTACTAGCTAAAAGCAGTGATGGTGCTCTTCCTAGGGTTCCTTACATAGTGTCCTCCTTGGATGTTCCTCTCTGATCTATACTCACCATCTATGTTGCTTCCTCTCATGAACAGCACACATGATAACACTCAACCCATCTGATCTTCAGTCAGCAGAAATATAGTAATTATATTTCCCATATGGCCCAGTTGCTCATGATTCTGAGGCATAATCATACATGTTGTATTGCCAAACAAAATGACACTAATTGTCTAGTATATAATGAAGCATATTTTGTATGACTCTTTTCAGGAGTCTGTATATTCAATGATGAACACACCATCAGCAAATGAGTGAATTCTTGTGAGATGATGTCATCACAGAGGGAACCAATGGGCTAGAAAGAGAAAAGAGAGAGCCAAACTCCCTTTCATAATTAAACCTTTTCTATAACAGCATTATTAAATTATTTCTATATGTAAGTCATATCCCTCCTGACCCATTCAATTTCTTCCAAATATATTCACACCTGGGGATTAATCTTCAGAAAATTATTCTTGGGAAACACATGTGATTATTTCAACATCTATAGTAGTGTGGGGGCATTATTCTCCCTACGCCATGTACACTTAAGATCTTTAGATACCTCCTTCCCTGTGATAGCCTTGCAGCTCACTGAGTGACATGTGCATTTGATGATAAATGATACACAAACATTGAAGCACCTTACCATATCCTGTCACCCATATCATGTACAACATAGCAAGAACCACACCTGAGTTGAAAAATACAAATATATTTTATAGTGTCTTGAAGCTAAAATCCCCAAATTAATCAAAATATTATTTGGACTCTGTTACTTTATACCAGTGTTTTTTAAGTGTACAAGTCGTAGGCCTTTTCTGTGACCCTTTGCACAGGTTTATAGTGTCCTTTTACCATCTTCATCCTCCCCACTATCCTCCATTGGTATCAAATCTCCCCCTGCTGCTGCGCTTACTCTTCCAAAATACCTCCTATTTTTTAATGCCTCTTATTAAATTTATATTTTCACAATTGTCATTTTGAGTTTTACTTGTCTAACCTAATATATAGTATTTTAACGTTCCATCCATTTTTTTTAAAACAAAGCCCTGCACTAATACACATAGATGAGAAATATATTTCTCTCTCTCTCTCTCTCTCTCTCTCTCTCTCTCTCTCTCTCTCTCTCTCTCTCTCTTTCTCTCTGTCTCTCCTTTTTAAGGCATTCATCCAGTAGTTGACATCTAAAATCACTCCATAGCATGTATGTTTCATACAGTGAGGCAATCAATATTGATGATATGGATATGTAGTGGTCCTTCTTAGATTTTTTTTTTTGAACTTAAATCAACCTGGGAAGATAGAATCTCAGATAAAGATCCTCCATCACATTGGCCTGTGGCCACACCTTAAGGAATGATTTTTTTTTATGACTGTTGTTGAAGGATCTAGCTCTCTATGGATAGTGTCATATTCTATGAAGATGATGTACAGGGTGTGGTGGGGACCGTGGAATGTACTGAAAACGATTTTTTTTGAAGAACTGAAGATCTATGTGCCATGAACAATTAAAGTGTCCTCTAATTTGTAAGTAAATTTTATACATACCTGTGTCCAGTATTCTGTCTACACATATTTCAAAACTAAAATTACCTCATCTATTTCATCCTGTTTTACTGCATTTAATCTCTGAAATTCCTTGTAATCAGAAGTGCTGGTAAATTTTAAAAACCTTTAAAATATGACTGGGAGATATCAGGTTTGTTTTAATTTTATCACAACTTTGTAAGCATGCCCAAGATCTATGTTTTCCTCTTACTTTCCAAAGAATCCATAATTCATGATTGCCATTGGTTTCAATATATGTCATTTAACCCTGTCAAATTCCAGGTTTGTTTGCATAAAAATAGTCCTCCTCTAACTGTGGGTTTTCATAAAGTAAAAATTGGTGTGCTATCCAGTGTGCTGCCTCAAAGAGTCTGGCAATATTTATGATAAGAAGCACAGCTTAAAGATAACCAAGGGAAAGGTTGGAACATGAAAAATAACCACCATGGATGTTGTCAAGTCAGAAACCGAAGACTTTCTCAGAACGAAAATAAAAACAAAAATGAAACAAAACAAAACACAAACCAAACAAATAAATAAAAATCCAACAACCAAAAAATAAAAACAATGCAAGGGTGAAATTCTTTGGCAGAATATTACTCAGATCATCAGGCCTTTCAGTTGGGATTTCATTTATTATTTCTAGGAGGCCATATGAAAAGGTAAATTCGAGATGCTGAACATTTCTGAGTGTAACTAGGGAAGGAACCAGCCTGAGAGGGGTTCTATGATTTAAGCTGAACTAGGGTGATGTCACAGAGCACTGGCTGGAGGTTGTGCATCTATTCCACTTGGAGGCACTAGAATCCATTGAAGGTGAGTTCACTATCTTCACAGTGGTGTGTCAAAGCCAGGTCATTTTTCCCACAGGCTTTTAGTGCCTGGTCTGTATCAGGAGACAGAATCTTGACAACTAGGATATTTTTCTATGGGTAAGTATATTTATGTAGTAATTAGGACCCTCATAGCTACAGAAAGCTAAAAATTTTCTCTCCTACAGAGAGTTACTGTACAATTTACTTTCTCCATGTTTATTAGCTAGGGAGATGAATGGTCTAGGTTAGTTTATCTCCTGAATTTATTATCCTTGCTAACAATATCTAGATCACAATTCCACTAAAATGCCAAATCTCCTCTTTGTCCAAGTGCATGTTAGAAGATATTAGTTCTAAATGGCTGATATTGCCTCAAATTGTTGAGCTGTTCTTGAGTTCACTGATGCAATGGCTTCATCAAATAATTCTGAAGCTGGGTCAGGAGAAACAATAAAGAAGGACAGTGGTGTGCTGTGTCCCTGGGAAGATATTTGTGAATGCAGGCACTTAGCTCAGACCTTACACGTACAAGAGAGTCATGGTGACCCTTCTGGCCCTTTTATTTTTTTTTCTCTTCTTCTTGATCATTGGGTGTAATAGTCATAGCACAACCTAAATTGACATAGAATTTCAAGGAGATTATCCTCATCAGAGACAAATTAACTCAGGGCTGAAGAAATAAATGTTGATCTGAGTATATTCTTCTGAGCTCTAGAGAATTACTTGTTAATTACACTATTTTTATTTCCTTGTTTTTTTGTTTCTTTGTTTCTTTGTTTGTTTGTTTGCCTGCTTGGTTAATTTTATTTGAGTTTCTGTATGTTTAGATTTGGCTGTCAGGAAACTCACTGTGTAGACCAGACTAGCCTTTATCTCACTAAGGTCTGCCTCACTCTGCCTCTTGAGTACTATGATTAAAGTTATGGGTCACCACCACTTCCTATTAACTTCTCCATTTGATTGTTTGTTTTGTTATTTTTTGTTTGAATTTCTCTTTTGTTTGTTTTTCGTTTGATTTTCTTCTGTTTTCTTTTACTTGTTGTTGTTGTTGTTGTTGTTGTTGAGACAGGGTTCCTCTCTATAGCACTGGCTTCCCTGGAACTCACTTTGTAGACCAGGCTGGTCTCTAATTTAGAAATCTGCCTGTCCTTGCCTTCTGAGTTCTGGGATTAAATGCGTGTACCACCATGGCTGACTTATTAACTTCTTATTTTTATAAAATTAATTTTAGGAGCTCAAATCTGTTTAGCATAGTCTTCTTCACATGCTCAGAAGTTCTCGTAGAGAAGAGTCTTGGTCCAGCATTCACTCCCAACCCATAACCATTGCCCATCAGGAATTCATATATATGACAGAGGCAACAGCATTGTGTCTGGCGTAAACGGGCAAGATCTTCAGTCCCAGGCAATGGGCAAGTATGATATGTGAAGAGAATGGAAGCCACTTAGACAGTGTGATTTAGCACAACAGGTCTACAGCCAGGTAGAAGACAATACCTCTGAAGAGTCTGAGCATGACATCACTCAAGAAGAAGAGTAGGAGGAAGCCTTCTTCCCAGGCCCTGGGGAATATTGTTGGCTGCAGAATTTCTCACGGGTGGAAGGAAGGTAATGAGCCTGTCACCCATTGGAAGGCCATCATTCTAGGTCAACTGCCAACAAACCCTTCTCTTTATTTGGTGAAGTATGACGGAATTGACAGTGTCTACGGACAGGAGCTCCACAGCGATGAGAGGATTTAAAATCTTAAGGTCTTGCCTCACAAAGTAGTTTTTCTTCAGGTGAGGGATGTCCACCTCGCCAGCGCCCTGGTTTGCAGAGAGGTACAACACAAATTTGAGGGGAAAGATGGCTCTGAGGATAACTGGAGTGGGATGGTGCTAGCCCAGGTGCCATTCTTACAGGACTATTTTTACATTTCCTACAAGAAGGATCCGGTCCTATACGTCTATCAGCTCCTGGATGACTACAAGGAAGGTAACCTCCACATCATTCCAGAGACCCCTCTGGCTGAGGCGAGATCAGGTGATGACAATGACTTCTTAATAGGTTCCTGGGTGCAGTACACCAGAGATGATGGATCCAAAAAGTTCGGGAAGGTTGTTTACAAAGTTCTAGCCAATTCTACTGTGTACTTTATCAAATTTCTTGGTGACCTACATATCTATGTCTATACTCTGGTGTCAAATATCACTTAAATTAAAAAAAATCACAAAGTACAGAAAAGTAAACTTATAGGAATGAAAAAAATGTTTATTTTCCTGTGTTGGGTACCTATGGGTCTTTGACAACCTCAGTATCTTTGTCAATAAAATTTGTTTTGTTCTAAAAATTAATACGTGTGACATGACATGCTTTTAGTGAACACATTGTTGGAAGAGATGGACTATGGTGGAAAGAACATCAAAGCAAGATGACAGTTGCAACGCAGGCTGTGAACAGTGCATACATCTAATATCACACAGGCTAAAATGGACAGGACTTAGATTCTGTGGTCTGCATAGTGAGCAAGGAAATGGAGATATGACTTAGAGGAGCAGGGATGGCAGCAAAAGATGGATTTTTAGGAAGAAGGGGAGAAAGACAGGACATAGATAGAATCTCTGGAATGAAGTCTGAGGGAGAAACAACAAGTTGGGGGAAAGAGTGATAGATAAAAGGAATGTGGCCTTGTTACACAAAGTGCAACCCAGAAAACTGATCCAAAGAGACTCAGAAATCAGACAAAATCAGGTTTCATTTGAATAATGAAACCAAATGAAACTTGTCTCTCATTTTAAGATTTATTATCTTTATTTATATGGGTGGGTAGTAGCTTGAGAGTATAGGTGACCAAAGAGACATGAGTTGTCAGATCCCATGGAGCTGGCATTAAAGCTGATTGTTAACCATTGGATATGAATTCAAGAAAACAAATCCAGTTTTTTTGCGGTACAAAAGTACTCTTGACAACATGGTCATCTCTCTATTCCCATTAAGATATCTTTTTAAGAAATCCAATATTAACATGCAGAAAAGAGACCAGGAAGAAGTTAAGAAAGATTAAATTGATGGTGACCTTTAAAAACAATAAAGGACACACAAAGGAGTAGAGGACACTGAGGAACAAAAATATTCTAAGATGAAGTTCCCAAAATGTGAAGCAGGAGACCCAGGAAGAATAGCAATTTTCTGCAAGTAGTTAAAATTGGACATATCCACATTAGGTTCTTTGGTTTCTTAACAAATAGCCAGCTGATCAGGTCAAATAGTAATTTAAAA
The DNA here is from genome assembly GCF_000001635.26 of Mus musculus. Lineage (NCBI taxonomy): Eukaryota > Metazoa > Chordata > Mammalia > Rodentia > Muridae > Mus > Mus musculus. The sequence continues at coordinate 84,364,503 of NC_000087.7, read as the reverse complement.
GAGAAAATGAGTATACGGTGAGATAATATATGGTGGGGCATGGATCCTGAGTGCTTTCCCTGAGCACTCTTTGCCTGGGATGAATCCTGTGATCTTTTGGATGTCTCTGTGGAGTGCCCCAGATGACCATCAAAATGTTCCCCATGGCCTGTTCCCCTGGCTCTCCTCCAAACATCTGACTCCCAACATACCTATGTACCATTTCAGCCTGTCTATTCCCTGGAAATTCCAGTCTTAAATTTATGTGTGACCTCATTCTCATAAAACAGTGAAGGTGTACTCAATGCATATGTGCTGACCTCTTTTCTATGCCAGTTCTCATGGGTTTCAAACTCTATGAGGTTGCCCAATATGTTGGTCACTACTCCTGAGTAGCCCCTGTGCTTCATGGGGGTCTTACTGGGTCCCATATGCACTCTGAGTGTTTCTTTTGTTTGTTTGGTTTTATTGTTGTTGTAGTTTTGTTTTTGTTTTTGTTTTCTTTGTTTTTTTTTTGTTTTTTTTTTGTTTTTTGTTTTTTTTTGTTTTTAGTCAGGCTTGTCATGGACTCAATCATTTGTGTTTTTTCTCTAGAATAAGTTTAAATGCCAAATGGCTTGAAAATACTCTCTATTGTTGATTAATTTTGGTATTTAAGAGAGTTTTTGTGCTAGCTGGATGTCTTAATTAGGGTTCCAATGCTGTGAAAAATCACTATGACTAAGGCAACTCATTAGAAACATTTCATTAGGGCTTTTCAACATTTCATTGCAGTTTCAAAGGTTCAGTCCACTATCATCAAGGAAGTAAACATGCAAGTGGCTGGGAATATGTGGTGGTGGAGAGGAAGCTTAGAGTCTTCTGCATGCAGGGATGGTGTCTTCCACACTGAGCAGAGCTTTAAAGCCTCACAGTTATATGCTTCCTCCAAAGAGGCTACACCTACTCCTATAAGGCCACACCTCCTCGTAGTCCAACTACATTCAGAGTGCCATACTGGTTTCATAGAAACTTGACAAGATCTAGAGTCTTGCAAGAGGAGGAGCCTCAGTTGAGAAAATGCCTCATTAAGATCAAGCTTTTAGGAATTTTCTTAATTGGTGGGAGAGGACCCAGTTCATTGTGGGTGGGGACACCCTTGTGGTGGTAGTCTTGTGCTCCTTATGGAAGCAAGACTTAAGGAGCATGTCAATAAGCATCACCACTCCATGGCCTATGCATGAGCTTCTGGCTCCAGGAACCTGTGTTGTTTCAGTTTCTTTCCAAACTACTTTGATGATGAACAGCAATGTGGAATATAAGCTGAATAAAACTTTTGCTATGGAAATAGCTCTTTGGACATGGTATGTCCTTACAACAATAGAAATTTTAAGTAAGACAATTTCTTAGAGAAACAAAATATCTAATAGTACCACTGTCACTTATCCTATAAGGACAAATAATGTGTAGGTGTTTTATTTTAATTTAAAGGTAAGATATTCTCATGTATATAATGACATGCAATTGTTCTAGTTTGCATCTTTCTCACACTGATGAATACTAACATCAAACATAACTTGGGAATATAAGGGTTATTAGCTTACATGTTACAGACTATTACCAAGGAAGGCAAAACAGGAACTTGAAGCATTACCAGGAAAGAGTGCTTATTGCTTGACCCTATCTTAGTCATTGTTCTATTGCTGTGAAGAGACATCATGGATAAAACAACTATTATGAAACAAAGCATTAACTGGGGGCTTGAATACACTTACAGAAGTTTAGTCCAACATCAAGTTAGTGACCGCAGCACTGGAGCAATAGAACTATTGATCCTTAGACAGAGACAGATATTCTGCCATTACATTGGTTTCTTGAAAACTCAAAGACCACCCTTATTGACACTACCACTTCCTCCAATGAAGCCACATCTTCTCTCATTCCTTCTAATCCTTAAACACACTGCCAATCCCTGGTGACTAAATATCCATATATATGAATCTATAGGGGATATTCTTATTCAAACCACCAAAAATCATGTGGCTTGATCAAATATTTTATTTAAATACAGAGTAAAAGCCTCCCTTTTATAAATGACTACTGATGAGCTTACCCACAGTTGCCTACCCTCACACATCGACCATCAAAGAAGAAAATGTCCCATAGACTTACCCAAAAACCAAGTGAATAGAGACAATTCTTCAATTGTTCTCTCTCCTAAGGTGACCCTAGATTGTCAAGTTGGAGATAAAAAAAAATCCCATCACATTAAGGTTTATCCTGCTCCATAACCCACACAAACATTATTCATCCCAATCTCCTCCTTCTGACTAGGTATAGACCCACTTCCCTCCATGGCAGAAGTGAAGGGTAAGTACCTCCAACAGCAAGAATACTCAATAATAGGTGACAAGTAGTGAATATGTCTTATAGCCTCACAACACCTACATTCTAATGTGTGTTACACTTTCTGGGAGACACTCCAATCTGTCCAACTTCCTGCCAAGTCAGCTTTAACCAGAAAAAGTTCTCATCAATTAATCCAATGACTTTTAATTGATTTATTTCTCCTGAGGGAATGGAGTGTTACCCCTTCATGGATGTATTGGTGTCTGATTCATAAGTAATAAAACCCACTACTATTAACAGCTAAATCACAGGTGCTATGACAAATAACTCACATGAGAAGCATCACATTTAGTTAAGCCTTTTCAGAAGTTTTATTGGAGTTTTATTTATGTACTATATAAATCCATTGATTTATTTATTTTTAAGTGTGTAATTTAATGATTCTAAACACATCTCACCACTGTCATTTTTCACTCATTTTTCTGGTACTTCATATGATATTGAAATCTACTAAAATACAATAGTGAATTCAGAAAAAAGACCAGTGGTGTGGGTAGCAGCAAAGTTCTTGAGTCTCAAAGACAACAGATACCGTGGCTGAATATTCCAACTACAACAACTAGGTAACATTGGTTCTACACTTAGCATGCCGTTTCTAGAAAAAAAAATTAAAGAATTAAGCCATGTTTCCTCTGAACCTGACATGTTACTATCACAAATGAAAGAAGGATCCATGATCACATGAATATGAAAGGGGCATGAAGCAGCAAAATTGTTCAACTTATTGGCAGCTAGTCAGCATTAACACAAGAAGGGACAAAGACAATAAACAGCTTTGAAGACATGTCCAAATGACCACGTTCATTTACAAGTTTTTTACCCATTCCATGCATATCCATTGATTGATTAACTCATTGATTAAAGCCCTCAGGTTCCAATCACTTTTCAGAGAGCATATTGTACTACCTATGAACATTGTACTGTGGACCAAAGCATTCATCAAAGACCCATGACTGACATTTCAAAACAATTTAACCACAGAATACTTTATTTGAAACAAAGTGATAGGATCCATCTATCTCTTCAAGGATATCTCCGTTTTGTTCAAAAAGAACAAAAATGCAATGCAAGTTCAGGATATTGATCACCTATCCATGCATCTTAAACCCATAGGTTCTAGCCAGAATGTAAGGTCAGAAGTCTAAACTTCACCTATACTACAACTAACTCTGAAGATATCTAGCAATCTCCAGTTCCTTTCTGGTACTTACCCACACCAAGTCTGCATTAAGGAATATAGTCTAGTGTGAGATAGTGCCAGCAGTTAATTGCAAAATCCCACTCTGAGTTGAGTTGTATGTAAACTCAGACATCTGTAATATAGACACACATGCATATTCACAAATACTCACAGAAAGAGGCAAGAAGTAGAGGAGCTGAATCTTAGAAATCCTCAAGGAAGAGAATGAAAATCTTGTAAGGCACAGAGGTAAGAGAAAAACTGTGTCTTTCTGCACAAAATCAGGCCATTATGTCTTCCATCAGTGAACGGGAAGGCTCACTATCACTTATCACTATCTGATAAGGTATAGACAGTTGATGAAGGATGAATAGTCAGTTTTCATCAAAGGTATTGACTTTGAAGGTGATAGATTGTTCATTCTCTACTGGAAGCCAGATGTCCAAGAGTTTATGGGAAACACAAATGATTTGAATGGGTTGTAACAAAGGGGAGAAGACGAGATATGAAGTTGGCAGGAGGAGTTAGGTGGGAATGGGCCAGGTTTTGTTCTGGGAGGAGTTACTAAAAGAATTGGAAAGTAAATTCCATCAAAATATAGTGTATGAAATTCTCAAGGAATTAAGGAAAGTAGTTCTTAATATACCATGTCTGTACTGAACACACACAGACCACTTATATGTCCATCTTCTAAATAACAAATTCTTATACAGCAGTTTCATTACATTGAGGGCAAAAGTAATCCAGAGGTTATTTGAAATAAAGAAGAATCTGGGGAGATGTCCCAGGGGTAAAGCCAAGTGTTTGGTCAAACATTCACCTACAACACCAGTGCTTAGGAATTGGAGTGGCAGAGACAGAAGGATGACTGTGGCTTCCTGAATGTCAGCCTCACTCCTAGCTCAGCAAGAAACCCTGTCACAAGGGGAAAATTAGGGAGTGAAGTAGCAGAAAACAGTATAACCTTCCCTATCCTCTGCACTTACCTGTATATTTCTGTATGCATACACACATCAATATGATTACTGTATAAAAGAGGTTACTTTGCATAAATTATAGGCAAAAGCAATGTTGTTTTAACCTAGAGACCTGAAGACTTTTATATCATTAGGGTCCTGGAGAAACTCTCCAGATATAGAGGATTGATATATCTTCTTCCTGTGCTAAGGAAACCTCAGTTAAGTGTGTGTTTCAGTGACTTTAAACACCTTTCTTCTTCTAGATTCCTATTTATACCACAGAATGGTCTGTAAATAATGAAAAGATGAAAATAAGACTTTTTCAGGGTGTTGCCTTCTTTTAAAATCATATTTATAATATTTTACTAAATCGATGGGAAATCTTCTGCTCCAAGGAACAATGGATTCAATCCTGTTGACTTCTGTTTTATCCCATTATGAATAGGAATTAATTATACATCAACATTTCTCACGATTTGAACTAAATCAGGAATAAGGGATATGTTTCCATGAAAATAAGTAATGCCAATATGGTTAATCAAGTAGAAATGTGTGTGTGGGTGTGGGGTGGGGTTAGGATGCCTTTGGATTATTTGAGAATGATGGCTGATCAGAAATATGTTATGCAAATAACCCTAAACTGTGAGAAATGAAAAGTAATGATATAAACTATACTACCAAGTGTCATGTCCACTTATTAGTTGATTTCATTTTTTTTTATTCCTTTATTCTTTTGAATAAATGTGTGCCACAGATGATCACACGTTCAAATGTGTTAGTTTTCCAGGTGATGGGCTGTTTAGAAAGAATTAGAATTTGTTTTATTATTAAAGGAGACTTGTCACAGAGCCTTGAAATATCAAAAACCAATCAGGCTCTCTCTCTCTCTCTCTCTCTCTCTCTCTCTCTCTCTCTCTCTCTCTCTCTCTCTCTCTCTCTCTCTCTCCCTCTTTCATTACTCTCTGCCATCTCCATCATAAGTTGTTGGCTCTCAACTACTGCTCTACATGTTTTGCCTCTGTGTTGCCATGGTGTCTACCATGATATCCTGGACTTGCCCTCTGGAACTCTAAGACCACAATTAAATGTTTCCTCTTATAAATTGGTTTGGTCATGATGTCTCTCACAGCAAGAGAACAGTAACCAAGACATACATACTCCTGTTTATTTTTTGAAACATTATTTATTTCTTTCATTAAAGTTACCTTATATATATATATATATATATAGGGGGGGTGAAAGGAGACATCTGGAGAACAATAAGACCCTCATTAGCATTTAACATTCCTGAAGTCAAGTAATAACCTCTAACAACATCAATAGCAACAACAACAAAAACAACAACAAGAATAGATGTTCATTAGAAAGAATTTTTTTTAATAACCTTCCATTAGCCTCAGAAAGAGGGGGCATGATCCATCTGCAACACTTTATAGATACTTATTACAATTACCACTAAAGTTTTTAAAATAATATGGATTTTTAAAAATGAAATTGAATTAAAATAGATTTTTTTAGCTGTTAAAAGGGGGAAAAATGTGTTCTAGAACGAAATAAAGAGTGTAAGAACTAATTGATTTTTTTAATAAAGAACATCCTTATAACTCATGTGTCAGTAAGTATCAGAATTATAATGCAGTTGATTTTCTCATTGTAGAATAATTTTAATGTGTTTGAATATTTCCAGTTGCAAGAATGGATCTCAGAATTTTCACAAGACAAGAAGAAGTCACCAAGTAGTTTCTCGCTTTTGTTTCAAAAGTCTTCGTTCCTTTTCTGCAGAGTCCCAGACATTCCAGGGAAGGGTTTGAAACATCCAACAACTTCTGAGACCATAACCTCAGAGGGAAGCTACCTTTCTCAGTAAATGGAACTAGGAAAGCTGAAAAGATTCATCCAATCGCTTTAGAACAAAAGTGGCAGCTGGTTCACAGAACAAGGTATCATTTAGCAACTCAGCCAAGAAATAAGAGGATTTGAAATGATAATAACACAGAGTAATAAAAACCACTATGCAATTGTAATTTAATCGCATATATATACTTTGGACAGAGAAAGCAATCAAATCTTGGGATCTCTCTGCTCAGCACAAAGAAACTCTGGGTCATGCTGCAGATGTCCCAAGTTTATGGCTCATCACAGATACTGGAAGTCTCTGGGAAACTAGAACTACATCATGCAAGTGCTGTGAGTCCAAAGACATAACTTCATAAATTGTTCAAGTCCTCATCTTGCTTGGAAAAAAAAATCACAAAGCACCAGAAGTAATAAGAAGTTCATGGTATCAATGTCAACAGGTAAGCACTACTAACAAATATCTGTTAAGCATTGGATTGTTACCAACACAAATGAGGAGATGATTTTTAAATTTAAATGCAGTTACATTTTAATAATTCGTAGTAATGTTAAGTGTCCAGTGTGAAACTGTGGGTTTAGGGGAAGTTGATGAAGTGAGAGAGAATATGGCCAGCAGAAGGTTCTGTGCTCTGTGAAGGCTGACATGGGAGGAGTGAAGGATAATTACCATGCATCCCTGGTTGTGCATCTGGTTGTGTAAATCCACTGACACTACACGGATGGGGGTGAACTAGGGGAAGACAATGGTACCAGATTCTTAGTCTCTGGCATCCCATATTGGGCCTTAAAAAAACATAGACAGTCTAATGTTTTAGAGCTTTATTTTAGACAGCAGTGAGAAAAACAAAGGGTAAAAAGATTGTTAGACTTGCCATGGCCAAAAGGAGAGATGGGGAAAGACATAGAAGGAAGGACAGAAAGCAAGTTAGAGAGTAAGAAAGGTGAACACTTAGAGAAAGAGGTAAAAGTTTACAAAGAGTAAGGATTGTAAAAGTTAGAGAGAGAGAGAGAGAGAGAGAGAGAGAGAGAGAGAGAGAGAGAGAGAGAGAGAGAGAGAGAGAGAGAGGGAGAGGGAGAGAGAGGGAGAGACTGATGTAGGGCTAAGTAGCCTCTCATATATTGGGCTTGTTATCTTGCTGTTGCTAGGTAACTAGAAGTTATCTAACCCGAAGATCAGAACCTTTGGTCATTTTGTATGTGACTGCTAGCCATTAGCCACTGCTGGGCGGGAGTGCTTGTGGGTTTGGTAACTTTACCAGGAGCCAGGGTTCCAGAAACACTGAGTAAATACCTTCCTTCCCATGTAGGTGAAAATTACGACCCATTAGGCTTCAACAGGTTTAAGGACTTCAGCATGACTGGAGACCAGGCATTTTGGACATAGCACAATGCCCCAAGCTCAATGATCAAATTTAACTCTAGCCTCCAGATTTTGTGGTTTCTCAGGCAGAACACCAGGAAAGAGGATGTGATTTTGAAACTCTGGACACTCCCACCATAAGAAATCAATGCATGGAGGTGGGGTGGGGTAAAATGATCTTAGAAGAAATCTGTAAAACAGTGAAAGGACAATTGAAAAGACATATGGAAAAGACCAGTAACAGGGGATGCCTCAGGAGACCATCCTTGTTTTCATAGCTTGGCAAGACAAAATTCAAATGACCAGTAGTACTGGAGGAGAGTCAGTGAATGCATCAGGGAGGGTAGGGTAAGGGTAGGAGGGAGTCAGGGAGGGTGAGATAGAGAAAAATGTAGAAGAAGAAAAAGAAAGTGAAGGAGAAGAATATGGAGAGGAAGAGAGAAGAAGGAAAGGAAGAGGAATGGGTGGAGCAGAACGACAAGGAGAAGGAGAAGGAAGAAGAACAAAAGAAGAGGAAGAGTAAAAAGAAGGAGGAGGACTTGGAGAAGTAGAAAAGGAGAAGGTTAAATAAGGAGGAGAGAAGGACAGAAGGAGAATAAGAGAAGGAGGAAGAGAAGGAGAAGTCAAAGGCATAGAAGAAGAAGAAGAAGAAGAAGAAGAAGAAGAAGAAGAAGAAGAAGAAGAAGAAGAAGAAGAAGAAGAAGAAGAAGAAGAAGAAGAAGAAGAAGAAGAAGAAGAATGAGGAGGAGAAGGAGACCAAAGACAATATCAAGAAGAACAAGAAGAACAAGAACAAGAACAAAGAAGGAAGAAGAATAAGGAAGAAGAATAAGGAAGAAGAAGAAGAAGAAGAAGAAGAAGAAGAAGAAGAAGAAGAAGAAGAAGAAGAAGAAGAAGAAGAAGAAGAAGAAGAAGAAGAAGAAGAAGAAGAAGAAGAAGAAGAAGAAACTGGAGTAGGAGGAGAAGGCGAAGGAAAAGGAGAAGCAGAAGGAGAAAAGAATAAGGAGGAGAAGGATAAGGCAAAGAAGGAGAAACAATAGAAGAAGAAGGTAAACAAGGAGAAGAAATGAGAAAAGATGAGAGGCATAGATAGACAGACAGAGACAGAAAGACAGAGAAACTTAGACATACAGAGTGAGACATGCACATAAACATTCACACAGAGACACACAAGTAGGCACAGAGACAGAGAAAAATATACATAGACAGAGAGACATGCACAGAGACATTCACAGAGTTACACACATTCACACAACTTAATTAAGAAGTATTTAGAAAAATATATCTATGAAATCACGAGGATATTAAGTACTAAATTATGTGAGCAATGAGGAGGAATGAGATCCAAAATAAATTTTGCAAGTCCTCCAACATTCTCCATGCTTCCACACAGCTTAAGCTGTGGGAGTATCAGTTATAAGGCTGTAACTTTTGTTTTCTTCATTTATAATTTACTGTGAATCTCCTTTCTCCACCATTCAATATGGTCAGTAGTTTCCATGTGGAAGGACTTTCCAAAGCATGGCATCTAGTGACAAAGAGAAAACAATTTAAAAAGAGTCTCTATGCTAGAGCCAACTGTACAAACAATTCGTAGTTATTCTCTAAATGCAGGGCTCAAAGAACACAGAGGCTCCTCTAGCTGCTACACAGATCTTAAGTATGGCCCCACAGCATCACTGGGAACCTATTGACAATTCTCACTCAGGTCATAAAACTATGGAGCATTCCAATTTCTTGAGTTCCAGAAAAAAAGCCATTTGGAAGCTTATCTCCATAAAAGTAAAGATTGCACTGAAATTTATGAAATGTGAGAATAATTTTAAACGTGAAAAATCATTCCACACACACACATTAAAAAAATACATGTAGGCAAAATTGACAGCAATCTATTTGACACAACACCCACCCACACACCCACACACACACACACACACAGAGAGAGAGAGAGAGAGAGAGAGAGAGAGAGAGAGAGAGAGAGAGAGAGAGAGAGAGAGAGAGAGAGAGAGAGAGAGAGGAAGGGAAGGAGGGAAGGAAGGAAGGAAGGAAGGAAGGAGGGGAGAGGGGTATGGGTAGGGGAAGAGGTGGAGAGACAGATGTACACTTAAAATAATTATTTTTAAGTTAAGTTGTCAAAACTCCTGACACAATGAATGTACAGGAAGAGATGTATATGGCAAAAACTCACCAGGGAAAGTCTGGCATGATAAGGACAGCATAGTAGGAAACAACTAGTTCATCTGTGGCATTAAGAGCCTGAATAAGCCCTTCTCACATTTGGTTGGATTTAGAAGCCAAGATTTAGGTCAGAACTAGCCAGTTCCCTCCTTCTTGCGCCAGTGACCTCCTTCTGCTAGGGCACAGTCACAAAGGTTCCACAACCTTTCTAGAGAGTTATTCCAGTTTGAGACAACTGAGAATGTGGGAGAAATCCCTCCCACCCCACAATCTTAATTAAACTAAGCCAGGCAAGTGCAAAACATTTTGAAAACAGTTTAATTTCAATTTTGAAAAGAGAACAGAGAGCTCTACTTTGAAATGGACTAAATTAGTCTTTAGGTTCCATTGTGCACACTAAATGAAATACAATGTAAAAGATTCCGTTTACTATGTAGCAAATGGGGCTGAAAAGAACACACTTATGGAGATAAAATGCAAAAAAAACTGGGATATATAGTAACAATTCAAACTGACAGTGTGAAAAACAATCTATTTACTTAACTGTCCTGTTGACCACAGTGTCATTCATCATTGTGTTAGGGGATACAATCTAGTGATTAATCATCAGGGTTTGACAGTAAAATCCTTAGGCTCAATACACCAGACATTAGCTGGAAAATGATTTACAAGAATGTAATGCCCTTTGGTGTCTTCTCTGTGAATCTGTTGTATGGATGCCCTGTTGTTGGTTGTTTTAGTTGTTGGTGTTGTTTTAAAATAAAAATATTGATTGCAAAAGCAAGTGACAGGTGCCCAATAGGTCTTTGCATCCTCTCTTTCTCCTTCCCATAACTTTTTAATTTTCCCAATCCCCATATTCATTCAAAAATTCAGAAGTTCAAAAAATACAGAAACTCATTTGTCATCTTTACTTTGTCTTTGCATGCTGGTTGCAATCATCTTGTAAGCATTAAAATCAGGCTAACATACTGCGTATGTTCTACAGGGTTTCATTGATGTGAAGAGACATCATGACTCAGGAAAGAAACTCTTATAGGGAAAATTTAATTGAGGTTGTCTTACAGTTTCAGTGGGTCAGTACATTTTGATCTTGGTAGGAAGCATGGCAGCATCCAGGTAGAGGAGGTGCTGGGGAAGGAACTGATTGGTCTATATCTTAGTCTGAAGGCAACCAGGTGGAATCTTGTGGCCATAGGTAGCAAAGAAGAGGATCAATTTTTGTCACTGGGTAGAGATTGTGCACTACATAAAAGCAAGCCTACACAATGATGCACTTCCTAAAACAAGCCAACACCTTGTAATAGTGCCACATCCCATGGGCAAAAGATATTCTAATCAACACACTGCATCATAGGAAAGTGGCAGAGAGACATTAAGAAAGATACTGCATGATTGCATTCCTCTAGTCACAGGTGCTACATATCTACATGCTTATATGCACACACATGTGCACACACACACACACACACACACACACATATCCTATCTGATATGTATGTCCATCCAAATATATTTGTCTATTTATTTAATTACTTACTTACTTACTTTGTTTTAAATTTGTTTGTGAAGAACTTTCTACATACATGTAAATGAGTTTGAGCAAATCCATCACTATCTTCTCCTCCTTGAAATGTTCCCCACTTCTCCTGTATCACTCTTATCCTTAAGTCCATGTGCATTTTTATATAGATAGCTGAGTCCATTTAGTCCTGACTACATATGTGTGGGTAGGGACAAATATATACTGGAACACGGGCAACCTTTCACTAGCCAAATCCATGAAGAAAACTGGCCCTCTCACCTGAAGCCATTAATTTCCAATAACTCCTTTGTTGGGGGTGAAAGTTTCTGAGTCTCCCCAATCTATTCTTGGATTTGTCTGTGAAATTTTTGTTGATGGAAACTTAGCCACGGTGAGTAACACACAAACACACACACACACACACACACACACACACACACACACACACACATACACACCAAATTTTAAAACCAGAGGATTGTTTAAAAGTTTACACAACGTCCAAAATTCAATTCATTTTTGTTGAAACATTTGAATTCCATACGAGATCTTAATACTATCTGTATAAAATTAGATTATAACAATGAATATTTTAAAATTCAGTGGATCTTTATGTGTTAAATAGCACCTACTGAACAAAATCCGTTAGTGCCAAAACACTGATGGCTGCACAAAAAAAAAAAAAGTGTAAATCAGTGTCCAAAGGTAAGAATCCACAAGGTAAGGGGGTTGTCAGAGATTAAGGGCATGCAGGATAGTGTATGGAAGCTCTGTAGACCAAAACAGGTATACCGTTAGCAAATAGCCTGGAAAATCTGCCATTCATTCCTTCACAATCTTATACTAGGGAAAATTCAGATGTAAGTACCCTCAAAAGTGGGAGTAAGAAAATGATAATATATTCCAGGTCTCTTGACTACTAAAAGGAGTGTGGACTGATATCTACAGTGTGAAAGAATTTAGAAATGGCAATGTCCGTTTTTATCTTTTCTGTGACAAAACTTTGTTATTGAGGGGCTGGAGAGATGGCTCAGAACCCTTTGCACCCTCCCATCTGTCTCTAAGTCTGGGAGATCTGACTTCTTCTTCTGGCCATTCCAGGTACTGCAGCCATGTGGCATACACAAAACCTACTTTATATATTTTAAATGAGATATTTAGTTGTTATTAGTGCCCCAAATTTTGAGACTCTCTTATAAACATCATCTGTCAATTAAATAATGTGTATGACAAATGAGCTGAGGAAGAAAATATGAGGTGAGACTTTTCAAAAAGAGAGTATTCTATGAAATATTAGGAGAATAAACAGATTCAGGGACCGATGCTGGCACATATGCTAAGGGAGATATTTAGGAAGATGCTAAGTAAATAGATAAAGGGGTAACTAAAAATGTACAAAACATAAAATATTTTGAATGTGTTAAATACGTTATTCTGGGAATAAGCCACAGTTTGTGGCCCAGGCATTTGTTAATAAGTAGTCTAAGACAAAACTGTCTTTTTTTTTTCCTTACAAATTTTATGTTCTCCTCATTATTGTCATACAAATTTGTAAGATGCTAACATATGGACATCATGAGTAGGGAATACAGGAAATTGCGAGTATCCTAGAGAATTCTAAAATAAATGTGTTTTTTTAATTTGAAGTTGGTAGAGGTTTTTGTTTTTTTTTTTAATTTACATTTTTAAGTTTCAGTATATTCTAAAATATATGTGCTTATATGCACTGTAGAAAATATCTATGTGATGTAAGGAGACATTAATCAAATCTACTAAATTGCTTTCTGGAATTCAGTTAGCTTTAGACACTGACAGCTGTGATGATTTAAGATAGGCAGCAGAGTGCTCACAGTATCACTAAGAGATGAACATTAGCTTGTTGTCATATTCACCCACACTCACACATACATAAACACACACAAACACACACACACACATAAACACACACAACACTCACACAAACACACACGCACTCACTCACCCACACACACACACACACAAACGCACACCAGCCATTGGAACACAAACCCCAGTAGTGACTCCCGTGACAGTTCTAAATATTTAGACACAGTCCCTAGTCAAAAAGTTCATGGAAACTAAGTCTTCAGGAACCATCCTGGAAAAAATGCATCAAACTTGTCCTTACATTAGTAAGTGATTGAATCTTTGTGACTTCTTTCAATGTTGTTTTATTATAAGTGCCTCCAAGTAATGACTTGGCAAATATCTAAGCAATATCCAACTTTGTTCCCTGTCCTTCACCAATATTCTAGGTAGTCCTTGAGCGGATCCTGGGCTTGGAATTCAGTAAGAATGTTACCTGTAACAACCAGAGTTACCTCTAGTATTATAAGAGAGATTGTGACAGCCATTGCTATATACTACATAGAGTTAGAAATCTCAGGACAACTTTAGGAAAGTATGTTTAGAATATTTGTTATACTTATGCATGGCAGGCTACATTAGTTGTTAGTAGAAAGATTCCCCCATACAATCCCTCTCATATACAGGAATTTACAATGGTTTAGGAAATAACTTGTGCTGTGGTTTGAGGGGGAACAACAGTTTTGAATTATTCATGAGAAGATTAGCTAGAAAGAAACTCGCTAATTAGAACCATGGCTTGAGTGTGAAATCCATTTGCATGGTGTGATCATAAAGTGTTCAAACCTAGCTTCAAAGAATATAGCTGACTTTAGAGAAGAATTCATTTCAGTTATTTTATTGCTCAGTCCCTGCCAGTCATTATGTTTTTATTGCTCTATTTTGGACATGAGTCTTTAAAAATTCAGTAACCTCATTTACCTGGCTGATTTGAAAACCAACTTCCCTATTTGTTTCTATATTAATAATCTGATGATTTCTTTGAGAAATTACATTCAGATACAGCACCCCCTCTGTGTTTGTATCTGATTGACACTTAAATGTCAGCTTCCTGCCCACCTATACCAGGACAACGATTTCTCCCAGAGATTGAGGAGGGCTGATTGAGGCCAGTCTGCAGCAGGCCATCCATTAAAAGCAGTACCTAAGCTTTGGTTGTGGCTTCAAGAATCTTCAAGAGTGGCATTGGCTTTTGTTATTTCTTATTTTAGCCATTCTGTCTAGTCTTCCCTATTCCAGAACTTTTTTCTTTTCTGCATGTGTTTATGTGTGTGTGTGTGTGTGTGTGTGTGTGTGTGTGTGTGTGTGTGTGTGTGTTTAAGAGATACCATGCGTGTTGGCAATTATAAGAGAAAGAACAGTATATATGAAGGTTTTTCCTCTACATGTGCATGCAGACACTTGTTGAAGCCCAAAGTGGATTCAGGAAATGACCCTAATGTGTTGTCTATCTTTTCACTGAGGCAAGGTCTCTCAATTAGAGGAAAAGCTTCTTGGTATGGGTCATCTTTCTAGACAGGTTTCTCTGAGCATCCTTCCCCTGCATTCTGTGATCCTCTAATAGATGATTTCTACATCCACAGGGCATTTATGTTAGTTTTGTAGGGAGCAAGTGATTAACTGCTAGGCTTTCAGTCTAGCCCCTTCCAAAACTCTCTGTTGCAACTCTTTGTCACATTTTCTTTTTAGATGTATCAAGCGTGCTTCACAAACGGAAACTGTATGAATTTGGTGTATGAGGCATGGGGTTCTGAAGAAAAGAAATATTGTAAAAATGATTCTTTTTTTCTTTCTTTCAATATTACATTAGATATTTTCTTCATTTACGTTTTAAAATCAAGACCATCCATCATCTCATCACCCCATTCTATTTCTCTATGTCTCTGTCTCTGTCCATATCCACTCTGTCTCTGTCACTCTAAGATCTATTCCCTTGACATATTCCATATACAGAGAACACCACTGACAATTATTTTCAGTTCACTGTTGCCAGGCTCCAAGTTAAGTTCATTTTTTACCTGTACATTGTTGTACATTCTAGACAGTCTATTTCTCAAATAGAAAACTAAATACATTTGTTATCCTGTTAAAACCCTCTAAATGGATACTTATTGTCCTGAGGGTAAGTTGAAAAGTCTTTCTGATGATAGTTGGATGCTATTCCAGAAAGACAAAATGTTGTGTTCTACCATCCTGAATCTGAGAATACATTGGTTTAATTTCTGGAATTTAAGAGAAAACAGGATTAACAAGACAATGAGAATATAAATCTTCCCATTTCATACTTAGAGACACATAGGTTATGGAACTGCTGAACTCAAGGTTTCATGTGTGGTATGCAAGAGGGTTTCCTGGCTTCATATGAGTGGAGTGTCTGTTCCCAATTGTGAGGTCACACCATGAACATACACATATGTTCAGATATGAGTAGAATGTCCTCACCGTTTGGTCTCTCAGAGTGTATTACACCCACCATTTTGACGAGTTTGAATAGCCAGTACACTATTGGGATATCTACCTGTTCCCACCCACAGTGTTGCAAACATGAATAGAAATGCCTGGAATTTTACAGAGGTGCCAAGAATATATTCTCTCCATGGAGCCTTCTTTCCAGTGCCCAGCAGGTTATTGTTCTTTTAAACCAATGCCCATATCAGTAGAGAGATGAAAAAGACATTACCCTGATATTCTACTTTACATCCATGTTACAACAAATAACTGAAATTTAAATATAAATTTAATGTATATCTAACTGAATCCAGATTATATTCTAATGAAAGGTATAATTGGTGTGGATCTACATAAAATTATGTTGGGAGATTTTCCCAGATAAAATCTATGTTAGGAGATTTTGGCCTTTTATATGGAGAACAATCCATATTTTGGGTAGATTAGGAGAACAAATGTATGTAAATTAATGGAACAAAAGAAAAACTCTGTTCCACTGTATTTCTTTGTAAAATGAACTTCAAAATCATGGAATTTCAGTTATATGTGTGTGTGTATTTTTTAGTTATATTTTTGAGTGTGCTGTTATGTGAACATGTGAGTTTTCTTGGATTATGATTAAAGAATTAGAGTATATGGGGCATGGTTATTTGGCAGTATTCTTTTTTATTTATTAATTCATTCATTCATTGAACCCTGTCCACCCTCCTACTGTTCCACATGCCATATCGACTGGCCATCCCCTGTCTCCAAGAGCATGTACCCATTCCATCTGATTTCTAAACACCCTGGGGTCTCTAGGTTCTTGAGAATCATTGCATCATTTCTGATTGAACAGAGACCAAGAATTTTTTTTTTTGTGTGTATGTTTTGGGGACCTTCTAACTATAGTTGGTGTAAGCTGCCATTTTGGTTGTCTAGCATTTGGGAGAATTCTGGGTCCATATTAATGGAGACATCTAGTCCTCCTACAGGGTTGATCTCCTCCTCAGTCTCCTTCAGTTTTTCTCCAATTAAACCAATGGTTCAACATATTCTGTCCGTTGGTTGGTTGCATACAACTTCATCTGATTGTTTCACCTACTTGTTAGTTCTTAAGAAGTACAGTCATGGTAGTATTAATATTACAAATGTGTGAATTCAGAAAACTGCAGAGGTTGCTTACTGCAAGAAGGTATTCTGCAAAAGCAATAGATGATAAAAGTACTGAAATATCTATCAGTGCTCTACAATATTATATTCTAGGTGATGAAATTTCTCTTTCTCTCTGTCTCTGTGTCTCTGTGTCTCTGTCTCTATCTCTATGTCTGTCTGTCTGTTTGTCTCTCTCTCTCAATTTCTACTTCTCTAATACTTATTATGAATTATGATTCTTTTATCTTATTCCCTCCAATGGGAATGATATTGGAATGGCATCTGTAACATTCATTCACATTCCTACACAATTTGTGCTTTCTATTAACAATCAACTAATATCAAAGTCACACATTCACTCAGATTACAAAATAAGATATCTGAGCTCATGTAAAGTGATATTCTGAATCAGAGTAGGGGAAGGGCACTTCCAATGTGTAGTTTCACTCAAGAGCATGGCTTTTAAGAACTGGTCAATTGGAAGAAGATGAGACAATGTATAGAAGAGGGTGTTTGTTTTGGTTTAGTTTGGTTTAGCTTTGTTTCTTTAGGTTACCCACAGTCATTTTAAGAAACATTGAGAAACACTGTTTATTACCTATATCTTGAACTGAATGTGAATAGGTCCCTTAGAACCAACGTTATATTTCTCAGTTACAATATGCAATATATTTTTGATATTATTTTGATTCATTATCTAGTACATACACTACAACAAGTTTAAGACATGTACCTCATTAGGAACTAGCAGGTGAAGGATTCAGCTGCAGATATTTGCAACCAACTAATGGACTGGAGCATCTGACGCTTGTTGTTGAATTAACAAAGTTTAAAAAAATGTTAAATACAAGGGTATCCCTCTAGGAAGACCCACAGTCTCATTTAAACTGTTCAACCATGAAGTCTGAAACTCTGACCCTTCAAAGATACAGAATTCACCTGCTCATATGAGGCCTCCAATACACATACAGAAGAGGACTGCTGGGAGAACTCTACAAGTCCCCTTTCCCAACTGGAGGGCATTTCATCTAAGGTCACTCCCTTTGAGTCCTGGGAGTCTCTCAGCTCCCAGGTCTCTGGTACATTCTAGAGGGTTTTCTCACCTCCTACCTCACAAAGTTGCCTGTTTCCATTCTTTTTGCTGATCTTCATCAATGCACTCCTGTTTCACAACCCCCCCACAGTACTTGATCAAGTTCATCTCTTCCCCTCCGTGTGTGGTTTCTCACCCAGGTCTCTCCCTCCCCCTTCTTGTAGTAATCGTTTAACCTTCTTAACATTTCTAATTATTTTTATCATAAAGATAATTGAATTTTTTGATTCATTATCTTATAAACTTCCCAATGCACTAGATACAATTATCGAAGGTACATTTGTTTGATTTTATTTCACTTCATTTTAGTGTTGAGTTAGGCACTTAGTATGTTATGTATTCTCTAGGAAGTGATAGAGTGTTGCGGTTCAGCATTCCGTGTTGGTGCTAATACAGGTATGTTTAAACATACCTGGCTTTAATTGTTCTTCGGAAAATAGACCCAAAAAAACTCCTATAACCACAATAAAGTTTCCACAGGCAGTTCTGAGAGATGGAAATATTTCCTGTTCACTTATAAAATTCATTGAAAGAAAGTATATTTGTTTCTTGAACCAAAATAAACTGCTACCTGAGAGGAAGGATAAAATGACTGATTGGCCCCTTTCTCTTTCCCAGGACCAGCCCCTACTCTCTGTTCCCATTGTACTTGATGCTCCAGTACAGTGGAATTCCAGGACAAAGAAATGGGAGTGAGTGGGTAGGGGATCAGGGCAGGGGGAAGGGAGGGGAAAGGCTAAAGGTGACTGTTATGATAGCATTTGAAATGTAAATGGAGAAAATAACTACTAAAATTAAAAAAAAATTTAAAAAAACATAAGTGTATTTACATATGTGCACAGGGATATGTGGCTAACAACCACATAATATAAAATTATCATTACTTTCCAGGACTGTCTTTTTTATTTGATTGTTTGTTTTTTGTTTTGTTTGTTTGTTTTGTATTGTTTGTTTTTTATTATAAGTATTTTTTTTTTGTATATCTATTAGTCCTGGAAATTACGTTGTAAACTAGACTGGTCTCAATTTGAGATCTGCCTTCTTCTCCCTCCAAAAACTTCGAAATATGTGTGTGCCCCCACCACGTGGCTTCAAAATTATTTTAGACTTAGTGGAGAAGGTCCATTATTTTTTCTTGTTAGAATATTTTAAAATCATCAAGATGTCATTTTTCCTTAATATATTTATAAGATTAAATCCATTCCTATAAAAATATGTCAGATATTTTTGGAGACAGGCAAGTTTGCAAGAAGCATCATTTAAAAATACTTCTGGAGCCAGTGCCTTGAGCAGGCCATGCATGCAAACTCTGAAGGCAGCCCCACAACACCGAGAGGCTGCTTCAATCCAAGGTACTCCATCATTCTAAGGATCAGATAATCAGACAGGAGGATGAACATCTGTCATCAACACATGGAGTAGCTGGAATCAGAAGGATCCAGGCATGCAGGAACTGTGCCGGACAAGTGGCATGGGTTATTTCTATTCTGTCTTGGCCAAGGCCCTGAACAGTCCTTGGAAGAAAACTCAGCAGCCAGCCCCATAACACCCAGAGTTCTAACATGGCCAGGTGCAGAGGATCTCAGGATCCCAGGATCTTGGTCCCACCAGGATTTCATGGTCCCAAAGGCAACTTGACTCCCAGAAGATCAGACAGACCAAGGATATCTACCTTTTCTATAAACTTCTTTATCACCTGTGAATACAGCCGCAAACCTAGTTACATTTTTTTCAAGGCTTCTATCTCGTCAATTTTCTCTTTCCTCAGCCTCTCTCTTTTTTATTTGTCTTTTTTCTTTTTCAGTCTCAATCTCTTTTTAATATATTTTATTAGGTATTTTTTTCATCTAAATTTCCAACACTATCCCAAAAGTCTCGCATACCCTCCCCCTCCCCCACTCCCTTACCCACTCTCTACCACTTTTTGACACTGGCGTTCCCCTGTACTGGGGCATAATTAGTGTGCATGCCCAATCGGGCTCTCTTTCCAGGGATGGCCTACTAGGCAATCTTTTGATACATATGCAGCTACAGTCAAGAGCTTTGGGGTACTGGTTAGTTCATAATGTTTTTTTAACTAGAGGATTGCAGATCCCTTTAGCTGCTTGGATATTTTCTCTAGCTCCTCCTTTGGGGCCATGTGATTCATCCAATAGATTACTGTGAGCATCCATTTCTTTGCTAGGCCCCGGTATAATCTCACAAGAGACAGCTATATCAGGGTCCACTCAGCAAAACCTTGCAAGTGTATGGAGTGGTGTCAGTGTTTGGAGACTGATTAGTGGATGGATCCCTGCATATGGCAATCTCTAGAAGGTCCATCCTTTTGTCTATGCTCCAAACTTTGTCTCTGTAACTACTTCCATGGGTGTTTTGTTTCCAATTCTAAGAAGGGGCAAGTGTCCACACTTTGGTTTTCGTTCTTCTTGAGTTTCATGTATTTGGCAAATTGTGTCTTATACCTTGGGGTTATTCTAGGTTTCAGGGCTAATATCCACTTATTAGTGAGTACATATCATTAGCATTCTTTTGTGATTGAGTTACCTCACTCAGGATGATGCTCTCCAGGTCCAACCATTTGCCTATAAATTTCATAAACTCATTCTTTTCAATAGCTGTACTATTAGTAGTAGTACTCCATTGTGTAAATGTACCACAATTTTGTAAACATTTTCTGTTGACAGGCATCTGGATTCTTTCCAGCTTCTGGCTACTATAAATAAGGCTGCTCTGAACATAGTGGAGCATGTGTCTTACTAGTTGGAACAGCTTCTGGATATATGCCCAGGACAGGTATTGTGTGAGCCTATGGTAGTACAATTTCCAATTTTCTGATTTCCAGAGTTGATTTAAAACTTGCAATTCCAACAACAATGGAGGAGTTTTCTGCTTTCTCCACATCCTTGCCAGCATCTGCTGTCATCTGAATATTTGATCTTAGCCATTCTGTCTGGTGTGAGATGGAATCTCAGGGTTGTTTTGATTTACATTTCACTGCTGATTAAGGATGGTGAACATTGTTTCAGGTGCTTCTTAGCCATTTGGTATTCCTCAGGTGAGAATTCTTTCTTTAGCTCTGAGCCCCATTTTTAAATGGAGTTATTTGATTTTCTGGAGTCCACCTTCTGAGTTCTTTATATATATTTGATATTACTCCCCTATCTAATTTAGGATAGTGAAAGATCCTTTCACAATCTGTTGGTGACCTTTTTGTCTTATTGAAGGTGTCTTTTGCCTTACAAAAGATTTGCAGGTTTATGAGGTCCCATTTGTCAATTCTAAATCTTACAATACAAGCCATTTGTCTTTTATTCGGGAATTTTTCCCCTGTTCCCATATCTTCGAGGCTTTTCCTCATTTTCTCCTCTACAAGTTTCAGTATGATTTTATGTGGAGCTCCTTGATCCACTTACATTTGACCTTAGTACAAGGAGATAGGAATGGATTGATTCACATTCTTCTACATGATAACCACCAATTGTACCAGCACCATTTGTTGAAAATGCAGTCTTTTTTCCACTAGATGGTTTTAGCTCCCGTGTAGATGATCAATTGACAATAGGTGTGTTGGATCATTTCTGGGTTTTCAATCATATTTCATTGGTCTACTTGTCTGTCACTATATCAGTACGATGCAGTTTTTATCACAATTGCTTTGTAGTATAGGTTTGGGTCAGGTATGGTGATTGCACCAGAGGTTCTTTTATCCATGAGAAGAGTTTTTGCTATCCTAGGTTTTGTTTATTCCCAATGTATTTGCAGATTGCCCTTTCTAATTCATTGAAGAATTGAGTTGGAATTTTAATGGAGATTTTATTGAATCTGTAGATTTCTTTTCGCAAGATGGCCATTTTTACAATGTTGATACTGCCAATCCATGATAATGGACGATCTTTCCATCTTCTGAGATATTCTCTAATTTCTTTCTTTAGAGACTTGAAGTTCTTATCATAGAGATCTTTCCCTTCCTTAGTTAAAGTCACTCCAAAGTATTTTATATTATTTGTGACTATTGAGAAGGGTGATGCTTCTCTTATTTCATTTTCAGCCTGTTTATTCTTTGTGAAGAGAAAGGTCATTGATATGTTTGATTAATTTTATATCCAGCTATTTCACTGACGTTGTTTTTCAAGTTTAGGAGTTCTGTGGTGGAATGTTTAGGTTCATTTATATATACTATCATATCATCTGCAAAAAAGTGATATTTTGATTTCTTCTTTTCCAATTTGTATCCCCTTGGACTCCTTTCGTTGTCAAATTGCTCTGCCTAGGACTTCAAGAACAATGTTGAATAGGTAGGGAGAAAGTGGGCAGCCTTGTCTAGTCACTGATTTTAGTGGTATTGCTTCCAGCTTCATACCATTTCATTTGATGTTGGGTACTGGTTTACTGTAAATTGCTTTTATCCTGTTTATGTATGGACCTTGTATTCCTGATCCTTCCAAGACTTTTATCATGAACGGGTTTTGGATATATTTAAATGATTTATTTGCATCTAATGAGATGATCATGTGGTTTTGTCTTTGAGGTTGTTTATATAATGGATTATGTTGATGGATTGCCATATATTAAACCATCCCTGTATCCCTGGTATAAAACCTACTTGGTAAGGATGAATGAAATTTTTAATGTGTTCTTGGATATGATTAGGGATAATTTTACTGAGTATTTTTGTTTCGATATTCATAAGGGCCATTGTTCTGAAGTTCTTTATCTTTGTTGGATCTTTCTGTGGTTTAGGTATCAGAGTAATGTGGTTTCATAGAATGAGTTGGGTAGTGCATCTTCTACTGCTATTTTGTGGAATTGTTCATGCAGAACTGGAATTAAATATTCTTTGAAGGTCTGACAGAACTCTGCATTAAACCCATCTGTTCCTGGGCTTTTTTTTTTTTTTTTTTTTTTTTTTTTTGATTGGGAGACTATTAATTCCTCCTTCTATTTCTTTAGGGTATATGGGACTGTATATATCGTTAACTTGATCCTGTTTTAACTTTGTTACCTGGCATCTGTCTAGAAATTTGTCCATTTTGTCCATGTTATCCTGTTCTGTTGAGTATAGCCTGTGGTAGAAGGATCTGATGGTGTTTTGGATTTCGTCAGGATCTGTTTTTATGTCTCTCTTTTCAATTCTGATTTTGTTAATTAGGATGCTGTCTCTGTGCCTTAAGGGATGCTAGCTAAGGGTTTATCTATCTTGTTGATTTTCTCAAAGAACCAGCTCCTCTTTGGTTGATTCTTTAAGTAGTTCTTGTTTCCACTTGGTTAATTTCACCACTGAGTTTTATTATTTCCTTACATCTTCTCCTCTTGAGTGAATTTGCTTCCTTAATTCTGGAGATTTTTTATGTGTTTTCAAGCTGCTTGTATGTGCTCTCTCTGGTTTCTTTTTGAGGCACTCAAATCTGTGAGTTTCCCTTTTAGTAATGATTTCATTGAGTCTCATAAGTTAGGGAATGTTCTGGCTTTATTTTCATTAAACTCTAATATGTCTTTAATTTCCTTCTTTATTCCTCCTTGACCAAGGTATCACTGATAAGACTATTGTTCATTATTCACGTAAACATTGGCTTTCCATTATTTATGTTGTTATTGAAGATCAATCATCCTTTGTCTTTGGTGGTCTGATAGGATGTTTTGGACAATTGCAATATTTTTTATCAGTTGAGGTCTGTTTTATGATCAATTATATGGTCAATTTTGGAGAAGGTACCATGATGTGCTGAGAAAAAGTTATATCCTTTTGTTTCAGGATAAAACGTTCTGTAGATATCTATTAAGTCCATTTGTTTAATAACTTCTTTTAGTTTCACTGTGTCCCTGTTTAGTTTCTGTTTCCAAGGTATGTCCATTGATAAAAGTGGTTTTTTAAGTCTCCCACTATTATTGTGTGAGCTGCAATGTGTGCTTTGAGCTTTCTTTAATGAATGGGACTGCCTTTTCATTTGGAGCATAGATATTCAGAATTGAGAGTTCCTCTTGGAAGATTTTAACTTTGATGAGTATGTGTCCTTCTTTGTCTTTTTTGATAACTTTAGGTTGGAAATCAATTTTAATCGATATTTGAATGGTTACTCCAGCTGATTTCTTCAGACCATTTGCTTGGAAAATTATTTTCTAGCCTTTCACTCTGAGACAGTGTCTGTCTTTTTCCCTGAGATGGGTTTCCTGTAAGCAGCAGACTATTGGGTCCTGTTTTTATAGCCAGTCTATATCTTTTTATTGGGGAACTGAATCCATTGATATGAAGAGATATTAAGGAAATGTAATTGTTGCCTCGATTATTTTTGTTGTTAGAGTTTGCATTCTGTTCTTGTGGCTGTCTTCTTTTTGGTTTGTTGAGGGATTACTTTCTTGCTTTTTCTAGGGCGTTGTTCCTGTCCTTGTATTGGTTTTTTTTTTTTTTCTGTTATTATTCTTTGAAAGGCTGGATTCATGGAAAGTTAATGTGTGAATTTGTTTTTTATCGTGAAATACTTTGGTTTCTCCATCTGTGGTAATTGAGAGTTTGGCTGGGTTTAATAGCCTGGGCTGGCATTTGTGTTCTCTTAGTATCTGTATAACATCTGTCCAGGATATTCTGTCTTTCATAGTCTCTGGTGAAAAGTCTGGTGTAATTCTGATAGGCCTGCCTTTATATGTTACCTGACCTTTTTCCCTTACTACTTTTAACAGTATATCTCTATTTAGTGCATTTCTTCTTCTGATTATTATGTGTCAGGAGGAATTTCTTTTCTGGTCCAGTCTATATGGAATTCTGTAGGCTTTTTTTATATTCATGGGCATGTGTTTCTTTAGGTTTGACAAGTTTTCTTCTATAATTTTTTTGAAGATATGTGCTGGCCCTTTAACTTGAAAATCTTCATTCTCATCTACTCCTATTACCAGTAGGTTTGGACTTCACATTGTGTCCTGGATTTCCTGGATATTTGAGATAACATCTTTTGCATTTTGTATTTTATTTGATTGTTGTTCCAATATTCTCTATGGAATCTTCTGCATCTGTCATTCTCTCTTCCATGTCTTGTATTCTGGTGCTGATGCTCGCATCTATGGTTCCAGATTTCTTGCCTAGGTATTCTATCTCCAGTGTTGCCTTACTTTGGGTTTTCTTTATTGTGTCTACTTCACTTTTTAGGTCTTGGATGGTTTTACTCAATTCCATCACCTGTTTGGTCGTGTTTTCCTTCAATTCTTTAAGTTTTTTTTTTTTTTTGTGCTTCCTCTTAAGGTTCTACCTATTTAGCAGTGTTCTCCTGTATTTCTTTAAGTGAGTTTTTAAAGTCCTTCTTGATGTCCTCTACCTTCAACCTGAGATATGCTTTTAAATATGGGACTACCTTTTCGGGTGTTTTTGCGTTTCCAGGACTGGATGAGGTGGGAGTGCTGTAATTCTTATGATGGTGAGTGGTCTTGGTTTCTGTTAGTAAGATTCTTATGTTTGCCTTTCATCATCTGGTAATCTCTGGAGTTAGTTGTTATAATTGTCTCTGGTTATATCTTGTTCCTCAGATGATTATGTAATCCTCTATCAGTAGACCTGGGAGACTAGTTTTCTCCTGAGTTTCAGTGTTCAGAGTACTCTATGCAGGCAAGATCTCCACTTGCAGAGAAGGGACCCAGATATCTGGTGTTCGAACCTTCCTCCTGGCAGATGTTGTGATCCACTCACTAGAGGTACTAAGTTCCCGTGGAGAGTCCTGTGGGGACCTTTGGGGTGTCCACAGACTCTGCCCACAAGGTGCCCGATGCTGTCATGGACTGGAAGGGACTTGTGACCCTGATCATACCGGTTTCTCTGCTTCCCTAATGAATGCAATCACAAGTCCTGCATGATAGGATTGGAGCGGAAGTTGTTTTCCACTCACCAAAGGTCTTAAGATCTCATGGATGTTTCTGTGAGGACCTTGGGGCTGTCCTCAGACTCTGCCCAATATGTTGCCCAGGTGCTGGCACAGATCAGAGGGACTTGAGACCATTGTCAGGCCAGTTTTTCTGCTTCCCTAATTAATACAGTCTCAGATCCTGTGAGATTGGATTGGAGCAGAGGTTGTGTTACATTCAACAGAGGTCTTATGATCCTATTGAGGGTCTTGTGGGGACCTTAGGGGTGTCTGCAGACTCCGAGCCCAATGTGCCCTTGTGCTGGCTTGTCAGTCTCTCTCTTATGGTACACTTTCTCTGCCTCCTTAAACAGATGTTGTAAAGATAATGTTTTCAGACTCTCTAGACCCAGTAACCTTTTCCTAATTTCAGAAGAGGACTGCCCTATAGAAGCCATGACACCTGTCACCTGCTGGCACACTGAAGTAGGGTCAAAGGTAGTGTAACACTTCTATACCTTTAAGAGGTACTCTAAAAACACTGCTGGGGGCTCCTTTTTCTCTTGTAGGATCTCTCTTACCTTGGTCAAATTGGTGGGGCACCTGCCAGCCCCTTTCAGTCCTATTATCAGAGCCCAGCAGAAAATTGTCAATTGCTCCATATGGTCAGTCCTATCAGGACATGTCAGAGGGAAGGCTGCATCTATTTCATTCAGAAGTTTTATTAGTAGTCAATTGGCCCCCAGTATGCTCTTTCTTTACTCTCAGAATCCTCTCCTTCTCCTCTGTGGTGAAAGAACCTGTAAAAGCTGCTGACAGTCATCCCAAATAGGCTGAAGAGAGAATATGAGAGATTCCTTTAGATTAGCAAGGCTAGAGGGGTTTTCAACGAAGGGGATTGTGATTTGCCTTCCAGTTATAGAGATCAGAGGAGGAAAAAGGCCATTACTGAAGGGGCTGCAGTTGTCTGGGGTACGCTGGATGAGGGTCATAAGTACACAAAGGCAGTGCGATGGTTGAGTCTGGTCCCTCTGGGCTTTGAGCTCGCTGGTCTTGGGCTTTAGCAACTGGTCCCTCCCCAAATATCTAGTGGCACCCTGTTGAGAGTTCTTGGGGGGACCAGTTGGGAATATGCGGGTGGGGTGCAGTGCCATTTTGGAGGTTCTTCTAACTCTGGATAGATCTTGGGAGAAACCGATGGCTGCAGTTTAACCGGTGCCAGATTTAACTTTTTATTTTCCCTCTCTGGATGGCAGAGGGCCAGGACTGGGGAGCCTGGACTATTCTTTTGAACCCAAGGCTTTAAACACGATAGGAGAGGGGGGATCCTGTGCTAATTTTTTCTAGATGAGAATGTAGGGCACTCAATCTGGCTGAGACCCTGGTCCCCTCTGTAAAACAACTTTAAGAGCTGAAAACAGAACCAAACCAAGGGTGCCCTCTAGTGGCCAACTAACATCAAAGCTGGCCATTCCGTAGAGCACAAAGTTCTCTAAAATCTATTTCAGACATCCACCGAGAAAATGTGAGTCTTAGTCTTAATTTCAGTACTGTGCACTAGGGTCAGTCCAAGGGGCATGCTAATAGTCGGTCCCATCATCAGAGTTACATACAGGGGAAAAACCAATATATACACACAAAAAGATTACAATAACCAAGAACAGGCCCCAATAAGATGGCCGAGAGAGCACACACTCACTTGGCACCCAGTAACAGAAACAGACAGCCGAGTGAGCACACTCTCACTTGGCACCCTGATAGGAGATCTCCAGGTATCCCTGGAACTTCCTCAGAACTGGGGAGTGACTTCTTTCTGAATTTTTATCTCCTTGTCCTTGGCAAAGGAAGGCAGGCATCTCTGGTTGTAAAGTATAAAAAAAATGCTTTATTGCTGGCTATAGAGAACAAAGAGCTTCTTCCTAGCTGTATTTAAATAGATCAGGGAAAACAAGCTTGGGGAATGTCTAGGGGCTTTACCTTACTGGGAGATATACTTTAAGTTAGAATCTCCCAGTAGGATATTTTTTCTACAACACACAAAACTTTACACAGAAAATTATTTCAATTATTTATAATAAATATATAATATTTGGTTTGAACCAAATGTTAAATCCATATAAAATACATGGTAGTATTCCAAAAAACTTGTAATATTTACTTTAAACAATTTATACATTTACACCCCACAGCACTTCTTCATAACTGTACTACCCTTGCTGAGATCCTTCTTCTTCCCAAATGGTCCCTCTCTTATTTTTATAATGGTTCTCCTTTTCTTTGTGTGTATATATGGAAACATCTCATGAAGGTGGTTGTATTGTACTCGTTGCTATTTTTTTGTGATCACAAGGTCTAAAGGACCACAATCTGGTCTTCAACTACACATATAAGAGCATCTGACCCTGAATTGCTCTTTTTCCTGAATCGACTTCTCCAGTCAAGGGATCACAAACACCACTTTTGAAGTACTCTATTGAAATGGGAAAAAATTGAAAATATTGTACTGTATCTTCATCTGTTTCTACCTGAGGTGATATATTCTCATCTTTGTCAAATGCTGGGCTCTGTACTATATGGACAACAGAAAATGGAAACATAATATGCTATATTAGTAAAAGAGAATAAAGTTTTAATGATTTGAATTTCTCAGGAAATACTGCCCATGTGAATTTTTTAAACAGCTTTGAGAAATGACGTAATTACATACATGATATTCGGTATAGGTATAGATGAGAAGTAAGTTTTCCAAATTATAGGGCCATTGAATATCTTTACCAATATTATAGAAAAAAAAAAACCTCCCTAACTTAAATAAAGATATGCTCATGAATATACAAGAAGCCTACAGAACGCCAAATTATTTGAACCAGAAAAAAAAATCTTGCCATCATATAATAGTCAAAACACCAAATGCACAAAACAAAGAAAGAATATTAAAAGCAGTAAGGGAAAATGGTCAAGTAATATATAAAGCAAGATCTATCAGGATTACACATAACTTTTCCCTTAGACTAAAAAAGCCAGAAAATCTAGGGCAGATGTCATACAGAATGTAAGAGAGCAGAAATGCCAGCCAAGACTACTATATGAAGCAAAACTCTTTTAACATAGCTTGAGACAACAAGGTATTCTGTGACAAAACCATATTTACAAAATATCTTCCAATGCATCCAGCACTTCAAACGATAATAAAGAGACAATTCCAATATAATGAGGGAAATTACACTCAAGAAAAAGCAAGAAATTAAACTTGAAGGAAACCTAAAAGAAGATAGCTACATGAACAAAATTCCAACTCTAATAACAAAAATAACAGGAAGCAACAACAATTTTTCCTTAGTATCTCTTAATATCAGTGGACTCAGTTCACCAGTAAAAAGGCATAGAATAACAAAATGGATGTGTAAGCAATATTCAGCACACCAGAAACACACCAAGGACAAAGTCAGACATTACCTCAGACTAAAAGGCTGGAAAAGAACTTTCCAAGCAAATGATCCGAAGAAATAAGGTGGAGCAGCCATTCTAATATCAAATAAAATTGACTTTCAACCCAAAGTTATAAAAAAAAAGTCAAGGAAGGAAACTTCATATTCATTAAAGTTAATATTTACCAAAATGGACTCCCCAATTCTAAACATTTATACTCCAAATGCAATGACATCCACATTGATAAAAGAAACTTTAGTAAACTCAAAACACACATTGTACCACAAACAATAATATTGGAAGACTTCAACACCCCTCCTTCATTAATGGACAGATCCTGGAAACTAAAACTAAAAAGATACATGGTGAAACTCACAGGATTTATGAAACAAATACATTTAGTTCATATCTATAGAACATTTTATCCTAAAACAAACGAATGTCCCTTCTTCTCATCACCTCACAATGCCTTCTCCAAAATTGACCATACACTCAGTCACAAAACATGCCTCAACAGATATAAAATTATTGAAATAATGTCATGCTTCCTAACAGATCACCACAGACTAAGGCTGATCTTCAACAATAATATGAATCATTGAAAACCCACATACACGTGGAATGTGTATAAAAATCTAGTCAGTGACAAAACAGTCAAGGAAGTAATCTAGAACTAAATTAAAGACTTTTTAGAGTTTAATGAAAATGTAGCTACAACATACTGCAAGTTATGGGACACAATGAAAATAGCCCTAAGATGGACTCTCATAGCTCTCTCTGAATGCCTCTAAAAAAGAAACTGGAGAGAGGATATAGTAGTAGGTTGATATCACACTTTAACACTATAGAACAAAAGGAAGCAAATTCACCCAAAAGGAGTTGAAATCAGGAAGTAATCAAATTCAGTGCTAAAATCAACCAAGTGGAAACAAAGGAACAATACAAAAATAATCAAACAACCTGGGAGCTTGTTCTTTGAGACAATCAACAAGATAGACAAACCATTAGACAGAATGAATACAGAACACAAGAACAGTATCCAATTTAGTAAAACCAGAAATCAAAAGGGAGAAATAACAACAGAAATTTAGTAAATTTGAAATATCATCAGATCCTACTATACAAGGCTGTACTCAACAAAACTGAAAATTCTGGATAAAATTCACACTTATCTAGACAGATATCAGGTACCAAATTCAAATCAGGATCAGATAAACCCTGTAATTACTTCTACCACTGTGAAAAGCCGCCCTCATGGTCGCCATTACAATATGGTGCTGACAACACCATTGTCACCATTGCTCATGGTGAGTGCGCGCAGGTGTCAGAATATCTTTCCATTACCTGAGCCCTGCCTCTCCCATGGCGTCATCAGGCTGATAGTGGGCAGCCAATCCCATGGTGCACATCCCCAACCTTACTTCTAACCATACTTCGCAGCCAATATAAGGGAGGAGTTTTCTGCTTTCTAAGTCTCCTGTCCTGAAGCTGTTCATCTATATCTCGAGATGTATTACAGCTTTACTACAGAAAGATCCGAGTGTCCTAGATGCGTTCTTGCTGGCAAGATGGTAGCGTGGGTCATCTGGTGCCAGAAACCCAGGATCAACATTGCTGGCATTGAGGGGAACCCCTGAAGAAGGGATGGATTCAGAACTGCATGGAAAAGGTAAGTTCGGAGAAGTATGTCTGATCATGAACCTCTTATCCCTTTTGATTTCGGTCTTAATCTAGATGCAACTTAGGAAGGGGCAGTAGAAGCTCTTGTTTTGGTTGCCCTGGCCCTCATTCTGTTTCTTATTCTGTCCATCGAGGCTGGTGCTGAAATTTGAGATAAATCGCGGCTGGTGCTGAAAAATGAGGTGTTGTCAGTCCAATGTAGATAAGTGGCAGCACTGAGGTATCTTCTAAGCTTTCCATAGATAAGGGAGCAAAGTGCTGTGTTTACTTTCACTTTGCAAAAGGAATACTATAAGTCGGGTGTAGATCAGCCGCAGGCACTCACTCTATCATGGGCTCCTCACAGTCAGTGATCACCACATTACAGTCAGTGCTAAAGCAACGTGACCTGCAGGTTGCCTCCCGTATGCTGCAGAACTTTGTTAAGGAGGTGGATCACATTTCTCCCTGGTATGCCTATTCGGGGTCTCTAACTGTAGCCTTATGGAATAAGCCAGGAAGGGACCTTGACCATAAGCATGAAGAGGAAGACTTATGCCTGGGCACCAAGGCAATTTGGAAGCTGATAAAAAACTGTCTAGAGGATGAAACCTGCCGACCAGCCAATGTGGAGGGACAGGGAATACTAGAAGATGTTCAGGACAGTATGTCAGAAACCTAACAGAATGAGAGAAAGGGAGCTCGAAAAAAGAAAGACACGTCACGAAAAAGGGCCCTCCCCAGGATTCAGAAAGAAGGGATGGAGAAAAGAGGGCAGTAAAACTGATCCCTCTACTAAGAAAAAGCCTCACATGTAATTCAACATTACCTTGAAGCTTGGAGTGCTTGGGGACAACCCAAATTTCTTAGAACAGATAATGGACTGGCCTACACCTCTCAAAAATTTCAACAGTTCTGTCTCCAGATGAATGTATCTTATTTAACTGGTTTGCCATACAGGGACAAGGCATTGTGGAACATGCCCACCACACTCTTATAACCTACCTTATCAAACTAAAAGGGTGAGTCGATGAGGGCCTGCCCTTAACACTGAGAGTGGCCATCTCCATGATACTCTTTACTCTTAATTTTTTGAATATTGATGAACAAGGCCACACTGCGGCTGATCATCACTGTTCAGAACCAAACAGATCTAGAGAAATGATCAAATGGAAAGATATCTTAACCGGAAAATGGAGAGGCCCGGATCCTATTTTAATAAGATCCAGGGTAGTTATTTCTGTCTTTCCACAGGAAGAAGACAATCCTCTTTGCGTTCCGGGATGCCTCATCTAAAGGATCTCCCCTTCAGAAGATGTGGACAAAAGAGGGAATACTTAAACAAAGAAGGCTACTGACCCTTCTACTGGAGATCCTGGTTCCTAGTATATAGGGGAAATTGTGTTGGGGTATTATGTCCACCTTTCCTCTGCCCATGCCTGTCATGCACAGTGCACAAGTGTTTCCACATTTCTTTACTATTGATAGGGAGCTTCAACTTGCCTTTTTACCATTAGATGGGCAAATTCAGGCTCTGATGGAAAACAGAACTTTTCCCTCAAAAGTTGCATATGTAGCAGAGGATGGACTAGTAAGTCATCAATAGCAGGAGAGACACTTGTTCTTGTAAAGTTCCTATGACCAAGTTTTGGGAATGCCTGGGCCAGGAATTGGGAGTGGGTGTGTAGGAGAGCAGGGCGAGAGGGGAGAGGACTGGGATTTTTGGAGGGGAAAATAGTAAAGGGAATAACATTTGAAATGTAAAAAAAAAAAAAAGAAAAAAGAAAATAAATAATAAAAAAAGAATGAAATAAATTATTCATAGTATTCTTGAAATAAATTCAAGTTTTACAAACATATCATTGGAACAATGTTCAGGTATTTTCCGTTGGCAAAATAATAACAAGTTATTTTTTATCAACATATTGTGACTACAGTGCCAAGAATAGTTATATATTAGTTGCTAAAACTCTGGTATAGGAATATATAGATATAGGTAAAATTTCAAATGAATTATACAAAATCTCTTAGAAAAGACTTCTTCCAATTCAGCTGACTAGGTAAAAGTCTAGTGAACTGCAGGACACGCAATTAATACCCAACCCTGAATATGCAATAACCTTCAGAAAGAGACTCCTCCGAAATATTTATGTCATCTTCTTCATCATCAAAGTCCAAAAGTAATAAGTAATCTCCTTTGGAATCACCATCATTTTCTTAACAGCCATTCTTCTCTTAAAAACTGTAATGTCTTCTTAGTTAAAAAAAAATGGAAAACAAGGGAAAAAATCTTAGTAATCTGAATCCAAAGGTATCATTTAAGTAGTTAAAAATATCAAAAATGAAATAATTATATGCACTTCCTCTTTCCAGTTCCTCCATGTGTCCCATTTATTATGTCCCTCTCCCTCACAACATTGTTTTAAAATCTTCTTTAACTTACTTCTATAAAAAACTCCTTTAGAACCAGAGTTAACAATATGTCAGATCCCAGTTTAAATAAGGGGAAAAAGGCCAGCCTTGAATATGTGAGACTTCTTAACTACCCAAAGACGATGAGGAAAATGTATTTGCATTTAATTTCTGAGTCATCTGATTCTTGTTCCTATTTCCCACAGATTCTTTTTAAACAAAACATTAGCAATTTTGTTTATCAGTGTGTCTCTGTCTTTAAATAAACTCACACTGCTATCAAGATAGATAATGAATATGGTAACTGTATATTCATTTGAGAAGACCCAAAGCTCCCTCTACAATAAACACCCAACAGCACCAGCACCCACACAGAAAGACCTTCTATTGGAGAAAGCAGGGATTTGGGGAAGACTTGGTTTTCAAATATCTGGATATTGTAAGTCCAAGGCCAGCCCAAACCAAGACAGCCTGAGCTACAAACGAAGAACCCATCCTACAGAAGGAAAACGGAGAGAAAAGGCTGATCTCCGTGGTGCAAGTCTTTAATAGAAATACTTGGGGAATGAGAGGGGAGGATCTGTGGTCAGAATCCATCTTAGAAGACTTATGAATCTTCTGCATTGTCTGCTCTTATTCTTTTCATTTATTCTTCCTATGCCACTCCCCTTTCTGTAGTATCCATACAGTCTCTACCAAAGAAATACACACTAGAGAAGACAGTGAGGGTAGAGGAATGCTCAGTGTGTCTCTAATAGATTTTGGACTACACACAGGACAAGTGCCAATTTCAACCCTAAGGTCTCTTTCAGCACATAGGACAATCGCCAAGACTCCTCACCAATGGCACCCTGATCCCCTGACCCCCAGTCCTGCAGCCGGCTCTCTGATCCTCTCCCTAGGCCCCAAGCTTGTGTCCTCCAAGGGTTTTCAATCCTCTAAGCCCCTGTCCTGTTCAATCCTGTGCAATGAATATGATCCTCCTCCTTCATTTTACCCTCAGAAGCCATAGGAAATGCCGATCGGGAGGCTTTTCCTCACAGAGTGGCCTCTTGAGACTGAGATTTCCCACCAGTCACACATCTGTTAATAGTCCAATTACCCTGATCAGAGCTGGTTATCAGTATCAGGTCATTCAAAAGTGAACACCTTCACAACTGAACCCTTCCTTGCTTGGCTGCTCAATGAAAAAAAAAAAACAAAAACAAAAAACAAAAACAACAACAACAAAAAAAAAAAACAAAGCAAAACAAAACAAACAAACAAACAAAAAAACTAAGCAAAAAACAAAACAAAAACGAAAACAAAAAACAAAACAAAACAAAAAAAATCAAAATCAAAACAGATAAAAACAAAACAAAAACAAAAACAAAAACAAAAACAAAACAAAAAGAAAAAGAAAAACAAAACAAAACAAAAAGAAACAAACAATCAAACAAACAAACAAACAAAACGTTATCAGGAGAGACCCAGATGGAGTACTCTGAGGAGCCTTTGTGATGCCAGATGGAGAAAACAGGTCTCATCCAGGGATTTCACTGTTTGGCTGAATATACCCTGTGTATGCTGTCATGGAGTACCAGGCACCATTGATTGGAAGGGAGTTCTCAGGAGGTGGAAAAGAGCTACCATCTTTAAGACAAATGATTTCGAATTTCTAGGTTGAAAAGCATTTGCAGACTTGAAAAACATGTACAAATGTGTAACATATGAAAGCACTGGAAATGGCACTACTAATTTCAACTGTAATATTTTTTGTTATTTATTTATGTGCATAAAAATTAAAATGTGTGCACTTTTTCTGTATGTACATTCCCACAACAGAAGAGTCCATGCTGTCCTAATAGATCAGAAGAGAACATCCAGATTCACTACAATCCCTGGTAAACTCCCACCTCCACCTTCCTAGTACTGAGCTTGTTTACAATAGTGTGCTAGGATGTGCAGGCCCTCTCTCCCTCAATTATGTGCTAGGCTGCCCAGCCCCTTTTTCTCCCTTATGTGCTAGAGTGCTCATGCCTATTCTCTCACTTATGCCTCTATGGCCTACAGAGGCTGAAAGAGAGCAGTGATTCTCTAAAACTTTGGCTGTGCATAAATTGTAAGCCACTATGTGGGAGCATTGTGCCCGGTCCTCTTCATAGAAAAGGTGCTTTTTGTTTGTTTGTTTGTTTGTTTGTTTGTTTGTTTGTTTTATTATTTTTTGAGAGAGGGTTACTCTGTGTAGACCTGGCTGTCCTGGAACTCACTCTGTATACCAAGCTGGTCTCGGACTCCCAAATTCTTGGCCTCTGCCACCCAAGTGATGGGATTAAAGGCATAAACCACCACTGCCCAAACAGCAGTTGCTCTTATCAGCTAATTTTTCCATTTTTCAACTAATCTAGTGTGTACTTCATGTATCTTTACTGCATTTCTCCCATTTACTTTCAAGGTGGAGGGTGTTTCCACCGGAACAGGGATCCAAAGTGGGATCCGTGCCACCATGGCATGGGTGTTCTTTGTTACATCCCAACATTGAGAAATCCAACAAGAATCATTGGAACAGACTTCAAATGAATCACTTGAAAGAATATAAACAAGAAAGGGGGGTAAACACAGACTGGGGGAGATGTATAATTAATCTGGTTTACCAAAGTTTTATTGAACCCAGTGATCTCTACACTGATATTAGTATGTCCATAAGAGTCCTGGGAGGCATCATATATTCCCCAATGCTGAGCAAATCTTGAGATGCCAGTAAAAGAAGCCTTTACAACTGCTCCTCCCTGGATAAAATTCAAAGGATTTAGTTCTGTACAACTGCCATTGACTCCACAAAGCAACCACTTGTGAAAGGGATGCATTCTAAAGTCCTGTATGACAAATCTCTTTTTCATAACAAATTCCTTCTCTGGGTCATCTGTTATGTTGGAAGAAAAGGAAAAAGTTTTACTCTGATCTGCCCAACAAATGATGGAGGATCGACAATCAGATCAAGACAGGATCAGCCTTTCATCTTCCAAGATACAATGAGGGGCTATTTTTGTTTGGTGGGGATGTTCTTTTTCTGAAAAGTTAGGTTGTAGAATTGTACCATTAACCCAAATTGCCTCTTGCCAAAAGGTCCGATTTATAAAGGTTATATCTACATTGGAAGTATCTTGGGTTGTGCTCACCCAACCTCCTCGGTGCTCATTAAACTTCCCTAAAGCTCGGGCTGGGAGGTTGATACAATTTCTGGTCCATTAATTTGAAAACATAAAGACCCCTGTTCTAGTAAGGAGTGATTTTCTCCTAATGGTGCTCGAGTGGGATCATAGGTTAAATATGGCAAATCCACTGTTTTATTAGTAGTAAAGAATTTTGGAAAAACTATAGCATCATGACGAACTGACATTGGTTTAGGGAAAGTCAAGAGAATAGCCCATCTCTGTTATACTAGAAAACTGATACAAGTTCAGCATTGTCAGGATCAGGAACAGTCCTGGGGAGGTCAGCATCTTCTGCACCATCCTTGATGAATATCCTGCGGGTGAGTCGTTCCAGCAGCCAAAATGGGTTGTCTTCACTCTGTGGAAAAACACAAACAGCTCCCCAGGATCTGATTAAGATAGGATCTGGGCCTTTCCACAGACCAGTTAAAACATCCTTCTGTTTGACCATTTCTTTTGGTCTATCAGGGTCTGAGTTATGTCGCTCAGCTGCAGAACATCCCTGCTCGTCGTGATTCAAAAAATTAAGTGTAAAGAGTGACATAGATACCAATACTCTTGGCACTGAGGGCAGAGTCTCATCAACTCTCCCTTTTTGTTTTATAAGATAAGACTTGAGTGTGTGGTGGTCACATTCCACAATGCCTTGTCCTTGAGGTTTATAAGGAAGGCCAGTCAAGTGACTGACATCCATTTGATGACAAAATTGTTGAAATTTAGTAGAAGTATATGCTGCCCCGTTATCCGTTTTAAGAATTGTGGGCTTGCCCAAAGCACTCCACTCTTCTAGGCAGTGCTGTATAACATGAGAGGCTTTTTCCCCTGTTAAAGGTATGGCAAACATTACACCATTGCAGGTGTCAATGGAATTATGTAAATACTGATTTATAATGGCGATTGCACGTGGCACGCAAGCTCTTCTCAGCAATTGCTTGTGGCACGCACGCGATTGCTTGGGACATGGCACTACACAGCTGTCTACATAAAAATGAAAATGTAATTAAGGATAAAAGTGATACAGGAGAAATGGGGAACAATTCAAGGAGGAGAAGATCGGGATGGATTTGCTAAAACTCATTTATATGTATGCAGAATGTTTTTACCCAACAAATTTAAAACAAAGTAAGTAAGTAAGTATGTAAGCAAATAAATAAAAAAAATATATTTGTATGCACATGCATATCCGATAGGCGTGTGTGTGTGTGTGTGTGTGTGTGTGTGTGTGTGTGTGTGTGTGCATATAAGGGTGTAGGTATGTAGCACCTGTGACTAGAGGAATGCAATCATGCACTATCTTTCTTTATGTTCTATGATGCAGTGTGTTGATTAGAATATCTTTTGACCATGGGATGTGGCACTATTATGATCTTTAAGTGGCACTATTATTATCTTTAAGTGCTCCTTAGCCATTTTAGACTCTTTTGACTTGACATCTCTATTTAGATATATACCCCATATTTGATTGGTTTATTTCGTTTCTTGAGTTCTTTATATATTTTGGATATTAGCCGTTTATTGGATGTGAGGTTAGTTAAGATTTTTTTCTCCAGTCTGTAGGTTGATGATTAGTCTCATTGCCTATATGCTTTGCTTACAGAAGCTTTCCAGTTTCATGAGGTCACATTTATGAATTGTTGATCTTAGAGCATGAATCACGGGAGAGGTTTTTAGGACATTTCCCTCTCTGTGTCAATGAGTTCATCTTCTATTAGATTCAGTGTATCTTATTTTATGTTGATAATCGTGTTCAACTTGAAACTGAGCTTTGTGCAAGGTGATCAATATGGATTTTTTTTTCAACATACAGACTGCAAATTAGAACCGCACAATTTATTGAAAATCCTTTCTTTATTCCATCGTATATATATACATATATATTTTGCTTCTTTGTCAAATATCAAGTATCCATAAATGTGTGGTTTTCTTTCTGGTTATTCTGTTCTAGTCCACTGATCCATCTGTCAGTCTCTGTATCAATACCATGTAGTTTTTTTTTGTTTTGTTTTGTTTTGTTTTGTTTTGTTTTGTTTTAATCACTTTTGCTCTATAGTAGAGTTTGAGGGCCAGGATTGCTCTGAGGCAGGATAACAGTGGAGTCACAGAGTAGAACCCTGGCAATGGCTTTAAAATCTAAGTGTCCCAGGGCTTTCTAGCTCTCTCATTGTACTGAAATGCTGATGATAACTTCTAAAAAGTACTTTGTCTTTCTGAGGGTAGGCTGGCTTAGGTGATTAACACCTGTAGCCTAACAGAGGAGGATTAAGGAAAGCAGACTTTTTTCTAGCTCAGCAGGAATTACTGGGCTCTAATTTTGAGCTTACTAGCCAGATGTCACTGGAAGAGAAGGAATTTAGAGAAGTCATTATAGAAGTTATTACTAAGTTATAAAAAATTTCCTATGAAAGTTATATAAGGGCAAAAGGAGAAAGATCCTAAGTGCGGAAAGGGAAAAATTCTTCTAAGTGGGAAAAAGGAAAAAAAAATAAAAAAAAAAGTCTAAGTGGAGAAAAGAAAAAACAAAAACTTCTCTCTTGATTTTCCTCATCTCTTTGTCCTCAGCACTTATACATATTTCAGAATACATGACCACATGCTACAAAGTTCATCAACTGTCTCAGATCAACAAGTTCACTGAAGGTATCAAACAATAACTAAGATATTAGTGAAGTTTTGTATAGGTAAACCCAATCAATATTTTATCTTTTACCCTAGAACCTATAATAAATCTTTAGTTCCCTTCTGATGACTTTTGGTTAATTGTTATACAACCTCTAGGAATGTGCTCTGAGTAGGAGAAAGTCTGGTTACTATCTAAGAGCAATTATCCAGTGACACTTGGAAAACTGGCAGTTCTCATTGTAGTTTTGACTATCAGAAAATGACTTAATAGCCCTTTTAGTTTGGGGAGAATTTTATTGAGTATTTTTGCATTGATATACATAAGAGAAGTTGGTCTGAAGTTGCCTTAATCTGGAATCAATTCACCATTAAAAACAAATAGACTAACAGACTGACTATATAAACAATACACAATATTTTGCTGCATAAAAGAAACCCACTTCAGGGACAAAACCAGATACTACCTCATAGTAAAAGGCTGGAAAAAAAATTTCCAAGCAAATGGTCTGAAGAAATAAGCTGGAGTAGCCATTCTAATATAGAATAAAATCAATTTCCAACCCAAAGTTATCAAAAAAGACAAGAAGGGACAGTTAAGGCTCATGAAAGGTAAACTCTTCCAAGATGAACCCTCAATTCTGAATATCTATGCTCCAAATG
Source organism: Mus musculus (assembly GCF_000001635.26). NCBI lineage: Eukaryota > Metazoa > Chordata > Mammalia > Rodentia > Muridae > Mus > Mus musculus. Next base: position 84,324,722 of record NC_000087.7, on the reverse strand, counting down.
CACAGGCATCCACATTCATTAAAGAAACTTTAGTAAAACTCAAATCACTCATTGCACTGTACACCATAATAGTGGGAGACTTCAACAACCCGCTCTTATCAATAGAAAGATCCTGGAAATAGAAACTAAACAGAGACACATTGAAGATAACAGAATTTATGAAACAAATGGATTTGATAGATATCTACAGAACATTTTACCCTAAAACAAAAGGTTATAACTTCCTCTTAGCATCTGATGGTCCCTTCTCCACAATAGACCACAATCAGTCATAAAACAGGACTCAACAAAAATATTGAAAGTATCCCATACACCCTATCACATCACCATGGACGAAGGCTGATCTTCAATAACAACATAAATAAGAGAAAGCCAACATTCACGTGAAAGCTGAACAACCCTCTACTCAATGATAACTTGGTCAAGGAAGAAATAAAGAAGAAATTAAACACTTTTTAGAGTTTAATGAAAATGAAGGGACAATATACCCAAACTTATGGGACACAATGAATGTAGTCCCACAAAGAAAACCAAAAGCTCTGAGTGCGACCAAAAAGAAACCAGAGAGAGCACACACTAAGAGCTTGACAGCACACTTAAAAGCTCTAGAGCAAAAGGAGGCAAATTTACAAGGGTGAGTAGATAGCAGAAAATCATCAAACTCAGGGCTTGAATCAAACAAGTGGGCACAAAAAGAACTATTCAAAGTATCAAACAATCCAGGAGCCTGTTCTTTGAAAATAGTATCAAGATAGATAAACCCTTAGAATGATGAACTGGAGTGCACAGGGATAGTATGCTAATTAACAAAATCATAAATGAAAAGGGAGACATAAGACCAGAACCTGAGGAAATCCTAGGCATCATCACATCCTACTACAAAAGGCTATACTAAACAAAACTGGAAAACTTGGACAAAATGGACAATTTTCTAGACAGAAATCAAGTACCAAAGTTAAATACAGATCAGAATAAAGATCTAAACAGCCCCATATCCCCTAAAGAATTAGAAGCAGTCACTAATACTCTCCCAACCAAATAATGCCCAGGAACACCCACATGGGTTTAGTGTAGAGTTCTATCAGACCTTCAAAAAAGAACTAATTCCAACTGTTCTCAGACTATTTCACAAAATAGAAACAGAACGTACTCTATTCAATTCATTCTATAGAAGCCACAATTACTCTGATAACTAAACCATATAAAGTCCCAACAAAATAGAGGACTTCAGACCAATTTCCCTTCTGAATACCGATGCAAAAAATATTCAATAAAGTCCATGCAAACTGAATCCAAGAACATATCACAAAGATCATCAATAATGATCAAGTAGGCTTCATCCCAGGGATGCAGGGATGCTTTAATATAAGGAAACACATCAACATAATCCACTATATATAAGCAAACTCAAAACAAAAACCACATGATCATCTCCTTAGATGCTGAGAAATCATTTAAGGAAATCCAACACCCATTCATGATAAAAGTCATGGAAAGACCAGGAATTCAAGGCCCATACTTAAACATAATAAAAGCAGTATATAGCAAAACAGTAGTCAACATCAAACTAAATGGAGAGAAACTAAAACCAATCCCACTAAAATCAGGGACTAGACAAGGCTGCCCACTTTCTTCCTATCTATTCAATATAGCACTTGAAATCCTAGCCAGAGCAATTGGACAAAAGAATTAGATCAAGGGACACCATGGTCCCTGGCCTGGGGGATTCTTCGGACACCCGCAAGGACCCATACAGGATACTCCATGGGATCCTAAGCCCTCTGGTGAGTGGAACACAGCGCCTGGTCCAATCCAATCGCACAGGACCCTAGACTGCACATTATTATTATGCATATCAGATAGGCATGTGTGTGTGTGTTTGTGTGTGTATGTGTGTGTTTGTGTGTGCATATAAGCATGTAGGTATGTAGCACTTGTGACCAGAGGAATGCAATCATGCAGTATCTTTCTTTATGTCTCTCTGCCATTTTCCTATGATGCAGTGTGTTTATTAGAATATCTTTTGCCCATGGGATGTGGCACTATTGCAAGGTGATGGCTTGTTTGAGGAAGTGTATCATTGTGTAGGCTTGCTTTTATGTAGTGCACAATGTCTGCCCAGTGACGAAAATCGATCCTCTTCCTTGCTACCTGTGGCCACAAGCTTCCTCCTGGTTGCCTTCAGTCTAAGATATAGACCAATTAGTTCCTTCCTCAGTACCTCCTCTACCTGGATGCTGCCATGCTTCCTACCAATATAATAATGTACTGACTCTATAAGAGTTTCCTGAGTCATGATATCTCTTCACATCAATGAAACCCTATTGAACATGGGCAGTATGTTAGCCTGAATTTTAATGCTTACAAGATAATTGCAACCAGCATGGAAGCACAAAGTAAAGATGATGAATGAGTCTCTGTATTTTTTGAACTTCTGAATTTTTGAATGAATGTGGGGATTGGGAAAATTAGAAAGTTATGGGAAGGAGAAAGAGAGGATGCAAAGACCTTTTGGGCTCCTGCCACTTGCTTTTGCATTCAATATTTCTATTTTAAAACAATACCAACAACTAAAACAACCAATGACAAGGCATCCATACAACAGATTCACAGAGAAGACACCAAAGGGCATTACATTCTTGTAAATCATTTTCCAGCTAATGTCTGGTGTATTGAGCCTAAAGATTTTACTGTCAAACCCTGATGATTACTCACTAGATTGGATCCCCTAACACAATGATGAATGACACTGTGGTCAAAAGGACAGTTAACATGTATAAATACATCGTTTTTCACACTGTCAGTTTGAATTGTTACTATATATCCCAGTTTGTTTTTTTTTTTTTTTTTTTGCATTTTATCTCCATTACTGTGTTGTTTTCAGCCCTCACTTGCTACATAGAAAATGGATTCTTTTACACTATATTTTATTTAGGGTGCACAATGGAACCTAAATACTAATTCAGTCCATTTCAAGTAGAGCTCTCTGTTCTCTTTACAAAATTGCAATTAAATAGTTTTCAAAAATATTTTGCACTTGTGTGGCTTAGTTTAATTAAGATTGGGGGGGTTATATCTCCCACATTCTCAGTTGTCTCAAACTGGGAAAACTGTCTAGAAATGTTGTGGAATCTTTGTGACTGTGCCCTAGCAGAAGTAGATCACTGGGACAAGATGGAGGGAGCTGGGTGGTTCTGAACTAAATCTTGGCTTCTAAATCCAACCAAATGTGAGAAGGGCCCATTCAGGCTCTCAATGCCACAGATCAACTTGTTGTTTCCTCCAATGCTGTCCTTATCATGACAGTCTGTCCCTGGTAACTGTTTGCCATATACATCTCTTCTTTTTTTTTTTTCTTTTTCATTTTTATTATAAATTTAGCTCATTTACATTTCCAATGCTATACCAAAAGTCCCCCATAGCCACCCACCCCCAATCCCTTATACACCCACTCCCCCTTTTTGGCCCTGGCGTTTCCCTGTACTGGGGCATATAAAGTTTGCATGTCCAATGAGCCTCTCTTTCCAGTGATGGCCGACTAGGCCATCTTTTGATACATATGCAGATAGAGTCAATAGCTCCGGGGAACTGTTGAGTTCATAATGTTGTTCCACCTATAGGGTTGCAGATCCTTTTAGCTCCTTGGGTACTTTCTCTAGCACCTACATTGGGAGCCCAGTGATCCATCCATTAGCTGACTGTGGGCATCCTCTTCAGTGTTTGCTAGGCCCCGGCATAGTCTCACAAGTCACAGGTACATCTGGGTCCTTTCAATAAAATCTTGCTAGTGTACGCAATGGTGTCAAAGTTTGGATGCTGATTATGGGGTGGATCCCTGGATATGGCAGTCTCTACATGGTCCATTTTTTTATCTCAGCTCTAAACTTTGTTTCTGTAACTCCTTCCAAGGGAGTTTTGTTCCCACTTCTAAGGAGGGGCATAGTGTCCACACTTCAGTCCTCATTTTTCTTGAGCTTCATGTGTTTAGAAAATTGTATCTTATATCTTAGGTATCCTAGGTTTTGGGTTAATATCCACTTATCAGTGAGTACATATTGTGTGAGTTACTTTGTGAATGTGTTACCTCACTCAGGATGATGCATTCCAGGTCCATCCATTTGGCTAGGAATTTCATAAATTCATTCTTTTTAATAGCTGAGTAGTACTCCATTGTGTAGATGTACCATATTTTCTGTATCCATTTCTCTGTTGAGGGGCATCTGGGTTCTTTCCAGCCCTGGCTATTATAAATAAGGATGCTATGAACATAGTGGAGCATGTGTCCTTCTTACCAGTTGGGGTAACTTCTGGATATATGCCCAGGAGATGTATTGCTGGATCCTCCGGTATTACTATGTACAATTTTCTGATGAACTGCCAGACTGATTTCCAGAGTGGTTGTATAAGCCTGCCATCCCACCAACAATGGAGGAGTGTTCCTCTTTCTCCACATCCACGCCAGCATCTGCTGTCATCTGAATTTTTGATCTTAGCCATTCTGACTGGTGTGAGGTGGAATCTCAGGGTTGTTTTGATTTGCAATTCTCTGATGATTAAGGATGTTGGACATTTTTTTTTTCAGGTGCTTCTCTGTCATTCGGTATTCCTCAGGTTAGAATTCTTTGTTCAGTTCTGAGCCACATTTTTGTATGGGGGTTATTTGATTTTCTGAAGTTCACCTTGAGTTCTTTATATATGTTGCATATTAGTACCCTATCTGATTTAGGATAGGTAAAGATCCTTTCCCAATCTGTTGGTGGTCTTTTTGTTTTATTGATGGTGTCTTTTGCCTTGCAGAAACTTTGGAGTTTCATTAGGTCCCATTTGTCAATTCTCGATCTTACAGCACAAGCCATTTCTGTTCTGTTCAGGAATTTTTCCCCTGTGCCCATATCTTCAAGGCTTTTCCCCCCTTTCTCCTCTATAAATTTCAGTGCCTCTGGTTTTATGTGAAGTTCCTTGATCCACTTAGATTTGACCATATTACAAGGACATAAGCATGGATCGATTAGCATTCTTCTACATGATTACAACTAGTTGTGCCAGCACCAATTGTTGAAAATGCTGTCTTTCTTCCACTGCAACGTTTTAGCTCCCTTGTCGAATATCAAGTGACCATAGGTGTGTGGGTTCATTTCTGGGTCTTCAATTCTGTTCCATTGGTCTACGTGTCTGTCTCTATACCAGTACCATGCAGTTTTTATCACAATTGCTCTGTAGTAAAGCTTAGGTTAGGCATGGTGATTCCAACAGATGTTCTGTTATCCTTGAGAAGAGTTTTTACAATCCTAGGATTTTTTGTTATTCCAGATGAATTTGCAAATTTCTCCTTCTAATCCGTTGAAGAATTGAGTTGGAATTTTGATGGGGATTGCATTGAATCTGTAGATTGCTTTTGGCAAGATAGCCATTTTTACAATGTTGATCCTGCCAATCCATGAGCATGGGAGATCTTTCCATCTTCTGAGATCTTCTTTTATTTCTTTCTTCAGAGACTTGAAGTTTTTATCATACAGATCATTCACTTTCTTAGTTAGAGTCACGCCGAGATATTTTATATTATTTGTGACTATAGAGAAGGGTGTTGTTTCCCTAACTTCTTTCTCAGCCTATTTATTCTTTGTGTAGAGAAAGGCCATTGACTGGATTGAGTTAATTTTATATCCAGCTACTTCACCGAAGCTGTTTATCAGGTTTAGGTGTTCTCTGGTGGAATTTTTAGTGTCACTTATATATACTATAATATCATCTGGAAAAAGTGATATTTTGACTTCCTCTTTTCCAATTTGTATCCCCTTGATCTCCTTTTGTTGTCGAATTGTTCTGCCTAATACTTCAAGTACTATTTTGAAAAGGTAGGGAGAAAGTGGGCAGCCTTGTCTAGTCCCTGATTTTAGTGGGATTGCTTCCAGCTTCTCTCCATTTACTTTGATGTTGGCTACTGGTTTGCTGTAGATTGCTTTTATCATGTTTAGGTATGGGCCTTGAATTCCTGATCTTTCCAAGACTTTTATCATGAATGGGTGTTGGATATTGCCAAATGCTTTTTCTGCATCTAATGAGATGATCATGTGGTTTTTGTCTTTGAGTTTGTTTATATAATGGATTACATTGATGGATTTTCGTATATTAAACCATCCGTGCATCCCTGGAATAAAACCTACTTGGTCAGGATGGATGAGTGCTTTAATGTGTTCTTGGATTCGGTTAGCGAGAATTTTATTGAGGATTTTTGCATCGATATTCATAAGAGAAATTGGTCTGAAGTTCTCTATCTTTGTTGGATCTTTCTGTGGTTTAGGCATCAGAGTAATAGTGGCTTCATAAAATGAGTTGGGTAGAGTAACTTCTACTTCTATTTTGTGAAATAGTATGTGCAGAACTGGAATTAGATCTTCTTTGAAGGTCTGATAGAACTCTGCACTAAACCCATCTGGTCCTGGCCTTTTTTTGGCTGGGAGACTATTAATAACTGCTTCTATTTCTTTAGGGGATATGGGATTGTTTAGATGGTCAACATGATCCTGATTCAACTTTGGTACCTTGTATCTGTCCAGAAATTTGTCCATTTCGTCCAGGTTTACCAGTTTTTTTGAGTATAGCCTTTTGTAGAAGGATCTGATGGTGTTTTGGATTTCTTCAGGATCTGTTGTTATGTCTCCCTTTTCATTTCTGATTTTGTTAATTAGGATTTTGTTCCTGTGCCCTCTAGTGAGTCTAGAAAAGGTTTATCTATCTTGTTGATTTTCTCAAAGAACCAACTCCTCGTTTGGTTAATTCTTTGAATAGTTCTTCTTGATTCCACTTGGTTGATTTCACCCCTGAGTTTGATTATTTCCTGCCATCTACTCCTCTTGGGTGAATTTGCTTCCTTTTTTTCTAGAGCTTTTAGATGTGTTGTCAACCTGCTCGTATGTGCTCTCTCCCGTTTCTTCTTGGAGGCACTCAGAGCTATGTGTTTCCCTCTTAGAAATGCTTTCATTTTGTCCCATAGGTTTGGGTACGTTGTGGCTTCATTTTCATTAAACTCTAAAAAGTCTTTAATTTCTTTCTTTATTCCTTCCTTGACCAAGATATCATTGAGAAGAATGTTGTTCAGTTTCCACGTGAATGTTGGCTTTCTATAATTTATTTTGTTATTGAAGATCAGCCTTAGTCCTTGGTAGTCTGATAGGATGCATGGGACAATTTCAATATTTTTGTATGTGTTGAGCCTTGTTTTGTGACTAATTATGTGGTCAAATTTGGAGAAGATACCATGAGGTGCTGAGAAGAAGGTATATCCTTTTGTTTTAGGATAAAATGTTCTGTAGATATCTGTCAGGTCTACTTGTTCCATAACTTCTGTTAGTTTCACTGTGTCCCTGTTTAGTTTCTGTTTCCACGATCTGTCCATTGATGAAAGTGGTGTGTTGAAGTCTCCCACTATTATTGTGTGAGGTGCAATGTGTGCTTTGAGCTTTACTAAAGTGTCTTTAATGAATGTGGCTGCCCTTGAATTTGGAGCGTAGATATTCAGAATTGAGAGTTCCTCTTGGAGGATTTTTACCTTTGATGAGTATGAAGTCTCCCTCCTTGTCTTTTTTGATAACTTTGGGTTGGAAGTCGATTTTATCTGATATTAGAATGGCTACTCCAGCTTGTTTCTTCAGACTATTTGCTTGGAAAATTGTTTTCCAAGCAAATTTGATTTTATATGGTGTAGTTTATTTGACTAGTGGCTCTGAGTCAATAAGACAAAAAGACCACCAACAGATTGGGAAAGGATCTTTACCTATCCCAAATCGGACAGGGGACTAATATCCAATATATATAAAGAACTCAAGAAGGTAGACTCCATAAAATCAAATAACCCCATTAAAATATAGGCCTCAGAACTGAACAAAGATTTCTCCCCCGAGGAATACCGAATGGCAAAGAAGCACCTGAAAAAATGTTCAACATCTTTAATCATCAGGGAAATGCAAATCAAAAGTCTTATTTTCATATTTTCATTATTTACAGACCATTGTGTGTTATAAATAGAAATCTAGAGGAGGAAAGATGTTTAGAGTCACTGACACACACACTTAACTGAGGTTTCCTTTGCACAGGAAGAAGATATACCCATCCTCTATATCTGGAGAGTTTCTCTAGGACCCTAATGATATAAAAGTCTTCAAGTATCTAGGCTAAAACAACATTGCTTTTGCCTATATTTATGCAAAGTAACCTCTTTTATACAGTAATCATATTGATGTGTGTATGCATACCGAAATATACAGGTAAGTGCAGAGGATTGGGAAGGGTATACTGTTTTCTGTTACTTCAGTCCCTAATTTTCCCCTCGTGATAGGGTTTCTTGCTGAACTAGGAGTGAGGCTGACATTCAGTCATCCTTCTGTCTCTTCCACTCCCATTCCTAAGCACCAGTGTTGCAGGTGAAAGTTTGACCAAACACTTGGCTTTAACCCTGGGCCATCTCCCCAGATTCTTCTTTATTTTAAATAACCTATGGATTACTTTTGCTCTCAATGTAATGAAACTGCTGTATAAGAAGTTGTTATTTAGAAGATGGCAATATAAGTGGTCTGTATGTGTTCAGTACACACATGGTATATTAAGAACTACTTTCCTTAATACCTTGAGAATTGCATACAAATATTTTGATGTAATTTACTTTCCAATCCTTTTAGTAACTCCTCCCAGAACAAAATACGGCCCATTCCCACCTAACTCCTCCTGCCAACTTCATATCTTATCTTCTCTCTTTTGTTAAAACCCATTCAAAATCATTTGTGTTTCCCATAAACTCTTGGACATCTGGCTTCCACTAGAGCATGGCCAATCTATCACCTTCAAAGGCAATACCTTTGATGAAAACTGACTGTTCATCCCTCATCAACTGTCTATACCTTACTAGATAGTGATGAGGGATAGTGAGCCCTCCCCATTCAGTGATGGAAGACAGAATGGCCTGATTTTGTGCAGAAAGAAACAGTTTTATAATTTTTTAAGGTCTTTTTAGAATTCTTGTGTTTTCTTATTTATAGAATTTTATGGTTTTAAAAATATTTATTAAGAATTAAAAAAATAGCTTTTTGGGTCATTTAGTGTTTGTTTAATAATTTTTTGGTTTTTTAGGGTTTTAGGTTTTGCTTTATTGTTTTAGTTTTTTTTTTTTTATTAAGGTAAAGTGATTGTTACTTTCTATTAGTTTTATTCTTAGAGGTGGAAGCATGTGTTTGTGGATTTGTTGTAAGATTACTTTCTTGTTTCTTCTATGGTGTAGTTTCACTCCTTGTGTTGTTGTTTTTCACCTATTATTCTTTGTAGGGGTGGATTTAAGGAAAGATTATGTGTAAAATTGGCTTTGTCGTGGAATATATTGTTTTCTCCGTCTATGGTGATTGAGAGTTTTGTTAGGTATAGGAGCCTAGGCTAGCATTCATGTTCTCTAGAGGTGGAATAGATGCTGGTATTAATATCTTTTTATGAAAATACATCCATGAGTTGAGAGAGGAGGACTTCCACTGGCCTTTGTACCCTAGTGCCATGTTCTAGGTGCTGCTAGTGAATGGGGAACTAAGTGACACCCCAGTGACAACAGAAAACACCTCTTTCAGAATCATACCTAAGAATGTCAGGCAGAGTTTATTTTGGCTGACTCATGGTAACCAGATCTTATATAGAGAGGGTGGGACTCATGTATCACTTCAGAAAATGCTTTTAAGCTTAGTCTTATATATTTTACAGAGAAGGAAAAGAGAGAAATAACTTCATGAAGGATAACACCCAAGAAAGCAAATGATCAAGGCAGCTTTACAGCAACACACAAATCTGTCCAACACTAGTGTTTACTAGTGGTTTGTTGGTGTTAAATAGCCAAGGAGGCTACTGGACCATAGAGGGGCTGGAGAAAGTCAGATTGCTTTTTGTTATTGTTTTATTTTATTTTAACATTTCCCTTTTGAATTCAGCCAGTCTCATTTTAGATTTTTCCTGCTGCTAAGACCACTAGTGTTCTCTGGTACATTCAACCTTACTGATCTCCAGGCGACTAGACTTGTCAGGGTCAGAGTGGAACCTGGATATTTTACAACCAATTATCTGGGCCACTTGCCTACCGCTGGTCACCTCAGTTTCTCTACCTAAATTCCTTACTGATAATTTCCTCAGCATGCAGCCTGCCATGATTCACCGACAGGTACAACAACTGCTTCTGCCTCAGTATTAAATTCAAGTCCTTTCTCTTCTTCAGGTATGTTAATATTTGACGATATACAAATGCATTTATCTGAGAAAGAATGGGCTATGCTAACCCATCGAAGAAGACACTCTACAGTGTTGTAATGCTGGTCATCTACAAGCTAACCACCTGTCTAGGTTAACTGATTAACTATAACTCATTTCCTTTGTGTATACATTGTGTAACCTGGACTGTAATGGTGAAAAATACACCCTGGGAGATATTACCTTTTGGGTTATAATTGATTTAGATTGCTTCTTCACTGTTGAAGCAGGAACTGCTACAGAAAAAAAAATTTCTATGTTATTTTTTTGGGTTATTTGTTTTCTTTGTTTTTTAAAGATACAATTTCTCTGCATAACCCTGGCTGTCTTCAAGATCAATCTGTACAGCAGGTTTACCACAAACTCACCTGCCTTTGTCTCCCAAGTTCTGGGTTTAAAACATCACCCACCACCATCATCCAGCTCAGTGTGAAAGTTCTTAATTTTAGTGAGGATCAATTATTTCTCTTAGAATGAATATTTCTTCCATGAAATCTAGAACTCTTAACTCTATTAATCATACATATACTCCAATTTTCCTAAATCTTTTATTTTGTTCTTACATTAAGTCCATGCCCTTGTGAATTATTTTACATACAGTATGAAGTTGAGATTGAGTGTGAGGCTTACTCTTTTACCTATTATGTGTCACTGCTCTCGGGTGAAACAAAACATACAGCACAAATTACATATATGCATAATGTTATAAAACTATGGTGTATATATTATATATAATTTATTTTATATGTAATATATTTTATCATTTATAATATTTTGTTATATAATATACTTTAAATGTAGTTTAAATAGACTTTAAAGTGAATTACAGGGTGTGATCCAACAATAGCTGTCTACCAACTGATATTCTAAGAACATAATAGTTATTCAGTCAATGAGGTGGATTGTCTCAGGTAGTCTCCAGTGTATTATGGAATACTGAAAATGGCCTGTATTGACAGTGAAGGAATGGGCTTCCCAATGAGGGCAAACAGGCAAAGAAAACAAACTTTCTTCTTCCACGTCTTTCATATAGGTTGCAGAACATTTATATAAGTGTGTGCCAGGTTTAAGGTGACTTTTCCCACTTGAAAGATTCAGATTCAAAATGGAGCTTGCCATTTCAAAGTATTAAGAAAAAAAATCCTTTAACGTCTTGCTCAGTCAGTTGGATTTTAATTAATTCTTGATGCAGTAAAGTTCAAAACCAAGAACACTCATCACATTGTCCAATTGGCTCCCCATAATTTATTGACATTTATAGCCTTCCTTCATTGAATTGCTTGTGTATTTTGTTGAAAGTTACTTTGCAATTTGTATACATATGTCCAGACTGAGCTGTTTGACTTTTTGTTGTTATTATTTAAGTCTTAAACAATTATAGATAAGCCCTCATATCTATTACACAATATTTTTTCTACTTTATTCATTCTTGTTATTCTTTGCATTGTGAAGAAAGAGATGGCTCAATTCTTGAACAGTACATGTTAAACTTCCCGTTCTGTTTATAGCACCAAATATAGTTTAACAAAAAAACTGTCTAATGCCAGGCAGTGAGGGAACAGGTCTTCAATCTCAGCATTTGGGGGTTGGGGGCATAGGCAGGCGAATTTCTGAGTTTGAGGCCACCTTGATCTACAGAGTGAGTTTTGGGAAAGCCAGGGGTAAACAAACAAACTTTGTCTAGAAAACAAAACAAAACAAAAAAAAAAAAAAAAAAAAAAGATAAAAAAAACAAGAATAAAAACTTCCTTGTATCTCTAGGTCTTCCGGTCTCTTTAGACCCTGAATACATATCACACACACACACACACACACACACACACACACACACACACACACACACACACACACACATGCACCCTCACTTAGTCAAAAAACTCAGACAGAATTGCCAAGCTAAGGGAAAATTAGCATATTGCAGGGACAGATGTAAAGAATGTTTAAAATCTAGAAAATTTGGCAGAGTTATGTTTCATATTAAAAAAAAGATAAAATAGAATAATAAGTTGCTTCCCACTGTCTTTCATTATCTGTGTTATCCACACATTTTTTTTTGTATTAGGAATAAAAGAAATGAGTATTTGTTTGACATTTGTATCCAACCTATGTTTTTGTTTGACATCTGTGTCCATAGCAATGTTTTCTTAGACACTATCCTCTGGTTTCAGGTACCATGGACTATGATTTAATTCTTCACTTTTCTCAGAAGAGATGTAAAATGCTATTAGGGCCCTTGAAGTCAGAAAGAATTAATATTCATGGCATAGATTCAGTGGCTATAATGTTGACTGTCATACAATACCAAAACAAAGATTCAGGTAAATTTATGAACAAGATGATAAGACTGTGTCTTCCTTCAGTGTTACCATGGTAGTTGTCACTTCAGTCTCTCCCTTGACATTGTCTATTTTCATGGAAGCTTGGGGAACACAAGAAGACCTGAAAGCCAACACAAACCTAAGAAACTTGTAAGCATTTGAAGTCCACTTACAGATCTCACTGTCCATACTAGTTATTCATCTCTGTGGAAGTAAAAGAGAGCAGTAAAGTGACTTTGATTATTTTGGCTTTTATTACACACACTGGAATTTTTAAATGATTGCATACCACTCCTGTGCCTAAAGGGATGTACAATTTGTGATTTCTTAATTTTAAATGAGTATAGCAGTTTTCTCTATAGAAAAGTTTGAGCATTAATTTATTGATAAGGTCAGTGCATGGGAGCTTATGTACCCTCTCCAAAATGGTATGCATCTGATACTCGAGGGTCTCATCCACTAGTAGTCTGGCAGAGAAACACATGTGGCTTATACATTTGGTCCCAATTAGAAGCAGGGTAGATTGAATCCCAGGTTTATGTAGAAATAACAACTGTTTGGTCAGGAGGATACTTCTTAAGATGGCCATGTAGTCAGAGAAGTGAATCCTGGCTTGTGAGTTCATGAAAGACAAATTATATTTTGCTAGCTACTTTAAGCAACATAGTAGGTTCACACACCAAGACACACAGACACAGACACAAACACCAATACAAATTCACTGTAGGATCTCAGATAATAAAATTCTCCTTAATAATAATTGTTGAGATGAGTTTTCTCTAACACCAGAAAATAAACTGTCCTGGAGCTGATTTTTTTAAATTAGTTAATCAATCAACATCCCAAACCTAGTATTCCTTCTCTTCTCTGCTCCCTGACTTCTCCTCCACTTCTGCTACCCCAATCCACTCTTCCTCAATTTTTCTTCAGAAAAGAGATCTTCCATGATAACTTCTAGTTTTGGCTATTGTAGTTGCACATCCACTCATATTGATGATAGACAAGGCCTGGCAGAATTTCATTCCATTGGCTATGGAAATAGAGCTAAGTGGAAGACAGGGTATGTGAACAAATCTTAACAAAAATTTACCCTCATTAACCATAAACTCTTTTTTATTTCTCTTTTAATTAATTAGGTATTTTCCTCGTTTACATTTCCAATGCTATCCCAAAAGTTGCCCATACCCATCCCCCCACTCCCCTACCCACCCACTCCCCCTTTTTGGCCCTGGCGTCCCCCTGTACTGGAGCATATAAAGTTTGCAAGTCCAAAGGGCCTCTCTTTCCTGTGATGGCTCACTAGGCCATCTTTTGATACATATGCAGCTAGAGACAAGAGCTCTGGGGTACTGATTAGTTCATATTGTTGTTCCACCTATAGGGTTGCAGTTCCCTTTAGCCCCTTGGGTACTTTCTCTAGCTCCTGCATTGGGGGCCGTTTGACCCATTCCAATAGGTAACTGTGAGCATCCACTTCTGTGTTTGCTAGGCCTCAGCATAGTCTCACAAGAGACAGCTATATCTGGATCCTTTCAGCAAAATCTTGCTAGTGTATGCAATGGTGTCAGCGTTTGGAAGCTGATTATGGGATGTATCCCTGGATATGGCAATCACTAGATGCTCCATCTTTTCGTTACAGCTCCAAATTTTGTCTCTGTAACTCCTTCCATGGGTGTTTTAACTATATTACAAGTACAACTTTACATTTTTCTCTTTAATATTTTTACATTTTCAACATCTTCCAAGCCTGGTGGACAAAGTGCTCTTTTAGTCAAATTGTACTAATTCATACCAATATTGTCCAGGGAAGTTTCTTGGTAAGCCCTTTAGAGCATCAGTTTCTTGCTTTCAGCTCTTCCTTCATCATGAGGAATAAAGTATAAACACAGTACATAGCCACAGTTTCTGTCATCGATGAGGACTTGGTCTGTGAAAGATACTATGCAGATTCTTAGCCTCTGAACTTGGCAATGGTTTACAGATGCTGATGTGAGCAAAATGAGGAACTAAAGGACAACTTTGTTAGGTCTCAGATCTTCTTGTGCACACTGTTAACAGATAATAATATGGGGAATGAGATCTAGTTTTTTAGTGCAGAGTCATTTGTCCCTGGTCAATATTAAAAGTTTTAAACATTTCTTGAATATCATCTACTGAAATTTAATAAATTTTAAATTTGAATTATGTAATTATAACAAAAAGAAAAACAACAGCAATTAATAAATAATAATAATAATAATAATAATAATAATAATAATAATAATAATAATAACAATAATACAGTGAGACTGATGAGCCTGCAGTGACAGGACTTGAGCGTCTATGATAGAATTTGAGTCAGGCATTGTGTACTCACACATTAATTATGAGGATCTTGCTTAATTTTGTGTACATAGAACTGGATTATCACATGGATCTTTTCCCCCTCTTAAATTCTGAGCATGTGAAGAAAAGTGATGTTTCTCTTTCTTATACAATTAAACAGATTCCATAAAAGCTTATCTTCTCCCACTTCTAAATTAGCATTTTCGTTTAATTTATTGCCATGTTGTATGCTTTAACTGTTTGGTAGTTGTCTGTTAATTTTTGATTTATCTTACATATAAAGCAAGTTTGATAAAAATTTGGTACGGAATTTTATGCATTTTATAATTGTAAAAATATTATTTCCACTCAACTCAAAGTGCTCTGTGGTTATAAATTGGCCTCTCAGTTAGTAATACACAACACAAATTCAATTCCACTTAACCCTTCTGAAAATGAACTTGCATGGTATTGTCTGATTTGAAGCTAATAAATCTATTTAACTAAACCAGAGACATTTGTGTTAGGAAGGAAACTACTACTGTCTGTTGTTTAGAAAATGGAAAAGTTACTTCTACAGTAAAAGAAAGAAAGGAGGGCCTGCCTTCAGCAATTGTGGGAAGTCTGTGTTGCATGTGCATTTTTCAGTTCAGCAGCATCTAGGGCACTCAGAATACACAGAGATTTCTTCATATGTGGCGAGAAAAACCAAATCTACAGGAATCCCAGGCAAGTGCTTCAAGCGAAGTCTTAGTCGAGCGAAAGTAGATGTAAAACCTCCCTTCTGCATGGGAGGTTTGTAGGAAACAAACAAGCTCCAAATCCTATAAATGTAGTCTCTCTGAAACTTCCAGTAGAAGGTCTATTTGTTTTTATATGATTTTATACATTTTAATGTACTTACATTATGGGTACATGTGTTTGATTAAGTACATATGTGTGTAACTGTGCACAAACCACTGCACATGTGTAGAGATTGCAGGACATTGTGGAAGAGACAATCCTCTTCTTCTACCATGTATATTATTTCAGAGATGAAGTTCAGGTACGCGGTCTTGAGTGGCTAGTAACCTTACTTGAGTGGCTAGTGGGCCACCTCATACATTCCTTGAGCTTTAATTCTTTACATCCTCTGAAGATTGCCTGTTCATTCATCATGTCAAAACCCACAGAGACTATGAAGGTGGTCATGCTGCAAACCAGCATGAGTATAGAAAATGAAGCAACCAAGTTTAAATGAGCCATTGATATTTCTTATCATCCTATCACTCCCATAGGTCGAAGTGGTTAAAACTCTCACCCAAGGCCTTCTACTATCAGTTGCATTGAACTAAAAGTGTCTGTAGCAGTATCTGTATGCACAGCGCCTGCAAGGTCTGAGATAGAAAGAGCCCAAGCAATGAGAGGGAAGGGCGTGCATGCCACTATCTTTATCTCAGAAGTTATTTCTAGTTTGTAGCTTGGAAAGGAAAACATTCAAATTTCCACTAGGGTATCACTGGGTATGCAAACCATGCTTAAATCTAAGTCTCTAGTTCAGCATTGCCTGGCAAATGAAAATCAAACTGGATAATAATCTTGGAGGTCCTTTATATAATAAGGTATTGGCAGTGTTCTTTAAAGAATACCTTAAGGGTCCTTTGTTTATATATTATGGTTTGCAGTTTTTTTTGTTTTTATGGGATTTCTGAGTGTTTGTGAACATATATGTCTCTGTGTCTACATGTATATTTCTTGTGCTTTTTCTTTGCCTCTTTTTTATTATGTTTGCTTTGTTCTGTTCTGGTTCATTTGTTTATTTTGTATCTTAATCTTCATTATTATTGTTATTAGTATCATTAATAGTATCATTATTATTTAGATGCCTGTTTGTATTTTAATAAAGGGAGAAAGAAAAAGTGTGAATTTGGGTGGGTCGAGAAGTGGAGAGGTTGTAGAAGGATTTGGGGGGACAGTAATCTGAATCTATTGAATGAAAAACTGTATTTTCAATGAAAAGTGTCTTCCCAGAAATTTTGATCTTACTATTAGTACAAAGGAATCAAAAACTTATTTTTTAAAGAATCATATTGTATACAGAGGAAAAAAATGAGAGCTTTTCCAACTGAGAAATATTTCATTTTGCAAGTATGGTAAGGACCCTAGAGTTAATAATCAAGAACACAGAGCACAACACAAAGCAGAAAAAAGTACAAAGCACACACAAATATACAGGCAGGAATCAAATTAGTCAATTTATTGACCTTTTTAATGGAGCACAAATCCTCATCCATTCTCCATTCGGACAAAACAGATTTGCTGTTGTCTCCAATGACTTTGAGTAGGAATTCATCCAGTAACCTTTCTCATCAATTTCATTAGAGCTGACTCATCCCTGCTAAGATTCCAGGACAGGAAAAATAGACTCCATCATCCTCTTGGGTATGTGTGTTTCCAAGTTCCTTCATATATATTCTTCCTTATGCTTGGTGAACCCCTACATTAAATTATTTTTTCCTACTTCATAACTATAATTTCCTACTGTTATAAATCCTAACATACATACCTGACATAAAGATAGTCTTAGACAACTCCAGATGATCACATGATTAGACAACTAAAATAGATCACATCTATCCTAGTACAGTTCTGGAAGGCAGAAAGTGTAAAAATCAAGGAGCTGGCTAGTCTTACTAGTATTTCCTGGCACTGTGAATGGCAACCTATAAGTTCTAAGTCCTTGTGACACTTTCATGGGAGTTGTCTAGGACTATCTTTATGTCAGGTATTTATGTTAGGATTTATAACAGTAGTAAATTATAGTTATGAAGTAGAAAAAAAATAATTCTATGTAAGGGCTCACCAAGCATGAGGAAGAATATATATGAAGGAACTGTAGCATTAGAAAGGTTGAGAACCACTCTCTGGATGCTTGAAAACAGAAAGCATAATGGAGTCATAGGCTGGTCTTGGCATCAGTCTGATATCTGCTTCAGACTAATATCTTGCTTCCTTTTGTTTCTTGTCACCATGAGGGGAATAACCTAGATAGTATAGTCAAAGGACAAATCTGAGGACATGTTCAGAATCCATTTTGTGAAAACATGTGCTGTTGTATCATTTGGAAAGGGCTGTCTTTGGAACCAGTGCATGCACATGAGTGCTTTGGTGCTTTGCTCTTTCTTTCTTTCTTTCTTTCTTTCTTTCTTTCTTTCTTTCTTTCTTTCTTTCTTTCTTTCTTTCTTTCTTTCTTTCTTTCTTTCTTTTTTACTATCTTTCTTTCTTATTTTATTTTATTTTTTTTTGAGGCAGGTTTTCTCTTTGTAGGCCTGGCTGTTGTAGAACTCATTCTGAAAACCTGGCTGGCCTTGAACTCATAAATTTGCCTGCCTCTTTCTACCAAGTCCAGGGAATAAAGGCCTGCAACACCACACCCAGCTTCTTTGATTTTTTTTATTCTGCTATTAACTTATTGTTCCCAATGTTGTTTATTTTATTATTTTATTTTATTAGATATTTTCTATATTGACATTTTAAATGTTATCCCATTTCAAGTTTTCCCCTCTAAAAACCCAATAACATGTCCCTCCTCCTCCTACTGACCAACCTAAGCACTCCTGCTTCCCTGTCATGCCATTCCCTTACACTGAGGTATAGAGTCTCTCAGGACCAGGATCCCCTCCTCTCACTGTGTCCATCTAGTCCATCATTTGCTACATATTCGGTGACAGCGATGGGCCCCTCACTTTGCATTATTTGGTTGGTCTTTTTTTTAATTACATATATTTTAACTTACATTTCAAATGTTGTATTCTTTCCCAGTTTCCCACTCATCCAGAAACCCCCTATCACATCCTCTGTCCCCCTGCTTCAATGAGGGTGTTCCTTCACCTGTGCACCCTCTCCCACCTCACAGTGTGGTGGCTAACAAGTTTATATCTCTGTATCCTTATCATTCAACACCATATTGGGGATCCTGCAGCTTATAGGGAAAAGATGTCCATATTCTGAGAACTGCAGGGTACCATCCAATACATCAATCTCAAGCCACATGTGGGTACATCTTCCTAAAAAACGTGTCGTCCTGTTAATAGCTTTCAGTTGGATCTTTAAGTACCTCAGCCAAGATTGAGGTGACTGCTCCCTGCATAATCACTGCCCACTTCATTTTGGGGAGCATCTGTGCCAGGAAGTCAGGGTAGATATCCACATAGTTGATGTGGATTTCAGTGGCCTGCAGGCACAGATGGAAGTCATGCATGTCCAAGCCTTACACATTTGAGCTTAGGAGATAGTATGTGAGCAGTTTTATGTTGTCATTTTGGATTTCTGCATAGGACATATTGTCTTTCATTAATTTTGGGATTTATTTACATTTTAAATGATAGTTCCTTTCCCATTTTCCATTCAACAAATCCCCAACCCATCCACCATCTCCTCCCTTCCCTTTGAAAAAAGGCTTTGTTTGTATTATATTTCTATATTGCACTCCATCACTGAGTGAAATCAAGACAGGACACATGTAGGAGTATAGGCAGGGTACATGGAGAAAGGCTGCTTATTGGATTGCTTTCTCAGCACAGTTTTCTCAGCTTTTTTTCTTACAAAATTTGAAAGCTTTTTTTTTAACTTTTATTTTAATAACATACCCACAAACACACACACACACACACACACACACACACACACACACACACACAAGACATAAGATCACTAAAGAACAAGCGAAATGATTGTAAAGCAATGTCCTTAATGTATTTCATTATCTCCAGTGCCACATTTATAAGTCAATTCTAGAGGCCTTATGTCTAATCATATTTGGCAAATGGATATAACCCATTATGCAGAATTTGGAAAACTAAAATATGAACATGTTTGTATCGATACTTGTTCAGGATTTCTTTTTGCTTTTTTCTGCTTCTCTCCATAAAGGAAAGGTTTCTAAAAACGTAATTGATCATTGCCCACAAGCATTTAATGCAATAGGATTGCCTAAACATATCAAAACAGATAATGGGCTATCCTATTCTAGTAAAAATTTTATTTCATTCTGTAAGGAATTTGGAATCAAACATAAAACTTGAATTCCTTATAAGCCCATGGAAACGGAATAGTTCAATGTGCTCATCAGACCTTAAAGAATTGGCCTTTTATGACAAAACAGTGGCAGTTATATCCCCCAAGGTCACCAAAGGCGCATCTTGCCTTTACTTTATTTGATCTAAATTTTTTGCAAACTGATATTAAAGGTCAGTCTGCAGCAGATCACCACTGGCATCCAGTTACTTCTAATTCTTATGCATTGATAAAATGAAAGGACACACTAACTAAGGAATGTAAGGGTCCAGATCCGATTCGAATCTGGGGAAGGAGCTCGGTTTGCATTTTTTCATGTGAAGATGGAGCACAGAGGCTGCCCAAGAGATTAATTTGTTAGCTGAACACAGATCCTGAATCTTCTTATAAGTATCACTCTGAGAACTAAAATTCCTCTTTTGCATAGAATTTAGTTGGGGACTCATCCTCCCAGAAAAGCTGTTTTCTTGCTACTCTCAGAGCTTTGCAATTTGCAACTGAAAAAAGTATCTGGACTTCCCCAAAAGAAGCTTTGCATTGCTACTTTCTCATTGTCTGGGTCTCTTTTTCTTAAGCAGGTCAATCAACATCCTCCAATCAGACTGCAGGGGGAGTGCATCCCTGCAAACAAAGGCTTAAGGTGGCAACTGCTATTTTCATTCTAAAGACATTCTACCATGCATTTTGGCTTTAGGTCTGATTTGAAAAATAGGTTTATTAGAAGGGCTAGGAAGGCAGATATTTCAAATATTAGAAGAGATTGGTTTTTATTCTGATAGATGGTCTTAGTCCCTTTGCTGGTCTCTGGTTCTCCATCCTTGCTGTTATTGCAAGCTCCCCTAATTTCCTCAGGCTGTGGGAATAACAGAGATGAGGAGGATGACCTCCAGCTCCTAATATAGCCTAAAAGCCACAAATTGTGATGTTACCAGTGGTATAATTCTTGTTGAGGCCTTGCTAAATCTGCTGTTGGCAATACTCCTTTAGGAGATGCACAGTACTGAGAACTGTGCATACTGATTCGTGATGATATGAATACAGTATGGGTACAGCTTCGGTGCAGATATTTACTGTATAATATCATGGGTATTCCGTGTTCTTTGTCTAATATCCACGTAGCAGTGAGTGCATACCATGTGTGTTCTTGTCTTAGGGAGAGATGTTCCAAATGTATCTGTTAAATCCATTTGGTCCATGACTTCTATAAGTTTCACAGTGTCTCTGAGTTGAATGGTAGGGATATAAAGTAGGGAAAGAATTTGTTCAACCCATATTACATGAAAAAAATTAAATTAATATATACTTTTTTTAATCCAAAAAGCATGCCTATAGACCCATCTAATGTAGGGAGATCCTATTTGATGTTTCCTCTTCGTAGGTGACTCTAGATTTTCACAAGTTGGCATAAGATTACTAGCACACTCAGATTAACATAAACGCATTTTCAGTCATGTCTAAAACCATCATACCAATCGACCGAGATATTCTCTGTACATTCCATGGGCTAAATGTCAGAAACATGTGTGTTTTACAGTGTGTCTCAGCTTTAAAGTGTAAATCCTAAAAGGAGGGCCATGGTCAACCTTCCTACTTCCTGCTTCTAGGCCACTATTTGCTGCTCTGTGGCACTACAAAGGCTTCTTCGTTAATCAGGTACCACTGTGCCATAGATATCTTGAAGTGACAGAGTGTACAAGCATCCATGGGACCTAGATGCTGATGAGAACACTCTTACACCATCTCTTGCCTTCACAACATACTTATTAAGATGGTGAAATATTGGGAAAGTCATGGTAGAACAAATTCTTTAAAGCCCAGTGCTGTTCTCAACAGTCATCTCCTGATTTTCTATATGGACCTCATATGTTACACTTTGAAGTCAACCCACAATCTCATGTTTCTTGTGCAAGTCATTAGAGTGTCAATTAAATCTAGACTTTGGGAATATATCAATAAGTCTGCATTATCTTCATATTCCCTGCCCTTAATTATGGTAACCTTGCCAAGAATAGATGTCTCACCATTCTCACTGACAGTTTACCTGGTAAATAGATAGTTGAGAAAAAGACATTCTTCTAAGGCCCAAATAGCCTAGTTAATCAGTATATGAGAAGCAGGGCTGACATCACTCAGCACAAAAGCTAAAGAGAGTCTCTTGTTTTGTGGAGAACTGAGAGAACAGCAGGGACAGGGGCCTTAATGATAGTCAGTCCAGACCTAGAGGCTGGGTCTAACAGCATCCAAAGGAATACAGGCCAATTTCCTCCAGCTTCCTGGAGGAGCACTGATTCTCTTCAAAATGTGACAGGGATGGCACCCACAAGGGGGAAGAATGCAGTGTGTTCTAGACTTATTTTGAGCCATCAGGGTAATGATCCTCCCACATTTCCCTTGCTATTACAAATGATCAACCTCAATAGGGGTCATGTAAGCTCTGCTGACACCAGAATCTCTAATTGCAAAACCCTTACAGGAAAGACCAGTTTTCCTCCACTCTAAGGATAAAAAGCAAGGATTGGGCTCATATGGCTAAGCATTTTCTGACTAGCTTTGAGAGAACAGCGTGGTCCAAGGCCCAGATTTCAGATTTGGTGATTACTGACAGTTTAAAAAGTAAGTACCTGTAACGTTTGCTCTGTGGTACTGAAAAATATTGTCCCCAAATGTATGAACACAAAACGGTGAGCATGTAGCCTAAGGAGCAACATTTCCCTGATTTAACACCAGGCACTTGGCATTCATTCTATACACAGAAATACCCCCCGAGTCTCCAGACCACCCTCCTCAACTGTACATTACAAGCATTACAAGTTTTTGTTATAGCCCATAAGATACAAGTCTTCAAGAAAACACAATCAGACACAAGGCAGAAACAAGAACTCATGTATTGATCAAATTGCATTATCAATAAAAAAATGTCAGCAATGGGTTGACATTGCTTAGTGTCTGCATAAAATTGGTATAAATGGACCTAAAAGTTCTGTAACAGTTCATGAGTACAAGAAAAACAAGATTATAATTTCTTAGTAATAAAGAGGGAAACACTTTCTGTTAAAGTATTCAAAACCCTGTCTAAGGTAGATTTGTCACTCAATGGTAGTATTTGATTTGTAACTTCAAAAGCTGACCCGTCCAGCAGGTCCAGTTATTCGAGGGTCTCGACAGGACTTTCTCCTAAGAAATAAATGGGGTGTAGAGAGAGATGAGGATATTGTGCGAACAAAGATATGGAAATGTTCTGAATTACATCAGGACCCCAATGTATTAGCCATGACCAACGTTTAAATGCAGAAGCAAAAGGGGAAGTGCCTTTCAGCAGGAGAAATGGGGCAGAAGCAATGCACCTCAGCAGGAGGGATGGGGCAGCAGGGTGGGGGGGAAGAGGAAGTACTTCTCAGCAGGAAGGAAGGGGCAGCGGAAATTTTTCTTTTGGCGACTACTGGTGGAAGCAGGAACTTGGCGTTATCAGGGTACATCTTTAGGTCAGGACATCCAGCACTGACTTAGGGTTGGAACAATCTGTAGTTGTTCTCAGAGCAGTGAGTCTGTGGCCTGCTTTTGACCCTCTTTTCTTATGGGGGCGGGGGAGGTGGAGAGACCCAATTCAGAGATCAGGACATTAGCATTGCAGTAATAGCTCCCAACAAAAAGCATAGATGCACTCCCCACCACCAGAAAATTAAAAAAAAAAAACAAAACAATACAAAACAAAACAAAAACAAACAAACAAACAAACAAGCAAAAAAAGCAAAAGATACTCCAATGCACTGTATCTGCTTTGTTGTGAGTAAATCCACAAACATGAATGGATAGCAACACAGGAAGGAATTATGCACAGCAAGGCACACACACACACACACACACACACACACACACACACACACACACACACACAAAAGTAAAAAGAAACAGTCCAGTCAAGAAGCTATTGAAGAGAGTCCTTTAAAATTTATGATAAAGAAGATGAAGTGTATTTCTTCACAGTTGATGATTTCTGGTGGAGGGCAAGGAAGATTCATTTTTAGAGCTTGTGTTTGATATTTTCTAGGTTCTTCTTTTTATACTCCAAAACACTAGATAGGACAGAAATAAAGGTAGAGAGAGGAATTAGAAAATCTCTGAATCTAATTTTTTTCCTAGTGCTTTTTCTTTAACTATGGATATGAAAAAACCACAAGCAACTTGCTTAACCAACCACCAAACACCAGACAAAATGTACTAGCTTTGACACTGAATCTTGTGCAAAGTAATGCAGCAGGAGTTTTTCACTAATGTATGTTGTATGTAAATATAGTATTCCACCAAACTTAGTAACTCTGTATTCCATACTTCCTGCATTCAGCTGTTCACTATTTTAATATTAGTCATACCTATTCCATGCTGTGCCATGTGTTTTGATGCAATTAAGTTTCATCTGGGGACCTCATATGAAATGCAAATATTGTGTGTAAATCTCCCTTAGTGTTACTTCATAAACATGTTTCATCTATGGAGTAACAGTATTAATGCTTTCTGTTTGAAGTACACTTTCAGTGTGCATAAGTAGATACTCCACATTAGTATTTTATGATACACTAAATATAACATATAGTGTATACTTAGAAGATGAATCCAGTAAAGGATTTTTAAAATGTTGTGTGAGGGCTTTGTGATTTAAAAAAAAAAAGTGTTCTCAATAGTATTGGCTGAGATTCTGCAGTCTTGTGTGTGCTCTTTTCTAATGAATCATAATTAACGTTTATGCTGAGACTCGGGGAGGCAGGCTTATCAGTAGAAAGAAAGCCATTATCTTGGAATCTCTCCTTTTATAAGTACTCTTATAAGTATATAAATGTCTGGGTGGCCAATTAGACATAAACCATGTCTTGGTATACTTGTTGCAATCTGATAGCTTTGTCGTAACCAATCACCCCACCTCTCAGGACTTGAATTAATGTAACTTCCTAAAATGTCCAAGAATTACAAAGGCACACACCAGGTACATGCACACCACAAATTCTCACTCATTCTCTGATTCTGAATCTTCCTATGACTGTCCTTGTGACTCTGCCTATCCTTCTTTTTCTGCCTCTACATTCTCTACCTCAGCCTGTATCTGAACCTCTGCCTCTGCACCTTCCTATGCCTTTGATTGTCCCACTGCTACTTATTAGTGCTGAGATAACATACAGGTTAGTTTAGTTTTAGAATTGATCTACTGTGGAATTGGTTTTCTATGAACATTAAGTTGCCTCTCTACCTTGTACTAAAACCATTTGATTGAATTTGAATCTTCAGTATAATGAGAGATGTAACCCAAATTCATAGGGCAACAATGTCTAGGTAACTGTCTGGCATTGAACAGTCACTCCACTGTTCTGAACAAACTGTTTGTAACCAGTAGTTTAAGCACAGGCAGATAGCATAAGTGTAAGTATGCAAGCCTGTCTTGATTTCAATGTGATAAAGATCGGGGCCCAAAACTACAAAAGGAGGTAATGGTTTCTTTCTGTTTACAAGTCTCAGCTTGTAAATTGCATGACCTAGGAAAGTCAGGACAGAACTTGATTCAGAGTGGTAAGTAGAGGCAGAAACTGAAGCAGAGACTATGGAAGAACTCTGGATTACTTTCCTCCAAGTCATAGGTATGCGAGGTCCTAGGGGATGCAAAACAGAAAAGAAAGAAAAAATAAGTACCAAACATATCACAATGGTTGACCTACATGCATACTTTAAAGTCTGCTCTTGATAATATTTGTGTTCATTTGGAAATCAAGTTCTACATGACAATTGGTAAACAGCATACTTTTCATTATTTCTATTGGATGGACATTTTTACCTGAAGGAGTGTATTTGTTGGATGTGAACATTCCTGGATTACATGGAGGTCCTAAGTTAGCTTGTATCAGGTCCCCTGGAACAGGACTTACATGTGGCTGTGACACACAGGATGATCACTGGGAATTGAATCCCAGACCCTCTGCAAGAGCAGCCAATGATCTTATACTCTGAGTCATGTAAACTTCTCCACATTTCTGGAGAGAGAAGGAAGGTGTAGGAAGAGAACATTACTCAAAATGTCCAAATTCATCTAAGAATAAATTAATGCTTGCAAGGGTCTGTCAAGATACACAACAAAAACAAGAAAAAATTAGAAGGTGTGTAAAAATTTAAAAGAATGTTTGTTTCTGCTCTGTTGTGTGTTCTGACCAGGACTAAATGAACACACTAAATGAAGCTGCACTGAGAAGCATAAAGAAGGGAGGTACCACACTCTGACATGTACTAAGGTTGTTTCAACTGTATTTGTGTAATCCTTCAGGGGCTTCTTGTCAAAAATAAACCCCCTTTATCAAATCCCCAACAGTAAATTCTGTGTGTCTCAATTGGAGACTGGGCAGAAGATATGTGAGATGCACCAGGAATGATTAAACTTTATGTTCTCTTGCTCAGAAACCATTTTCAGGGATCCTATGAAATCCAAATGTCAGCTCCAGACTGCATAGTATCAGGTTTTTCTTGGCCAATTCAAAATTAGAGCCAATATCTAAAAAGATGACTTATCTGTTACACAAAGTTGCTGCTACCAAATAGGAGGTGGCTATGATTCCCAACACCAACACTGTGGATCTCTCTCTCTCTCTCTCTCTCTCTCTCTCTCTCTCTCTCTCTCTCTCTCTCTCTCTCTCTCTCTCTCTCTCTCTCTGTCTCACTCTCTGTTTCTGTCTGATTGTGTCTGTGTGTGTTTCTGTGTGTGTCTGTCTGTTTCTGTGAGTCTGAATGTGATTGAGTGTGTGTGTTATTATAATGTAGCCCATTCTTAAAATAAGAAAGGCACTTTCACTTTGTGTTTTTTTTTTCTTTCCATTTTGGCCAAAATGTATTGATTAGCACTGGCTGGCCTCAAATTGGCTATGTATGTATGGCTTTCTTAGAAGTCAAAAGAGATATGATTTCATAAGACCCATAGTCCTCTGGTTAAAAGCAGGAATCACTGTGATAGGCTTCCATTTTGTAATATTATAAGGTTTGAACTATATGAAGGTATGTAAGTAGTCTTCAAAATTAATTCCTAGGTGCCAGGGAATGGGGGCAAACACACATTTAATCCCAGGACTTATTATGCTGAGGCAGGAAAATCTCTAAATTCCTTGTCAGTCTCGTCTATAGAGCAAATTCCAGTTCAGCCAAAGATATTCCATGGAATGCAGCCTGGAAAAAAAAAACTTGAAATGAATAAACTTCATAGTTAAGTAATGAATAATTAAAAAAAAAAACGCTGCGAAAGACGAGTGAAATATGCAATTATCTAGACATATACCAAATCCATAAGATAAACCATCTAAACAGCACCTTAACACCTTAAGAAATAGAACCAATCATGATAATCTCCCACCAAAACAACCCTGGGACTAGATGGCTGTAGTGCAGAATTCTATCAGACCATCAAAGAAGAACTAATACCAATTCTCATGAAAGTGTTCCACAAATTAGAAACAGAAGTAACACTACCCAATTCATTCTATTAAGCCACAGTTACACTGCATATTCTCCTGTGGAGATGGAATGGTCACTGCCTAATGAGGAACTGGTCACTTCTTCCTTTCATACAGGACTTTGTTTGAGATTATTTTTTGCTTCTACCATGGTTAATATTACAAATAGATTTTAAATACAGTTTTAACATATATGAATTTTAGCTTTAGAAAATATCATGTATATTTAACAGGCTTTTAACAATCATAACTTATATTCACAACATAAAAGCAAAAGAAGTTACAACCTATTTAATTAATGAGAGAAAATTAGAGACTATTCTAACCAAATTGAACCAGGAGGAAAATAAGAACTGTACTGAAAAACTGGTTTTTAGTAATAAAAATAACAAAAATAATGATAATAATAATAATAATAATAATAATGAAATACATTAGAAATTAAAAAAATGAATACATATACTTTGCTAGTTTAAGTAAAAAATACTAATGAATAATAAGAAATATGTTCACCTGATTTCGAAATCCCAATCTTCTCATTCTATGAAAATTTTGGTTAGAATTTGAAAGATTAGCTTTGTGAATAGTTGTCCAGGAAATTGACAGATGCCCTTAGGTTATGTTGCTTTCAGTTGTTATGGAGACAATGCCTCAATTACACTCCTTTCTGTGGCTTGCAATTCTAGGTCCTCAGTCTGCCACTGTCTCCACCTCCACCTCCATTTCCGCCTCTGCTCTACCTCTGCCTCCTCCTTCTTCCCCCTTTCCTTGTCCATATCCCTGTCCCTGTCCTAGTCCCTCTCCCTGTCCCTGTCTCTCTCCCTGTCCCTGTCCCTGTCCCTGTCCCTGTCCCTGTCCCTCTCCCTCTCCATCTCCCTCTCCCTCTAGCCTCCCCACTAGCACACAGATAACCCTCAGATTATTTCAGTTTTAGTACTGATCTACTCTAGAATTTTTTTCCTTCATGTCTACTTCCTTCCTAGCTTGTTTAAAACTATTTAATTCAATTTGAATCTTCCACATAATAAGAAATTTATTCAAAATTCATAGGCCAACTATTGCTAAGTAAGTGTCTGGTGTTCATCAACCACTCCACTCTTCTAAAGGAAGTGTTTTGTAATCAGAATTTTAAGCACAGGCAGATATCTTTAGTGTTAGTGTAAAATTCTGTCTTGTGTTCAATGTGATAAAGATCAGGACCAAAACTGTTGGAAACCAGGCCTTACCTAACTTGAACTGTGTTTCACCTGGGAGGCAAACAGAGGCTGAAAAGAGAGGGGAACTATATAGGTGAGAGAAAAATGGAGCCAAGACAATTTTCTGATCTAGGCTCAAATATTTAATAAAAGTTTTCACTTATAAAGGGGGAAACCCATTCTCTGCCATGCCAAGGTTCTTGCTTTCCTGATACCAAGTTGTCAGCACAGCCTTTTAGCACTAAGTCACCAAATTCACAGATTGCAGTTAACTACAGAAAATCTTGGAGAACCAATTTGGCCTCATGGCAGATGGCAGGTAGTTTCACATCAAAGGAAACTAGCTGAGGAGCTGCACTGCAGGTGGCCCTGCCTCAATGGCATAAGGTCTGAACCTGCATAGGTTGGAGGAGGTTATACTCCCCCCCGTTAATAATATTTTAAAAAGTGCTAAACTGAGGCATAAAATGTATTTATGCTCTATAGTCTTGCCTGGGAGTTATGGTGACTGGAGGCCACACCTCCCTTAGGAAATCTTAGATCTTCCTGAAGCATCAAATTCCATTATGGATGCTACGTGCAACTAGTTTGTGTTATATATCACACAAAACATGGCTCTGTGTTGTGTTATCAACAGTCATTGATTTTGGCATGTACCTCTGTCTTAGATTGGTATGGTTCTGAGATCTGGATGTCTGTCATTGAATGTCCAGCCCTCATTATCACACCTTATTCCCAATTCAGACCAAAGTCATAATATGTACTAGAATGAAGATCAATAACTGCCACCTTCACTGTTGGAGGCAAGGCTGTACATCTGCTACAGTAAGGCAGAAGGACTTGTATGACCTGCTTGAGAAACAAAGGTGGGACAGTGATAAGCAACAGTATGAAAGTTTCTTTGGAGAAGTCCAGGTACCCCATTCAGTTACAAATTAGCAATGATCAAGCTTAGTCTTAGAGATTTTGGTGTGGGGAGGTGGCTTTGAGAATTGCAGAAAGGCTGCAGCCTCTCTGGGAGTGGAGGCTGTCCTCCAAATTAAAGTTGCTAGCTAATTAAGATTTTAGCTATCTTCCCTAATTCTTCTAATACTGGAATTATTAATAGACCAGTCCAATATTGAATTAGGATACCTGTTCACAGTGAAGTTAGAAGATGAATCACTATAACTCTATCTTGAGACTAATCTTTCTAAATCAGATTACACAGTCTCTACTGTTCTATATCCCATAATTCTTAAAAACCTTGAAGTAAAGCATCTTAGCTTGTCCAAACAGGGAAAATGATAAACAAAGGTAGGTCAAAAACATATACCCAATTCAGCTTTCTTGTCACTACAGTCAGGGCACTAAGCAAACACACTTGTTAGTTTGTCACAAAAATTAGCCTTCATATATATGCAGCATTCTGTGAAGAGAACCTATTCTTGTCCCTTTCCCTATAAAGTAGCTACTTAGGATCAAGCCATATACCAATAAGTAGATTTTTTTCATTTGACCTAGACATGATTATGTCTCCTATTTAAGATACTATCAGGCATTTTTAAGTTCTTTGACATCCAAATTTCAAAGTTCTTAAAGTGTGATTTAAATAATGTGCATGGGGATATAAATTATCTTGTCCTTTGTTTTTTTAAAAAGAAGAGTTTTTTAAAGTTCCACATTACCCTGTATTAGATAAATTAATAAATTGTTTACAAAACATTTCAAATGCTTTACTGTTATAGTCAGTATTAATATAACAAGGCCAGCGACTAATTACACTTTCAATTGTTTATCTTGAAGAGCGGATTTAACCAGAAAGCTTTAAAATGTATTAATAGTCCCCCTCTTCCTTTCTCTTTCTCACTTCCTCCATTTCCAGCAGCAGTCTTCTTGCCTCTGCAGGTATTTTACACATGAAGTATCCAAGCAAAATGACATGTACACAAACAACCATACCCACCATCAAAGTTTATAAAATAAAAGAAATGATGTGTAGACTATGATTCTAATTTTTCTGGGAAAGGTAGTATAGGAGAGAGGAATCACTGTGTGTGGACTCACAAAGACACAAAGAACCCCCCAAATAGATCCAATTTACCACTCCTTAGAAACACAAACACCACAGGCAGGAGGAGGGATTTTGAATGAGGAACTCTTTCCTTGTCTTTCCAAGTGCTTTGGTGGATGAGCACAACTACAGGAAAAGGGTCTCACAGCAGGTAAACTCCCACCACCACCCCACACAAAGGCAAAGTCACCTTGGTCGAACCAGGAGCAGATCACCTGTCTCTGCAGGTTGTTTCTGTTTAGCTGCATTTGGAGAAAGCATTTGGAACAGTTGCTGCCTGCTCTTGAGAAGGGCTCTAAGGGTACAATGTATAGGTCTGTAGAATTGCAACAAGTTTGGACCCTAGAAAAGTAATGGGTTGCTGAAATGGTCCTGGACTGTAAATCTTAGGGTCTTGCTAGGGAATTTCTTAATCTACAGTGACATTTAGACATTGGAGCAAGCAGAGGTGCTTTGATCCTTATCTTAGGCACTCAAAGTTGTCCTGGAAGACAATCGTTGTGACTGTTTGTGAGGCTTTGCTGGAGGAGAGGGGATATTGACAGCCCTCTACACGATCTGCATGGCACACAACTAGAGCTTTCTTTCTTATGAAGCATAGAAGTGACTGAGGGCAAAACACCACAGGAGACAACTATATCAGCGTCCCTTAAGTAAAATCTTGCTAGTGTATGAAATAGTGTGCCTTGCAAATACTGAAGTGGGTGCTCACAGTCATCTATAGGATGGAATACAGGGCCCCCAATATAGGAGCTAAAGAAAGTACCCAAAAACTGAAGGGGTCTGCAACCCTATAGGTTGAACAACAATATGAACTAACCAGTACCCACAGAACTTGTTCCTCTAGCTGCATATGTAGCAGAAGATTACCTAGTCAGCTATCATTGGGAAGAGAGGCCCTTGGTCTAGCAAAATTTATATTCCACAGTTCAGGGGAATGCCAAGGCCAAGAAGTGGGAGTGAGTGGGTAGGTGAGCAGGGGGCAGGAGATATAGGCGACTTTTGGGATAGAATTTGAAAGGTAAAAGAAGAACATATGTAAAAAAAATGTGGGGGAAAATAAAGAGACTAGGTCGTTTCTACAATTAGGGAAAGTCTCATTACTTTATCCCATTAAATGTGCACATTAAAAAAAAAAGTGGCTAATGGCTTTGAACAGGATCCTTGCTGAGGACAGGATCTTATAAAGGGTTCCAGATAGACAACTCATTTACAGTTTTACAAGCTAGTACTTATAAACAATTGATCATTGGGAGCCTCAAGCTGAGACACCCGATCACTGGGCATAAGTGTTGAGATAATTTGAAGATATTTCCATTGTTTTGAATAATCTGTATGATATAGGATACATTTACTCTATGGAAGGAGTATGTGTGTGGAGTCCCTTGTGTCACTGAAGTAGGAGTTGTAAAACACCTGTGGCGATGATGCAAGTTCATATATATGATGTGTTTGTGATGTCAGTATTTATAAAGGAGGAAGCATCTCTGAGATGCAATAACACATTTAAAAAAGAAAACCACAAGACAAAACGGAAAGGGAATATTGCCTTATGTTGTTGTATTTCTGTTTTGTGTGTGTTGTGTGTGTGTTTTGTTTTTTGTTTTTGTTTGTTTGTTTGTTTGTTTTCTTATTTGTGTGTATGGTCTGATTTTTGGATTTTTTCGAGACAGGAATTCTCTATATGCCCCTGGCTGTCCTGGAACTCACTCTGTAGACCATGCTGGCCTTGTACTCAGAAATCTGCCTACGTCTGCCTCCCACGTGCTGGGATTAAAGCTGTGCACCACCAACACCCTGCAAATATTGCCATTTTTAGTGAGATATTTTTAATGTTTTTTTTACTGATTTATGTAAGATATTTTAAATGGTGTGTCCATTTTTTTTCACGTTGTTGCATTATTCCTTTCAAAGTTTGTTGATTATTGCTCACAAATACAGGATTTAACATCAGGACACTGACATTCTTCTTTTTCATTTCATTCCTCTCCTTTTTTTCTGTTTAACTTATCTGGAAATGGATTTTTCTGTATAGTCCTAGCAATTCTGGGCCTTCTTGTGCAGTTCAGTCCTGAATTCAAATCTACTGGATTTTATCACCAAATCCTGAGATTAAACCCCTTTCTAAGCAGACATCAACATTTTTTTAAATTTTCTGTCTCACAATACTTCTTTAGAAGATGTCCTCATCACAGTTCCCAACTTCTAACTTTCTGTAGCAACCTTACCATATAGAGCCTATGTAAGGCATCCTGTTGGGTAGCATTCTGTCTTAAGCTGTCCACATCCAAAGTGTTTGTATTCTTCACAGTGGCCTGTGAGGTTAGTGTGATAAATCTGGGATGAGCTGTCAGGTGAAGAATTATTCACCACTGCAGCCACAAAGCTTGCAGTTTCCACTGCTCCTGATCATGATGCTGCAGAAGGTTTCTTTGATTTTTCATAGACACTGGCTTCTTATTCCCAAATCTTGGTAGTGGTACTGTATTCTGCCTGTCTGTGTAAACAATTAGACATGAACCATGTCTTAGTATACTGGTTGAATCTTGAGAAGTTTGTTGTTCTTTTCTGCTGGATAGCCTGTTACTGGGGAAATCAGGCCATCAAGATTATTCTTAGCCTGGAAGGTACAGAGTCAGGGTCAGAGGAAGTGTGAAGTCTGGGTAAGGACTAGTTCTTAATCCAGATATTCCCTATGTATAAGAACCATAATTGTCAACATTTCTCATTTAAAAAAAAAACACTTGAGGTTTATATGTGTTATTCTCAAATGACAGCTGTAAGTTTTTTCCACTTAAACACACCCCTCAATATACAAGAACAGATATCTACAGGGTCCTTTATAAACTATTCAGAGTTGTGCATCCCCATGGTCTCTGGTCTGTTTCCATTGTGAAAGGACATATGTTGAGAGAGATTTGTTTACCTTTGCTCTAATGATGTCCCTGGTCGTAATGTCTCAGTATTCATCCTGGTGTGAATACTGTGGAAATCGAAAATGTTAAAGGAACTGTGAAGCAAAAATGTTAATTGGTGTGAAAGAGTTAATGGGAATAGCCGTTAGTTTCCACTGACTGAAACTAAAATATTCATTACCTGTTATATTTCACAAAAACAGAATTATTGCTCATTTGTTCAAAGTGGACAGCCAGGTACAAATGAAATGACTTTTATCCACTGGGCTGTTTTTTTTTCAAAGCCTTGGCATGGCTCAACAAAGGAGTGCCTGAGAGCACCTGAATGTTCAGATAAAGTTTACTGAGGTCTCCTTGGCCTGAGAGTGCCTGTCCAGCCGCACTTTTGAACAAGAGGAATGGGTGGGACATTCTTTGATAGAAACAGCAGGAGCTTGGTTGCCAGTCAGAAAATTGTTGAAGAACAGCAGCAGGCTGTAGTGTTTGAGATTGTCAGACACCCTGTGAAAATTGCAAAACCCAAATTAACTTGGAGCTAAAAAGTTAGAGATCTGATTAAGAGGTAAAATCTTGGATGTTGTAGTGAAGAGCAAAAACTTATAATTTTGGGTCTTATAGCATTGTGGTATGTAAGTTCAAGAAATACAGGGCTGAAGAATAGACCAAGGCGGGTCCAGGCACAGCCAAACCCACCCTGTAGCTAAGAATGTCCAGCCATAAAAGATAAAAAAGAGAATGCAGGAACTAGCCACTGCTATCAGGGCAGACCAAATGGCCATCTGGCAGGATGGCACCTCCCTATAGATCCCCATAAATCATACATTGACCAGGTGTCCTGCTGACCTCGAGAAGTCCCAAGCCCTTGTGCCTCCCTACACCTTAGCATGCACATATTACCCTGTTAATTTGTAATCATCCCGCCAACATTTAAATAAGCCTATCATGTGTAATGGCCCAAATTCTTTTGGCTCCCCTGTTTTTGGTTTGTGGTTTTTGCCTTTATATGCCTGTAAAAAGTTTGGGCCGGGGTTAAACTTCCCTGCCCCCTGCGCAGTGCATGAGATTCGACCCCAGCATGCTGGCTTGGGCGCTCCTTTTTTGTTTGTGTGTTTGTGTGAGATTAAAGCTTGTATAGTTACAGCGAGTTCCGCCTCAGTGTCCTACTGGGTGCGCACCTCCCTGAAGAGGGACTCACTGAAGGGGTCTTTCATGTGGTGCATTGGCTGGGAGATGCGTGACCACCCAGGGGTCCTAGACCCACTTGGAGGTAAGGCCCTCTATCTTGTCTTGGTTTTGTCTCTATATTCTGTCTGAAAATCTTGTGAGATCACAGTTTCAGTTTTGCAAACTCTCTTATGAGACAGTGCTTCGAAGGGAGAGCAAAGTGGATAAGGACAGATGTGTCTAGGTGTCCACCATTTGTTCGCCTTGGGAGACTTTCAGGGAAGTCAGGGGGAGGGCCAGGGATGCCTAGTGAACCTCCTCGGGAAAAGTCAGGGATAAATTTTCTCCTTGACGATCTGTTTCTGAGACCTGTTACTAGGCCATCTGATTCTTTTCAGGAACTCTGGTTGACACAGAGTAGGCAAGCGGTTTTGCTTTTGAGTCTTGTAGCCTTTGTAATCGTTTTTAACATGTGTGTGACAGAGCTTAACATGGGAAAGACTGTGACGACCCCACTAACACTTACTCAGAACCATTGAACAGACGTTATGACTAGGGCCAACAATCTTCTTTGATGTCAAGAAGGGACCTTGGCAAACTTTTTGCTCCTCTAAATGGCCAGCTTTTGGTGTGGGCTGGCCTTCGTAGGGAAATTTTAGCCTGCCTGTTATTCTAGGTGTCAAGTTATTTTTCAGACTGCAGGAGGGCATCCTGATCCGGTACCTTATATAATTGTGTGGCAGGATCTGGTACAAAATCTGCCACCCTGACTGGGTTCCTGGACTTCCGGAGCTGAGGCAGCGATGGTGGCAGTAGCCATGAAACCGAAAATGATGCATGCGGGTCTGCCAGAGCACGTTCCATCGGCCCCCCTGAGGATCTATCCTGAAATTGATGATGCCTTTTTCATTGACTCCTTCCCACCCCCTTACCCCCAAAGAACTTCTAATCCTGATCCCTCACAACTGCCCACCCCAGCAGACCCCAGGGTGGCCTCTGTGACAGGACCGTTGGGAGGGACTCCTAGCTGCAAAGGCCATAGTTCAGAGGGAAGTGAATCTAAACCAGATCCACTGTTGCTTTGCCTTTAAGAGCTTATGTAGGAGGACCTGCCCATGCCCCGGGGCAGTTAGTCCCATTGCAGTACTGGTCATTTTCATTGATAGATATGTTGGCAGATATCTATAACAGATATATATAACTAAACACTCCTCTTTCTCATAGAATCCCTCAGGCTTAACAGGACTCCTTGAGTTCCTAATGTTCTCCTACCAGCCCACTTGGGATGACTGCCAGCAACTTTTGCAGGTCCCCTTTAGAACTGAAGAGAGAGAGAGGATCCTGCTAGAAGCCAGATAAAAACGTCCCAGGACCATATGGGACCCCCACTAATCTCCCCAACCTTATAAATGCAGCTTTCCCCTTGGCCCGTTCTGCCTGGGAGTTCAATACTGTGAAAGATAGGGAGCATCTCACAGTCTACTGATGGACTCTAGTGGCAGGGATAGAGCGGGCTGCAGGGTTACCCACCTTTTTGGCCAAGGTAAGAGAAGTCCTTCAGGGTTCAATGGAGCTGCCCTCCGTTTTCTTAGCACGACTAATGGAGTCTTATAGGAGATAGCCCCATTTGATCCCTCTTAGGAGGGACAGCAGGCAGCTGTAGCCATAGCTTTTATTGGTCAGTCTGCCTCTGATATTAAGAGAAAGTTACAGAGGTTAGAGGGTCTCCAAGATTATACTCTGCAAGATTTAGTAAAAGAAGCTGAGAAAGTATACCACAAGAGAGAGACTGAGGAAGAAAAGCAAGAGAGAGAAGAGAAAGAGGTAGAGGAAAGAGAAATCCGGCATGAACGCCAGCAGGATAGGAACTTGACTAAGATTTTGGCCGCAGTGGTAGGTGGAGAAAGTTCAGAGAAGGGTCAGTCAGGGAACCTGCGCAACAGGACAAGAAGACCCCCAGGAGAACAGAGACCTCCACTTGAGAAAGACCAATGCACATACTGCAAGAAAAAAGAATATTGGGCCAGAGACTGCCCAAAGAAGAAGCAGAGGGGCCCCAAAGTATCTGCCCTTGAAGAAGACAAGGGAAGTCGGGGCTCGGTCCCCCTCCCCAAGCCTAGGGTAACTCACTCTGTGGAGGGGACCCCCGTTAATTTTCTAATAGACACAGGAGCTGAATATTCAGTCTTGACTGAACCTTTAGGACAATTAGGATCAAAGAAGATTTTAGTTATGGGAGCCACTGGTAGGAAGCTTTATCCCTGGACAACCAAAAGGATTTTAGACATAGGAAAAAATAAAGTGACACATTCTTTTCTTGTGATACCTGAGTGCCCTGCACCCCTGCTAGGCTGGGAACTTTGGAAAAAATTGAAAGCACAAGTCCAGTTTACTTCTGACGGACCTGAGGTATCATGGAAGAAGAATCCAGTGGCATGCTTAGTTTTAAATTTAGAAGAAGAATATCACCTCCACGAACAGAAATCTGAGACTTTACCCTTAAAAGAATGATTGACAGGTTTTCCAGAGGTTTGGGCAGAGCAGGCTGGGATGGAATTAGCTAGGCAAGTGCCACCCAACATAGTCGAGCTAAAAATGGCTGCCAAACCCGTTTCAGTCAGGCAATACCCCATGAGTCAAGGGGCTAAAAACGGCATTCGACCACATATCCAGAGACTGCTATAACAGGGTATATTGGTCCCGTGCCAGTCCAATTGGAATACCCCCTTCCTGCCAGTGTGTAAACATGGGACAAATGACTATCTGCCTGTCCAGGACTTAAGAAAAGTCAATAAGCGGGTACAGGACATTCACTCAACTGTGCCCAACCCTCACAACTTGCTGAGTTCCTTACCACCTGAACGGTCCTGGTACACTGTCCTGGATTTGAAAGATGCCTTTTTCTGTCTCAGATTACACCTGAGCAGTCAACTTCTGTGTGTTTTTGAGTGGCGAGTCCCTGAAGGAGGATATACGGGTCAGCTAATCTTGACTAGGCTGCCACAGAGGTTCAAAAATTCACCCACTTTGTTTTGATGAAGTGGTCCACCACAACCTTATGCCCTTTAGGGAACAGAACCTCCAAATTTCTCTCCTATAGTATGGAGATGATTTAATCCTTTCAGCTTCAACCCAGGAACTGTGCCTTGACAGGATCAAGAAGCTTCTAAATGAAAAAAGTGAATTGGTGTACCACTAAGAAAGCTCAGCTATGCCATATGGACTTGACCTAACTAGGATACTCCCTCCGAGAAGGAAAGCAGTGGTTCACCGAAGCTCGAAAGAAGACTGTGATGCAGATCCCAACCCCCACCACTCTGTGACAAGCACGTGAGTTTCTGGGAACGGCAGGCTTTTGTAGACTCTGAATACCAGGGTCCACAATGTTGGCGGCACCTCTGTACCCACTCACTAAAGAAAAAGTCCCGTTCACCTGCACAGAGGAACACCAAAAAGCCTTTAACAGCATAAAGGCTGCTCTGCTTGCAGCCCAGGCTTTGGCCCTGCCAGATTTGACTAAGCCTTTCACCATATACGTTGATGAGCCAGCTGGAGTAGCCGGCAGAGTCCTGACTCAGACTCTGGGGCCGTGGAAGAGGCCAGTGGCCTACCTGTCTAAAAAATTGGACCCAGTTGCCAGTGAATGGCCCTCCTGCCTAAAAGCCATCGCTGCAGTAGCCCTACTTGTTAAAGATACTGGCAAGCTTACTCTAGGTCAGCATGTGAGTGTAATCACTCCCCATGCGTTAAAGAGTATTGTATGACAGCCCCCTGACCATTGGATGACAAATGCCCGGATGACCCACTACCAGAGCCTGTTGCTAAATGACCGAGTGACTTTTGCCCTACCTGCCATCCACAATCCTACCACCCTTCTCCCCAAGACGGATGACACTACCTGGGTACACCAATGTGCTGATATCCTGGATGAAGAAACTTGATCGAGAAAGGATCTGACTGACCAAACTTGGCCAGGTGTGCCTGACAGGTACACAGATGGTAGCAGCTTTGTGGTGGAGGGAAAATAAAGAGCAGGAGAGGCAGTGGTTGACAGAAAACATGTAATTTGGGCAAGTTAACTTCCAGAAGGAACTTCAGCTCAGAAGGCTGAGCTCCTGACGCTTAACTAAAGCTCTGCGGCTGGCAGAAGGTAAGGCAATCAATATTTACACTGACAGCCACTATGCTTTTGCCACAGCTCACATTCATGGGGCCATCTATAGACAAAGGGGGCTACTTACTTCGGCAGGCAAGGAAATCAAAAATAAAGAAGAAATCTTGGCCCTTCTAGAGGCTATACACATGCCCAAGAAAGTGGCCATCATCCTCTGCCTTGGCCATCAAAAGGGGCAAGGTGCTGTAGCCCAGGGAAATCAGATGGCAGGTTGGGTGGCCAAACAGGTGGTACAAGGCATCCCTGCGCTGCCTGTAGAGAGTATAGAAGAACCAAAAGGGACCCCAGAGTTCAGTTTTGAATACACCTCCAAAGATTATGAGGTGATTGAAGATCTTGAAGAACAAGGGAAGTCCAAAGGATTTAGCTACCATGGGATAGCAAGAACAAAAGAAGGAAAAATTATTTTGCCCTATAGAGAAGGAAAGGCATATGTAAAACGCATCCATCCCCTGACACATCAGGGAGCAAAGAAATTGTGTGATTTAATCCAGTCCTCAAACTATTATGTGCTCAGGCTACTAGACGAACAAGTAACTAAATCCTGCTAGTGTGTTGCCTAATTAATGCTGCAGGCCCCTTTAATGAACAAGGAAAACGACAACTGGGGGATAGACCTGGAGTTTACTGGGAATTAGACTTCACTGAGATCAAACCAGGAAAATATGGTAATAAATAGTTACTAGTTTTCATAGACACTTTCTCAGGATGGGTAGAAGCCTTCCCCACCAAGTCTGAAACTGCTCAGGTGGTGATCAAGAAGATCGTTGAAGAGATCCTACCCTGGTATGGGATCCCCAGTGTAATATGCTTGGAAAATGGGCCTGCATTTGTTGCCCAGGTAAGTCAGGAATTAGCCACACATTTGGGGAACAATTGGAAGTTATATTGTGCTTATAAACCCCAGAGATCAGTAGAGGTAGAAGGAATGAACAGGACTCTAAAAGAAACCCTAACTAAATTAGCTTTTGAGACCAGTGGTAAAGACTGGGTGACCCTCCTTCCCTTTGTGCTCCTTAGGGCCCGAAACACACCTGGGTGTTTCGGCATTACTCCTTATGAAATTCTACATGGGGGACCACCCCCCTTGACCGAGTCTGATAGGATATTGAATTCCAGTGCTGACTCTTCCTCACCCTCTTCTCTGTTTACCCATTTAAAGGCCTTAGAAGTTGTGAGAACACAGATCTGGGACCAGATTAAAGAAGCATACACACCAGGGAGCAGTGCAGTGCCCCACAGGTTCCAGGTCGGGGACTCAGTTCTGGTCTGACAACATCGAGCTGGCATGCTTGAGCCACGGTGGAAGGGACCTTATCTAGTGCTGCTGACCAGCGCCAAGGTTGCAAAGGTAGACAGGATCGCTGCCTGGATCCACGCATCCCACATAAAAAAAAGGCACCCAACCAGGATGAAGACGACCTCAGAGAAAATTGGACAGTGGCCGCTACTGATAATTCTCTTAAACTGTGCCTTCGCTGTACACCAACCTTGGGTAATAATCCTCACACTCTTATGACCCTGACATGGGAGGCCATCTCTCAAGCTGGAGATACTGTATGGAGTACTTCAAAGCCCCCCCCCTTATACATGGTGTCCCCCTCTGTTTCCTGAAATCTGTGCCCTGATAGATGGATTAGATGCCTGGGATATCCCTGAAGAGTCACATGAAACGGTGCCCCAAGATGAGGTAATCTATCACAAGCAGCCATATCACCAGGGGTTAAGTTCCCAAGGAAAGTACATTGCAGATATACCAGGCTGTAGTAGCAGGTCTCAACAGAGGAGACTTTGTCAGGAGCCCTTTTATGTCTGTCCCAGGGATAGGGCAAATAAAAAAGAGGCTCGCTGGTGTGGGGGAATAGAGGGCATCTTCTGTAGTCAGTGGAGATGTGAAACCACTGGTACCACTCATTGGGACCCTTCCTCTAGCTTGATATTATTATAGTATCCAGATGAAATAAGGGCCATGATTCCTTAAACATCACTTTTACTCAAAAAGCAAAAGAGACAAAAAAGATTGGATAAGGGGAAGACTGTGGGGCCTAACATTTTATGTGACAGGGACAGGCCCTGGATTCACATTTAAGATTCGGCTAAAGATGAAGTGTCCCCCAACCCAGGCAGTAGGACCTACCCCCGTTCTTGTTAAAAAACCTCCAATGCCCCTTCCCAAACCTACTTTTCCCGGACCTACCCTAGTTGTTCCAGCTATTCCAACAGAAGTCTATACCCCTTCCTCAGACCTGAAACTTACATTGCCCCTACTCCCCCAGATACTGAAAACCGTCTGTTTAGTCTGGTACAGGGGGCTTTTTGGTACGCAATTGTACCAATCCCAACATCACTAAGTCTTGTTGGCTGTGTTATGCCTCCAATCCCTCATATTATGAGGGAGTTGCTCAAGTCAAGACAAACAATAAGGCTGAGGACAATTCTCAGTGTCCTTGGGGAGAAAACAGAAAACTAACATTAGCAGCTGTCTCGGGAAATGGACTTTGCCTGGAACAAGTCCCACATGACAAACGGTAACTCTGTAATCAGACTCATCATCTCCAGTCTTCCAATAATAGAGGTCAGTACTTAGTCCCTCCCTTAGTCACAGTATGGGCTTGCAACACTGGACTCACTCCCTGTGTATTTACATCTGTTTTTAATACTTCTAAAGATTATTGTCGTTTAGTTCAGAGTGTTCCTAGGCTTCTGTATCATGATGACAGTTTTTTGTCAATGGATTCAACCAATGGACCCGGTATAAAAGGGAACCCATTACCATGACCTTAGCAGTGCTTTTGGGTCTAGGAACAGCAGCTGGGGTCGGCACAGGCACAACTGCCTTGATACAGATCCCCACTATTTTCATGAATTGCACAACCGCTATGGATGCAGACCTAGGAGCACTAGAGCAGTCCATCACCAAACTTGAAGAATCTTTGACCTCGCTACAGAACAGGAGGGGGCTAGATCTACTTTTTCTCAAAGAAGGTGGACTCTGTGCCGCACTAAAAGAAGAGTGTTGTTTTTATGTAGACCATTCTGGTCTTATCAGGGACTCCATGGCTAAGCTCAGAGAAAGGTTAGAAAAATGAAGCAAAGAAAGAGAAGCGTATTAAGGATGGTATGAAAATTGGTTTAACAGGTCTCCCTGTTTTACGACACTGATTCCACCCTGGCAGGCCCTCTGATTATTTTTTCCTCCTGCTTTCTTTTGGGCCATGTATTTTAAATAAGCTGGTTGCTTTTGTTAAAATAAACACCATACAAGTCATGGTCCTCAGACAGCAATATCAACAAGAAGAAAGGTCGTTCTAAGATTAGAGCTATCCACTAAAAGAAGTGGGTAATGAACAGCAAAAACTTATAATTTTGGGTCTTATAGCATTGTGGTATGTAAGTTCAAGAAATTCAGGGCTGAAGAATAGACCCAGGCGGGTCCAGGCACAGCCATACTCACCCTGTAGCTAAGAATGTCCGGCCATAAAAGATTAAAAAGAGAATGCAGGAACTAGCCACTGCTATCAGGGCGGACCAAATGGCCATCTGGCAGGATGGCACCTCCCTATAGACCCCATAAATCATACATTGACCAGGTGTCCTGCTGACCTCGAGAAGTCCCAAGCCCTTGTGTCTTTCTCCATTTTAGCAGGTACATATTACCCTGCTAATTTGTAATCATCCTGCCGCCATTTAAATAAGCCAATTATGTGTAATGGCGCAAATTCTTTTGGCTCCCCTGTTTTTGGTTTGTGGTTTTTGCCTTTATAAGCCTGTAAAAAGTTTGGGCTGGGGTTGAACTCCCCTGCTCCCTGCGCGGTGCATGAGTTTCGTCCTCAGCATTCTGGCTTGAGCGAACCTTTGTTGTTTGTGTGTTTGTACGCCATTAAAGCCTTGTATAATTACAGTGAGTTCGGTCTCATTGTCCTACTGGGTGCGCGCTTGCCCGAGAAGGGACTCCCCACCGGGGTCTTTCAGTAGGTTTTCTGAATAAGTTTGTATTACATGGCAAAAAAAAAAAGATTTATTATATTCATTTCCTTCCTTCTCATGGTGTTTAAGGCATATATAATGCAATTGAATACTGCACATTCGGATTAT
Organism: Mus musculus; assembly: GCF_000001635.26. Taxonomy (NCBI): domain Eukaryota; kingdom Metazoa; phylum Chordata; class Mammalia; order Rodentia; family Muridae; genus Mus; species Mus musculus. The sequence continues at coordinate 84,281,701 of NC_000087.7, read as the reverse complement.
TAACAGTTTTATACCAAGTTCCAAATTTAACATACCACGAAATGAGAAAGCGTACAATATATATTCCAATCATGAATAAGCAAATGAATGTAGGGAAATAGTTTTCAGGTACTAAGATACATAGCTATTAAGACATGATCAGAACAATTTAGATCAGAGGATATTAGCCTAAGCCCTATGACTTAAATTTCCCCTTGGCTGTATACTCAGAGCTCTGTGTCCTGTCTGTTGCTGATTGGAACAATGCTTTGTTTTTCAGTAGCTTCCTGCATGAATTTAACATGGTCATACACTATAGACCGTCTTAGCAGGAATCAACTTAATGTGGATCTAGGAATCTGTTACCTGTAGAGAAGGGCCTCTCTGTTAAGAATGATCAGTGACCATTGTACCTCATTGTTTCTACAGAGGATCCTAAAGGGTGCATAACCTGCTGTGAAAAAGATCTAGGCCCTCTAATCCATGACACAAGCCTAGTTTCCATTTGTTCAGTTATGTCAGATTTTGTACTAATATATTCAGGCAAAGTAATTACTGTTATATATCTGTTCTATCCAAGATTTTAATACTATTGGTTGCTATTTTGCATTGAATCCTAGAGCTGATGAACCAAGTAAAGAACACTGGGAAATCACCTAGATAAAAGAGATAAAGTGTGTGATGGTTACACCTTGTAATGGCAATGACTCTTTGAATTAAGAGGCCTTAAAAAGAAATGAAATAGAAACTTGAGTTTCTCAGTAATGTGAGTCACTCTGGTATCAGGTCTCTTTAGCCTGAGGATACAAGAGAAGACTCTAACCAACATCATTGACAGTCTTGGTCTTAGGTCATCTTGATATCCCTTTCTATGATCCCAAGTGTATTACAATATAATAAGTAGACCCACTAAAGGCAATAAAGTAAAGACAGCACTAATCACTGAGTCCTAGGCATGCTAAATGCTAGGCAGTCACTCTGTCAACTGAGCTATGTACAGACTCTGTTCCCAATATTCACAGATTTAAGTTTTTTCCAAGGAAGCCTAGAAGCTGCTTTCGAAGGAAGATGTGTTCTATGACTATGTCCTAGCACAGTCTGCTGGAAATGGCACCTCAGTTTCTGGTCAGTACTAGGAGAGCAACAGCAGGGAGGTAAAAGCTATTCACTATTGCGTCCCGCTCGACCGGCAAGAAAGATACAACAAACTAGAATCTTCCACAGCAAGAGCTTTATTGCTTGCTTATCAGGAAGATCCCGAACCGGGAAAATGGCGCTGCTTTTATAACCTGCAGCGTGACATTTCAGCACCTGATATGGCATGACAGCTCCTGATTCATTGCTTGCCCATCACCTGAATATTTCACCCCGAGAATGGGAGTGACTAGGAGTGAATTCACTCGCACCTTCGTACAAGGCTTCTTTACTAGTTAGCCACAGTGGAGGCCCGCGCCATCTTATAATGGCGATTGCTCGCGGCACACACGGCTCTCCTCAGAGATTACTGGTGGCATGCACGAGATTGCTCGCAGTACGTACCTGCTCTCCACATCTTCCCCTTTTTATTTTATTAAATAAAATCTCTCTTTTTTCAAAACATAGATAAGATGGAGGGTGTATCCACCAGAACAGGGATCCAACGTGGGATCCGTGCCACCATGGCACGGGTGTTCTTTGTTACATCCCAACATTGAGAAATCCAACAATTATCATTGGAACAGATTTCAAATGAATCATTTGAAAGAATAAACAAGAAAGCGGGGTAAACACAGACTGTGGTAGATGGATAATTAATCTGGTTTACCAAAGTTTTATTAAACCCAGTGATCTCTGCACTGGTATTACTATATCCATAAGAGTCCAGGGAGGCATCATGTATTCCCCAATACTGAGCAAATCTTGAGATGCCAGTAAAAGAAGCCTTTCCAACTGCTCCTCCCTGGATAAAGATCAAAGGATTGAGTTCTGTACAACTGCCATTGACTCCACAAAGCACCCACTTGTGAAAGGGATGCATTCTAATGTCCTGTATGAAAAGTCCCTTTTTCATAACAAATTCCTTCTCTGGGTTATCTATCATGTTGGGAGAAAAGGAAAAGGTTTTACTCTGATCTGCCCAATGAGTGATGGAGGATTGACAATCAGACCAAGGCAGGATCAGCCCTTCATCTTCCAAACTACAATGAGGGGCTATTTTTGGTTGGTGTGGACGTTTTTTGTCTGAAAAGTTAGGTGGTAGAAATGTACCATTAACCCAATTTACCTCGTGCCAAAAGGTCCGATTTGTAAAGGTTATCTCTACATTGGAAGTATCTTGGGTTGTGCTCATGCAACCTCCTCTATGCTCATTAAACTTCCCCAAAGCTCGGGCTGTGAGGTTGATACAATTTCCTGGTCCATTAATTCGAAAACATAAAGAACCCTGTTCTAGTAAAGTGCGATTTTCTCCTAATGGTGCTCGGGTTGGGATCATAGAGTAAATATGGCAAATCCACTGTTTTATCAGTAGTAAAGAATTTTGGAAAAACTATAGCATCATAGCGAACTGGCATTGGTTTAGGGAAAGTTGAGAGAATAGCCCATCTCTGCTGGCCCATTATACTAGGAACCTGAGACAAGTTCAGCATTGTCAGGATCAGGAACAGTCCTCGGGAGGTCAGCATCTTCTGCACCATCCTTGATGAATATCCTGGGGATGAGTCATTCCGGCAGCCAAAATGGGTTGTCTTCACTCTGTGAAAAAACACAAACAGCTCCCCAGGATCTGATTAAGATAGGATCCGGGCCTTTCCACTGACCAGTTAAAACATCCTTCCCTTTGACCATTTCTTTTGGTCTATCAGGGTCTGAGCTATGTCGCTCAGCTGCAGAGTGTCCCTGCTCGTCGAGATTCAAAAAATTAAGTGTAAAGAGTGCCATAGATACTGCTACTCTTGGCACTGAGGGCAGAGTCTCATCAACTCCCCCTTTCTGTTTTATAAGATTTGAGTTTGCCGTGGGCACGTTCCACAATGCCTTGTCCTTGAGTATTATAAGGAAGGCCAGTCAAATGAGTGACATCCATTTGATGACAAAATTGTTGAAATTAAGTAGAATTATATGCTGGCCCATTATCCGTTTTTAGAATTGTGGGCTTGCCCCACACACTCCACGCTTCTAGGCAGTGCTGTATAACATGAGAGGCTTTTTCACCTGTTAAAGGTGTGGCAAATATTACCCCAGAGCAGGTGTCAATAGAAAGATGTAAATATTGATTTCTCCCAAAGGAGGAAATATGACTGACATCCATTTGCCAGACCTGTAATGTCCTGACGCCACGAGGATTTACCCCTACATGAAGAGTAGGTAAAAATTGACAACAGTTTTGACATTGGGTGACAATGTCACGAGATTCTTTCCTGGTTAAATTAAAACGGTGGTGTAATATCTCAGGTGTCACATGAAAGCATTCATGAAATTCTCTTGCAGCCTCTGCCTGTGAGGACAAAGCAGCAGCCACGATTCTAGTGGCTTTGTCTGCTAAGTCATTTCCATGAGACATGAGGCCAGGAAGGCCAGAATGACCTCAAACATGAGTAATATAGACAAGATGTCTTCTGTATAACAAGGCTGACTGAATCTTTTGAAAAATGTGAGCAAGCTTACTAGTTGGTTTAATTAAGCCTGCAACTTCAAGCATATTAACTGCATTGAACACATATAAGGAATCAGATACAATATTGAGCGGTCCCAGGAAAGTTTCAAGGACTTCTAGAACTACCAAACACTCTACAACATGGGGTGATGAATCATTATATTGTTTAGATGTTACTTGGCCATTTACTACATATGCACCTATACCAGATTTGGATCCATCTGTATACACTACTACCCCATCCGGAAGTGGGTGTTTGACTGTTATTATTGGAAACACTATAGCTTGGCTTAAGGCAAATTGTAAAATTGTATGTTTTGGATAATGGTTATCAATTTGTCCTGAATAGGAGGCAACCAAGACTGCCCAATCGTTGGTTGTTGCTGCCAGGGTTTGAACTTGAGCAGAAGTATAAGGTACACTTACTATATAAGGTTCTTACCCGAAATAAGTAATGGCTGCTTTTATCCCCCTAAGTGCAAGTTGAGCAACTGCATTAGGATACCACTCAATGATTTTTGCAGGGGAAGCATTAGGATGGACCCACAACAAGGGCCCATTTTGCCATAAGACCACTGTTGGCAACTGTGCAGTTTTTAATATGCACAATTCAAATGACTTTGACTCGTCAATGCGTTGTAATTGACCATCTTGTAGGGCCTTTTCTACAATTTGTAAAGCTTGACATGCAGCTGGGGTAAGTGCTCTGTGGGAGGAGATATGGGTATCTCCCTCTAATATGTCAAATAAGGGCTTTAATTCTGCTGATGGAGTTTTCAAAAAGGGTCTCAGCCAGTTAATATCTCCTAACAATTTTTGAAAATCATTCAAGGTATGTAGTTGATCTTTGCGAATCTCTAATTTTTGAGGAACAATTTTGTCAGGATAAATAAGTGACCCTAGGAAGGCTCCCATTCGAGCAACTTGCACCTTTTCGGTGGCCACCTGCAATCCCCATTGCCCTAACGTTTTTATTAATATAAGGTATGCATCTTGCAATAACTCTGAATTTTTATGGCAAATCAAAATGTCATCCATATAAATTATCACCTGTAATGATGGAAAATGTTCTCTAACTGACTTAAGTGCCAATTGTACATACAGTTGACACATGGTGGGGCTATTCGCCATCCCCTGAGGTAGGACCTTCCATTGGTATTTTTGATCTGGCTCTAAGTAATTAATGGCTGGGATCGTAAATGCAAATCTTTGCCTATCTTGAGGGCATAAAGGTATAGAGAAAAAGCAATTTTTAATGTCTAGGATTATAATTTCCCAATTTTTGGGTAAGGCAGAAAGTAATGGTAGCCCTTGCTGAACTGGTCCAAGCAGATGCATTTGCGCATTAATTGCTCTAAGATCATGTAATAAGCGCCATTTGCCAGATTTTTTCTTAATTACAAAAATAGGTGTATTCTAGGGTGAGTTAGAAGGCTCTAAATGCCCCAAGTGTAGCTGTTCAGAAATTAGTTTTGTGGCTGCTTCTAATTTTTCAGAGGAGAGAGGCCATTGGGGAACCCATACAACTTCCTCTGTAAGCCATGGTATGGGCATGGAACCCTCAACAGCTGTCTCTAGAAAAAATCCAAACCTTGTCTCCCATTATTACCTTTTTGAGGGATAGGTTCAAGTTTACCCTGCTCTCCTTTTCCTAATCCCCTTCCTTCTTTATAGCATATTTTCTTAATCATTCGAACAGCTTGTGGCGAGCATGCATTAGTTAAGGTCAGTCCTAGTGCCTGTAAGATGTCTTTCCCCCAGAGATTTACTGGGAGTGGTAAGACATAAGGAGTGAATCATCCCATTTGACCTTCAGGCGCTGTCCAGCTCAAAGAACGGGAACTAATAGTGGGACAGGACTGATAACCGAAACCTTGCAAAGAATGTGATGACTGAATAACTGGCCAAGTTTTCGGCCACCAGTGAGAAGAAATAATACTTTTGTCTGCTGCTGTGTCTAAAATCCCCTTAAATTGTTTCCCTTCTATAACTAACTCTAAAGAAGGCCTGGAATCTAAAGGCATTATTAAATAGGCCGAATCATTTCCAGTAGAACCAATCCCTCTGGTAGCTTGAGGGACACCAGAAGAGGGAAAACAGCCATGTAGGCTTGGCTGAATTACTAACTGAGCTATTCTATCTCCTTGTGAAATAGAAACGACACCCTGAGGACAGGAACAGAGAACTTGAAGTCCCCCTTCATAATCTTGACCTACATCTCCAGGGTGAACAATAAGACCTTGTAGTGAAAGGGAAGCCCTGACCAATATTAGGCCGACACTCCCAGATGGCAGAGGTTCTTTATAGTCAGTAGGAATAGGCTGCTCTCCCATTTGAGGGATCAGCATGAATTGGGTGGTGGTACGGAGGTCCAATCCAGCTGAGCCTTCTGTTGCCTTGCGGACTGTGGGGTCCACCTTTCGCCTGTCGTGGTCCCGTATGTTTTCGGGCCCTAAGACCTGAGGGCCCTGTACTGGTTTTTTGAAATGGTGTCATTATCTACTGCTTGAGGGAATCCTGGCTGCAGGAGCCTGCCTCGAATGTCCCTGATTGAACGACAAGCGCTAGTCCAATGATATCATTTTCCACACTTAGTGCACAATCCTGGTGCTCTCCTTTTAACAAGGGCTCTACAGTCCTTTTTTAAGTGTCCCGGTTTGCCACGATTATAGCAGAGTTTGAGCTCAGCCATGTCAGGGCATTTTTGCACTTGTAGAATGGCAGCTGCTAAACCTGCATTAGTGAGTGGCCCACCAAGTTCACGGCAAACCTTCGACCAGTCCTGCAGTCCCTTGCCTTTTCCAGGTGTAATAGCTGCCCTGCATTCCTGGGTAGCCTGTTCATATATCAACTGTTCAATTAAAGGCATAGCTGCTTTTGTATCTCAAAATATTCTCCCTGCTGCCTCTGTCATTCTAGCCACAAAAATTGAGTATGACTCCTGGTAGACCTGAGTGATCTTGGTCAAATGCCCACTTGCCTCTCCCTTCTTAGAGAGTGCCTTCCATGCCTTAAGAGTGGCAGCTGAGATCTGGGCGTATGCTCCCCAATGATAATCTGTTTGGTTAGCAGCATGCTGTCCCTGACCTGTAAGCAATTCAAATGTCCATGTCCTTTGGTTTCCTTCCATGGTGGCATTGGCCCTTGCCTGCGTCTGACAGGAGTCCTGCCACAAAACTTTCCATTCAAGATACATCCCCATACTGGGGGCTGCAGCTTTTACTACAGTCTGGCAATCACCAGGAGTCATAGTGTGAGTTGCAAGCCTTTCAACTTGTGCTACAGTGAAATTAGCTCTGACTCCATAACACGGACTGTTTCTGCAAGCTCCTTAATCTGTATATATTCTACTGGAGCGTGAACACGCCCTCCCTCAGCTCTTTCAAAAACTGGAAATGCCTGTTGTATCTTCCTCTGTTCCTCTTTTGGTATAAATGAGTCTGAATGATACCTCTGCACATAAGGCTCAGAATGGTGCCTCTGCACATAAGGTGGAGGTGCACTAGAACCCTGAATTTGCATATCCGAAGACTGCGCAATGATTTGACATTTGTCTCTAGCTGCTTTCATATTATTCTGTAACTGATTAACTCGTCTTTCATCTGACTGGTATCTTTCTCCCTCACAACCTGTCGCTTTCTTCTCTAAGTCTGTTTCCTCATAGGAGCTAAGTTCCTTATCTGATTCTGAGCTACTGACAGCTAGCTGCTTAAACTCATCTAGTGGTGGGTAGAGGCTTCTTTCCTTATGTGCCTCTCCAGCTCGATCTCCCTTCTTCTCTCCCTTTCCATCCCTTTTTCTAATCTCTCCCCAGGTATTTTCCCTGACATTCTCTTTTCCTCTGTCTCAAGGCTCATGGAAAGGCCTAAATTCTTCAGTGCACTTTGTTTCCTCTCTATTTTTACTCTCTCTCCCTGATCTACCTCTGATAGACTTTCTTGAATTTCGTCCAGAACTTTCTGCCCTGCTTCTACCATTTGCTGACAATCCTCATCTGTTAAACATTATTTCACCAATTTCATAGCAGCATAATCCCTGCTTTAAGTTTGCCTTTCTGCTGTTCCCTAACTAGATCTCCTTTCAGTTTGTCCCAAGAGGTGACAGTTAATGACAATGAGCAAGCATACCATGTTGCAACACGGTCTATCTCTCTGACAAATCCCTCTTAGGTCTTAGAGGCTCTTTTTAGGCCACACTGCTTCAGGACTGAGCGTAAGCCCACTACTATAGAATGGGAGATTCCCATACTGCCGCTGTCCAGTCCTGACCGGGCCTGAAATTGGTTGCTGTCCAGGCGCTGTTCAGGCCTGACTGCGACTAAGAACCAGTCAACAGTTCCAGTGGTGGAAACAAAACGAAACCAAAAGGAAAAATGTAATCGCCATGCAAACAATCAAAAGGGCTTCTAACTCTGGAGAAATTTCAAGACTGTACGTATCTTGTAGAGCCTTTTGTCCCACAGTTCTGATTCTGCCCCGTGAATGAGGGATCTTCCTTGCGCTGGTGTGATGACAGTTCCCGGGTTTTGGCACCACTTATTGCGTCCAGCTCGACCAGCAAGAAAGATGCAACAAACCAGAATCTTCCTCAGCAAGAGCTTTATTGCTTGCTTCTCAGGAAGATCCCGATCCGGGAAAATGGCACTGCTTTTATAACCAGCAGTGTGACGTTTCAGCACCTGATATGGCATGACAGCTCCTGATTCATTGCTTGCCCATCACCCCACTATTACACCCCGAGAATGGGAGTGACTAGGAGTGAATTCACTCTCGCACCTGCGTACAAGGCTTGTTTACTAGTTAGGCACAGTGGAGGCCCGCACCATCTTATAATGGTGATTGCTCACGGCACACATGGCTCTTCTCAGAGATTACTGGCGGCACGCACGTAATTGCTTTTAGCACGTACCGGCTCTCCACAATTCACCACGATATCTGCAGTCCCTTCTATGAATAGTCTGTTGTAACCTGGAGAATTCTGGTCATCCACTCTGATACCACTACTGTTGTAGCAATTTGAACTTCTCTTAAACCAGTCAGTCCCTTTCTATAGAGATGATTCATCCCTGAAGCATCTACATGGGAGAGAGAATGGGGAGCATAGAAATCAGAGAGAGGCAGAAGTAATCTAGACTTCAAGCTGAGAAAAGAAAAAGTGGTCCTGGGGAAAATACAGTGATTTCTGGGTAGAGAATATGGAGCATCCCAGTAAAGGTAGTTCTGAACTGGCTTGTTTATCTTGAAGGCAGACTTGGGCATTGTATAAAGCTCTCTTGTAAGATCTCATACACAAAATTTTGCTCAATGTCTGACTCAGAAGTAATATTTCAGCAGTATCTAGAATTCATGCTGGAAAAAACTGGAGAAAAGAAATCAGGATTTTTGTGGGCCAAGGTCCATGACATAAGGCTTCAGATATCTAAATTGGCAAAGCTCATGCAGCCAAGAGAAACCTTTACACAGACACCTAGAGTCTTGTGGCAATGAGCCAGGATCAAATTCACCATAACTATCCATATTTTAGTATTCCTTGTGCTATGATAATAAAGGACACAGCCTGAGTTCATATAAATCATTATGTCTGCTTTTATTGGGTTCTAACTTCCTGGGGCGGGGCTCTAAAGCAGGACAAATCTTTCCTCTGATCAGCAGAAGATATAACATGACCTAGTCATGTCGGGCATGCATGCAGAGCTTAGAGAATGAGAACCCTGAAGGGGCATAGAACCTCAAGAGATCAAGAAATAAATTGACTTCTGTTTGGCATTTGCCTGTCAGAGAGAGAAGCACTTAAGGCAGGGTCATCTCTGCCTTTCATTGTTTCAGGACTCAACACTCTGCAACTTTGTTTCAATACCTTCTTTCTGTTAGCCATTAGCTTGCCTTTAGCCTCCTAGACTCAGTGTTGCTGAGTGTGAAACAGAGTATACTCCTGACAGCCTCAGGAGCTTGTAGATGTGTAAGTCACAAACAAGTACCAATTCAAATGTGTTGTGTCTGGCCAGCGGCTCACATGTCTGGGTTCTAATCTGGAAAGGAATCTTGGAAACCTGGAAGAGAACAGGGAGCTAGGCAGAGAAGAGAAAGATGTAGCTAAGGCAAAATTCTGAACAAAGCTCAATTTTACTATTTCTGAAACTCATTTATGAAGCAGGGGTAGGGACCTGATTCCCGCCAAATCATCTTGGAGTAAAGTTACAGGTGAACACGTGATGGGTCCAGAAATGCTAGTTGGAAAGCAGCAGCAGTGGGAGTGGCAGGGTTATAGAGCTGCAAGCTCTGCTGAGATGCTCTCTAATACTGAAACCTGAGCAGATCAGCTGAAAATGAAAGGAAGCTTGTTCAGGTATAAGACTAAAAATAAGGGTTCTGGGCATGGAGGAACAACACTTGGGAAATATCAATCTGATATATAAGGAAAAACAGAAATAGACTAGCAACAACCAGTCCCAGAGAATAGAGGGAGATAGCTTACGAGGTTAGTCAAGCACCATTTGCTCTTTGGAATGCCTAACTGCTCATCAATCCAATTTTGCTTTTAACCATCTCCTTTCTAATCTACCAGCCAGATAATATGCAAAGCCTGAGGGACCTTCTAACATTCAGTCCTAAAAGGGAGGTCACCATCAAATCTCCACCTCAGTGTTCAGGAAACACTGTAATAAAAGACAGAAACAGTGTAGGATCATAAAAACTATCTTGATTGTAACTACTAGAATTTAGTCCTAGCTACACACTTTTATTAAAAAAACTGACATCAATGAAATTTATATTTTACAGTTGTTTATACAACAGAACAAACGATCTACATTTGGGGTTGGTCTTCCTATTTCACATAATCAAATCAGGAAAAAAAATTCCTCACAGGTGCCCCAAATTCCCAGAGTTTTAGTGAATTCCTAATATTATCAGGGTTACAACCAAGACTAGCCTTCATAAGTATACCTCTTGTCAATAAGACATACAATCATATCTCCTTATATTATATTAATTTCCAAAGGAAAGCAATAGTTATGCCTAGCACAGTATCCTATATCCAATATACAACTGCAAATAAAGTATATGAATTTCCAGGGCAGAATCATGCTTAACATGAGATAAAATTCCATATACAACTACAATCATATTTAATCTTTTAGAACAGATTACAATTTCTTAATTGTAACACCATATAAAATCAAATTCAAAGCATTGTTTACTTTCAAAGTACACTGACATGATTATACATTCTCCTTCAAAATAAGAGGAAAAGAAACATAAACAGGAAATATTGGGAAAATCAAGATCAAATCTAGCTAGACAAACCCCAAATCCTAAATTTATGTACATTGTGGCTTAAAAAGCTCTTCCTATCTAGTTTCATGACTACAATATATTTCTCTGTCTTGGGCTGGTTCCATTCTTTGTGTGTAGCTTTCTTTGAGAGATATCGCACAGCTGTGGACCTTCTTACATCCTGATTGCTATATCACAATATAGGCTTCCCTTTCATACCTTCACAAAAAGCCTCTCTAGACATCTATTCAGGGACTTCGCTGCAACCTGGATGCCCTCAGTGGCTTTCCATAACTACGTAGGAAGACTCCATGGCTCTTTTCCTTCTGTATCCTTCATTAATCTGATGAAAGAACTACATGGTGGATGTTGCCAAGTTCTTTTGCCTGCTTTAGATAGAACCTGCCTGCTTCCTTGAATATTTTTTCATAAATTTGATATGTTGTTTTTTCTGCTATAAACAGATCAATCCTTGGGACATTTCTTTGCACAAGTTGCAGGATTAGCTTGGTGGATACTCACCTCGAGGAAACAATTCCCTTTATTACATTACTCCTTATATCTTTAAACACTAGCTATGGCTCCCACAAAAAAAATTTTCTGGTGCTCTTTTTTTCTCCAAACTTAAATTCTAGCTCATCCCTTAAAGAATGAGTACAATCAGGAAAACAAAAGTCAAGAAGCATTAGCGATGTGGGAATAAAGTACAGCTGTTCTGCTGGTGGGTGCTTAAGTTGGTACATCCAGGATAAAATCAGTGTGGAATTTGCTAAAAATATCTAAAAATAGAACTAACTGGTGACTCACCTATATCACACTTGAGTGTAGAAAAGATAGCATGGTTATCTATTGATACTTGCTCAGTCATTTTTGTTGATTTTGTTTTCAAAAAAGGAGATGCAATCAGCTGTAACTAAATTTGCTAGAGAGTATATGGAATTTGAAAATACTATATAGTAAATGCGTTAAGTCAGGCCTATAAAGAGAAATGCTACGTGTCTGTAATCACATTTGGTCTAGCTTCAACTATTAGATTTTATGTTTAACTTGGAGTATCTGTGGAGATAAGGAACCCCAAAGTGGCACATGGCATGGAAGAAAGGATGAAGCCTTTATGGAAGGAGGGAATGACAGAACACATGCAACATAGTAGGAGGAGGAAACATTAGAGATTACAAGTTTAGGTAAGCATGAGTATAGGATTATGTCTGTTATTCCCATACGGAATGCCACATTGTAGGAATTTTATTTAAAATATTACATTTAAGTGGCATTACTCTTGGTTACAGTCCAAAACTTGATACTACAAAACTTTCTGAAGAAACCACATACTCGAGTAATAGAACATGAATAAATAAAGTTATAAACAATCTTGAAATTTAATTCTTAGGGCTTGCTGTTATATAGTGGCAGAATGTTCTGTTTATGCTACTAGCAGAAAAATTAATCAAGAATATTACACATCTGTGATCCCTGACAACAAGATTAGTGACTCATTTGAAATATACTGTGTACATATATATATCATCTAGGTTTAAAGTAATATATTCCTGTTGTCTATTTTTCTGTGTTTACTTCTAGATCATAGGAACTATTTTACTGTTACCTAGAACTGATTTTAGAACGAGGACAGAATACTTTGTCTTAATAATTTCATGCCTACCTAAACATAAATACACAATATTGTTTAAAAAATAATAATTATGAATATTTTCTACCTGCATTGGGTAGTGCTATAATAAGTTCATATTTCAAACTACTGATTAATAATATGAAACAAAAAAATGTTAAATTTTAGGATAGATAGTTATAATACTTCAGAAAGTTGTCAACAAATTACACAGGGAAGGAGAAATAGAATACATCGTTTTCTCCACCTATGGTTATTGAGATTTTGGCCAGGTATAGTAGCCTGGGTTGGCATTTGAGTTCTCTTAGTGTCTGTATAACATCTGTTCAGGCTCTTCTGGCTTACCTAGTCTCTGTTGAAAAGTCTGGTGTAATTCTGATAGGCCTGCCTTTATATGTTACTTGACCATTCTCCCTTACTGCTTATAATGTTCTATCTTTTTTTAGTGAATGTGTTTTTCTGATTATTATGTGTTGGGAGGAATTTCTTTTCTGGTCAAGTCTATTTGGAGTTCTGTAGGCTTTTTTTTATGTTCATGGGCATCTCTTTCTTTAGGTTTGAAAAGTTTTCTTCTATAATTATTTTGAAGATATTTGCTGCCCCTTTAAGTTGAAAATCTTCATTCTCATCAACTCCTATTATCTGTAGGTTTGGTCTTCTCATTGTGTCCTGTATTTCCTGGATGTTTTGAGTTAGGATCCTTTTGCATTTTGCATTTTCTTTGATTGTTGTGCTGATGTTCTCTATGGAATCTTCTACACCTGACATTCTCTCTTCCATCACTTGTATTCTGTTGCTGATGCTTGCATCTATGGTTCCAGATATCTTTCCTAGGGTTTCTATCTCCAGCGTTGCCTCACTTTGGGTTTTCTTTATTGTGTCTACTTCCATTTTTAGGTCTAGTATGGTTTTGTTCATTTCCATCACCTGTTTGGATGTGTTTTCCTGTTTTTCTTTAAGGAATTCTACCTGTTTGGTTGTGTTTTCCTGTTTTTCTTTAAGGACTTGTAACACTTTAGCAGTGTTCTCCTGTATTTCTTTAAGTGAATTATTAAAGTTCTTCTTGATGTCTTCTACCATCTTCATGAGATATGCTTTTAAATCCGGGTCTAGCTTTTCGGTTTTGTTGGGGTGCACATGACTAGGTGGAGTGGGAGTGCTGTGTTCTTGATTTCTGTTAGTACAATTCTTACATTTGCCTTTGGCCATCTGGTAATCTCTGGAGCTAGTTGTTATAGTTGTCTCTGGTTAGAGCTTGTTCCTCAGGTGATTCTGTTAGCCTCTATCAGCAGACCTGGTAGACTACATCTCTGCTCTGAGTTTCAGTTGTCAGAGGACTCTCTGCAGGCGAGCTCTCCTCTCACGGGAAAGGTGCACAGATATATGGCCTTAAGACCCCCCTCCTGGCCGAAGAAGAAGGCCCAAAACAGGACCTGTCCTGAAGCTGAGTTGCTTTGGCCTGTCCCAGAAGGTGTTAGCTTCTGTATTCTACACTCTCACACGTCCAGAATACTCTCTGTGGAGTCCTGGAACCAAGATGTCTGCAGCTGATGCTCAGGCAAAGCACTCCTGCAATGGGCAGACCTCTTTCCTCTGGCTGGGAAAGTGGCCAGATGTCTGAAGCCTGTGCAGAATACTCTCGGCTGGGTCCCGGAACCAAGATATCTGCTGCCCATGCTCACTCAAAGCAGTCCCGCACTGGTCAGACCCCTTTCCTCTGGCCTGGACATTTGCCAGTTGTCTGGGCCCGAAAAGTGGGCTTCCTTAGAAGCTCTGTGGCTCCCACCTCTCCCAGAAGCTTTTGGCTTCTGTATTCCGTACTCTCACCTGTGCAGAATACACCCGGTGGGGTCCTAGAACCAAGATGTCTGTTGCTGATGCTCAGGCAAAGCACTTCTGCACCAGGCGGACCCCCTTTACTCTGGTTCGGAAAGTGGCCGGATGTCTGGGGCCTTTGCAGAATACACTTGGCAGGGACCTGGACCAGTCTTGTGCTTCTTCAGAAAATTGACATAGTACTACCAGAAGATCCAGCAACACTTCTCCTGGGCAAATACTCAGAAGATGTTCCGATGTGTAATAAGGATTCATTCTCTATGATGTTCATACCAGCCTTATTTATTTATTTTGTTAATATTTTTTATTATTACGTATTTTCCTCAATTACATTTAGAATGTACATTTAGAAAGTCCCCCATACCGTACCCCCCACTTCCCTAACCACGCATTTCCATTTTTTGTCTCTGGCATTCCCCTGTACTGTGGCATATAAAGTTTGCATGTCCAACGGGCCTCTCTTTCCAGTGATGGCCTACTAGGCCATCTTTTGATACATATGCAGTCAAGAGCTCCGGGGTACTGGTTAGTTCATAATGTTATTGGACCTACAACGTTGCAGATCTCTTTAGCTCCTTGGATACTTTCTCTAGCTCTTCCATTGAGAATCCTGTGCTCCATCCAATAGCTGACTTTGAGCATCTACTTAAGTATTTGCTATGCCCCAGCCTTGTCTCACAAGAGACAGCTATATCTGGGTCTTTTCAGCAAAATCTTGCTAGTTTATGCAACGGTTTCATCGTTTGGAGGCTAATTATGGGATGGATCTCTGGACATGGCAGTCTCTAGATGGTCCATCCTTTTGTCTCAGCTCCAAACTTTGTCTCTGTAACAGTCTGGCGGTTCCTCAGAAAATTGGACATGGTACTGCTAGAGGATCCCACAATACCTCTCCTGGGCATATATCCAGAAGATGTCCCAACCAGCAAGAAGGAAACCTGCTCCACTATGTTCATAACAGCCTTATTTATAATAGCCAGAGGCTGGAAATAACTCAGATGCCCCTCAACATTGGAATGGATACAAAAAATGTGGTACATTTACACAGTGGAGTACTACTTAGCTATTAAAAAATGAATTTATGAAATTCCTAGGCAAATGGATGGATGTGGAGGGCATCATCCTGAGTGAGGTAACACAATCACAAAAGAACTCAAATGATATTTACACACTGATAAGTGGATATTAGCCCGGAAACTTAGCATACCCGAGATATAAGATACAATTTGCAAAACACATGAAATTGAAGAATGAAGACCAAATTGTGGACACTTTGCCCCTTCTTAGAATTGGAAGCAGTCACCAGCATTATTTATAATAGCCATTTGCTCGAAAGAACTCAGATGTTGCTCAACAGAAGAATATATGATACAGAATGGATACAGAAATTCTGGTACATTTAAACAATGGAGTACTATTCAGCAGTTAAAAACAATGAACTTATGAATTTCTTAGGCAAAAGCATGTATCTGGAGGATATCATCCTGAGTATGGTAATCCAATCACAAAAGAACACATATGATATGTACTAACTTATAAGCCAATATTAGCCCCCAAACAGACTACTCAAGATACAATTTCCAAAACGCATGAAACTCGAGATGAAGGAAGACCAAAGTGTGGATACTTCATTGGTTCTTATAATGGGAACAAAATACCCATGGAAGGAGTTACAGAGACATTTTGGAGGTGAGAAAAAAGAAACGACCATCCAGAGACTGCTCCACCTGGTGATGCATCCCATAGACAACCACCAAACCCAGACAATATTGCATATGCCAGCAAAATTTTTTGACAGGACATTGGAATAGCTATCTCCTGTGAGGCTATGCCAGTTCCTGGCAAATACAGAATTGGATACTCACAGTCATCTATTGGATGGTACACAAGGCCCTTAATGTGGAATCTAGAGAAAGTACCCAAGGAGCTAAATGGTCTGCAACCTTAAAGGAGGATCAACAATATGAACTAACCAGTAACCCCCTGAACTATGTATCTAGTTGCATATGTGGCAGAGGATGGCCTAGTCAGCCATCAAAGAGAGGAGAGTCACTTGGTCTTGTGAAGATTATATACCCAAGTACAGGGGAATGCCAGGGCCAGGAAGCAGGAGTGGGTGAGTTGGCAAGCAGGGTAGGGGAAGGTATAGGAAACGTTCAGGATAGCATTTGAAATGTAAATGAAGAAAAATATCTAATAAAAAATGAGTTAAAAATATTAGCAAAACCTTATATTAGCACGTTAACAGCACATCCTAAAGATCTCAAACACAAAGAAGAAATGACACCCAAAAGATGTGGTGGCAGGAAATAGTAAAACTCAGGGTGGAAAAAAAATAGAAAGAAAAATACAAATAAATTTTTGGAACAAATATTGTTTCTTTGACAAGATCACTAAGATCAACAAACTATTATTCAAGTTAACTAAAATAGAAAAGATAATATCCAAATTAGCAAAATCAGATATTAAATGGGGGGACATAACAACAGACACCTGATAGGTCAGAAAGTTTCGCAAAGTGCTTCTTCCTCCTAGAAGCACACTTGCTCAACCATATTAATTGCTGCTGTATTCATAATTATCTGCAACTGGAAACAACCTACATGTCCATAAACTGAAGAATGTATAACATATATGTTATATTTATACAATGGAACATTACTCAGCTGTTATGAAATGGATGGAAACAGAAAAAAATAAAAAAAAAAAACAAAACTAAAAACAAAAACATAACCTGAATAACGTATCCCAGTCCCAGGAAGATAAATATGCTATGTGTTGATTTATATGTTGATATTGACTGGGCTGGATAGTTTTTTGTCAACTTGTCACAAAGTAAAGTCCCCTGAGAGTAGGGAATCTCAATTGAGAAAATGTCTCCATAAGATTGGTCTGTGCAGGCAGGACTGCAGGGCAGTTTCTTAATTAATGATTGATGGGTAGGATTTCTGCCAATTGTTGATACTGCCATCCATGTGCTTGTGGTTCTGAGTTCTCTATGAGAAAGCATGAAACCATGGGGAACTAACCACTAAGCAGAATGCTGCAGACACTCTGGGCCCCTTTGTCTGCGTGGAACGGATCTCTAGTCACAGGTGGGCAAAGCGTTGGATGAAATGATAGATAGATACACAGAGAAGAGGTTGTGTAGAATCTGAATGTAATGTGTCAAATTGAGCATCAAACTTTTTATACAGAAGAGAATAGGAAAGTTGGGTGACACACAAGCAAGGTACAAAGAGGTTACTGGATTCTTACAGAAAACGGAGGAATACAAACTCAGAAGTTCTCACAGGAAACACCTGGGATAAAATTCACTGTTAACAACTGGGATCAAAAAGAGCTCCACCAAATATCCACATAATCTTAGAAGCCAGGGTCAAGGGATTCGTGCCCTTGCTATAGTTCCTATTTTAGTCTATTGTATAGACCACCTTCCCCCTAGGCCATTGTAAATACGTGTATATGGGTGGAACTCAGCTATCTATAGTTCTAAATATGTACTCTGCTTCCTCCTTAGGTCTCAAACTTCCTTCATCCTAGATGATGATAAATTCTTGTGTAGGGCAGTGACTTAGCTTTTATTCAAAGTGGTAGTATAATACCAGAGGCAATTCTGAATGCCACTGAATAGGCAACATTCTTACTGAATTCCAAGCCCATGGTCAGCTCAAGGACTTTCTAGGATATTGGAACACTGGCGAAAGCTTAGCTATATCAGAATTCAATCTTAAAAATAACTTATAATAAGATAACACTAAAAGAGAGCATGTGGATCCATACACCAGACTAACGCGGGAATAGGGGATGAGTATATGGGTTAATGAGAAGGCCAAAACTCCAGAAGGTGAGCTTCCATGAAACTCTTTGCCTCATGAGTGCTTCCAGGCCTCTCGGCCTGTCAAGCTGACTCGACTGGTGTGCGTGGCAGCAGTACCCATCCATGGTCTCTGTATTAGCTCCTGCCTCTAGGTACCTGGCCCATTTCAGTTCCTGTTCTGTCTGTCTTCAGATGATGAATAGCAATGAAGAAGTGTAAACCAAATAAGTCCTACCCTCCCCAACTTGTGCTTGGGTTATAGTTTTTGGTGACAGCAATACAAAGATTAACACATTCTACATTACATATGTGATGGCCTGTCTACAATCTGTAGATCCAGTGAAGTTAGGTATAGAGGAAGGACTTGGGTGCATACATTGATGCCCATGGTATGGGGATATAGAATGGATTTTATTAGTGGACAAAGGTGGACAAGAAAGAGAAGATCAGGTGGCATAGGGGAGGGAGATGGGGTTGAATAAGGAAATGCAGGAAGAGATATTTGAAAGAGAAGAATTTGGTGAATGATGCCCGAAAGGTGTAGGAACTGGAGAGGATGGGAGGTTGTGAAAGAACCGTGGGGAGTAAAATTTGGGGGGACTGTAAGCAGGGTCTATTAAATGAGAAGTTAATATTATTTTTAATGTTACTAGAATATTAAGCATGGCAGAGGGGCTCCCAGGAATGTACATTTTACCTCCAAAATACTGGGCTTTCATGGATTCTTGGTAAGGTGAACCACTTAAAAGCTCTTACCACTCTTAAACACTTAAAAGCTGGTACCACTCTGTTACCACTCATGCTGTTGTAGAGTTTCTCTCTACTTGCTGCCCTCAAATCACATCCCTCATAATCTATGGATTGTATGAAAATTTAAGGTGGGTTCCAGCCCCTCACTGGGCAAAATCATTGCCACCCACAGTGTTAGTTAGATCTAACTTTCTCAAGGATTGCAGCTGATGCAGATTAATACTTCAACCACGATCTTGGAAAGAATTACTACGAAAAGCATGCCTTTTTTTTTTCAAAATTCAGGCTGGTGTTCAGATGATTATTATTTCTTTGTACCTATTTCCTCCCTCTGATTCCTGATATGATATAAGAAAAACATGGTTAATGTACAGATGTGCACCCTGAGGATTCAAAGTAGAAAAAGATGATAGGTTTTTACATAAAAGTTTAGTTTTGTGATTCTTTTAAGATTTTTTGAAGGATTAATTTTTGAGATAGTTAAAAACTAATCCTTTATGTATAACAGCAAATTTCAGTCTACCAGTAAGAGAAACTGGCTGAAAAAAATACCTTACTTGCTTACAAGTTGTTAATCTATAACAAGATTTTTAGTTAGAAATGTGTGTTGGTTCTTGGGGATAATATTGGATATTTATAAACATAATTTATAAATAGCTCATCATAAAAGTATAGTGAGAAGATGCTTTTCCTTATATATTCTCATAATTATTCACTAGAAGAAAATAGAAAGTAACCAGTATAAATTTTATACTAATTGAAAGATTGTGCAGAGATATATAAGCAGTGTGAGAAAAATAAAGTTGGTGCTTTGTTCTATCCACCAAATGTGAGTATATATGGAAAGTGGTTGAAGCTTTGCACTGTCCAACAAATGTGTGTGTGTGTGTGTGTGTGTGTGTGTGTGTGATTGTTTGTGCTTCTTAAAGCTTGCTTCTTCTACCATGTATGTAAATGTGTCTTGCCTGCTTTATATGCCATCTAACCAACATCCCCTCCTTGAATCATTGAACACTCTATCACAGCTACTCTTGGAAAGGCAAACAGACAGCAAACACACAGAACACTACTGGGCATAACTTGAACATGTATGAGACCACCCACCTCTTCCAGTGACACCCTTCCTCCAACAAGGAAACACCTAGTCCAACAAGGTTACTCATCCGAATACAGCCTATGGGCCAATGGGAACCAATTACATTAAAACTACCACACCTACCTAGCTACATGCATACATATATTCATGCATAAGAGATAAACAGAGAAAGAGGGTGAGAGAAATAGAAAGAGAAAGAGTGATTGGTAGATGATAGAGAAATAGTTGCATACATATCTATATAAATACATTCAATCATTACTTCATACATACATACATACATACATACATACATACATACATACATACATACATACATACATATATAGATGATGGATAGACAGATAATGATATGTGATATTAATCTAAACACTAAAGACATGGTGCCCTTTAACTCACACACACACACCCTGAGCATTGTTTACAATCCTCAATTAAGACATAAAGGTTGGACATTCGAACTACAAAGACATATAAAAACAAATCCACAAAACTCACAATGTTCATTTGGTGTGCATAGATTTGATTAATATCTAGGATTTTCTTTTTTGTGTATATTATGAGAGATTACACCCTAAAATCTTTCTCAAACTTGTCCATTATTTTAGTTACTACCGTGTACAACCTGATACTTATAATCCACTAGATAGTAACGTTACAGAAGGTATTTATTGTTCTGAAGATATTCAGTCATACCCCTCAACTCCAAAATATATCTTTTAAAGACACATAGTAAGGAACGATCTTCCAAATGACCTGAAATGAAACTGTCACCTGGTGGAAAATAACACAGCACAGGAAGAAGTTTACACATAAAATTTATATTCATGTGAATATTGGTCAAAATGATTCCAATTGTAAAGTTGAATTACATAGTGGTATGTCTTTGAAACAATAGGAAAAAATGATGTGCATACATTGTGTTTTCCAAAAAGAGTAGGAAATGTAAAACATTTAAGCAGTGGCATGTTGGTTTCTAATGCCAGGAGATGACTAACATAGCAACAGACTAATAATGTATCCTCTTCAAAAGTTAAAAGAAAACAGCAACAACAAGAAGAGAACAACAATCACAAGGAACCATGTCATCCGTGGCATCTTTAGGAGGATGTACAGCACTCTGAACATGGTTCCAAGGACTTTAGTAGATGTCTATTGCGTTGTCAGCCTGACAGGTTTGTGTTCAACCATCCATGTCTGTATACTAAGGTTGGGAACAATCCATCGGGGATGAGTGACCTAAAGATGATGAGTTCTACTCCCCACTCTCCTTGCTGCTCTGGAGACTTCAAACCTGAGGGGAGGAATGTTATATTGATGAGTATGAGAATGCTCAAATCCTTTTTGTCTACATTGTGTAAATGTGGCATCTCTTTAAGTGAAGTGTAAGACCTGCTTGGCCAGAAGGTACAACCAGAAGCCTGTTGAATAAAGATGCTACTATAGAGACCCCATGTAATGAGAAAGGTCTTTCTGAAGTACCCTTGGACAGAGGTGGAATTTAAGATCCAATTATTCAAAAATGGCATGTAGGCACTACTGTAGGCCTTATTGTCATACCGAGAACATCCCCAACACTAATCAGAGATGTATGGCTAGTGGTCAGAGGTGATTGGGTAATGGACATTGGGAAGAAATGAGACCCTATGAGCCATGAAAAATAGATAGGACCCCAATGGTCAGAGGGGAAATACACGAGGGCATCTTTGTGAGAATTTGGAAATCTAAAACCCCTTTGTACAGGTAAACTAGTATGTTGGTTGGGTAGAGTTTAAATTTGCATGTTCTTTCCTTGACATGAGCTCAAAGACTCAGCCTACCTCATGCAGTGGAGCCCATTCCAGGTACTACCTTACAGCTAGCAACTCCTCATCAGAGACTAGAGCATCTGTCCACTGTAGTAAATGTGGTGCCGGATCAGGAAGCAGTCTGAGCACTCACCAAAAACCTGGCTGACAATTCCACACTAGTTCTTCTTCTCAGGCATATGTTCTTCTCCTGGGTCTAGGTATGAATCGTGAGGAATACATCATTTTAGTTTCTGCATTGAGGAAATGAGCTTTTGTTCTGGGCTGTACTTCTTAATGTTCGGCTCAGGTAATTTAAGCTTGGGTGGTCTGGAGGTCCATTTGGGAGTTAAAATTAGAGGAGGGGGTGACTAAGTGTCTCCATCAGAGGAGAACATTGCAAGGTCATTATTGGTCAGAAAGGCATATTTGATGACCACTTGGGGAAAATGAGATCTGAGGCCCCTGGTAACTCAGAGTCAGTAGATTGAAATCTTTTTGGTCAAAGCAGAAGGATCTGAGGCCCAATTAAATAGACTTAGTAAGTTTACTCCCACAGGGGCATATTTAGAATGTCTGAGAACCCTTTGGATATTGGTGGACGGTAGCTCTCTATTAGAACAGGGAGGGCTGGTATATCTTTTGGTGAAAAGTGGAATATTTCAGGTACAGTCTAAAAACAAATTCAGTAAAAAGACAGTAATTGGGATACTTTGGGCAAGGAGAGACATATGCAGTATCCCTATGTGCAGGAGAAGAATTGTTTCTGCCCGTCTCAGGATTGGTGATAGATCTAAGATTCTCTAAAATAGGAGGATGGTGATAGGAGCTTCATAGGATTGTATAGAATAATTTTGTCCTGTTATTCCTATGTCTGAAGCACTATTGATCAGAAATTGAACACTGATTGATACCTTGAGAATTCTAGGACATTCCAGGTACTTACTCCTTCATCAGCTCCAAACATGAAATCACAATCAAGAATACACATCATCTGAATGTCAGTGGTAGGCATGACAACAATCTTAGAAGTCTTTTAAGAGGGTGTAATGTAGTATTTTCTGGTTTAGTGTCTTCCTTAAATATATGTCCATCCACACATTCCTCTGCATGGAGGCCAGGATGTCTCTGTCTAAGGTAACAAAACAAAGATAGTAAACTGATTTACCCTTACCTTGATACTCTTCTGTTTGGGATTTCAGTCCAGAGTGTTCAGAAATCTCTTAGGTCAGAACAGTGCTTCCCAGACCACGGAAATTAGAAGTTATACGTAGGACATACACTGGGAAGATGGAGAATCTGGGGGATTTCCTCAAACACACTGTGCTCCACAGAGGTTGGAGCACTCTCTGTTGTGAATGTCTAAATATTCCTAAAGTAAGATAGGGGAGGAGCTTGGGCAGTTTTGCACAGAAGTAGGATGGTTGTGCCCTTCATCAAAGAGGTAATGTGGCAAACTTCATGAGAATAAGGAAGTTGAAGCATTCTGGTCATAAGCAGCATTTCTGTGACACTTTGCAAGTGTGAAATTCTAAACCTACTTGTAAGAAGTGTAAAATCTCTGGCTATTTTCAATAAATAAGAAATACCATTTCACATTGGTGAAAATGCAAATACCTTCTGGAGAAGAGGGAGTCCCAGTATTGCTTGATCTGCTTACAAATCTTTTTTGTAGAATTTAGGATATCCACATATTTTATGTAGTGTGTGGAAAGCAGGCAGCAATTGTTTCAGTATTCCAACAGGTTGGATGGTTATCTTTGGTCTATGAAACTTTTAGTCAGATGACATAAGAGCAAGGCCACTTTTCTTGAATGAAGGAATGTCTCCGAATATTTGTAACAGGAAGAAGTTTGGAAGTAATCTTAGACAGTTGTAATATAGCAGGCACACATAGTCAATAAGACAAGATCTATTTACACTTTACAAGAGAGGGTAGGTATGTGTCCACCACTGAAAAAAAAGGAAATATTTCAGTCCAATATGGGCATTCGAGAAGGCTTTGTTGCCCAATAGACACAGGGAGAAGAGGAAATATTTATGACTAGATGTGGTGTGTCTGAGGCTCCCATAGGGAGAGGGAGAGGCACTGAAGCCCTGGTATGACTGGATGACATTTATAGACCTCTTCGACAGAGGATGTGAATTTGAGAACCACTGGAACAAAAAGAGTCATTCTGGTGCCCCTTTCAATTGAGGAGTTCGATGTGAGACACAGTTAAATGGAAATTTTTGCCCTCCATCAGATAGAGAATAGTTTGGAATTCTTTCTGATCAGAGAGGGTAATTATTGAAGACCTTTTGGACTGGAAGTGAAGTTTGGGGCCTGGGGCAGGTAGAGATGATCTCAGGCCTGTCAGGCTTACAAGACAGATATTGGACCCTCATGTATACAGAGGGTACATTTGATATATAATGGACACAAATTAGTGGTCTAAGTATTGATGTAGAAGATTAAAGCAGAATTAGAGTCTGCTTAATGTCCCCAACCTCTTTAGGGTTAAGGAAGTGACCTAGCCTACCTTAAGCAGGAGAGGTAGGACTGCTTCACAACTTAGAAGATTCCCATCTTCACATACACCTTGGTAAGCCTGGCAGCAATACAAGTATTATGCACCAGGCATGACTGTAAGTCTCTAAGCACTCTTGAAGCTTATCATCAGTTATATGGGTGTTTTCATGAAGGATGGTACGAAGGATAGATGACCTAAGTTTCAGGCTCTGTTAATGCAGGGCAGAATTAAGTGAAGTATAATTTCCTAGAGACCATCGTTGGAGGGAAATGATCTAAAGCTCATGATTGGAGTGTTATATTTGAGGCTCATATGTATGTAAGGATGCTCTTAGGATACCTGGATTTTGGTACCCTTGGGAAAAATGAAAATTCTGAGATTCCAATAGTAAACTACAGTCATAATTATAACTGACCTTGGGCAGAAATGGAAGGTTTTGGGTATTGTTGGTAACAGCAGTAGGTCATGAAGGCCACCTATCCCAAGTGAAATTCTGATGACCCTTCATCCAAAGGTGATGGTATGAGATACCTTGAAAACAGGTTGAGTAGCATGTGTTCATACCTACAACTTCTATGACCTTCCGGACCCATTTTGCTTAAAAAGAAAGAACCTGGGGCTGGAGAGATGATTCAGTGGTTAAGAACACTGACGGCTCTCCCAGGGCTCCTGAGTTCACAAACATCTGTAATGGTATCCAGTGCCGTCTTCTAATGTGCAGGCACACATGCATAGAGAACACTGTATATATAATAAATAACTAAATACTTAAAAAAGAAAGGAACAAAGGAATGAAGGAAGGATGGAAGGAAGGAAGGAAAGAAGGAAAGAAGAGAAAGAAATTTAGGAGGGAAGAAAGAAGGAAGGAAGAAAGAAAGAATGAAAGAAAGAAAGAAAGAAAGAAAGAAAGAAAGAGAGAAAGAAAGAAAGAAAGAGAAAGAAAGGAGAGGAAGAGAATGAAGGAGGGAGAGAGAGAGAAAGAGAGAGAGATAGAAAGAAAGAGACAGAAAGCAAGAGAGAGAAAAAAAAAGAAAGAAAGAAGGAAGGAAAGAGAAAGAAAGAAAGAAAGAAAGAAAGAAAGAAAGAAAGAAAGAAAGAAAGAAAGAAAGAAAGAAAGAAAGAAAGAAAGAAAGAAAGAAAGGAAGGAAGGAAGGAAGGAAGGAAGGAAGGAAAGAGGGAGGGAAGAAAGTAAGAAAGAAAGAAAGTAAGAAAGAGAGAGAGAACGAAAGAAAAAGAAAGGAAGGAAGGAAGGGAGAAAGAGAGAGAGAGAGAGAGAGAGAGAGAGAGAAAGAGAGAGAGAGAGAGAGAGAAAGTAAGTTAGTTAGTTTCAGGCCATGATTAACCAAGTAGCAGGGTCAAGTCACCACATTGTGCAAAAGGGAAAAATCTAGTTTATATTGGGTAGAGGGAGAACAGAATGGTAGTGCATAGTTTGCTTCCATCTAGTCTCCCCACCTTCCATTATCCATATATTGTATATACTGTTGGGAAGAATACAAGGAACAATCAGCACACTCTTCCAACAGGGAGAGTGGCTGTCTGACCTGAGGTTGTATTTGTCTGTACCTATCTATAAGTGAGAGACAGGAACACAACATTTCTGACACCTAACTCTAGGAAGATCACATGCATATTAGTTTTCTTTCTATGTTCTGCCCTCTGCCCTACACTCAGAAACATGTGAGAGCCCACTGTGAAGTTGCAATTGTGTTTGCCTTGCAATCTTTCTAATAGAGAGTGGCACTGAGGTAATATGAGTTTAAGTCAAGTTTAAGGTGCCCTTGGAAAGAATACTCTTGGGCATCCCAAGAGGCTTTATCTGAAACTCCTATGACTACAGGTATAATAAATGAAACCCTCTTGGCCATAGGATCCAAACCTGAGGTCTCTGTCATCATTGCTCCATGACACATACACCGTTGGCAAGCAATTAGATGTCTATGTTCCTTGAGGTTGAAGGAGGTAATTATAGCCCCCTTTTGTACTACAATGAACTGCATGTGAGTGGACATCATTCTACCTTTTTCAGTGGGAATGGCATAAAGCTTACTTAGTCTGGGGCATCTTTTTTTAATTAGATATTTTCTTTAATTACATTTCAAATATTATCTACTTTCCTAGATTGCCTTCTGAAAATCTCCTATGCCTTCTCCCTCCCCCCGCTCCCCAACCTACCTACTCCTGCTTCCTGGCCCTGGCATTTGCCTATAATGGGGAATAGAGCCTTCACAGGACCAAGGCCCTCTCTTCCCATTGATGACCTCCTAGGCCATCCTATGCTACACTTGTGGTTAGAGCCACAAGTTCCACCATGTGTTTTCTTTGATTGGTGGCATAGTTCCAAGGAGCTCTGGGGGAGGGGTACTAGTTAGTTCATATTGATGTTCCTTCTATGGGGCTTCAGTCCCTTTCATGTCCCTGGGTATTTCTCTGGCTCCTTCATTGAGGACCTTATGCTCTGTCCAATGGATGACTGTGAGCATCCACTTTTGTATTTGGCAGGCAGTGGTTTGGGACATCTTTTGTCACAAGAGATATGACTGAGTCCCACTTTCAACGAAACTGAAAGTTTGAGGGTATTTCTACTAAATGAGTACTTTAGACAATCTTGGGCAAACAGAGAAGGTCTGCAGGAGGCTTAGTCATAGGAGGAATGTCTGACATTCTCTTCAGTGAAAAACAAAACAAAACAAAGAACTGAGGTAACTTGGGAAGAGAGGAAGTACTGGGCACTTAGGAGTAAGAAAAATAATGAGACCTGGTTGGTACAATGGTATGCATTAGAAAAACCTTGGAGAGGGGGTAAGTGCCATGCAACATCCTGTTATGTATGAATGTCCCTTTTAACTTGATTAGTAAAGGAAGTCCCTCCACTGCTCTTCAGCTTGCAAATCTTCCTTAGTTGGTAAAAGTTTCACATCCTGTGTTTAGTCTGAGGGAGTTCAGAGAACATTCCAAGCCTTTTCAAACAGCCTGGATGTCTGTCCCTGGCTAGGTTGCCGCCTTCAGTTTGTCTTAATATGTACATATACAGGCAACAACAATTCAATTGGATTGCAAAGCATAACATAGGATCCATTCAATAATTCTCTCTCTATATATATATGAATGACCTGGGACCACAAACCAGAGAAAAACAATATATTTCCCCTGTCATCCTTATAAAAGGGAAAGGCTTGAATCTTACTTAATTAGAGAATATACATTTGATATAGTTCAAAGTCATAAGTGAATGCTTGAGGATACAAGGCATCATGCACTACTATTCAAAAGAGCATATCTAATAGCATTTTAGGAATAAAGACCTTCCTTTGGTCAAACACAGTGGATAATGCCCCCTTCCCTTGCAGAAATGGACAAGATCCAAGGCCATATTTTGGGGGAAGGAAAAGACTGAACCTCACTCAGCCTCACCCAGGTTAGTTCTCTTGGATACTTCAAAAAACAAGGAGTGTGAGAGGAATCCTGGGAACATAGGAGTTATGAGAACCTCTTCTCAGAATGGTAAGTTCCAAGACCACCTTCAACAGAGAAAAAATCGTGAATGTCTTAGTTCCTAAAGTAGAGGTCCCCAGTCATATTTTGCAGGTCAGAAATATCCAGTTCACCCATGGTCAACAGGGTAAGTTTCTAGGCTTCACTGGGTACTGGAGGAATGTTCAGACTCTGCCTCACTAGCTTCCAAGTATTTCCCCCATATGCATACCCTGTGTAACATCTTTGAGAGTCCAGTCAGTGGTCACAACAATCTCCCAGCATAAGTAGTTATGCAAGCATTGATGTTTCCTCGAGGCTGTGTTCAGCTGCACACATCTGTGAATAAGAGATAGGAATGGTGCATTTTGATGACCATTTTTGAAGCACAGGATACGAGAGCCAATTTCAGATTTCTATTTTCTGTCCTATGATCTAAAAGGATAGAAAATGTGAGGTGTCATTGGTCGTGTATGTATTGTATGGATATGTTTAAAGCAAACTTAGTTAATAGGGGTATTTGCGAGGCACAGCCAGAAGAGAATCTCTGGTGGTTCAATAATTGCACAGATGGACCTGAAGTGTCCTAGTACAGAGAGTAGATGTATGAAACGCCCCTTTGACACAGGAGCTAGTTCTGAGAGCCCTTTCAATAGTCTTTGATTTCCCAGGACCCCCTTTGTAGAAACTGAAGTTCTAAAATCCACTTGGTGAATTGAAGTAGACAATAGGCCCAGATTCCTACTGGGAAGACAGGGAATGTTAGATTCTCTTTTATGTAGAATGAGTGGTATAAGTCTCTTATGGTCTGACATCCCTTTAAGGAAAAATGATTCAAAGCTACTTGGTAGGATTAGGAATATTCCTTATAAGGCATAATACATGTTTTAGGCGACATTTGACCAATAGGGTCTAAGGCAATGTTAGCCCTAGGAGAGTTCTGACATTCTATTCAGTGTAGTGAGAAAAAAAAGAGTTACCATGGGGAAATGTGGGCCCCATGTAAAAGAGGAAATCTCGAAGGCCCTACTGAAAGAGGAGGGCAGACTCCTCTTGAGGCAGAATGTGAAACTGCCATATACACCTCTGTCAAAAGTAATGGTCTCTGGTACATTGTAGAGTGGAGAATGTTTCCAGGCATGATCATAAGTTTCCAATTCTTATTCAGAGTTTGTATTTTCATAGTTTGTGTTCATTCAGAAGAGACATGGCAGCAACATATTTTTTTTCTTCCAAAGGCTTTCAATGACTGTTGCTGGCTAGTATACTTCTTCGACTTTGTTCATCTATCCAGGTCTAGGCAGAATTAATGAAGTTATTACATTTCTATTGACTTGCCTAAAGGCAGATGGCACAGGTACTTTGCTCTGATTTGTAACTTGGACTATGGGACCTCAAACCAGACTGGACTAGGGTACATTGTTTACAGAAGGAGTCACTTTTGGAAATATGGCTGACCAGCTAGGTATAAAACTACTTTGAAGTATACATTCACATATATACTTCATATATTTGAATGACATTTTTGAGAAAGAGAACGTGTTGGGTGGATAAGGAAGAGAAGGAAGGTCACAGAATCCCTCAGACAAAAGTTTACCTTGGGAATTGGAAGATGTCAAAAATAACTTATCAAGTGCAAATGTCCTCATAGTCCAGAATACCCATGTGTTCTGAGACTTTGAGTTTTGCTTGCCAACAATCAGAGCAGTTTTCTTTCAAATTGTTTGGTAAACTCTAGCTCTATGTTCTCCATAAGCTGTACAGCAGCATCCCAGGCATAGGCACCAAAATGGAATTGATCCATTTCAAGTGACAGGCTTAAAATTAAAAATTAGATTAGGGTTCATATAATTACTGTCATGTCCCAGGACATCATTTCAGAGTGTTTGGCATCCCTTCTTTTATTTGAGCATGCCTGGCCATCCAGGTCTGAAGGGAAACTTTAGGACCTCCTAGAGGAATAGACCTCATGGTTCTATGGATAAAAGTGGATTTTCTGAGGTAAGCATAGTCAAGAGAAGTTGATTTACAGTTTCCTTGAGGAAAAAAATAAAAAAGAACATTGGCTTGAGTTTTTCATGTCAGTGGCTTTTCTGTAGGCTCCATAAGCAGCAGAATTTGTATTAATCCCCGGTCAAATTTAAGGGTGAGTCTATATTTCCCTAATTCAAAGATAAAATCAAAGATTCTTCCTTGACAGAGTATCTATGTCAAAGATTCTTCATTGAAACCTTTTTGAATCTAGAGTTTACCTTGAACTGAAGGAAAAGTCTCAGAAACATTAGGAAAAACATCTAAGGTTCAGTCCATAATATCAGCAAGCTCTGTGGGATTCCTCAACCTAAATGTATGTCCAAGCCTGCTTTGGACAAACTGGTATGATCTGAGGCTCCCTTTGCTTCAGTGGGAATATGTGATGCCTCCTTAAGTAAAGGTAGAAGGAGTGAGTAGCCCTGGGGAGAAAGGAGTTGCTGATATCCTTGTAACAGGAGAGATGATCAGAGTATAAAATTCCCCATAATATTTTGAGCAAAAATTAAATTGCTTACCTTAGCTCATGAGGTCCTAGCATTGCCACAACTTCTGACAGTTCTTCACAGCCTGTGGTATCCATATCCTTAGCTGAATTAGCAAGGCACCAAATATAGATACCATGATTCATGAAAAGCTTCGGATTGTATCCTCAGCATGATTGCCTCCTAAGAATTATGTTCAACCAACCAGAACTGAGTTATAATGATGATTTCACACAATGTCATGTGACTATACTCAAGAAAGTGGCATAAGGTTCCAGGATTGGCCTCCTCCTCTTGATTTCTGTGAACTTTGAGCAGAGGGAGCAATTCTCCTTGGTCAGAGGTAAAATATCCCATGGGTTCCTGAACGGAAGGGATTTTTACGATTGCCCATTGCATCAAAGGTGTACATTTTATGACCTTGATCATCACAGGAAGGAAAATACTATAGGTTTGGAAAGTAGAAAGTCCCTCAACCCTGTTGGACAGTAGGGGAGTTGCCCTGTTCACCTTCTGTAGAGGAGTTTGTTCCAGGCACTCCAGGCCTCCACATCTTCAGAGAACTCTAAAAAATTCTTATCTCTTAGGACTCCATAAAGATTTGACAGCAATCTGAGGTTTCTTCTGACAAGTTGGCTCAAAGTCCCTGGATTTGTTGTCTATTAAACTTACAACAAAGCACACAGGTGTGGGTGTAGTGTACAGTTACCTTTCTGATGACCAGCTTAAAGAGAGCCTTGAATCCAGGCTGAGGTTTTTATACATTGGCCATGGGACTTGACTCTGGAGTTCTGTGAGGTTTGTTTTGTTTGTTTGTTTGTTTTTGGTGGTCAAAAGTGTATTCCCTAAACAATAAGGTCTGAGGGAGAAGCTCTTAGTTGAGTGGTAGACCTGATTCCACCATGAACAAAGACTGAAACTCTTGTGTATTCTTGGTACCAAGGATTCAGCCTGAAGCACACTAGAGCTGAGCCTGAATATTTGAGATAAACTTCTCACTCACAAGGTCAGTTCTATACCTTGCTTCATCAGAGAGGCATGTCTCAGACCCTTCCAGTGCAGAAGGAGGAAGAATAAAGAGTTTTACTCAAGGTCAGCTGACCCCTTTGGCACACACATAATGTCAGGGGATACTATGATTAGAGGAAGCAAGGTTTAGGTGCTCTTCAAAAGATAAACCAACTGGGTGTCAGCCCCCTTGAAGTTATGGGATACTTTACATCTGAGGGGGCCTGACGTGATGGAGTTGATATTTATGCTGGAGGTATAAATTATCCTGGGTCTAGAAGGGTACATCTGAGTCCCCATTGTAACTTCATCAATGCTATTGCATGCTGATAGTAAAAGAGCCAACTTTGTGGCTTTCTTAAAATGTTGTTGGGGTCTGTTGATAAGTCCTTTGCTTATCATGTCATATGTATCAGGGCATCTTCAGTTATTGAGGACCTATGTGACACCTTTGTTCTGAAGTGGTAATTCTGAGGGAAATTAACGAAATTCTGAGGTTTCTGGTTCTCATATGATAATGCTGCCTTCAATACTGGGGAGTTTCTAACATATTTGATTTCGGGGGTTACATCTGAATCCCCCTTGAGTTATTGGTGTAAGTTGTGAGTCACATAGGTTCTATTTCATGTATGTGGGTATACTGTCATTGTCTTCAGACACACCAAAAGGTGGCATCAGGTCCCATGACAGATGGTTGTGGTACAACAAGTGATTGCTGAGAATTGAACTCAGGACCTGTGGAAGAGAAGTCAGTGCTTTTAACTGCTGAGCCATCTCTCCAGCCCCAGCACATTGGTTCTAGAAAGGTAAGATGAAGGTCACTTAGGCTATTGGGGATGATCTGAGGATCCCTGGTTCAGAATGGGCATATCAGAAGTTCCCTTGGTCCATACAGTAGTTTAGAAGATCTGTGGTTCTTAAGCTGTAGGTCTGAACCTTACCAGAGAAGAATGCCTGGAGTGTTTTTGAATTCCTAATTTAGACAAAGTGTACCTGATGACTCCTTGAGCCACTGAGAGTGATTTAAGCTCCACTTCAAGCATGGGGGGACAGTGTGAGTCTTCTTGGTGCTGAAGGGATAATTCTGAGGTTTGTGTGTCAGAAACAGGACTTGGAGGACCCATTGACAGAGTGATAATGTTGATGTATCCACAAACAATCTATAAAGGATGCCATCCTTTAGAGGCAGAAAGGTTCACACCATGTTGGGGAAAGTAGAAATGCCAAAGACTATTGTATCTGTACAAGATCAAGGGTCGATGTGGAGAGGAGAGAAGGCCTGAATATTTCATGATTGAGACTTCCTGGGAAGCTAGAACACACAAATCATGCAGGCCATGCAACAGCTTAATCAATCTCCAGTGTGCTAGGAGACATTTCCCAGCTAGTTCTCCTGATAAATCTGCTGCCTACTTCTAAAAATGGCAAGGCTTTCTCATTTTTGCTGGTCAGCTTAATGTCTATGTCCTGGGTTCATTAACGTGCTGGCTACTCTTAAGCTCTGAGACTTCAGGAACCCGGGTCCTGATCCTTGGACAGGGGTAATTAGGTCAGAGGATCAGAATAAGAAGCACTTGGTGCACTTTAGATCAAGGGAGTGGATTTTTCATGGACTAGATCAGATCTAGTAGGTAGGTCTAGGTCCTCAATGTTCAGGAGAATCACATAATACTCTCCATGAGGTGAAAATTATATAGCACATTTTTCTGGATACAATTGTGAGCTAATCTTAATCAGAAAGGGGATTCTTGTCCTGCTTTTAGTCACAGGGGCATAGATGAGGCTTCAATATGCATCTGAGGCAGCTAGGAGTGGAAATTGTAAGTTTGATATACAGTTGATGAAAAGAAAAAGTTCTAAATTCATGTTGTTCATAAGGGGCATAGAAAGGGAAAATATGAGGGCAGCTTCTGTATCAAAAAAGAACTGAAAATGCCAGAGTAAGAGAGAGTAGGGCCCAGGCCACCCTCTTGAAATGGACTGCCTTACAGGTTCCGTTTGGCAGGCTGGGGAGCTCTGGTGTGTCCCTGGGCAGAAGGAGGAAGTCAGAAGCAAGGAGTAAGTCGTAAGCCTCCTAGAGCATTTTCGATATCTCTTTTGTCATAAAAAGCACCGGTGAGGCCCAGTTTCTTAGATGGAGCATTTGAGGGGCCACCTATTTCAGCCTGAAGCATTCTGAGCCTTTCTGAAACAGGGATCACAAAGCCAGTGTCCCTTTGGTGAGAACTGGAAAGTCTGAGTCCACATTGGTCTGATTGAGAAGGTCCGACACCTCCTTTAGGGAAGAGGAAAGAACTACAACTCCCCTTTTGCAGTGTGATCCTGTTGAGATTGATTTTCAAATGATGTGTATATTTGTGGCCTCCTAGGTCACAAAGGGGGAACCCAAATTCATATTGTAATGATGGGTCTCTCCAAGAACAGGAGAGAGCAGGTACCACATCCTCTGCTTGAGATATTGTATGTTTGTCATATCTTCGCATAACAGGGAATGTTCCAAAAGGGAATGTGGTACTCCCTTTTGGAGGTATGAATGCCCATAGGATAGGCACAAAAGCTATGGGCTCCCGTTTGGCAATTCTGGAAGTTTTCTCTCCCTCTTGGACATTAGGAATATGTTTTGAGTCCTCCTTAGTAGAAAAAGAAAGGCTGATATCCTCTTGGGGTGATGATGAGTGTTGCACACCTCTATGGGGACTGTCTCCATCTGGAGATGAATAAATGCATTCTTGATCTGTAGGGGAAGCTTGCAGGGCTCCTTGGGTAACAGAGGCTTTCCTCTGTTTTCTCTTGGTAGAAGTAGCGTGTCTGGGAATCTCATGAGGAAGGTGGGATGCCTGAGGCTGTCTTCATGGGAAAGAGTGGTTCGCATGCACACTTCTGTAAGGATGGAGGATGGCTTATCAACCTCATGCTCTGAATTGGAAGCTTTGGTGTCCCATTGGTCAGAAGGGGCTTTTTCTGATGGGGTTTCAGTAGACTTAGATGGTCTGTGAATGCCTTGGCTTGGTAGGGGACTTCTGAGGCCCACCTCATGAGATGGTGAGCATCTGCAGGCTCCTTTAGCAGAAACAGAAGTGGTGAAGTTTATGTTAGTCATAGTTTTAAGCTTTACACCTCTTTCTTAAATTTGCAAACTCTTACCCAAATTTTGGAAGAATGGCAGTGTTTCCAGCCCGCATGTTTTGAGCGCACATATTTCAGGCCCTCTTGATCTACAGAGGAAGGGCTTGGTCTTGTTTTCCTCAATTTAGAAGGTGTGGGGCAATCTCCTGGAAGAGGAGAATGACTGAGAACTTTTTTACAAAGAATACTAGATCTGAAACTCAATTGAGATGATTTTAAGGAGGAGATGCTCCTTTGAGGAGTAGAGGTAGGACTGGATTCCTTTTCTGCATACTTGGAAGATGTGAGGCTACTTACGGCAGAAGAGATACATTTTAAGGCAACAAGTACTGAAAGGCAGTATCTGATATCCCTTTCAGGAATTGGGACATGTTTCAATATCCTTTGGTTAAATTTCAAACGTCTAGGGTTCTTTTTGAGATAAGAGAAATTTCTCCATCCATCTTCACGAGGAGGGGTAGGAATAATGTCCCCTTCTGCACAAAGGGACAGTCCCTGAAACTCTGTTGAAGAGGAAGTATCGACGGTTTCTTGGTGAGATGTCACAGATTTTAGAGGCCCCTGGGCAGGTTGAGAAAGTTCTAGACTTTCCTGGGGAAATGCTGGTGTTCTCAGGATCCCTTGTTCAGATACTAAAGGGCCCAGAGCACCTTCATTGGGTTTGAAAAGACACAGAGACCCTAACACAGATGCCAAAGCTTCTGGAGTCCCTGGCACAGATTCTGAACTCTTAGAAATGGATTGTGTATATGTCAGAGGTTCTTCTGTCTCTGGACTAAGTGGTGAAGGAGCTGGTAATTTGGGAGAATCTTGTGTGGCTGACAAAAATTCTATGACCTCTTGGGTGACAGATGGTATTTCTGTACTATTTTGCATACATGCCCATATTTCTAGTGTGTCCTGGGAAGAATCAGAAAGTCCAAGATCTTCTGGATTGGATGGTAAATATCCTAAAGCCTCCTTTTCCAACCAGTGTCCTGGAGGCTCTTGAGGTAACAAGGAAGTTTCTGTAAGCCCTTGGGAAGATATTGATGTTTCTAGTACACCTTGGGCAGACATGGAAGGTCTCCAAGACATTAAGACAGAATGTTACTCTTTCAAATCCAATTGGACAGATGGAGAAGGTCCTAGACTCACTATGGTAGATGCTGAAATTTCCAAAGCTCGTGATGAAGCATTGGATATTCCTGGATTGCCATGTGTACAGGTACAAACTTCCAGGTTACCCTATAAAGACAGCCAAGGGCCTCCAGCTTCTTGAACAGATAACAAATGTCCTGGATTCCCTTGAGCAGATAGGGACAATGTCAAAGGCTCTAGGGCAGATGATATAGATCCTAGTGTTCCTCAATCAGATAAAGAAATTACCATGGGTCCTTTGGAAGAATGCATAGATCCTGAAGGATCTGAAGCAGATGGATCTGTTTGTTGAACCCCTTGTAGAGAATTCAAAGACTCATTTGGTCCCTGGAATGAAGTTAAAGGTCCCTCTGTAGGTTTAGAGAGGTCAAAAGGCTCTTCTGTGGAAAGGGAAGATCCAAAAGGCTTAGGGAAGAAAGTGAGGAACTAAGTTGGGCAGAAATTGCAAGTTCCAGAGGTGAGTCATTGGATATCACATGTCCTGGGGTAGCTGTTGAAAATTTTTGTGCTCCTCATGCAAATGATGAATATCCTACAGCCCCCTGGAGAGGCAGCAATGTTTCTACAGAGCCTGTGTATTTGCTGAAATCCTCAGAGATCCCTGGTCAGATCTCAAAATCCTTGCTGTATTTTGAGCAGGGTGGTTATATCCCTGACACACTGGTAAAGATGGTGAGTCTGCTACTGTGTAGTGTGTAGATGTGGAGTGAGTTCCTATACCTTGTGTATGTAAAGAAGGACTTGAAAACCTTTTGGAAGATGTAGAATGTTGGGTAGACCTTTGTGGACATGTGGACAGATGTATGGTCCCCTTGTGCAGAGACCGGGACTCACACCTCCTTGAGCAGAATCAGAAGATCCTGGAGTCCTTTGTTCTGAGGATGAAAGACCCAGAGGATTATGAGAACATTCATAGCATTGTGATGTATTCATCATTGCCTGGGCTGAGATAGAAAGTTTCAGAGACCCCGGGGCAGATTGCAAAGGTGCTAGATACCCTTGACCAAATGGGAAAGTCTTTGCACCTCCTTGGTCAGAACAGGAATGTCTACCAGGTGTTGGCGATGATGGTGGCAATGTTCCTAGATTTGCTGAAGTAGACTGAGAAGATGCTACAGCCTGCCTCACTTGTGAAAAAAGGCCTAAAGCACTGTGTGACTCTTCATATTGTGCAAATATCCCTGTGGCATCTGTTGAATTTTCTCGATTTCTTTGTTTGGGGAAAAATGAACTTTGCATGAGCAAAGTTCCCTCTTGTGCCCTGGAAAATTTCTTGTGTTTTTGAAAAGATGACAAAGCTTCTAGAACCTCTGGAGTAGATACAAGATGTTCCTGAACACCCAGTACTGATGGTGTAGGATAAAAGGTTTCTTGAGATTTCTGGCTAGGTAGGAAAGTTCGAGTGTCCCTTGGGAAACCTGGGGATCTTTGTGCAAAATGATGGGCAGTTGGAGAAAATCCTACTTCTGTCTGACAAGAAGTTGGAGGATGCAAAGTATCTTGAGCAAATGAAACACTTTGTGTATTCCCCTGTTTAAAATTGGGCTTTTAGATACCCTTGGGAAAAACAGAAATGTCCGAAAGCCTCTTGGAAAGATGAAGAACCTAGGGTTCCTTGTGAAGATAAACAAATTCCCAGAGACATCTGCTCAGATGACACAGATTCTGGTCGCACCTGAGTATTTTGGGTAGACCCCCAGATGTCCTGGAGTGGGAAGCAAAGCTCCCACAGTCTCCTTTGCAGACAGGGACTTTCCTAATGTGGCTTCTGCAGATAAAAAAATCCCCTCAGTGCCCTGAGCAGATGTGGAAGACCCTAGAGTTGTTTCTTTAGATTTAGTCACTTCTAGATGGCATTCTTCAGTTGAACAAGGTCCTAGAGTTCCTTGCTCAGATCTCAAAGATGATGGTGACAACTGTAGTGATGTAGTAAGATCCAGGGGCAGTTCAGCACATCTGAAAGTGTCTGAAGTCCCTTGGGTAAATGGAGAACATTCATTTGTTTCTGAAACTGTTGGGGAAGGAGTTGAATGCAGTAGAGCCCCTTCAGCATATCCAGAATATGGGTCATTGCCTGGGCTGAGCTTGAAAGTGTCAGAGGCCCCTGGGCTGATTGCAAATGTGCTAGGGTCCCAGGACCAGATGGGAATGTTTCTGCACCTCCTTGAGTAAAAGATGAATGTGTACCAGGTTCTCAAGGTGATGGTAGCAAAGGTCCTAGAGTAGACAAAGCATATGTAGAAGATTCAGAATTCTCCCTCACTAGAGGCAAAGGGCCCGAGGTAGTATCTGTGTGATTACATTGCCCCAAGCCCAATATTCCTGAGGAATCTGCCGAAGGTTCTAGATTCCTTCGGGTGGATGACAAAGAACTTAGCACAGGCAAAGTCCCCTCTGCAGCTGTGGAAAAGTCCTTACACTTTTGAGAGTTTAGCACATATCCTTGAGAGTCTTTACTAGATAGAGGATGCTCCTGAGAACCTAGTACAGATGATGAATGTGTTACATATGCTGGTGAATATGGAATGGATTTTTGAGATTTCTGGCTAGGTAGTAATGGCCCAAATTCCCTTGAGGAAAGTTGGGATCTTTGTCTAGAAGGTTCAGAAAGGGGAGAAAATCTCATACCTTTCTGGCAATAAGTTGGATGTTGCACAGTCTTTGGAGAAAATGGCACAGTTTTTACACTCCCTTGCTTAGTTGTGGACAGTTTTAGAGACCCTTGGTCAGAAAGGGAATTTCCAGAAGCCTCTATGGAAGATGAAGAGCTTAGAGTTCCTGGTAAAGAGGAAGAAATTCCCAGAGGCTTCTGATCATATGGAAAAGACTCTGAGACCACCCGAGTGATTTGGGTGGACCCTAAAGGTCCTGGAGTGGGAGGCAAAGTTCCCACTGTCTACCTTGCAGACATGGACTTTCCTGTTTTGGCTTGTGCCAATAAGGAATGACCCCTAGTGCCCTGAGCAGATGCATAAAACCCTACAGTTGTTTCCTTAGATTTAGTCCCTTCAGGTATGCAAGTTCCCAGAGATCCTTGCTCAGATCTCAAAGATGATGGTGACACCTGTAATAATGTAGTATGATCCAGGTGCAGTTCAGCACATCTGGAAGTGTCTGAAGTCCCTCAGGTAGAAGGAGAATATTCATTTGTTTCTGAAACTGCTGGGGAAGGAGCTGAATGCAGTAGAGCCCCTTCAGCAGATCCAGAGATATGAGTCATTGCCTGGGCTGAGATGGAATGTGTCAGAGGCCCCTGGGATGATTGCAAATGTGCTAGGTTCCCGGGACTAGATGGGAATGTTTCTGCACCTCCTTGAGTAAAAGATGAATGTGTACCAGGTTCTCGAGGTGATGGTGGCAAAGGTCCAAGAGTAGGAAAAGAATATGTAGAAGATTCAGTATTCTCCCTCACTAGAGGCAAAGGACCCGAGGTAGTCTCTGTGTGTTTACATTGTCCCATGAGCAATATCCCTGTGGAATCTACGGAAGGTTCTAGATTCCTTTGTGTGGATGACAAAGAACTTTGCAC
Organism: Mus musculus; assembly: GCF_000001635.26. Lineage (NCBI taxonomy): Eukaryota > Metazoa > Chordata > Mammalia > Rodentia > Muridae > Mus > Mus musculus. Next base: position 84,242,589 of record NC_000087.7, on the reverse strand, counting down.
AGGCAAAATCCCCTCTGCAGCTGTGGAAAAGTCCTTACACTTTTGAGAGGATAGCACATATCCTTGAGAGTCTTTACTAGATAGAGGATGCTCCTGAGATCCTAGTACAGATGGTGAGTGATTCCCATCTGCTGGTGAATATGAAATGGATTTTTGAGATTTCTGGCTAGGTAGTAACGGCCCAATATCCCTTGAGGAAGCTGGGGATCTTTGTCCAGAAGTTTCAGAAAGCGGAGAAAACCTCATACATTTCTGGCAATAAGTTGGATGTTGCACAGTCTTTGGAGAAGACGGCACAGTTTGTACACTCCCTTGCCTAGTTGTGGACAGATTTAAAGACGCTTGGTCAGAAAGGCAATGTCCAGAAGGCTCTATGGAAGAAGAAGAGCCTAGAGTTCTTGGTGAAGAGGAAGAAATTCCCAGAGGCTTCTGATCAGATCAGAGTGATTTGGGTGGACCCTAAAGGTCCTGGAGTGGGAGGCAAAGTTCCCACAGACTGCTTTGCAGACATTGGCTTTCCTACTGTGTCTTGTGCAGATAAGGAATGCCCCCTAGTACCCTGAGCAGATGCAGAAAACCCTACAGTTGTTTCCTTAGATTTAGTTGCTTTAGATGAGAAAGGTCCCACAGTTCCTTGCTCAGATCTCAAAGATGATGGGGACACCTCTAGTGATGTAGTAAGATTCAGGTGCAGTCCAGCATATCTGGGAGTGTCTGAAGTCCCTTGGGTAGATGGAGAAAAAAAATACAGCAACTCATTACTTTGTGCTTGCAGGCTGGTTGCAATTATCTTGTAAGCATTAAAAATCAGTCTAACATACTGCCTATGTTCCATAGGGTTTCATTGATGTGAGGAGACATCATGACTCAGGCAACTCTTATAAGGAAAATTTAAATGAGGTTGTCTTACAGTTTCAGAGGGTCAGTACATTATTATCTTGGTAGGAAGCATGGCAGCACCCCGGTAGAGGAGGTGCTGGGGAAGGAACTAAGTGGTCTATATCTTAGTCTGAAGGCTACCAGAAGGAAGCTTGTGGCCACAGGTAGCAAGGAAGAGGATCGATTTTTGTCTCTGAGCAGAGATTGAGCACTACACAAAAGCAAGCCTACACAATGATACACTTCCTCTAACAAGCCAACACCTTGTAATAATGCCACATACCATGGGCAAAAGATATTCTAATCAACACACTGCGTCATAGGACATAAAGAAAGATACTGCATGATTGCATTCCTCTAGTCACAGGTGCGACATACCTACAAGCTTATATGAACACACACACACACACACACACACACACACACACCAATCGGATATGCACGTGCATACATATATATTTGTCTATTTATTTACTTACTTACCTACTTACTTACTTACTTACTTACTTTGTTTTAAATTTGTTGGGTAAGAACTTTCTACATACACATAAATGAATTTTAGCAAATTCATCCCTATCTTCTCCTCCTTGAATTGTTACCCATTTCTCCTGTATCACTTTTATCCTTAATTACATTTTCATTTTTGTATAGATGGCTGTGTAGTGCCATGCCCTGAGAAATCGCGTGCATGCCGCAAGCAATCACTGAGAAGAGCCGTGCGTGCCACAAGCAATCGTCATTATAAGATGGTGATGGCCTCCCCTGTGCCTAACTAGTAAACAAGCCTTGTACGCAGGTGCAAGAGTGAACTCACTCCTAGTCACTGTCCATTCTCGGGGCATAATAGTGGGGTGATGGGCAAGCAACGAATCAGGAGCTGTCACGTCACATCAGGTGCTGAAACGTCATGCTGTTGGCTATATAAGCAGCGCCATTTTCCCGGATCATGGTCTTCCTGATAAGTAAGCAATAAATCTTTTGCCACAGAAGATTCCGATTTGTTGCTTCTTTCTTGCCGGTCGAGTGGGATGCAATAAGTGGCACCGAGGAACCCGGGAACTTTATACCATCACACCAGTGCAAGGAAGATCCCTTGTTCGCGGGGTGGAATCAGAACTGCGGGATGAAAGGCTCTGTAAGGTACATACAGTTTTGAAATTTCTCCAGAGTTAGACACCCTTTTGATTGTTTGCACAGCGATTGCACTTTTCCTTTCAGTTTCGTTTTTCTTCCACTGCTTCCACTGCTGACTGGTTCTTAGTCACGGTCAGGCCTGGATAGCGCCTGGACAGCGACCAGTTTCAGTCACAGTCAGGACTGGACAGTGCCTGGACAGCGTCCATTTTCAGTCACAGTCAGGCCTGTACAGCGGCAGTATGAGAATCTTGCATTCTATAATAGTGGCCTTACACTCGGTCCTGAAGCAGTGTGGCCTAAAATGTGCCACTAATACCTTAGAGGGATTTGTCAGGGAGATAGACAATGTGGCACCATGGTGTGCTTGCTTAGGGTCATTTAGGCCTTTTCATGGGCCTTGATCCCGAGGAAAAGATATAAAAAGAAAAGAATGCCTTGGGAGAGATTAGAAAAGGGATGGAAAGGGAGAGAAGAAGGGAGATCCAGGTGGAGAGGCACATAAGGAAAGGAGCCTCTACCTGCCACTAGATGAGTTTAAGCAGCTAGCTCTTAGTAGCTCAGAATCTGATGAAGGGCTTAGCTCCTCTGAAGAAACGGACTTGGAGGAGGAAGCAGTTCATTATAAGGGAGAAAGGTACCTGCAAGATAAAATGCAAGCTACTCAGTGCAGAAAAAGTCCAACAACGACTGGTGAAAGCCAGCTTGCTGCTCGGCCTCGGGATTGTTGGCTTCAGTGTCCTAGTGAACCTCTGCCTTATGTGCATAGGTAGTTGTCAATTTTTGCCTACACCTCATGTAGGGGTAAACCCTCGAGGCATCAGGCCATTACAAGTCTGGCAAATGGATGACACTCATATTTCCTCCTTTGGGAGAAATCAGTACTTACATGTTTCCTTTGACACCTGCAATGGTGTAATGTTTGCCACACCTTTAACAGGGGAAAAAACCTCTCATGTTATACAGCACTGCCTAGAAGTGTGGAGTGCTGGGGCAAGGCCACAATTCTTAAAACGGATAATGGGGTAGCATATACTTCTACTAAATTTCAGCAATGTTGTCATCAAATGGATGTCACTCACTTGACTGGCCTTCCTTATAATACTCAAGGACAAGGCATTGTGGAATGTGCCCACCACACACTCAAGTCTTATCTTATAAAACAAAAAAGGGGGAGTTGATGAGACTCTGCCCTCAGTGCCAAGAGTAGCAGTATCTATGTCACTCTTTACACTTAATTTTTTGAATCTTGACGAGCAGGGACGTTTTGCAGCTGAGCGACATAGTTCAGACCCTGATAGACCAAAAGAAATGGTCAAACGGAAGGATGTTTTAACTGGTCTCTGGAAAGGCCCGGATCCTATCTTAATCAGATCCCGGGGAGCTGTTTGTGTTTTTCCACAGAGTGAAGACAACCCATTTTGGCTGCCGGATTGACTCACCCGCAGGATATTCATCAAGGATGGTGCAAAAATGCTGACCTCCTGAGGACTGTTCCTGATCCTGACAATGCTGAACTTGTCTCAGGTTCCTAGTATAATGGGTGAACAGATATGTGCTATTCTCTCGACTTTCCCTAAACCAATGTCAGTTCGCCATGATACTATAGTTTTCCAAATTTTCCAAATTTCCAAAATTCTTTACTAATAATAAAACAGTGGATTTGCCATATTTACCCTATGATCCAACTCGTTATTATCATTAGGAGAAAATCACTCCTTACTAGAACAGGGTTTTTTATGTTTTCAAATTAATGGACAAGGACATTGTATCAACCTCCCAGCCTGAGCTTTAGGGAGGTTTAATGAGCACCAAGGAGGTTGGGTGAGCACAACCCAAGATAATTCTAATGTAGATATAACCTTTACAAATCGGACCTTTTGGCAGGAGGCAATTTGGGTTAATGGTACATTTGTACCACCTAACTTTTCAGACAAAGAATGTCCCCACCAACCAAAAATAGCCCCTCATTGTGTCTTGGAAGATGAAGGTCTGATCCTGCCTTGGTCTGATTGTCGATCCTCCATCACTTGTTGGGCAGATCAGAGTAAAACTTTTTCCTTTTCTTCCAACATGACAGATGACGCAAAGAATGAATTTTTTATGAAAAAGAGATTTTTCATCCAGGACTTTAGAATGCATTCCTTTCACAAGTGGGTGCTTTGGGGAGTCAATGGCAATTGTACAGATTTCAATCCTTTGATTTTTATCCACGGAGGAGCAGTTGTAAAGGCTTCTTTTACTGGCATCTCAAGATTTGCTCAGCACTGGGGAATACATGATGCCTCCCAGGACTCTTATGGACATACTAATTTCAGAGTAGAGATCACTGGGTTCAATAAAACTTTGGTAAACCAGATTATTTATACATCTCCCACAGTCTGTGTTTACCCCTCTTTCTTGTTTATATTCTTTCAAGTGATTCATTTGAAGTCTGTTCCAATGATTCTTGATGGATTTCTCAATGTTGGCATGTAACAATAAACACCCATGCCATGGTGCCACGGATCCCACTTTGGGTCCCTGTTCTGGTGGAAACACCCTCCACCTTGAAAGTAAATGGGAGAAATGCCCTAAAGATACATGAAGTACACACTAGATTAGTTGAAAAGTGGAAAATTAGCTGATAAGAGCAACTGTTGTTTGGGCAGTGGTGCTTTATGCCTTTATTCTCATCACTTGGTTGGCAGAGGCCAAGAATGTCTGAGTCTGAGACCAGCTTGGTATACAGAGTGATTTCCAAGACAGCCAGGTCTACACAGAGAAACCCTCTCTCAAAAAACAAACAAACAAACAAACAAACAAACAAAAAGCACCTGTTCTATGAAGAGGACCGGGCACAATGCACCCACATAGTGGCTTACAATTTATGCACAGCTACAGTTTTGAGAATCACTGCTCTCTTTTAGCTTCTGTAGGCTATAGAGGCATAAGTGAGAGAGAGGGCATGAGCAGACTAGCACAGAAGTGAGAGAGGGCATAGCACATAGGTGAGAGAGAGTTCCTGAGCACTCTAGCACATAAGGGAGAAAAAGGGGCTGGGCATCCAAGCACATAAGTGAGGGAGAGAGGGCCTGCACATCCTAGCACACTCTTGTAATCAAGCTCAGTACTAGGAAGGTGGAGGTGGGAGTTTACCAGGGATTGTAGTGAATCTGGATGTTCTCTTCTGATCTATTAGGACAGCATGGACTGTTCTGTTGTGGGTATGTACATACAGAAAAAGTACACACATTTTAATTTTTATGCACATAAATAAATAACAAAAATATTACAGTTGAAATTAGTAGTGCCATTTCCAGTACTTTCATGTTACACATTTGTTCATGTTTTTTCAAGTCTGCAAATGCTTATCAACCTAGAAACTGGAAATCATTTGTCTTAAAGATGGTAGCTCATTTCCACCTCCTGAGACCTCCCTTCTAATCAATGGTGCCTGGTACTCCATGACAGCATACACAGGGTATATTCAGCCAAAGGGTGAAATCCCTGGATGAGACCTGTTTTCTCCATCTGGCATCACAAAGGGTCCTCAGAGTACTACATGTGGGTCTCTCCTGATAACGTTTTATTTATTTGTTTGTTTGTTTGTTTGATTTTGTTTTGTTTTTTATTTTTGTTATTGTTTTGTTTTTTATTTGTTTTATTTTTGTTTATTGTTTTTCTTGGTTTTTGTTTTTGTTTTGCTTTGTTTTTGTTTTGCTTTTTTTTGTTTTTGTCTTTGTTTTGCTTTGTTTTGTTTGTTTGTTTGTTTGTTTGTTTGTTTGTTTGTTTTTCCCATTGAGCAGACAAGCAAGGAAAGGTGCGGTTGTGAAGGAGTTCACTTCTGAATGACCTGGAAGAGATAACCAGCTCTGATCAGGGTTATTGGACTGTTAAAGGATGTGTGACTGGAGAGAAATCTCAGTCCCAAGAGGCCACTATGTGAGGAAAAACCTCCCGATCTGCCTTTTCCTACGGCTTCTGAGGGTTAAATGAAGGAGGAAGATCATATTTTTTTTCTCTTTTTTTCCATTTTTTTTTTTTTAACTAAGAAGACATTATAGTTTTTAAGAGAAGAATGGCTCTTAAGAAAATGATGGTGATTCCAAAGAAAGATTACTTATTACTTTTGGACTTTGATGATGAAGAAGATGACATAAATATTTCGGAGGAGTCTCTTTCTGAAGGTTACTGCATATTCAGTGTTGGGTATTAATTGTGTGTTGTTCAGTTCACTAGACTTTTACCTAGTCACCTGAAACGGAAGAAGTCTTTTCTCAGAGATTTTATATAGTTCATTTGAAATTTTACCTATCTATCTATATCTATATATTCTTATACCCGAGTTTTAGCAACACATATAACTACTCTTGACATTGTAGTCAGAATATGTTGATCAAAAATAACTTGTTATGACTTTGCCACCGGAAAATACCTGAACATTGTTCCAATAATATGTTTGCAAAACCTGAATTTATTTCAAGAACATTACAAATAATTTATTTCATTCCTTTTTTATTATTTCTTTTCTTTTTTTTCTTTTTTTTTTTTTACATTTCAAATGTTATTCCCTTTTCTATTTTCCCCTCCAAAAATCCCAGTCCTCTCCCCTCTATCCCTGCTTTCCAACACACCTACTCCCAATTCCTGGCCCAGGCATTCCCAAAACTTGGTCATAGGAACTTTACAAGAACAAGTGTCTCTCCTCCCATTGATGACATACTAGTCCATCCTCTGCTACATATGCAGCTGTAGGCAAAAGTCACAACTTATGTTTACTTTGATTGGAGATTTAATCTCAGGGAACTCTGGGAGTACTTGTTAGTTGTTTTTCCTCATAGAATGTTCCTTGTGTACTTTCTCTAGCTCCATAATTAGGGACCCTGTGCTCAGTCCAATGGGTTTCTGTGAGCATCCACTTCTGTATTTGTCAGGAAATGGCAGATCGTGTCAGGAGACAACTATATCAGTCTCCTGTCCCTAAGCTCTTGTTTGGCTCTTCAACAGAATCTGGGTTTGGTGGTTGTTTATGGTATGGATCACAGAATGAAGCAGTGTCTGGATTCCTTCAGTCTTAGTTCCAAACTTTTTCTCTGTAACTCTTTCCATGGATCTTTTGTTACCAATTCTAAGAAGGAACGACATATCCACACTTTGGTCTTCCTTCTTGTTGAGTTTCATGGGTTTTGCAAATTTTACCTTGTTTTTTTCTGAGCTTCAAGGATAACATCCACTTATCAGTGAGTATATATCATGTGCTTTCTTTTGTGATTGAGTTATCTCACTTAGGAACATATCATCCAGATCCATCCATTTGTCTAAGAATTTCATGAATTCATTGATTTTAATAGTAATGTAGTATTTCATTATGTAAATGTACTATATTTTCTGTATTCATTCCTCTGAAGACGGGCATCAGGTTTATTTTCAGCTTATTGCTATTATAAATAAGGATGCTATGAACATAGTGATGCATGTATCCTTATTACAAGTTGGAATATCTTCTGGATATATGCCAAGGAGGACTATTGCTGGATCTTCAGTAGAACTATTACCACGTTTCTGAGGAAACCCCATCTGCTTTCCAGAGTGGTAGTACCAACTTGCAATTCCACAAGCAATGGAGGAGTGTTCCTACTTCACCACATACCCACCAGCAACTATTGTCATCTGAGTTTTAGATCTTAGCCATTCTGTCTCTGTGAGGTGGAATCTTAGGGTTATTTTGACTTTCTGTTCCCTGATGATTAAGGATTTTGAACATTTATGAGGTGCTTCTCAGCCATTCAGTGTTTCTTAATTTGGAATTCTTTGTTTAGAACCATCCCCATTTTTTAAAATAATGTTATCTGATTTTCTGGAATCCAGCTTCTTGAGTTCTTTGTATATATTGAATATTAGTCCCTTATCTGATTTAGCATTGATAAAGACTTTTTCCCCGTTTTGTTCTAATGATAGTGCCCCTTGCCTTACAGAAGTTTTGCAATTTTTGAGGTCCCATTTGTTTATTTTTAATCTTATAATAACAGCCATTGCTGTTTTGTTCAGGAATATTCCCGATTTAACCTTGTCTTCGAGGCTCTTCCACACTTTCTCCTCTATAAGTTTCAGTGTCTCTGGTTTTATGTGCAGTTCCTTGATCCAATTAGACTTGAGCATTGTACAATGAGATGAGAACAAATCAATTTGCTTTCTTCAATATGCTAACTGCCAGTTGAGCGAGCACCATTTTTTGAAAATGCCATTTTCTTTCCACTGGGTGGTTTTATCTCCTTTGTAAAAGATCAAGTGACCTCATGAGTTTGGGATCATTTCTCTGTCTTCAGTTCTGTTCCATTTATCTACCTGTCTAACACTATTCCTGTACCATGAAGTTTTTATCATAATTGTTCTGTAGTACAGCTTGAGGTCAGGCATGGTGATTACAAAAGACATTCTTCTATTGTTGAGTATAGTTTTGGATATAGTAGGTTTTTTTTTTCAAGATGAATTTGCAAATTGCCCTTTCTAACTCAGTGAAGAAATGAGTTGGAGTTTTGATGGTGATTGCAATGCATATCAAATTGCTTTTTGAAAGATAGCCATTTTTACTATATTAATCCTGCCAAATCATTAGCATGGGAGATTTTACCATCTTCAGAGATCTTCTTTGACTTCTTTCTTGAAGAAACTTGAAGTGTTTATCATACATATATTTCACTTTCTCAGAGTCACACCAAGGAATTTTATATTATTTGTGACTACTATGAAGCATGTTTTTCCCTAATTTCTTTCTCATACTATTTGTCTTTTCTGCAGAGAAATTCCACTGTTATGTTCAAATTAATTCTAAATTCAGCTCCTAAGCTGAAAATGTGTATCAGGATTAGCTTTTCTCTGTTGTAATTTTTGGGGTCATAGATACATGCTATCATATCTTCTGGAAATAGAGAAATTTTGACTTCTTCCTTTCCAATTTGTATTCATCTGTTTTCGGTTTTTGGTTTTTTTTTTTTTTTGTTTTGTTTTTTTTTTTTATGTGTGTAATTGCTCTGGCTAGTATTTCAAGTACTCTATTGAATAGGTAGGGAGAAAGTGGGCAGCCTTGTCCAGTCCCAGATTTTACTGGGACTCCTTCTGGTTTCTGACCATTTAGATTAAAGTTAAATCCTGGGCTTTCTTTTCTTTTCTTTTCTTTTCTTTTCTTTTCTTTTCTTTTCTTTTCTTTTCTTTTCTTTTCTTTTCTTCTTCTTCTTCTTCTTCTTCTTTTTTTTTTTTTTTTTTTTTTTTTTAGGTGTATGCCTTGAATTCCTGGTCTTTCCTGGACATATTATGAATGGGCACTGTATTTATCCAACTATTTGCTATGCATCTAATCGAATAATCATGTGGTTTTTGTAGTTGAGTTGTTTTTGTTTTTGTTTTTGTTTTCTTTTTTTTTCTATAATGGATTTAATTGATGGTTTTCGATATTAAACTCTCCCTGAATCATAAGAAGGAGGCCAACTAGGTCATGATGGATTATCCTTTTGATGTATTCTCAGACTCGTTTTGAAAGGATTTTATTTAGTATTTTTGCATCGATATTCATAATGGAAATTGGAATAAAGTTTCCTTTCTTCATTAGGTTTTGTATAGTTGTAATCTTGCTTCGTAGAACATATTAAATAGTGTTCCTTCTCTTTTAATTTTGCATAATAGTTTGAGGAGTATTGGTATTAGGTCTCCATGAATATCTGATAGAATTCTGAACTAAACCCATCAGACCCTGGGCTTATTTTTGGTTGGGAGACTATTAACGATTGCTTCTAATTCTTTAGGGGTGTTATGACCCACACTACAGTCTTGCCAGAAAGAATTCCCACAGGACACTCGGATCCTTCTGCAGTAAAGCTTTAATGCATCTCGAGAGATAGATGATCAGCTTCAGGACAGGTGACCCAGAGAGCAGAAAACCCCTCCCTTATATAGGCTGTGAAGTACAGTTAGAAGTATGGTTGGAGACGTGCACCACCGGAATTGTCTGCCCACCATCAGCCTGATGACGCCATTGGAGAGACAGGGCTCAGGTAATGGAAAGATACCCCGATGCCTGTGCACACTCACCACGAGCAATAGTGACAATGGTGTTGTGAGCACCATCTTGTAATGGTGGCCGTGAGGACGGCTCCTCACATCTCACCCTTTTCTTTTATGTTAGAAGCAACAGGCCACACAGTATGGAGAGTGGAGATAGAGGTCAAATTCCCATTGTGCAAGCATAGGGGCCTTACACAAAACCTCCTTCCAGGCTCGTCACCCAGAGGGGTCTTGGTCAGCTCCCCTGTCGTTTTTCCTGGGGGGAAGGACACTAGGACACTCAACCTTCTTGAAAGATGACATATCTCCCAGAAAGAAGCTCAAATTACACCACAACGCCATTCCAGTGCAGTGCTTAGCCACAAAACTCACCTGGGTTGTTAAAGCACACCCGCTCCAACCCATGCAGCAAGACTCGCCTCAGGTTTTTGTGGAGCTGGATGTCCAGCAACCTTATTGCTTGAGCATCATCAATATTCATATATCGGGGGAAACACCCTGCTCCAAAGCAACAAGTGCCTGGGTTACTACCATCCTGTCCCTCCTTGTTTGGGATTTAAGTTTGCAGATCATCCATAGTAGGAGCAGTACTCCACTGTACACAGCCACTCCAAACAAACCACCCCCACCCATTGCTTGAAGTAGGAGAATGCTGCAGAAATTCAGGTAGAAAATCCTTCCATCAATGACAGGTCAAGACATGTCGAATCAACTTATAAGATGGTGATCCTCAGCTCCCGAAGTGTCTGTTCAAATTCTATGGTCCAATTCTGTAACAAATAACAAGACAAAGCCTTTTACAGGTTAGCTGCTCTTGTAAAATTCTGAAATTGTAGTAAGGTGATACAGACGCTAGGCAGCTTATGTTTGCAACCCAGCTGAGGCATTTGCCAAAGAATATACACCTGCTCTTGGACCAGATCGATCCGTTGGTTTACCAACATGAGGCCTCTCTGTATCTGGGAGTTGGCCATTGCCTGGCTGTTCAGGGCCAATGTCACTCTTGCCTAAAGGTCATTTTATAGTTTGTGTTGTCTGAACCGTAGCAGACAAGGCCAGGGCCGAAACAGTGACAGAGGCAGCTACTGCTGCTGTTGCTACCAAGCCAACTATAATAGCAGAGATTCCAAAATCTCTCTTTTCTCTAAATAAGCTTAAATTCTAGAGGCTTCCACAGGAACTGGAAAAAATCTAGGCACATGAGTAACCAAAGCAAAGCAATACTTAGTAGCATCCCAACACAGGGTATAGAAACTTTCATTAAGCAAGCAATCTAATTCTAATTGATTATTATTTAAACTTTTATTACTTACAACCCACAGAAAGGGGGTCAAACACAAACCGGGGTGACAGTATAATTCACCCTTTTAAATGATTTATATTTAGTATTAGAGGAGGACCAATCGAAAGACCCCAAACCAGCACTCAAAGTGCCCTACCACTCAAAACCCATTTGGACCTTTTCACTATATCCACCTCCAATCGTTGCCATAGGGGAAAGATCGGTACAGCTCTCATTAACCCCACAAAGTAACCATTGATCAAAAGGGTTAGCATCTGCCCGATCAGAATCCATGAAGTTAAAATCATGTCCAGCAAGGATTTCATTAATCTCTACACTTACATGTGGGGAAAAGGAAAAAAAATCCTTCAACCACCCAAAAGGTTTTTCTGGCCTGGCACCCAGTCCAAGGAAGCATGGAGTCCTCCGAGGATCTTCCTTTACAAAAGGGTGCCGTTCTGGGTTGCTGGGGCAGTGCTTTCCTGGATTTAGGACTAGGCCTCCAGCCTTGAATTATCAAGGCATTGGCTATTATTTCAGAGTGGGTTCCCCAAGCAGCTGCTTTCAACCAGGCCACTGATTGATTTTATAAGGATATACACTGTCGTTGGTCTTTCAATTCAGAGATCATTACAAAGCACAGGCTTCCTTTGAGGGAGAAGTTCTGTTTTCCATCAGAACCTGAATTTGTCCATCTAATGGTAAAAAGGCAAGTCCCAGCTCCCTATCAGTAGTAAAGAAATGTGGAAAAACTTGTGCACTGTGCATGACAGGCATGAACAGAATGTTAGACATAATACCCCAACACAATTCCCCCGATATACTAGGAACCATGATCTCCAGTAGAAGGGTCATTATCCATCGTTGTTTCCAGAATTCCCTCTTTTGTCCACATCTTCTGAAGGGGAGATCCTTCAGATGAGGCATTCTGGAACCCAAAGGGGATTGTCTTCTTCCTGTGGAAAGACACAAATAACTCCTTTGGATCTTATTAAAATAGGATGCAGGCCTCTACATTTTCCAGTTAAGACAACTTTCCATTTGATAATTTCTCTAGATCTGTTTGGTTCTGAACAGTGATGATTAGTTGCAGTGTGGCCTTGCTCATCAATATTCAAAAAATTAAGAGTAAAGAGTACCATGGAGATGTCCACTCTCAGTGTTAAGGGTAAGAGCCTCATTGACTCACCCTTTCTTTTTGATAAGGTAAGTTTTAACAGTGTGGTGGGAACGTTCCACAATGTCTTCTCCCTGTATGGCAAACCAGTTAAATAAGTTACATTCATCTGTAGACAGAATTGTTGAAAATTTTGAGAGGTGTAGGCCAGTCCATTATCTGTTCTAAGAAATTTGGTTTGTCCCCAAGCACTCCAAGCTTCAAGGCAAAGTTGAATTACATGTGAGGCTTTTTCTTAGTAGAGGATCAGTTTTACTGCCCTCTTTTCTCTCTCCCCTTCCTTCTGAATCCCTGGGAGGGCCCTTTTTCTTAGACATGTCTTTCTTTTTTCGAGCTCCCATTCTCTCATTCTGTTAGGTTTCTGACATACTGTCCTGAACCTCTTCTAGTATTCCCTGTCCCTCCACATTGGCTGTTTGGCAGGTTTCATCCTCTAGACAGTTTTATATTAGCTTGCAAATGCCTTGGTGCCCAGGCGTAAGTCTCCCTCTTTATGCTTAAGGTCAAGGTCACTTCCTAGCTTACTACATAAGGCTACATTTAGAGATCCCGAACAAGAATACCAGGGAGAAATGCGATCCACTTCCTTAACAAAGTTCTGCAGCGTACTGGAGGCAACCTGCCTGTAATGCAGTGATCACTGACTTTGAGGAGGCCATGATAGAGTGAGTCCCTGCTCTTGATCTACACCCCATTTATAGTACTCCTTAAGCAAAGCGAAAGTAAACACAGTGCTCTGCTCCCTTATCTACGGAAGGCTTAGAAGATACCTCAGTGTTGCCACTTATCTACGTCGGACTGACAACACCTCATTTTTCAGCACCAGCCTCGATGGACAGAATAAGAAACAGAATGAGGGCCAGGGCAACCAAGACTAGAGCTTCTACTGCCCCTTCCTATGGTGCATCTAGATTAAGACCGAAATCAATAGGGATAAGAGGGTCACGATGAGACATACCACTCAAAACTTACCTTTTCCCTGCAGTTCTGAATCCACCCCATCTCCAGGGGTTCTCCTCAATGCCAGCGATGTTGATCCTGGGTTTATGGCACCGGATGACCTGCGCTACCATCTCGCCAGCAAGAACAAATGCAGGACACTCAGATCTTTCTGCAGTAAAGCTTTAATACATCTCCAGAGATAGATGAACAGCTTCAAGACAGGAGATCCAGAGAGCAGAAAACCCCTCCCTTATATAGGTTGCAAAGTATGGTTAGAAATACGGTTGGAGACGTGAATCACCGGAATTGTCTGCCCACCATCAGCCTGATGACGCCATTGGAGAGGCAGGGCTCAGGTAATGGAAAGATACCCTGACGCCTGAGCGTACTCACCATGAGCAATGGTGACAATGGTGTTGTCAGCGCCATCTTGTATTGGTGACCATGAGGGCGGCTCCTAACAGTGGTAGAAGTAATTACAGGGTTTCTCTGATCCTGATTTGAATTTGGTACCTGATATCTGTCTAAATAAGTGTCCATTTTATCCAGATTTTCAAGTTTTGTTGAGTACAGCCTTGAATAGTAGGATCTGATGATATTTAAAATTTACTAAATTTCTGGTGTTATTTCTCCCTTTTCATTTCTGATTTTGCTAAATTGGATACTGTTCTTGTGTTCTGTATTTAGTCTGTCTAATGGTTTATCTATCTTGTTGATTTTCTCAAAGAACAAGCTCCCAGTTTGTTTGATTATTTTTGTATTGTTCCTTTGTTTCCACTTGGATGATTTTAGCACTGAGTTTGATTATTTCCTGACTTCAACTCCTTTTGGGTGAATTTGCTTCCTTTTGTTCTATAGTGTTAAGGTGTGATGTCAACCTACTCCTATATCCTCTCTCCGGTTTTTTTAGAGGCATTCAGAGAGAGCTATGAGTGTCCCTCTTAGGGCTATTTTCATTGTGTTCCATAACTTGCAGTATGTTGTAGCTACATTTTCATTAAAATCTGAAAAGTCTTTAATTTAGTTCTATATTTCTTCCTTGACTGTTTTGTCACTGACTAGATTGTTGTACACATTCCACGTGTATGTGGGTTTTCAATTATTTATATTATTGTTGAAGTTAGTCTGTGGTGATCTGATAGGAAGCAGGAAATTATTTCAATAATTTTATATCTGTTGAGGCATGTGGTGTGACTGAGTGTATGGTCAATTTTGGAGAAGGCATCGTGAAGTCTTGAGAAGAAGGGACACTCGTTTGTTTTAGGATAAAATGTTCTATAGATATCAACTAAACGTATTTGCTTCATAAATTCTACAAGTTTCACCGTGTATCTTTTTAGTTTTAGTTTCCAGGATCTGTCCATTAATGAGGGAGGGGTGTTGAAGTCTTCCAATATTATTGTGTGTGGTACAATGTGAGTTTTGAGCTTTACTAAATTTTCTTTTATGAATGTGGATGTCATTGCATTTGGAGTATAAATGTTTAGATTTGGGAGTCCATCTTGGTAAATATTAACTTTAATGAATATGACGTTTCCCGCCTTGCCTATTTTAATAACTTTTGGTTGAAAGTCAATTTTATTTGATATTAGAATGGCTGCTCCACCTTATTTCTTCGGATCATTTGCTTGGAAAGTTCTTTTCCAACCTTTTAGTCTGAGGTAATGTCTGACTTTGTCCTTGGTGTTTGTTTTTGGTATGCTGAATATTGCTTACACATCCATTTTTTTATTCTATGCCTTTTTACTGGTGAACTGAGTCCACTGATATTAAGAGATACTAAGAAAAGTCCTTGTTGCTTCCTGTTATTTTTGTTATTAGAGTTGGAATTTTGTTCATGTAGCTATCTTCTTTTAGGTTTCCTTCAACTTTAATTTCTTCTTTTTTCTTGAGTGTAATTTCCCTCTTTATATTGAAATTGTCCCTTTATTATCGTTTGATGTGCTGGATGCATTGGAAGATATTGTGTAAATATTGTTTTGTCACAGAATACCTTGTTTTCCCAAGCTATGTTAAAAGAGTTTTGCTTCATATAGTAGTCTTGGCTGGCATTTCTGCTCTCTTACATTCTGTATGACATCTGCCCTAGATTTTCTCCTTTCATAGTCTCAGGGGAGAAGTTATGTGTAATCCTGATAGATCTTGCTTTATATATTACTTGACCATTTTCCCTTACTGCTTTTAATATTCTTTCTTTGTTTTGTGCATTTGGTGTTTTGACTATTATATGATGGCAGAAATTATTTTTTTTCCGGTCCAAATAATTTGGCGTTCTGTAGTCTCCTTGTTTATTCATGAGCATATCTTTCTTTAAGTTAGGGAATTTTTTTTCTATAATATTGGTAAAAATATTCAATAGCCCTATAATTTGGAAACCTTACTTCTCATCTATACCTATGCCGGATTTCATGTACGTAATTTATCATTTCTAAAAGCTGTTTCAAAAATTCACCTGGGCAGTATTTCCTGAGAAATTCAAATCATTAATACTTTATCCCCTTTTACTAATATAGCATATTATATTTCCATTTTTTTTGTCTATATAGTACAGAGCCCATCATTTGACAAAGATGAGAATATATCACCTCAGGTAGAAACAGATGAAGATACGGTGTAATATTTTCATTTTTTCCCATTTTGATAGAGTACTTCAACAGTAGTGTTTGTGAAACCTTAACTGGAGAAGTAGATTCAGGAAAAAGAGCAATTCAGGGTCAGATGCTCTTATATGTGTAGTTCAAGACCAGATTTTGGTCCTTTAGACCTTGTGATCACAAAAATATAGCAACTAGTACAATACAACCACCTGCATGAGATGTTCCCAGATATACACACAAAGAAAAGGAGAACCATTATAAAAATAAGAGAAGGACCATTTACAAAGAAGAAGGATCTCAGCAATGGTAGTACAGTTATGAAGAAGTGCTGTGAGGTGTAAATGTATGAATTGTTTAAAGTAAATATTACAAGTTTTTTTTGGAATTCTACCATGTATTGTATATGGATATGACATTTGATTCAAACCAAATATTATATATTTATTAAAAATAATTAAAATAATTTTCTGTGTAAAGTTTTGTGTGTGGTAGAAAAAATGTCCTATGGTGAGACTCCAACTTAAAGTGTATCTCGCAGGAAGGTAAATCCCCTAGACGTTCCCCAAGCGTGTTTTCCCTGATCTCTGAAAATACAGCTAGGAAGAAGCTCTTTGTTCTCTATAGCCAGCAAAAAGGTTTTTTTTTCTATACTTTTCAACCAGAGATGCCTGCCTTCCTGTGCCAAGGACAAGGTGATAAAAATTTAGAAAGGACTCACGCCCCACTCCTGCCTTGTAAATTTCAACAAGAACACCAGGAAGAGAGGAACTCCCCTACAAACATTTCCCAACTCCTCCCAACTCTCCTCCCAACTCCTCCCAATTCCTCAGCTAGCTGTTAAAAGCCCCTTACTGTCACAGCTCGGTGTCAAACTCCCCTGCCCTGCTAGGCAGAGTGACTTTGTCCTCAGCCAGCTAATAGTAAAAACTCTTGCAGTTTGCGTCAGTTGTGGTTTTCTCTTGGGTCATTGGGGTGCTGGCCAGCTCATTCCAGGACTTGAGAGGAGGCCCAGCTTCTGAGGTCTTACATTTGGGGGCTTCTCCACCATGATTTGTGGCCTACCCCAATTCTCAGAGACCCTGCTTGGAGGTAGGATTCTATCTTTGTCTGTATCTTTGTCTCTATCTTTTTCTATAACTTTCCTCTATCTTTGTCTCTATCTTTTTGTGCCAGCTCTGTTTGAATTCACTATTCTCCGTTTGCAGTTGTAAATGCTCGTGAGAGCAACGAACTCCCTTTTTCAGATGGAAAAGGGTTACTGACAGACATGTCAGGAGAAACCGGCTGCCACCCTTTGGGACATCCCAGGAGTTCTGAGGGAGTTCCAGGGATACCTGGAGATCTCCTATCAGTGTGCCAAGTGAGAGTGTGCTCACTCGGCTGTCTGTTTCTGTTACTGGGTGCCAAGTGAGTGTGTGATCTCTCGGCCATCTTATTGGGGCCTGGTCTTGGTTATTGTAATCTTTTTTGTGTATATATTTTTTTCCCTGTATGTGACTCTGATGATGGGACCGACTATTAACATGCCCCTTGGACTGACCCTTGATCACTCGACTGAAATTAAGACTAACACTCACATTCTCTCTGTGTATGTCTGAAATAGATTTTAGAGAACTTTCTGATCTACAGAATGGCCATCTTTGATGATAGTTGGCCACTAGAGGGCACTCTTTGTTTGGTTCTGTTTTCAGCTCTTAAAGTTGTTTTACAGAGGGGACCAGGGTCTCAGCCAGATTACGTGCCCTACATTCTCATCTAGAAAAATTTAGCACAGGATCCCCCCTCTCCCATCCTGTTTAAAGCCTTGGGTTAAAAAGAATAATCCAGGCTCCCCAGTCCTGGCCCTCTGCCACCCAGAGGTGAAAAAAAAGTTAAAACTGGCACAGGTTGAACTGCAGCCCTCGGTTTCTCCCAAGATCTATCCAGAGTTAGAAGAACCTCAAAAATGGCATAGCACCCCACCCCCATATTCCCTACTGGTCCCCTCCAAGAACTCTCAACAGGGTGCCACTAGATATTTGGGGAGGGACCAGTTGCTAAAGCCCAAGGCCAGCGAGCTCGAAGCCCAGAGTGACCAGATTCAACCATTGCACTGCCTTTATGTACTTATGACCCTCTTCCAGCAGGCCCCAGACAACTGCTGACCCTTCAGTAATGGCCCTTTTCCTCCTCTGAACGCTATAACTGGAAGGCAAATCACGCCTCCCTTCTTTGAAAACCCCTCTAGCCTCCTAATCTAATGGAATCTCTCATATTCTCTCTTCAGCCTACTTGGGATGACTGTCAGCAGCTACAGATTCTTTCACCACAGAAGAGAAGGAGAGGATTCTGAGAGGAAAGAAAGAGCATGCTGGGGGCCAATTGACTACCCATAAAACTTCTAAATGAAATGGATGCAGCCTTCCCTCTGACATGTCCTGACAGGACTGACCATATGGAGCAATTTACAATTTTCTGCTGGGCTCTGATAATAGGACTGAAAGGAGCTGGCAGGTGCCCCACCAATTTGGCCAAGGTAAGAGAGATCCTACAAGAGAAAAAGGAGCCCCCAGCAGTGTTTTTAGAATACCTCTGAAAGGTATAGAGGTGTTACACTAACTTTGACCCTACTTCGGCGTGCCAGCAGGTGACAGGTGTCATGGCTTCCATTGGGCAGTATCCTTCTGACATTAGGAAAGGGTTACAGCGTCTAGAGAGTCCGAAAATATTATCTTTACAACATCTGTTTAAGGAGTCAGAGAAAGTGTACCATAAGAGAGAGAGTGACAAGCCAGCACCAGGGTATATTGTGCTCTGAGTCTGCAGACACGCTTAACGTCCCCAAAAGACCCTCAATAGGATCATAAGACCTCTGGTGAATGGAACACAACCTCTGCTCCAATCCAATCTCACAGGATCTGAGACTACATTAATTAGGGAAGCACAAAAACTGGCCTGACAATGGTCACAAGTCCCTCTGGTCTGTGCCAGTACCTGGCCAACTTGTTGGACGGAGTCTGAGGACAGCCCCAAGGTCCTCACAGAAACATCCCCGAGATCTTAAGACCTTTGTGAATGGAAAACCACTTCTGCTCCAATCCTATCATGCAGGACCTGAGACTGCATTCATTAGGGAAGCAGATAAACCGGCCTGACCAGGGTCACAAGTCCCTTCCAATCCATTACAGCACCGGGCACCTTGGGGGCAGAGTCTGTGGACACCCCAAAGGTCCCCACAGGACTCTCCATGGGATCTTAGTACCTCTAGTGAGTGGATTACAACATCTGCCAGGAGAAAGGTTCGAACACCAGATATCTGGGACCCTTCTCTGCAAGAGGAAATCTTGCCTGCAGAGAGTACTCTGAACACTGAAATTCAGGAGAAAACTAGTCTCCGAGGTCTGCTGATAGAGGCTAACATAATCACCTGACCATTGTTATGGCAACTATTAGAAAACAAAGCATTTAATTGGAGGCTTTGTTACATTTTCAGAAGATTGGTCAATCATCACGTGAGGTACCCCATCAATGGAGCAATAGAGAACTATTGATCCTTAGGCAAAAAGAGAGATTCCGCCATTGTATTGGCTTCTTGAAAACTCAAACTCATCCTTGTTGACACACCTATCCTCCAATGAAGCCACACCTTCTCGTATTCCTTCTAATCTTTAAACTCACTGCCACTTCCTGGTAATGAAATATTCATATATATGTGTCTATAGGGGATTTATTATTCAAACCACCACTTTTCCCATGGCTCGATCAGCTATTTTTTTTTAAATATAACCTAAAGGGCTCCCATTTATTAAGGACTACTTATGAGCTTAGCCACAGTGATGGGCCCTCCCACATCAATCATTAGACTAGAAAATAACCCATAGACTTACCTAATGACTAAGTGATTGGAGACAGATGTTCAATTGTTCTCTCTTCTCAGGTAACTGTAGATTGTCAAGATTGGGAAAAAAAATAATGTTCCATCACAGTAATGTTTAACTTACTCCATAACCTACACAAACATTACTCAACACCATCTATTGCATTCTGCCCCTGCATAGACACTTTCCATGTATGGCATAAGTGAAGGGTGACTACCTCCATCAGCAAGGATACTCAATAATATGTGCCATGAACTGAATATTTCCTATAGCCTCACAACCCCCACATTCTACTGTGTGTTACACTTATTGGGGGACTTGCTAATCTGTCCAATATCCTGCCACCAAAGCTATGACAAAAAAAAAATCCTCATCAGGAAATCCAATGAATTTTACCTGATTTCTTTCTCCTGAGGCAACTGAGAGTTATCCCTTAATGCTTATATTAGTGTCTGATTCATCTGTAATAAACCCACTACTATTAACAGCTACATCACAGGAGGTATGACAAATACCATTTCCCATGAGTTGGCCAAGCCTTTTCAGCAGCTTTTTTGAAGTATCCTTTCTATACTAAAAAATCCATTGATTCCTTTATTTTTAAGTGTGTAATTTAATGATTTTAACACATTTTCACCTCCGTTCCATTTTCCCATCATTTCTGCTACTTCATATGATATTGCAATCTATTAAAATATAGTAGTGAATACAGTGAAAGGACCAGTGTGTGAAGCAGCAAATTTCTTTATTTCTCAGACAACAGATACACTGCCAGAATCTTCCAGGTACAACTGCTTTGTAACTTTGTGTCTAATGTTAGCATGATTCTTCCAGAAAAAAGCTTAAAGAATTAAACCATGGTTAATCTGGACCAGACAAGTCAGTATCACTAGTGAAAAACATTCATGTAAATCATTTTCATTACTGTTACAATGTGCCTTAGCAGCAAGGAAAACAGGTCCATGGTCACAAGAGTATGAAAGAGGCATCAAGGAGCACAGTTGTCCAACTTATTAGCAGCCAGTAAGCATCAACAGAGGAAGCGACCAAAGACAATAAATAACTTCCAAGACATGTTCCCAATGACCATGTTCCTTTACAAGTGCCTCACCCCTTCCATGCACACCCATCAATCAATTAACTCATTGATTAAAGCCCTCAGGGTCCAATCACTTTTCAGATTGTGTATATTGTTCTACCTTTGAACATTGTACTTCGGAACAAAATCTTCATCAAAGACCCACGACTGACATTGCAAACCCATTTCACCACAGAATTCTTTATGTTACAAAATGTGATGGAATGTATCTGTCTCTTTAAGGGTATCTCTGTCTAGAAGTTACAAAAGCAGAACGTCCAGGCCAACAGAATCATCAACTCCATGAGCTTTTTTTTTTTTTTTTTTTTTTAATATGAGTTCAAGAAGAAGGAAAATGCAATGCAAGTTAAGGGTCTTGATCCCCTATCCATCCAGCTTAAAGCCATAGGGTGGACCCAGAAGTTTAGGTCAAAAGTGAAATTTCACCTATACTACAAACAACTGTGATGATTTCTAGCCATCTCCAGTTTCAGTGTGGTATTTAGTCCCACCATCTACATCAAGGCATATTGCCTAATGTGAAATAATGCCAGCCGTTTATTGCAAAAACCACTATGTGTTGACTTGGATGTAAAAGGAGACATCTATAATATAGACACACTTGTACACACAAACATACTCACAGAAAGAGGCAAGAAGTAGAGGAGCTGAGTCTTAGGATCATGTGAATCATGAAGGATTTGTTTTACATTACCTACAAGAAGGATCCAACTCTCTATGCTTATCAGCTCCTGGATGACTACAAGGAAGGTAACCTCCACATGATTCCAGACACTCCTCCGGCTGAGGAGAGATCAGGAGATGACAGTGATGTGTTGATAGGTAACTGGATGCAGTACACCAGAAAAGATGGTTCCAAAAAGTTCGGAAAGGTTGTTTACCAATTTCTAGCCAATCCTTCCATGTACTTTATCAAGTTGCATGGTGACATCCATATCTATGTCTATACTATGGTGCCAAATATTCTTGAAGTTGAAAAATCATAAAGTACAGAAACGTAAACATATAGGACTGGAAGAAAAAAAAAGTTTTTTTTTTTACTGTGTTAGCTACATAAGGGTCTTTGACAATCCCAGTATCTTTGCCAATAAAATGTGTTTTGTTCTAAAAATGTAAATGTGTGACATGACATGCTGTAAGTGAACAATTTGCTGGAAGAGATGGCCTACAGTGGAAGGAACATCAAATGAAGATAAAAGTTTCATTTCAGGCGGTGAACAGTACATACACCTAAAATCATACATGCTAAAAGGAACAGCTTCTCTGGTCTGCATGCAGAATAAGGAATTGGAGATGGAACTTGGAGGAGCAGGGATGGCAGAAAAAGATGGATGTTTAGGAAGTAGGGGAGAAGGACATGACATAGTTAGAACCTCTGATGTGAAGACTGAAGGAGAAACAAAAATTTGGGGAAAGTGGGAGATTTAAAAGAAATGTGGCCTTGTTGCACAAGGTGAAACCCAGAAAACTGATTGAAATAGACTCAGAAATCAGAGAAAATCAGGTTTTCTTTGAATAATGACACTTAAAGAAACCTGTCTCACATTTTAAGATTTATTATCTTTACTTATGTGGGTGGGGATATGGCATGTGCTTTTGAGTACAGGTGAACACAGAGACATGCGTTGTCAGGTCCTCTGGAGCTGCCATTAAAGGTGATTATTTGCCATTGGATATGAAATCAAGAAACCAAATCCATTTTTCTTGTGGTGCAAAAGTGCTTGTTACCATTGATTCATCTCTCTAATCCCACAAAGATATCTTTTTTAAGAAATCCAAAATTCACATGCATAAAACAGACCAGATTCAAGATAAGAAAGTTCTAATTGATGGTGACCATTAAAAGTAATAAGGGACACACAAGGAGTAGAGGACACTGAGAGACAAATGAATTCTAAGTTGGAGTTCTCAAAAAGTTAAGCTGGAGACACAGGAAGAAGAGAAATTTTAAGGAAATAGTCAAACTTGGGCCATATCCACATTGGCTTCTTTGTTTTCTTAACAAATAGCCAGCCTGTCATTACAGATGGGTGTGTTTGTGTGTGTGTGTGTGGGGGGGGGTGTGTGTGTTTGTGAGTGTGCGTGTGTGTCCATTTTTACACAGGCAATCTAGACTAGTGAATGTTTATATTTATGAGACTCCCTAAATCATCACAGAAACCTTGATTTTGTGTAATCAGTTCCAAAAGTAAAGTAAAACAGAAAATGAATATGCTGTGAGATAATTTTGGGTTGGAATGGATCCTGAGTTCCTTCCGTGAGCACTCTTTCCCTGTGATGAATCCTGTGATCTTTTGCAGGTCTCCAATGAGATCCTCAGATAACCATAAAAAGCCCCACAGTGGCCTGTTCCACCTAGCTCTCCTCTAAACACATGACCCCCTACATACCTATGTATAACTTCAGCCTGTCTATAGCCTGGAAATTCTAGTCTTTTACTTATATGTGACCTCATTCTCAGAAAACACTGAAGGTGTAACCAATGCATATATGCTGACCTTTTTTCTACGCCAGTTGTCATGGGTTTCAAATGTTATGAGTTTGCCCACTTTGTGGGTCACTTCCTGAGGAGCCCATGTACTTCATGGATGTCTGCCTGGGTTCCATCTATACTCTGAGAGGTTTTTTTTTTTTTTTTTTTTTTTTTTTGAGGCAAGAATGCCATGGACTCAGTCATTACAATTTTCCTCTCTAGAATAAATTTGTATGCTTCAACATTTGATAATAATCTCTATTGTTGATTAATTTTAATATCTGGGAGAGTTTCTGCAGTAACTGATTCTCTTAGGGATTAGTTGCTGTGAAAAGACACCATGTCAAAGGCCACTCATAAGAGACAACATTTCATTAGGGCTTTTCTACGTTTCATTACACGTTCAGAGATTTACTCCACAATCATCAAGGCAGAAAATATGGCACTGTCTAGGCAGACATGGTGGTGGAGAGGAAGTTTAGAATTATGCATCTTCATCCAAATGCTTCCAGGAAAAACTATGTATTCTGTATGCAGGGAGGGTCTCTTCCACACTGGTAGAGCTTTAAAGCCAAAAAATGATATGCTTCCTCCAGCAAGGCCAGACCTATTCCTACAAGGCCACACCTCCTCATAGACATAATACATTTAGAATGCCACACTGGTTTCATAGCAATTGACAAGATCTAGCTTCTTCAAAGAGGAGGAGCCTCAGTTGAGAAGATGCCTCCACAAGATCCAGCTGTTAGGAAATTTCATAATTGGTGGGAGAGCACCCACTCCTTTGTGGGTGTTGACATCCTTGTATTAGTAGTCCTGGGTTCTTTAAGAAAGCAAGCTAAGCAAGACTAGAGGAGCAAGACAATAAGCATCACCACACCATAGCCTCTGAATAAGCTCCTGGCTCCAGGATCCTTTGTTGTTTCAGTTTCTGTCCCAACTTCTTTGATAATTAACAACAATGTGGAAGTATAAGCTGAATAAAACCTTTGCTATGGAATTTGCTCTTTGGACATGGTGGATCCTTACAACAATAAACATAGTAAGACTTTCATCGGAAAAATGTCTAACAGTGCCAATGCCACTTATCTTAAAACCACAAATAATAGTGTGTAGACATTTTATTTTATTTAAAGGTAAGATATACTCGTGTACCTACCTGAGATGTAAATGTTCTAGTTTGCTTCTTTCTCACTATGTAGAATACTACAATCAAAAATAACTTGGAAATAGAAGGGTTATAGTCTATCACCGAGGAAGAATAAACAGGAAGTTGTATCAGTAACAGCAAAAAACTGCTTATTGGCTTGCCACTGTCTTAGTCACTCTTTTATTGATGTGAAGAGATACCATGGATAAGGCAACTATTAGAAAACAAAACATTTAACTAGAGGCTTGCTTACATATTCAGAAGTTTGGTCATTCACTAAGGGAGGGATCCCATCACTGGAGCAATAGAGAACTATTGATCCTTAAGCAAAGAGAGAGATTCTGCCATTGCTTTGGCTTCTTGAAAACTCAAACCCATCCTTGTTGACACACCCACATCCTCCAATGAAGCCTCACCTTCTCTTATTCCTTCTAAACTTTAAACTCACTGCCACTTCCCAGTGACTAAGTATTCATATATATGTGTCTATAGAGAACTTTCTTATTCAAACTACCAATTTTCTATGGCTTGATCAGCTTTTATTATTTTAGTACAGTCTAAAAGGCTCCCAATTAAAATGACTACTGTTGAGCTTAGCCACAGTGGTGGGACCTCCCACATCAATCATTACCCAAGAAAATATCCTATAGACTTACCTAATAACCAAGTGAATAGAGACAGATCTTCAATTGCTCTCTCTTCTCAGGTATCCGTTGATTGTCAAGATTGGGAAAAAATAAAGTCCCATTACAGGAATATTTTACTGACTCCACAACCTACCCAAACATTACTGAACAGCATTTCCTCCTCTCTGCCCCTTCATAGACCCACTTCCATGCATGGCATAAGTGAAGGATAACTTCTTTCATCAGCATGGATACTCAATAATAGGTGAAATGATGTGAATATGTCCTATAGCCACACAACCCCCCACATTCTACTGTGTGTTACACTTACTGGGGTACAACCCAATCTGTCCAATTTCCTGCCAACTCAGCTATGAGAAAAAAAATCTCCTCATCAATAGATCCAATGAATTTTACCTGATTTCTTTCTCCTGGGGCAACTCAGTGTTATCCCTTCATGCATATATTGGTGTCTTATTCATCTGTAATAAAACCACTACTATTAATAAATACATCACAGGAGATATGACAAATACCAACTCCCATGAGCAGCTGCACAGTTGGCCAAGCCTTTTCAGTGCTTTTTTGAAGTTTCCTTTGTATACTAAAAAGTCAATTGATTTCTTTAAGTGTATAATTTAATGATTCTAACACATTTTCACCTCCATTCCATTTTCCCCTCATTTTCTGCTTCTTCATATGATATTGCAATCTATTAAAATACAGTACTGAAGGCAGAGGGAGGATCAGTGTGGGAAGCTGCAAAGTTCTTTATTTCTAAAACAACAGATACACTGTCTAAATATTCCAGATACAACTTTTTGGTAACTTTGGGTCTACTGTTAGCATGAAATTTCTAGAAAAAAAAAACTTAAAGAATTAAGCCATGGTTCCTCTGGACCAGAGAGTTTAGTATCACTAATGAGTCATATTCATGTCAATCATTTTCATCACTGTTACAAGATGCCTAGCAACAAGGAAAACAGGTCCATGGTCACAAGAGTATGAAAGGGGCATGAATGAGCACAATTGTCCAACTTATTGGCAGCCAGTAAACATCAACACAGGAAGCAACCAAATACAATAAACACCTTCCAAGACATGTTCCCAATGACCATGTTCCTTTACAAGTTTCTCACCCCTTCCATGCACACCCATCAATCAACGCATAGATTAAAGCCCTCAATGTCCAATCACTTTTCAGATTGAGTATATAGTTCTACCTATGAACATTGTACTTCGGACCAAAACCTTCATCAAAGACCCAGGACAGACATTTCAAACCCATTTCACCACAGCATTCTTTATGCTACACAAAGTGATAGGATCTATCTGTCTCTTTAAGGGTATCTCTATCAAGCAGTTCCAAAAGGAAAATGTTCAGTTAAACAGCATCAGCACCTCCAGGAGCTTTTATAAATGTGAGTTCAAGAAGAGCGAAATTGCAATGCAATTTAAGGGTCTTTGTCCCCCATCTCTGCATCTTAAAACCATAGGGTGAACACAGAAATGTAGGTCAAAAGTGTAAATTGCACCTATACTACAACTAATTGGGATGATTTCTAGCCATCTCTAGGTTCTGTCTGTTATGGAGTCCACCAAGTCTGCCTCAAGGCATATTGCCTAGTGTGAAATAGTGCCAGCAGTTGATTGCAAACAACACTATGTGTTGACTTACATGTAAAATGAGACATGTATAATATAGACATATTTGTACATACACACATACTCACAGAAAGAGGCAAGCAGTAGAGGAGCTTTGTCTTAGGAACTCTCACGGAAGAGATGGTAGAAATCTTGTAAGGCAGAGAGGTCACTGAGACACTGGATGTCTCTACTGCACAAAATCAGGCCAGTCTGCCTTGCATCCCTAAGTGGTATGGTATCACCATCCATCATCCCCATCTGAGAATATATGGACTATTGATGAAGG